>NC_091985.1:80852322-81452322 GCF_044704955.1 Pristiophorus japonicus
ATGAGCCCTCTGGTGGTTAAACATGGTATTTACAGCTTTACATATATAACAACACTCCCCCGCGCCCCCCCCCCACCCGCCCCAAATTCAATAGTGTAACTATTTACAATGTGAGTCGATCTGGGGCCTTCCTTTCCCTGGTTGATTGTCTCGGTGCAAATGCTGGTTTTGGTGAGTCGTTTGTTGGGCCCTTGCTGGGCTGCTGCGCAGCTGGCCTTGCTGGGCTGCTGGGCATGGTGAGTCTTGCTGGGCTGCTGCGGGTGATGGGTTCTGCTTCGTGGTCAACCGCTGGGTCGGTTGCCACTTGTGTATGTGTTGGAGGGTTGAAAAAGGTAGAGTCTATTGTGGGTTGTTCTGGATAGTCCGTGAATCTGAGTTTGGTTTGGTCCAAGTGTTTCCTGCAGGTGAGTCCATTTGAAAGTTTGACCTGAAACACCCTACTCCCCTCTTTGGCCACGACAGTGCCGGGAAGCCACTTGGGACCTTGTCCATAGTTCAACACAAATACAGGATCATTAATCTCGATTTCGCTTGACACATTTGCACGATCATGATATGTATTCTGTTGAAGCCGCCTGCTGTCTACCTGTTCATGTAGATCAGGGTGGACTAACGAGAGCCTTGCCTTAAGTGCCCTTTTCATGAGCAGTTCAGTGGGGGGAACCCCAGTGAGCGAGTGGAGTCTTGTGCGGTAACTAAGCAGGACTCAGGATAGGCGCGTCTGCAGTGTGCCTTCAGTTACCCTCTTCAAGCTCTGCTTGATGGTTTGCACTGCTTGCTCTGCCTGACCATTGGATTCTGGTTTAAGCGGGGCAGATGTGACATGTTTGTTCCCTTGCGGGTCATGAACTCTATGAACTCGGCACTGGTGAAGCACGGCCCATTGTCACTCCCAAGGACGTCAGGCAGGCCGTGTGTGGCAAACATGGCCCGCGGGCTTTCAATGGTGGCAG
Source organism: Pristiophorus japonicus (assembly GCF_044704955.1). Taxonomy (NCBI): domain Eukaryota; kingdom Metazoa; phylum Chordata; class Chondrichthyes; family Pristiophoridae; genus Pristiophorus; species Pristiophorus japonicus. The sequence goes on from NC_091985.1 coordinate 80,853,276, forward strand.
CGGATGTGCTTGCCGACATTATCACACATTCAATCCATTTGGAGTACGCATCTACAACCATTAGGAACATTTTTCCCACGAATGGGCCTGCATAGTCGACATGGACCCTGGACCATGGTTGGAGGGCCAGGACCATAAACTTAGTAGCTTTTTCCTGGGTGCATTGCTTAACTGTGAACATGTATTACATTTGTGCATGCAGGACTCTAAGTCTGCATTGATACCGGGCCACCACACGTGGGATTTGGCTATCACTTTCATCATTACGATGCCCTGGTGAGTGCTATGGAGGTCACTAATGAAGGTGTCCCTGCCCTTTTTTGGTACATCTACCCGATTACCCCATAGGAGACAGTCTGCCTGTATAGACATTTCAGCTCTGCGCCACTGGTACGTCTTTATGTCTTCCTGCATCTCTAATGGGACATTAGACCAACTCCCGTGGAGCACGCAGGTTCTAATCTGTCGGGTGGTAACAGGTGAATGCTCACTCTCGAATGCTTCCATTACCATAACTAAATCTGCGGGTTGTGCCATCTCCACCCCTATGGTGGGCAATGGCAGCCTACTGAGAGCATCATCACAGTTTTCTGTGCCTGGCCTGTGGCGGATGGCATAGTTGTATGCGGACAACGTGAGCGCCTATCTCTGGTTGCAGGCCGATGCATTCATATTTATCCCCTTGCTTTCAGAAAAGAGGGATATAAGTGGCTTATGGTTAGTTTCCAATTCAAACTTGAGCCCAAACAGATATTGATGCATTTTCTTTACCCCATAAACACACGCTAACACTTCTTTTTCGATCATGCTGTAAGCCCTCTCAGCCTTAGACAGACTTCTGGATGCATAAGCAATCGGTTGCAATTTCCCAAATTCATTAGCTTGTTGCAATACACACCCGACACCATATGATGACGCATCACATGCTAGTACCAAACGCTTACATGGATCATATAACACAAGCAATTTGTTTGAGCATAACAGTTTCCTACCTTTCTCAAAGGCATTTTCTTGGCTTTTGCCCCATGCCCATTCATCTCCTTTACACAGTAAAGAGTGTAGTGGTTCTAACAATATAAGAAGTTACCAAAATAGTTCAGGAGTCCTAGAAACAACCGCAGCTCCATCACGTTCTGTGGTCTCAGTGCGTTCTTGATTGCCTCCGTCTTCAAATCGGTGGGCCTGATGCCGTCCGTCGCGATTCTTCTCCCCAGGAACTCCACTCCAGGCGCCAGGAAAACGCACTTCGAGCATTTTAACCTGAGCCCCACACGATTAAGCCAACTAAGAACTTTCTCCATGTTCTGCAGGTGCTCGACGGTGTCCCGACCTGTAACCAAGATGTCGTCCTGGAAGACCACGGTGCGCGGGATCGACTTCAGTAAGCTTTCCATGTTCCTCTGGAATATCGCCGCAGCTGATCGAATCCCAAACGGACATCTGTTGTAAATGAAGAGAGCTTTGTGCGTGTTGACGCAGGTGAGGTCCTTCGATGATTCCTCCAGCTCCTGTGTCATGTAGGCCGAGGTCAAGTCCAGCTTCGTGAATGTTTTTCCTCCCGCTAGCATCGCAAATAGGTCGTCTGCCTTGGGTGGCGGCTATTGATCCTGCAGGGAGAAACGATTGATAGTTACTTTGTAATTACCACAGATTCTGATGGTGCTGTCTTCCTTGAGGACTGGAACAATCGGACTGGCCCGCTCGTTGAATTCGATCGGCGAAATGATGCCCTCTAGTTGCAGCCTGTCCAGCTCGATCTCCACCCTCTCTCTCTTATGTATGGTACCACTCTCGTATTGTGATGGATGGGTCACGCCTTCGGAATCAAGTGGATCTTCACTTTTGCTCCTTGGAACTTCCCGATGCCTGGTTCAAACAGCGAGGGGAACTTGTTTAGGACCTGGGCACATGAAGTGTTGTCAACGGATGTGAGCGCTCGGACGTCATTCCAGTTCCAGCGTATCTTTCCCAGCCAGCTCCTGCCGAACAGCGTGAGGCCATCGCCCGGTATCACCCAGAGTGGTAAATTGTGCATCGCTCCATTGTAGGAGACCTTTACGGTAGCACTGCCAATTACGGGAATCAGTTCCTTTGTGTATGTTCTCAGTTTAGTACGAATGGGGGTCAGGACTGGCCTTGAGGCCTTGCTGCACCACAATTTATTGAAAGTCTTTTTGCTTATTATGGACTGGCTTGCACCCGTGTCCAGCTCCATTGACATCGGGAGTCCATTTAATTCAACCTTCAGCATTATCAGGGGACACTTTGTGGTAAATGTGTGCACCCCATATACTTCTGCCTCCTCAGTCTGAGGTTCTGGTTCGTAGTGATCCACTGTGGATCTGCTGTCCTCTGCAACATGGTGGTTTTCAGGATTAGCAGAATTTGTAGCTCGCCTGCACATACAGCCCTTGCAAACGTATCCTTTGAACCAGCATGAATGGAAACGATGATCACCCCTGCAGCGCCAACAAGGTGTTAATGGCCTTGTATTCACCACCCTTGATGGTGGGCTCTGGGTTACCTGCGGACGTGCAGCTGCAGGCATGTAAGTCCTGCCCTGTACATTACGATTCGAAAACAACATTACTTTGTTCACAGTACTTGCAGCAGCACTCGTGTGCTGAGAGATTTGTTTGGTATTGTCACTGATGGCGATAAACGCCTGGGCTATTGTTATGACTTTACTCAAGGTTGGGGTCACTACAGTAAAAAGTTTGCAAAGTATTACTTCATGGCCAATGCCAAGTACAAAGAAGTCCCTGAGCATGTGCTGCAAGTGCCCTTCAAATTCGCAATGTCCTGCAAGGCGCCTTAGCTCGGCGACGTAGCTCACCGCTTCCTGGCCTTCAGACCTCTTGTACGTGTAGGACCGATATCTCACCATCAGAACGCTTTCCTTCGGGTTTAGATGCTCCTGGGCCAGTGTGCACAAATCATCGTACCACTTCTCTGTGGGTTTCGCTGGAGTGAGCAGATTTTTCATAAGGCCATATGTTGGTGAGGAGGATTGCCCTTCGTTTGGCAGCGTTCGCTTCTCCTTCCAGCATGTTGGCCAAGAAGTATTGGTCGAGTCGCTCCACGAAGGTTTCCCAATCATCTCCCTCCGAAAATTTCTCCAGCATGCCCACGGTTCTCTGCATTGTTGCGGTGGGGTTCATCATCTGTATCTCGTTGCCAGTTGTTAAGTCTTGAATAAAGAGTCAGACCAGAAAGTGCAAGCTCAAAGTAAGGTGTGACCATAGTCCTTTATTACAGGTCTCAGAGTGCCTCTCCAGCCTGTGAGGCCTCCTTATGTCCAGGTGCTCCCAAGAGATTGTGGGATCCCTTGGGACTCCAGGGGATGAGACCTTTGGTGGTTAACCATGTATTTACAGGTACATATATAACACCAAGGGAGTTTAGCGGCGGCAGTAACCAGCAGGTCCCACTCCACTGCGCTGGCAATGACAACGTCATCACTGTGTGCAGAAACCCATTTTTGCCCCGGAGCAAAAAGTCGGCGATGTCCACGACAGCTTCATGGGGCGCGTACTGTGCTGTAGGCTGCTCATGGGGCAAAAATTATAGGGGAGGTGCGGCAGAACAAAAAAGGCTGACTTATCAGTCACAGCATTCTTGTTGTTCGATCGCAGGGTCCGTGCCGTGATCTTGCAGACTGGCACATCCCACCATGTAGCGCTGCAAACTTAGCGTGGCTTCGTACCCCTCTCCCCCCCACCCCCCAAGAGGAAGTGTGTGATATTTTCTGCTGCACTTCCTCTTGGGGGTGATATCTCGAATATAGGTCGTGGGGTGGGACTTCCGCGCATAGTGCAGGAATTCCTAGTTTGCGGCTGGTACCGAATTTTGCGGCCCAGGTCTTTGTAAAATTTTGCTTTTAATGAATTCTCTCCCCATGTTATTTCAAAAATGTATATATTTTTAATTTTAAGAATTGCAAGAAGTTCTATGCTTGGATTATGAGTTTGTCTTTGATTGTTACACATAGATTAGGAATTCTGTACAATGGGATCAGATGTGAGTTTTCTTGAACTCCAACATTAATAAGCTTAATATAAGCAAAGTGGCTGCTTTCCATGCCATTACGGGCACAGTTCTCCTGCCAGCAAAGATTGGATCAAGAATTTCAGTGGTTCAAGAAGAAGGCCCCATCTTCCCTGGGGAACTAAGGATGCTGCCTTGTCAGCATTGTCCATATCTTGTGAACAAATAAAGAAAAACACAGAAAGTACATAAACAAATGCTGGATGCCATTTTGTCTAGCTGTGGGTGTCAATTCAGTCAATTCAGATATCTTTTCTTTGTGAATGAAATTTTATTTATTTTACATTTAACCCAGAACAAGTTCATGCAGGCCATATTGTTTTTGTATTGATGACCAGTATGGGTCTTCCTGACATTCAGGAATTTAGGTGGTCACAAAGCCAATAGCCGATTCTCAAAAGGTCGAGACTGAAGCCTTCTCAGAGTATTAATGACTATGGAAGCAAATTCCCATTCCACTCACCCATCCACCCCATTACTCACAGAAATCATTTGCACGCCAACCTCAACCACCCACACCAGTGAGAGTGCCAGAGAGCTCAGCAAACTTTCTCTTCTCCCCAACTGGAGATCCATCACACCCATCAAATCATCTGCTAGGTGAATAAAAGCAAATTAGCAATTTAATAAAATAGCTAATAAAAATATCACTATCTATTTTTCTCACCATCACTGTGAATACAACAGGAGACATATGGTGGGTATCTGAGTGACTGTAAAGACAGCATTTATTGCTGTGTTTCTCTATTTCCTGGTTGTGTGAGTGGCCGTAATTAATGCAAAGAGTGAAGGTTACAGCTGTAAGTATACAAACAGTGCTCTTACCAATATTAATCGCTAAATGAAAAATCTTAAAGTGTATTTTGTGTAGAACAACATTTATTCATGGTTAACCTTTTGCCGTTGCTACTTGTACACAGAAAAAATTTAATTAGGGGGCAGTCCAGCTTTAAACATGAGGCATACTTACTCAACTGGCACTGATTCAATTCATCTCCTGGCTCTACCAGAGCAAACTGAACCTTCTCCATTCAAATTGCAGTGAGTTTAGACACGCACTCAGAATTGTAATTCACAGTGATGTGTAGTGCACAGTGCTATCCTGCTGTGTGCAAGGCAAGCGCCATGATGAAACAATTAGCAATAAACATCATGGCCTACTGTACAACAGTGTCGTGGGGTGAAGGGTCTTTCATTCACTAGGAGCTGTACATAGCTATGTATTGCATCATTTTACTTAAGGAAAAAAAAGAATCACACCTTCCTGGGACACACTTCCTTTTGCTGTCCAGCAAGCCTATTTAGTGTTGAATCTTCATGGTCCCAGTTAATTCACTGCAGTCGCAAGTGTGGTGCATCATTTTAGCAGCTGTTTTGTAAACAGGATTACATTCTCCGGTTAGCTAAAGTGCTCCATAATAACAGCATAAATTCAAAATATGATTATATAGAATTGTACAGTTAACTAGCTGTACCTGATGTTAACCAGATCTATACATCAGAATCCATAGTGCACCAGAATGCTGGAACTTTAACTAGTGGATAGACAGGCAGACGGACGGACGGACTGATAGTTTTATATAAGCTTTAGACTGATTTTAAACCTGTCGGTGTTAGGGGTGACCAATAAAGTTCTGGTTAATGTTGTTTTGTAGTTAGATTTTTATTGAAGGATAACATTTTATTTATTTCAGGGTGACACACAAGCTACAAAAAAAAGACCAACAATAGAAAGGTAGGCTGATAGCTAGACCACAAGTGTAGGGAAAATCTTTCAATAGATTCCAACTATATCTCTTCATACACCATCCCCTGCCATGCCCTTTCAAAGTAACACAAGAAAAAAAAGACAAGAGAAAATATTGTTTTTAAGTGCTTAGCTCCATCCCTGAGCATCACAGGTCTTTTTGAATGTAGAAAGAGATAAAGCTGTAGCCACATTTACTGCGGGGGTTCAGATGGCTCCATCGGTTACAGCAGCAAAGCTTGATTAGTTTATGGGTGTTCTGTGAATCCCGAGATGAATTTACCGCTCTTTGTAACTGTATTATGGGTTCAGTATAATGAAAACGGTGCTGATGAAGAGTTAAAAGCATTACTGAATTACCATTGATTTAAGACTATTAGAGATAACTACAATGTCATTACTACAGAATGATGATTGTCAGAAAGGTAAAATAATAGAATTATTTTGCAGTGTTAAAGTAGAATTAGAAGGGAATTAAGGGCCTAGTATATATTATACAGCATCATTGTTTTTTTGAAATATCTCTCTTTCTCCTGAGTCTGTTGCATTGAATTGTTTCAATGGATGATGTCATTGGTTGAATGATGAGTTGTATGCAGCAGGACTGACAATGGTTGTGATATAAGATAAGGAGAAAGGATAAGCAGACAGACAAGATAATTACAGTGAAAATGGCATCCTCTGTATTAGCTAAAGCTCTTTTATTGAATTTTTTTTATGTGGATGTTCAGTGAACTTTGGTATCAAAGTGCTAACGTAAAGAGTGAATCACCAGCAGAACCACTTTGATTGTATTCTTCCCAGTGAGGTCATCTGCTGTCATCTCTGGTCAGCAGCTTGGTAAAGGAGTCAGCATTAATCGTAACTTTAAAAAACAGAGTGGAAAAGAAACTATAGTACATCCGCCTGGTGCCATAAACTAATGCCCACTCCTTCAAATATCTATCTTATTCTCCATTTTTTTCTGACTCGCTGCCTACCCTGGGCAGTCTGTTCCACATGTTCACCCATCTCTGGATTTCATGAGTTAAAGAAAGAAAGAAAGACTTGCGTTTATATAATGCCTTTCACGACCACTGGACATCTTAAAGCGCTTTACAGCCAATTAAGTACTTTTTTTGAAGTGTAGTCACTTTTGTAATGTAGGAGAGTTAGAAAGTGGAAAAAAAGCCTTAGAAAGAATTCAGTGGCGGGGAGGGGGAAAGGGGCAATTTTCGACTCACATCCAAAATTGGCGGGAAGTTGAGGGCACAACTGCGCCGTCCGCTCACCCGAAACCAATGTTGGGAGGCCCGACCCATTTCCAGGTTTGATTTGAATGTAGCCAGTGAGAACAGGCACTCCCATGCTGAGCCAACTGATTGGTTAGGCTTGGGAGGTGGTAGAGGGGAAGTGCAGGAAATAGAACGGACATGGTCGAGGGCCATGTTAACTACGGTGGAGGGGAATCCTTGGTTAAGGAAAAAGGAAGACTAGTGTGGAAGGTGGCATTGTCAGAACAGATGCGACAAAGATGGAGAAACTGGGAGAATGGAATGGACTCCTTACAGGAAGCAGAGTGGGATGAAGTGTAGTCCAGGTAGCTGTGGGCTTATAGTGAATGTTTGTCAATAGCCTAGGCCCAGAAATGGAGACAGAGAAGTGGAGGAAGGGAAGGGAAGAGTCGGAGATGGACCATGTGAAGGTGAGGGAAAGGTGGAAATTGGATACAAAGTAAATAAAATTATCTAGATCAGGGCGAGAGCAGGAAATGGCCCCGATACAGTCATCGCTCTGCAGAACACCTCCGTTCCATCCGTACGTGTGACCGCGAGCTTCCGGTCGGCTGTCACTTTAATTCTCCGCTCCGCTCCCACTCTGATCTCTCCATCCTCGGCCTCTTACACTGTTCCAATGAACAGAACCTCATCTTTTGTTTAGGCACTTTACAGCCTATGGATTCAACATTGAGTTCAACAATTTTAAACCATAACCTTTGCCCCTATTTTTTTCTTTTTTCTGTTTTCTCTCTTTCCCACGAAACTGTTGATGATTCTGCCATTTACACCCTATCTAGACTTATCTGTTGTTTCTTAACTTGCCCCATAGCATCTCCTTATGCTTTGCACCATCATCCCTTTTGTCTCTTAATCTCTCCTGCCTTCCATCCTATCACAGACCTTCCCTTTTGTTCTTTCCTCCCCTCCCCCCTTTCCCTGCCCCACACTTGCTTAAAAACCTGTTATATCTCTAACTTTTTCCAGTTCTGATGAAGGGTCATCAACCTAAAACATTATCTCTGTTTCTCTCTCCACAGATGCTGCCTGACCTGCTGAGTATTTCCAGCATTTTCTGTTTTGACTTAATTTGGGAACCTGGATATTTGATATATTTGAATAGTGCCATTACAACCAAGTTGGGCGATGTCCTCACCTGGTGCATACCTGCATGCACTCCGAGTAAGTGCACTTGATTGTGATTGGAATGGAAAATGTTGCTGACTTTTTTCCTCCCATGTCTGGGGACACCCAGGTCAACTTTAATGCCTGCACTCCTCCCCTTGCAGAATTCAGCTAATTTAGCACAAGTCAGGTATGATGAGTTGGCATTTGGTTGTGTTGCTGTACCTGAATTTTTTCGGCATAATATTTCTGTAATGATAGATTCAGCTTATCAGGAGACAACTCCCAAAGCTGCACTCACAGACTTTACTCTACCTTAAATTAGTCTCAAGAATAGTGACTTAAAGTGTTAATTAGTTGCTCAATGGCAGGGTCATGTACAATCTCAAACATGGAACACCATACTGACAAGATTACCTTTTACAACACTTCAGGAAGGCAGGCATTGTTCCATTCTATTCACATAGTTGATGGCTTAGCTACGGTAGGTTTTACAAAGCCTTTTTCTCACACACAATATGGTAGGCATTCCACTCAGGGCAAAAGCAAAATTACTGCAGATGCTGTAAATCTGAAATAAAAACAAAAAATGCTGGAAAATAACTCTGTGGAGAGAGAAATGGGGCTAAAATTGCCCCTTTCTATAAGCGCCGTGACTGTATCTAAGAGGCGGCTATGGGTCGGTAAGGACTCACCACTCATTCGGCGCGAAGGGGCCGCCATTTTGAAAATTGCTCTCCTTTATTTTTGGAGCGGTGTACGCGACCGCCCCGGCCGTCTTCCCGCCCTGTCGGGCATGCGCCCACCCCCTACCGACCAGTGACGACCCCCTTTCTGCTCCGCGGTAAGAACAGATCAGCCACCACTCAGTGCCCCCGACAGCTTTCCCCAGCAGGAAGCTTCTTGTGGCTGGGCGGCGCGACCACCCTTAAAGGGGAGGGTGCACTGCTGCAGCTGCCATTTTATTTTAATTGATGGCCGACTGTATGGACAGCCCGACAATGGTGGCCACGGGTTCGGCCGGGCCGCCAACAGGCAACTTGGCATCCCCTTTTGGGTACCGGGCCGCTGGCTGGGCCAAAACCCTCCCTGGTGGCCCAGTGTTTGCCACTAAAGTGGCTACAGAGTTCGCAGCAGTCCTCCCCTTTAACTGAAGAGGAGGGATGTTGTGACACGTTAGTGCGACATCATCAGCGCGCCACTGATGACTCGGAGCGATGGCCATTCTGACCCACCCGCAATTCCATCCCGCTGATGACCCTACATCCATTCTGATTAAAAAAAAACATGCATTGGGGGCGGACAGAACACTTAAAAAATGGAAGGTGTGCCCTGTTTGGGGCAGAGGGCAATTTCGACCCCGTAGAGTTAACATTTCAAGTCAATAATCTTTCATCACAACAGGGCAGTAACCTTGATGGTTCAGTTGGTAGAATTCCCCATTACACCTACTTTAGACAGGTGACAGAGAAACCTCTTTCTCGGGGACACACAGAGTGAGCTGTGTTTTTATAACATCAGTAAGACGCTGTTTATTATGTTGTAAATCTCCAGGCCAGATTGCTTCAGTAACTTAGCTTAAGGAAGTGAGCCAATTTTGAAAGCATTAGTAAGTTGTGTCTTTTATGTTTTTGATAACCAAGGACTGGGTAATTGATTGTTCTCACTGTGGGAACCATATAACTCTTCACTCATGTATTTTATCTAAAATAAATCAGTTGCTAATTGAAGTTGTGCATTGTCCTGATAGAATGTTTTTCAGTCTACCTGCCAAAGCGACCATCCATAAAAGTGGAGAATGCACATGGTGGCACATCTAATATTTCAGTGGCCAATATATGGCACAAAACATCTCAGTTGTGATCCGCAGGCCACACAAGGTCCACTTATGGATGTGGCCAATAACGCTGTACCCGAGAGAATATCGACCACAAAAACCTGGAAATTGTGACTGGTGTCAGCTATCATTGAGATCGGAATTATATTTGCAGACTGAAGGCAATTTAAAATGTTTAAAAATTGAAGTGTTAAAGAGCAGTATTAAACAGTGATACTTAAAAATGTCGACAAGTGCAAAAGATTTACACACAGTGATTGAGCTAGCTCATTTGGCAGCAGAGGCAAAAGCAAAAGAGCACTAGTTTCAACTAGTGTTGGAGCAACACAGACAGGAATAAGAGCAATGCAGGTGTGAACAACTGCAGATAGACATGAATTTGAGGCCAACAGAAGGATAAAGAGCAGCATCATGTTCTTTAACTAGCAGAGAAATTCATGTCGACAGCGAGTCTGGTAAGGGCGATTGTGGAACATTTTGCCCATAATTTTGTTAAATCTAATTTGATTCCAACTTTTAATGAAGGAGATAATTTTGATAATTTTACTTTGACGCCCTGTACTATGGAATGATGGAATCAGAGTTACTGGGCCAGGATTATGGTATGGAACATCCCAGATGATTGACTACTGTAGAATTTAAATCAGCCCCCTGCTAAAGGATTTCCACTGTTGTATTTTATGCCTCATCCAGTGAGTGGCCATGATACCTCTTGACTGGCATTTGCACCAGCCGGATTTGTTCAAACCCCCTGACCCTGAATAGTCCAACGAGCTAACCTCTTAGTCACCGGCAAATTGCAATTCTTATTTCATCACAGTTACAACATTGGAGCGGGATTGCGAATCAAGGCCATTGACTATTGACCAAAGCAAATCAGCCAAAAGCAGGACCTCAATGCAATACAAAGTGCAATTTACTTCTTATTTACCAAAGGCATCAAAGATTGAGTCAGGCACAGAGATGCATTATTAACAATATTCTATTTAAATACATCTGCAGTGATAAGGTCAAACCCTCACAAGGATTTGTGATTACTTAAAGGTCCGTTGACTTTTAAATTAAATTGCCAAAATCATAAATATAACTATAACTTAATTGCAAGCTTCACAATATCTCAGCATTGGTTGATTTCTGCTTTATAAAAGCATGACAGACTTAAGTTCAACGCTGAGATTACAGTATGGTCTTAAAATGTTTCTGATCACAGTCTGTATTCAGTGCATCGCTGGTGGGGCTCCAATGTTGCTCTCTTTCAGTGGCCATTCATATCAGGCAGTGCTGTTGTTCACAGGGTGGCTCTAGTATTTTCAGCACACATGATTTATGTTTGCAATAAACCAAGTTGATGCCCAGGTGTATAGGCTGGTCATTCGGCACATCAAGAATCATTCATTGGAATCGATGAGCGATGAGTCTCTGACGAGCAGCAGTTGCAGGCGCAGTAGTGTCAGGCTGCCTTCTCCTTGGCTGAGGCTCCTAGTCTTCCTCATCATCATCGTCGTCCTCCTGAGGTGGATCATCCATCCCTGGTGGTAATGGCTGACCCCTCATGTCGGCCAGATTGAACAGCATACAGCAGACAACGGTGAACATGGAGACTCTATCAGATGTGTACTGCAATGCCCCTCTAGAGCTGTCAAGGCAGCGGAAATGCTGCTTCAGAACCCCGATAGTTTGCTCATAGATAATAGCCTGAGTTGTGGTATGGCTGGTGTTATAGGGGTGGTGGGATTGCGGAGGGGTGTCATTAGCCGGGGGCCGCACCATATCCTTTATCACCCAGGAGCCAGCTACGGCCTTCATGCTGTGGCTTGAAAAGTTGTGGCACACTGGTCTCCCGCAGGATGAAGGCATCATGGCAGCTGCCAGGATATCGGGCATTGACAGCAAGGATCATCTGTCTGTGATCACAGAGCAGCTGTACATTGAGGGAATGGAATCCCTTGCGATTCCGAAAGATCTCTCCATTGTGGGACAAGCCACTCATTCCATGAGAATGTTTGAAGGGGTTTGTGGGTATGTTGATGTGTTGGGGATGAAGTTGTTGTCTTGTGCATGTTTTCAACACACATGATTTATGTTTGTAATAAACCAAGTTTGGATTGTTCACATGATGAGGCACTGATTATTAAAGATGGAAGGCTGCAGGGTGTGCAGTGATGTGTTGAGGTGATGCCCACATGTATAGGCTGGCCATTCACCACTCGTTTGCTGTAGAGAGAATCAGTCACCTGGCGAATGCAGCAATGTACTGCAAACTGCGAGATGTTGCATTTTTTGCCTACAGGAGACTGGAAGGAGCCAGTACCATCGAAGTTCAGTGCTACTATCACTTTCACTGCCACTGACAGTGAGGTCTTGGTGCCGATGTCAGCTGTCAGGTATGTCTGCAGAAGGTTGCAAAGTTCCGAGACCACCTCCTTGCGGAACCTCAGCCTTCTTAAGCACTGCTCCTCGGACATCTCAAGATGTGTATGGCCTCCTTCCCCGCTGTCTGGGGTGTCTCCTCTATGGAGGATCCACATTTTCCCTAAGCTGTTCCTGCAGCCCGCATCAAGTCAGCGGCGCAGGACATCATGGTGTGCGATTACTGCCCCCATCATTTGACAGAGGTCACAGCAAAATGCAACTTTCAAATTTTCCCGATATGGAACCCAACAATGTGTCCCAGATACTAGTACTCAATCTGACGGGTTAACAGCAGTACGACGCCAATACCTTAATCTCTGTGCGAGCATCAAACGCAGCAATGACCGAGACCTCTGAGCCCTGGCTGCAACTCTCTTTAACTAAAGCCCCAGATTAGTTTCTCCACTTTGTGTAGTCCAACTTTTTCAGGCGACACTGACACCAACTGTTAAGTGAGGCTGCAAAAGTGAATGTGGCGAGAAGGGCGCCAAGGAGGCATTGCACGTGTACTGACATCATGATTTCCATGGCGTTAGCCGGCGGGACAAAATGACCACCGAATTTCGCGTCAGGCATGAGCAGCACCCAGCGCCACTCCCAACTTCCTAACTCCCAGTTACTACCTAACACTGGCTTTATCAGCTCTACCCCTAATTCCTCTGGTTGGGTAAATCAGTGGTGGGGGAAACATCACAATTTTAAATTGTCACTAAGAGAGAGATAAGAGAGGTCAGTAAACAATAGTGTTATAGAGAGAGCATGGTGCTCAACTTCCAGAATCATCACCCTGTCTTAAACTTTTGCAAAACCTCCACAAGTCCATGTGATCTCAAACAGAAGAACTTAGTAATTGTGATTAAAAAGCACACCCAATCATTAAACACGTATCTCCAGTCCCCCCAGTCAAACACAGTATTCCCTATTCCCCTACATATGGTGTCAACTGTGGCCGAGTTGCTAGCATTCTCGTCTCTGAGTTAGAAAGTTGTGAGTTCAAGTCCCACTCCAGAGACTTGAGCACAATATCTAGGCTGACACTGGAGATGCCGTCTTTTGGATGAGACATTAAACCGAGGCTCCATCTGTTCTCTCAGGCGGACGTAAAAGATCCCACGGTACTATTAGAAGAAAGCATTCTCCCTGGTTTCCTGGCTAATATTTATCCCTCAACCAACATCACAAAAAAAATCTGTTCATTGTCTCATTACTGTTTGTGGGACATATCTGCAAATTGGCTGCCGCATTTCCTACATTACAACTCTTCAAAAGTATTTCATTGGCTGTAAAATGCTTTGGGACATCCTGAAGTCATGAAAGACACTATATAAATCCAAGTCGGTTTGTCTGTCTATCAATCTTTCTTTCTTTCTTTCTTCTTAATCTCATGTCCCACGATCTCCCCATAGCTCTGTATTTTTCTTTGCTTCAAATATTTTCCACTTTTCCCTTAAAAAATTACAATGCTCTATGCTTCAACCACTAACTCTCTGCACACGAAAATTGTCTCCTGACCTCTCTCCCTCTCAATGGGCCCAATTTTGGCCATGACTTGCTCCAATTTTTTTGGAGTAAGTTGGTTTTTCTGGCGTAAGTTAAAAAATGCCATTTTCCCCAATAAACTTGCTCCAGAGTAACTCAATTTTAGGTACGATTTTTTTTAGTTGAGTTTTTTTTTCAAAAGGGGGCATTCCCAGCCACTTATGCCAGTTTTAGCCATTTATGCCACTTTGGCCAGCTAAAACTTACTCCAAATTGACTTAGGTCAGTGTATGTGGCCAGCTCTCAAAAACATTGCGGGTAGTTAAGAATTCGGCGCAGGTTGGTACATTTAAAGCACCACAGTTCCAAGCTTCACACCATTTATTCTGATCTATCTTTCTTGGGTCCAAAGTGGATAATCTCAGCCAGGGGAAACAATCTTTCAACATCTATTTAATCAACTTAGCTTATAGTTTTTTAACTCATTACTTCATCTAGTTTAAGTTATCGGTAGATTATATGAAATAGTTAAATATGTAACAAGAACCACGACAAGTATTGAAGCCAAAAAACAGAACCTCCTTCCTCTCTCTGCACCAAATTCCCACTTACCAAATTCCCAACTTTTGCATTGCATTTCTGACAACTCTGAGCGACCCCAAATAAATACTGCAGGATATTCCCCACTCACCAGGCGAACATCGGGGCATCCCTTCGGCCAGGGATAGGGTGCGGTGAACATCGGGGCATCCCTTCGGCCAGGGATAGGGTGCGGTGAACATCGGGACATCCCTTCGGCCGGGGATAGGGTGCAGCGAACATCGGGGCGTCCCTATGGCCGGGGATAGGGGCTGCGAGCATCGGGTCCTGCTCACAGCCTGCAGGACACGCTGGGAGGGCGAGGAGCATGCACACAGACTCCACTGCGCATGCAGACAGCTGCCGGCAGTGTTTTCTGCGCTGGGCTGTTGCTCCGCCCCCTACTGCACTATCTACGCCACGCTGGGACACCGGAGACTCAGCAGAGTGGGCAGGATGGGGCCACTATTTTTTGCCGTTTACAGCGCGCAAAGTCGGCGCATTTAGGGTAAGTGCGCCGAAAAAAGGGATTGGGGAAAATTGGGCCCTATAAGTGACAATCTAAAATGGATGATTTCCCCATCACTGATTCCCCAAGCAGCGGAAACAGTCTTTCCTGAGCTGCATTTGCAATTTCAGTGACATATGTATTTGCACTTCAAGATCACTCAGTCCCTCCACATCCTTCAGCATCTTTCCATTCAATTTTATTCCTGTTCCTTGGTTTTCCTTCCAAATGCAATACCTCACACTTTTCCACATTAAATTGCATCTCCACTTGTCTGCTCATTGCACTAATCTGTCAATGTTCTCCTGAAATCTTTTACAGTCCTCATCACTTTTTGTATAAACCCCCTTATTTTTATATCATTGTGCTTACTATGCCGAAATCCAAATCATCTATAAAGCAAAAGTACTGTTCCCTTCTCAAAATTGAGTAACACCTATTAACCCTAACCCTGTGTTACCTGTCTGTTACGCAACCTTATATCCATGCTGCTAATATTTCTCTTATACCATACACCTGATTTTTGTAAGCAGCTTCCTATGAGACATCTTACCAAAAGCCTTCTGAAAATTCATATGCAACGAGTTTACTTCATTCTCGTTACGTAATCGATCATTTTTTCAAACAACTTTATTGCATTTCTCAAATGTAACTCATCATCAACCTGTCTATTCTGGCTGAACTTTTATCTCCAAATACGCAATAATTTAAACTGAGAACTTGTCTACAACTAAGACTAGACTAACTGCCATATAGTTACTGAATTTATCCTTCTCTCCCTTCTTGAGTAGAGCTGTCTTTGTTAACATTCCTCCTTCAACCAGCACCAGTAAAACACAGATAAATTGGTCATTCATTTCCTAGCTGTTTGTGGGGCATTGCAGGTACAGAATGGCTGCTATGTTTAACTATGTAACAGTTGCTGTAATTCATTTTGTCATGTATTTTACAACATTTTGACATGATAAAGTGTTACATGAATGTGAATAATATTTATTTTTCCTTTCTGTTTGGCACTTTATGAAACAAAAAATGTCACTCACTATTTCTGGAGGTTTACCTGTCATGTATCCTACATGGCTACTGTTGGTACTATCACAAGGTGTGCCACCAGAGGGCACAGCAGTGGGAGACTTGTAGGTTACTGTACAGGTGTGCCTGGCCTAGTATAAAAGGCAGGCCACCAGGTGTGATCCTAACTCTGGGGTTAACAAACAAAGGACTAAGGTCACTACAGTTCAAGTACAACATATTGCCTCGTGGAGTCATTATTAGAGCATCCAAGGACACAACAATTGGCGACGAGATTACAAACTTTCACGTGAAAATGGCTACCCTCGGTAAGTTGCAGCAGTTCACCAATGGTGATGATTGGGATGGCTTTGTGAGAGGCTCGACCATTTCTTCACAGCAAACGACCTGACGGGAGACGACCCGGCCACGTTGGCTGATAAGCGCAGAGCTATCTTGCTAACCAGTTGTGGGCCCACCGTCTATGGCCTCGTCAGGGACTTGCTGGCACCAGCGAAGACAATGACCAAGACGTACAAGGAGCTCGTAACCCTGATCCATGAGCAACTCAAGCCCAAGGAGAGACAGACACCGGTTCTACACCCACCAACGGCCCGAAGGACAGGAAATCGCAAAATATGCCGCAGACCTCAGGAGGCTGGCGGCACCGTGTGAGTTTGGCAACCACTTCAATGAAGCGCTGCGGGACAGTTTTGTCATTGGAATCGGCCATGAGGGCCTTCTTCACAAGCCACTGTTGGCGGATACCACAGTCACACTGCAGAAGGCCATTTCCGTGAGCCAGGCATTCATGACCTCGACCTGCGGCTCTAGGCAGATGACTCACCCTCAGGACTCAAACCCGGCAGGTATTGTGCACAGATTGGTGCCGTTTAGAGGCTGGACTGTAGAGCGCGAACCCTCTCAGGGAAGAGAGAACAGGCCCCCGAGTCCCTTAACTCAGAGTCCGGCGAGGGGGGTACCTAATCGAGTAGCTCCATGCTGGCGTCATGGAGGGAATCACAGGGCTCACCAGTGTCGCTTTAAAGACTTTATATGCAAGGGCTGCAGCACAAAGGGCCACCTCCAGCAAATGTGTAAGAGAAATATGACTCATTGTGTTGATGAAGAGTCTGCAGATGGCCATGAATCCAGCACGGATTATGAAACAATAGGCAGAGAGGCAGCTCAGCTCCACGATGAGGTATATAGCATGTTTACCTGCACTACCGAGTTTTCCCCGCTGAAGATGGAAGTCGAGATAGATGGCGTTCCAGTCTTCATGGAAGTGGACATGGGGATGAGCCAGTCAGTAATGAATCAAGAAGCCTTTGAGAGGCTATGGGACAATCAAGCTGAACAACCCAAGTTGGTCCTGGTTCAGGCAAAGCTGCGTACCTTCACCGATGAAATTATCCCAGTCGTTGGTAGTGCGAATGTAAAGGTACTCCATGATGACACGGTGCACAAGTTACCTCTGTGGATTGTTGCAGGTGATAGACCAATGCTGCTTGGCAGAAGGTGGATGGAGAAGATCCAGTGGAAGTGGGAAGACTTCACCCCTCCAACAATCGCATTCACTACATTCGGAGGCACAGCAAGCCCTCACTTGAGGGTGGACCCGGCACCAGAGAGCAGACCAGCACAGCACCCGAGGCACAGACCACTCAGCACGACTGCACGGAGATGATCCAGCTGAGACGACCCGAACGCACCTTCCAGGCTCCAGTGGCAGGACTCCGGAGGAAGAAAATCGGATCCAAAGGCAGCTTCCCAGCTTCGGTGGCAGAACCCGGGGAGAAGAGGATCACCGCAGTCGACATCGTGGATGGAGGAAAGATGGCGTCCAAACCACGAGGTGAGGCGCTGAAGAAAAAGATGGCCATGGCCAGACCACAAGGTGCAGCGCTGATGGAACAACACGTAGCACCAAACGCAGAAGAGGATTGGGGTAAAGAAAGCAAGGCTCTCTTAAAGGAGGCCTGCAACCCACTACAATTAAAGGGACAGTTCCACACACTCAAGCAATGAAATAGCAGCTGTAAGTTAGAGACAAAATGTGTAAGTGATGATCAGAGTTGTATACATGCAATAAGCAAGGAAAAGTCGTGCGATCATGTAAAATGTGTAATTGATGATCAGAATTGTGTACATGCAACCAGCGAGGAAAAGTTGCGCGATCGCGATCGGAGCGACAGAGTATCCACAATAAGTAATGAAAAGTTGCGCGATGTAGGATTTGAACTGCACGCAGCCAATGCAGCAGGCAGACACCCATCAGGAGCACACAGACCCAGTGAGCTGCCCAATGCTGTAGCCTGCGTCCTGGGGACCAGAGTCATGCACCATGGAGTGTGGCCACAAGCAGCCAACATATACGAGCTGCAGAGCCAGCGACCTCAGCAGGGTAATGGCACTGGTATTGATACCCTGCCCCTGATCGGCTCCACCTTTCAGGCACCCGATGGCACCAACCGCCACGAGCCTGAGCGAGCAAACTGTGCTAAGGCACAGCCCCCAGACTCCATCGCCACCGGAAACGAAGGGTCCCCAAAGGGGACCGGGACCAGCCAGAATCCCAAACCAAACAACGCCCAGGCTAGCAAGTCAGCAGTTCCCTGTGCACTGCTAAACGACAGCTCCTCAGGGAGCTGCAGCGACCCAGGGTGCAAAGAAAGGACAGGGAAGTCATAGGCATCTGTGAACCTGCCCAATGCTGGGAACCACAGCAACAGCCCCAAGAGCAGGTAACTTAAGACAACTGGGTTCCCACTGCCAGCACTGGGCACTGCGCCGCCACCAGACTGCAGCGACACTATCCAGCAGTTCTGGAACTAGTTTGTCCTTACGCACCGGTCACCGTATCGATAATGTATCTCACCAGTCTAACGTACCTGTCTCACAATAGAACCACAAATGTAATGCAAACTTGTTTTTCTGAACTTGAATGTAGATGAATGCAACGAGCCTCCGGCATAGTCTATATGTGGGGGGCGGCAGAGAATGGAGTGGTCAGGGACACACACAAACAGCAACCACCAGCACTCTACTGCACCAACCACTCACCCAAGATTGAAACGACCTGCCAAAGATCAATCAGATAGAGCCCAGATAGAGCTAAGCCCAGAGCACAATCAATGCAGAGGCGATTTGCACTAAAGGCTCAGGGGGGAGTGATGTCATGTATCCTCCATGGCTACTGTTGGTACTATCACAAGGTGTGCCACCAGAGGGCACATCAGTGGGAGACTTGCAGGTTACCTGTACAGGTGTGCCTGGTCTAGTATAAAAGGCAGGCCAACAGGTGTCATCCTCACTCTGGAGTTAACAAATAAAGGACTAAGGTCACTACAGTTCAAGTACAACACATTGCCTCATGGAGTCATTATTAGAGCATCTAAAGACACAACATTACCCTTCCTTCACCTTTTCTCTCTCTAGATCACAGAGCCTGAATCCCTGCTAGTCAAACCGGATTCCAGTCCTGGTACAAAGGCTAGCCTGTCATGTATCTCACACTACTGTATATAACTGTATCTTACCATGCTATACATGACTGTAACTAGATATGACCTGTAACCACAAGCATACTTTACCACAGGGGTACATTTGCAGGAGACACTGCATACCTGTTCCACACAGGTATATAAAGGCAGGTCTCAGGCAAGTGTGGCACTCGAGAGCTGTGAAATAAAGGTGCAGGTCCTGAGTGACCTTGACTTCAGCATGTGCCTCGTGTAAGTCTGTGCTGCAGGGTCAGGACTTTACATGGCCTATCTAGTTTGTTTGTATCAAATGTCATATTTAGTGCCGTAGAAGAGTATGAATTTCAGACTTCCATCCCTACAGCACCAGCAATAAAGCTTACATTACCGTCTTTAGCCCTCTGGGATCACTTCCAGCATTGCAGTTCAAGGAAATAACCAAGAGCTTTATCTTTTGTCTCCAATGTACCTTTTCACAAATCTGCAAAGACCAGATAGCATGACAACATACAGATGTTATCCACTTTCTCCATCACACTGTCACCATCTGTCATAATCCATGAGTCTGGCTTTACATAGCAATGTCAGGGCCAGATAGGCTTTCTTTAAAA
The DNA here is from genome assembly GCF_044704955.1 of Pristiophorus japonicus. Taxonomy (NCBI): domain Eukaryota; kingdom Metazoa; phylum Chordata; class Chondrichthyes; family Pristiophoridae; genus Pristiophorus; species Pristiophorus japonicus. Next base: position 80,873,373 of record NC_091985.1, read on the forward strand.
TATTTATCCATATTAACTGCAATCAAGTGCTGGCAAAAGCAATATATTCATTATGCATCTATTTAACTGCAATTCCCAGTAACAAAACGATTCAATTTTTAAAAGTTTAAACTCATGTACCAACAATGGACCAAAGTTTGTGCATTCCATTAAGGGAATAATCTAACGAAACTTGGCTGACTTACTCAGCCACTCCCTGGGGAATTTTTATCTTATTCATTTTTGTTCTAAATATTTTTGGACGGTTTGTATGATCAGTTAAGATGACACATCTATGGCCGTCAGGGCTGTCAGGTCTGAACTAAAGAATTTGGAAAATGACACTGGAGAGATTAGAGAGACATTAAATAATGTGGTCTTGTCAGGCCCCTCAGTAATGTGCTTTCTTTCAGTTTCATTTTTACTCAACTAGTAAACTATGCATAGAAAAGCCCCTTTGCTTAGTGAAGTCAATATATATTTTCTGATGTACAATGCAACAACAACATAATGCTGTGTATCAGTGTGTATATTACCTATATCAGTTTGCATAACCATGTCTAGACATTGAGCACAATTTTACAGAATCAACAACTAATGTGACTTTAAAAGAGTGAGACTCACCATCATTAAACCTCATTAAAAAAGGAGAGAATGAATTGGGATTAAGGAACAGCAAGATGCTGACATTAAAAATGTTTGAATAACAACGCCCCAAGGTGCTTCACAGAAGCATTATCAGACAAAATTTGACACAGATCCACATAAGGATATATTAGGACAGATGAGCAAAGTTTGGTCAAAGAGGTTGGTTTTAAGGGAAAGAGAAGAAGAGAGATGAAGAGGTTTAGGGAGGGAATAACAGAGTTTAGGGCCTGGGCCGCTGAAGGCATGGCTGCCAATGGTGGAGCAATGAAAGTCGTCCAGAGGCAAGAATTGAAGGAATGCAGAGATCTCGGAGGGCTGGAGGAGGCTACAGGGTTAGGGAGGGGCCAGGAGATACCTCACCCATCAGAACTGCATATTGTAAAATGGCATCTGCGTTGCCTTTAATTGTCTGATATGTGCTCTCCTGAGGGTAAGGTTCCTCACTGCTGGTTGTACTCAGAAAATGTAAGCTGTAGAGTGCAAAATTTTGAATCAATTAATTTTTTAATAATAGTTTAAAAGGGTACAGTGCAGATAATTCCAATCCCAGGTGGATACTGCTGAAAACCATATGATGCAAAGTCTGGTAAGGTATGTTCACCTGAATGAAGCAGGCATGCATGTCATACGAGGCTATATATGGGCCCTATATCCATCTGGGATTTTTGCCATTTGATTCTGTGGCCTACTAGTCTGGGAGCAAGAAATGACAAGTTAACATATTCTAAAAATCGCAAGCTAGACCTGCCTTTGGGCCCCCCTTCAGAGCAACAGGGCACTGTTTCACTCGGTGCCACTGGAATATAGGAACAGGAGTAAGCCATTCAAACCTTCGAGCCTGTTCTGCCCTTCAATTAGATCATGGTTGATCTGTACCTCAAGCCCATTTACCCACCTTTGAGCCATATCCCTTGATGCCCTTACCTAACAAAACTCTGTCAATCTCAGTCTAGAAAATTTTGAATTGATCCAGCATCCACAGCATTTTGGGGAGCCAGGTTTATGCACCTTCACAATTTAACCCTTTAAGCTCTGGTATAATTCTGATGAATCTATCAATATATCCTTCCTAAACTGAAGCATTACTTCCCCTCTTTAGTCCCCTGGTCCTGATGAAATGCACCCAGGGTATTAAAAGAGATGGCGGAAGTTATAGCAGATGCATTCGTTATAATCTACCAAAATTCTCTGGACTCTGGGGAGGTACCAGCGGATTGGAAAGCAGCTAATGTAACGCCTCTGTTTAAAAAAGGGGGCAGGCAAAAAGCAGGTAACTATAGGCCGGTTAGTTTAACATCTGTAGTGGGGAAAATGCTTGAAACTATCATTAAGGAAGAAATAGCGGGACATCTAGATAGGAATAGTGCAATCAAGCAGACGCAGCATGGATTCATGAAAGGGAAATCATGTTTAACTAACTTACTGGAATTCTTTGAGGATATAATGAGCATGATGGATAGAGGTGTACCAATGGATGTGGTGTATTTAGATTTCCAAAAGGCATTCGATAAGGTGCCACACAAAAGGTTACTGCAGAAGATAAAGGTACGCGGAGTCAAAGGAAATGTATTAGCATGGATAGAGAATTGGCTGGCGAACAGAAAGCAGAGAGTCGGGATAAATGGGTCCTTTTCCGGTTGGAAATCAGTGGTTAGTGATGTGCCACAGGGATCAATGCTGGGACCACAACTGTTTATAATATACATAGATGACCTAGAAGAGGGGACAGAGTGTAGTGCAACAAAATTTGCAGATGACACTAAGATTAGTGGGAAAGCAGGTTGTGTAGAGGACTCAGAAAGGCTGCAAGGAGATTTGGATAGGTTAAGCGAATGGGCTAAGGTTTGGCAGATGGAATACAATGTCGTAAAATGTGAGGTCATACACCTTGGGAAAAAAAACAGTAAAAGGGAATATTATTTGAATGGGGAGAAATTACAACATGATGTGGTGCAGAGGGACCCGGGGGTCCTTGTGCATGAATCCCAAAAGGTTAGTTTGCAGGTGCAGCAGGTAATCAGGAAGGCAAATGTAATATTGGCCTTCATTGCGAGAGGGATGGGTACAAAAGCAGGGAGGTCTTGCTGCAACTGTATAAGGTATTGGTAAGGCCGCACCTGGAGTACTGCGTGCAATTTTGGTCACCTTACTTAAGGAAGGATATACTAGCTTTGGAAGGGGTACAGAGACGATTCACTAGGCTGATTCCGGAGATGAGGTGGTTACCTGATGATGATAGATTGAGTAGACTGGGTCTTTACTCCTTGGAGTTCAGAAAGATGAGGGGTGATCTTATAGAAACATTTAAAATCATGAAAGGGATAGACAAGATAGAGGCAGAGAGGTTGTTTCCATTGGTAGGGGAGACTAGAACTAGGGGGCACAGCCTCAAAATACGGAGGAGCCAATTTAAAACCGAGTTGAGAAAGAATTTCTTCTCCCAGAGGGTTGTGAATCTGTGGAATTCTCTGCCCAAGGAAGCAGTTGAGACCAGCTCATTGAATGTTTTCAAGTCAAAGATAGATAGATTTTTAACCAATAAGGGAATTAAGGGTTACGGGGAGAGGGCGGGTAAGTGGAGCTGAGTCCACGACCAGATCAGCTATGATCTTATTGAATGACGGAGCAGGCTCGAGGGGCTAGATGGCCTACTCCTGTTCCTAATTCTTATGTTCTTATGTTCTTATGTATTCCAGCCCCCTTGAGATAAAGGCCAATATTCCATTAGCCTTTTTGATTACCTTTTGTACCTGTGCACTAGCTTTCAGTGATTTGTGCACGGACACCGAGATTCCTTTGCTTTTTACCTCATAATATTCATGTGAAGTGCGTTGGGATGTTTTACTACGTTAAAGGCTCTATATAAATACGTTGTTGTTATTGCTGCTCCACAGATCCTAATATCTCCCCATGTTACATAAGAACATAAGAAAATAAGAACACAAGAATTAGGAACAGGAATAGGCCATCTAGCCCCTCGAGCATGCTCCGCCATTCAACAAGATCATGGCTGATCTGGCTGTGGACTCAGCTCCACTTACCCGCCCGCTCCCCATAACCCTTAATTCCCTTATTGGTTAAAAATCTATCTATTTGTGACTTGAATACATTCAATGAGCTAGCCTCAACTGCTTCCTTGGGCAGAGAATTCCACAGATTCACAACCCTCTGGGAGAAGAAATTCCTTCTCAACTCAGTTTTAAATTGGCTTCCCCGTATTTTGAGGCTGTGCCCCCTAGTTCTAGTCTCCCCGACCAGTGGAAACAACCTCTCTGCCTCTATCTTGTCTATCCCTTTCATGATTTTAAATGTTTCTATAAGGTCACCCCTCATCCTTCTGAACTCCAACGAGTAAAGATCCAGTCTACTCAATCTATCATCATAAGGTAACCCCCTCATCTCCGGTATTAGCCTAGTGAATCATCTCTGTACCCCCTCCAAAGCTACTATTTCCTTCCTTAAGTAAGGTGACCAAAACTGCAAACAGTACTCCAGGTGCGGCCTCACCAATACCCTGTAAAGTTGCAGCAGGACCTCCCTGCAGTCGCAATGAAGGCCAACATTCCATTCGCCTTCCTGATTACCTGCTGCACCTGCAAACTAACTTTTTGGGATTCATGCACAAGGACCCCCAGGTCCCCCTGGTGGATAATCTTACACTTCCTCACATTAAATTTCATCTGCCACAATTTTGGCCATTCACTTAATCTGAGTTTCATGCACAAGGACCCCCAGGTCCCCCTGGTGGATAATCTTACACTTCCTCACATTAAATTTCATCTGCCACAATTTTGGCCATTCACTTAATCTGTCGATATCCGTTTGTAACTTCCTGGTCCCATCTACACAACTTACTGCGCCCCTTGAATTTCTGGGATGCCAGGAGTAAGCTGAGGATTAAATAAATCAGGCTTATCAGGCAGCACTTGAGGAATTTGGCCCCCACCCACCTGTTCTCTTGTAACCTATACTTACTGTCATGTATTCAACTATCATTGTAACCCATGTATAAGCTGACCTAAGTTATACACCTTGAGAACATTGACCACAAGGGGATGAATTTGTGGGGGACACTCCTAACCTGGACTTTCAGGTATAAAAGGGGAAGCTCCACCCACCTTCATCACTTGAGGTCTTGATAATAAAGGTAACTGATCACAGAGTGACATTCTCTCAAGTATGGGCCTCGTATGCATTTATACTGTATAGTAAGGACATATCATTGGCGCCGAGAAACTGGGATTTAAACCACGCGAGCATGGCCACTGGCAGCACAGAAGAGAGGTACTGTGTTGCTGATGATTGGGACGACTTTATTGAGAGACTACAGCAAAGTTTTGTCACTAAGGAATGGTTGGGACAGGATTCAGCCAACAAACGCAGGGCTCATCTCCTGATGGTTTGTGGATCCAGAATGTACTCCCTGATGAAGGACCGTCTAGCGCCAGAGAAGCCAGCGGACAAGACATTCGAAGAGCTCAGTAAGTTAATCAGGGAACACCTTAAACCGGCGAGCAGCATGCACATGGCGAGAGGACAAAGGGTTTGATTAGGGCAGCGAAAATAGAGTACGAGAGGAAGCTTGCAGGGAACATTAAGACGGACTGCAAAAGCTTCTATAGATATGTAAAGAGAAAAAGGTTAGTAAAGACAAATGTAGGTCCCCTGCAGTCAGAATCAGGGGAAGTCATAACAGGGAACAAAGAAATGGCGGACCAATTGAACAAGTACTTTGGTTCAGTATTCACTAAGGAGGACACAAACAACCTTCCGGATATAAAAGGGGTCAGAGGGTCTAGTAAGAAGGAGGAACTGAGGGAAATCCTTATTAGTCGGGAAATTGTGTTGGCGAAATTGATGGGATTGAAGGGCGATAAATCCCCAGGGCCTGATGGTCTGCATCCCAGAGTACTTAAGGAGGTGGCCTTGGAAATAGCGGATGCATTGACAGTCTTTTTCCAACATTCCATAGACTCTGGATCAGTTCCTATGGAGTGGAGGGTAGCCAATGTAATCTCAATTTTTAAAAAAGGAGGGAGAGAGAAAACAGGGAATTATCGACTGGTCAGCCTGCCATCGGTAGTGGGTAAAATGATGGAATCAATTATTAAGGATGTCATAGCAGTGCATTTGGAAAGAGGTGATATGATAGGTCCAAGTCAGCATGGATTTGTGAAAGGGAAATCATGCTTGACAAATCTTCTGGAATTTTTTGAGGATGTTTCCAGTAGAGTGGACAAGGGAGAACCAGTTGATGTGATGTATTTGGACTTTCAGAAGGCTTTCGACAAGGTCCCACACAAGAGATTAATGTACAAAGTTAAAGCACATGGGATTGGGGGTAGTGTGCTGATATGGATTGAGAACTGGTTGGCAGACAGGAAGCAAAGAGTAGGAGTAAATGGGTACTTTTCAGAATGGCAGGCAGTGACTAGTGGGGTATCGCAAGGTTCTGTGCTGGGGCCCCAGTTGTTTACATTGTATATTAATGATTTAGATGAGGGGATTAAATGTAGTATTTCCAAATTTGCAGATGACACTAAGTTGGGTGGCAGTGTGAGCTGCGAGGAGGATGCTATGAAGCTGAAGAGTGACTTGAATAGGTTAGATGAGTGGGCAAATGCATGGCAGATGAAGTATAATGTGGATAAATGTGAGGTTATCCACTTTGGTGGTAAAAACAGAGAGACAGACTATTATCTGAATGGTGACAGATTAGGAAAAGGGGAGGTGCAACGAGACCTGGGTGTCATGGTATATCAGTCATTGAAGGTTGGCATGCAGGTACAGCAGGCGGTTAAGAAAGCAAATGGCATGTTGGCCTTCAAAGCAAGGGGATTTGAGTACAGGGGCAGAGAGGTGTTACTACAGTTGTACAGGGCCTTGGTGAGGCCACACCTGGAGTATTGTGTACTGTTTTGGTCTCCTAACATGAGGAAGGACATTCTTGCTATTGAGAGTGCAGCGAAGGTTCACCAGACTGATTCCCGGGATGGCGGGACTGACATATCAAGAAAGACTGGATCAACTGGGCTTGTATTCACTGGAGTTCAGAAGAATGAGAGGGGATCTCATAGAAACGTTTAAAATTCTGACGGGTTTAGACAAGTTAGATGCAGGAAGAATGTTTTCAATCTTGGGGAAGTCCAGAACCAGGGGTCACAGTCTAAGGATAAGGGGTAAGCCATTTAGGACCGAGATGAGGAGAAACTTCTTCACCCAGAGAGTGGTGAACCTGTAGAATTCCCTACTACAGAAAGTTGTTGAGGCCAATTCACTAAATATATTCAAAAAGGAGTTAGATGTAGTCTTTACTACTCGGGGGATCAAGGGGTATGGCGAGAAAGCAGGAATAGGGTACTGAAGTTGCATGTTCAGCCATGAACTCATTGAATGGCGGTGCAAGCTCGAAGGGCCGAATGGCCTACTTCTGCACCTATTTTCTATGTTCCTATGTTTCTGTGAGACACCAGTTTTACACGCACCGGCGGCGAGAAGGGCAAAGCGCTCCAGCCTTAGTGGCAGATCTCCGGCGACTGGCGAGCCTATGTAAGTTCACAGATGCATGCAGAACGGAGATGGTGCGAGACTTTTTTATTGAGGGCATCGGGCACGCTGGGGTTTTCAGGAAACTGATTGAGACCAAAGACTTGACCTTGGAAGCGACGGCTCTGATAGCCCAGACAGTTATCTCAGGGGAGGAAGAGACCAGAATGATGTATGAGAAAAATCTTGGCTCAAATGCGGCAAACGACCAGGGAGTCAACATTGTTAACGTGGCACACACTTCTCTCGGCAAATAAGGGCAATCGGACATGCCCCAACATGTAGTCGAACCCAAAGGGGGAAATCAACAGAGACAATGGCTAGCTGAACGCCGATTCATGCCATCGCAATGGACAATGCGGCCATTAATGGGGCCATCAACATCTGTTAATGGTGCGCTTAAGGACAGTTACAGAGACAGTCAGAGACGATCGATGGATAGTGGACCTTTTGTTTCCAACAACAGGGTCTCCAGCTCATGCTGGAGGTGTGGAGGCAAACACCCAGCCAGAGCTTGCAGGTATCAGCAATATACCTGCAGAAACTGCAACGTCAGCGGTCACTTGGCGCGTATGTGCAGGAAGCCTGCAGCCAGGTTGATGTACAAGGAGGACGGGCCCGATGTAAGCCCTACGAGGCCAAATGAATACTGGGGGAAATCGCTGGAAGCTGAAGTTCAGTGAATTCATGTGGAGCACGTATACAGTTCATTTACCAGGACGCCACCGATAATGATGAAAGTGCTCCTCAATGGCACCCCAGTATTAATGGAGCTAGACACGGGGGCCAGCCAGTCCCCGATGAGTATCAAACAGTTCGAAAGGTTGTGGGTGTCCAAGGCCAGGAGGCCGAAATTTTAGCCAATTGACATACAGCTACGGACATATACAAAGAAGATCATTCCGGTGCTAGGCAGCGCCACTGTAGTCGTGACCCACAAAGATTCGGAGAACAGGTTGCCACTCTGGATTGTCCCGGGGGACGGTCCCGCACTACTGGGGAGGAGTTGGCTTGCTGTCATGAACTGGAAGTGGGGCGATGTCAATGCAATTTCTTCTGTGGAGCGAGTATCATACTCACAGGTCCTGGACAAATTTGATTGATTATTTCAACCCGGCATCGGCACTTTCATGGGGACCAAGGTAGTGATTCACATAAACCCAGACGCAAGGCCAGTACACTACAAGGCCAGAGCGGTGCCGTACGTGATGCAGGAAAAGATAGAATGCGAATTGGACCGCCTGCTGAGGGAAGGCATCCTCTCGCCAGTCGAATTCAGTGACTGGGCGAGCCCGATAGTGTCGGTGCTCAAGGCGGATGGATCGGTCAGGATATGTGGCGATTACAAGGCCACCATCAATCGGGTGTCACTCCAAGACCAGTACCAGCTACCAAGAGTGGAGGACCTCTTTGCGACGCTATCCGGTGGCAAACTTTAAAAAAAATTGGACCTGACCTCAGCTTACATGACCCAGGAGCTGGCGAGTGAGTCGAAGAAGCTGACCACCATCACGACACATAAGGGGTTGTTTGAGTACAACAGATGTCTGTTCGGGATTCGTTCGGCCAACACGATCTTTCAGTGAAATATGGAAAGCCTCCTCAAGTCGATTCCAAAGACGGTGGTTTTTCAAGACGACATCCTCGACACGGGTTGCGATACTGAAGAACACCTCCACAACCTGGAGGAGGTGCTACGCAGACTGGACCAGGTAGGGCTGCGACTGAAAAAGGCGAAATGCGTCTTCTTAGCTCCAGAGGTAGAATTCCTGGGGAGGAGGGTAGCAGCAGACGGGATCAGACCCACTGCGTCCAAAACGGAAGCATTCCAGAGAGCACCCAGACCCCGCAACACAACGGAGCTGCGTTCGTTCCTGAGGCTCCTGAATTATTTTGCTAACTTTCTTCCCAAATTGAGCACGCTGTTAGAGCCGCTACACGTGCTCCGACGCAAAGGTCATGATTGGGTCTGGATGGACAGCCAGGAAAGGGCTTTTGATAGAGCACGCAACTTGTTATGCTCCAACAAACTGTTCACGTTATATGACCCGTGTAAGAATCTTGTTCTAACGTGCGATGCGTCATCCTATGGGGTCGGGTGTGTGTTGCAGCATGTGAATGCCAATGGTCAGTTACAGCCGGTAGCTTATGCCTCCAGAAGTCTGTCCCAGGCAGAAAGGTGCTTCGGGATGGTAGAAAAGGAAGCGCTAGCATGTGTATATGCAGTCAAAAAAATGAACCAGTACCTGTTTGGCAGGAAATTTGAGCTGGAGACAGATCACAAACCCCTAACGTCCCTTTTGGCTGACAACAAGGCCCTAATTGCGAATGCATCGACCCACATACAGAGGTGGGCACTTACGTTTGCATCCTATGACTACACAATTCGGCACAGACCGCGCACTGAAAACTGCGCCGATGCACTCAGCAGGCTCCCACTAGCCACCACTGAGGGGGCAACTGAGCATGATGCTGAGATGGTCATGGCTGTTGCAGCTTTCGAAAGTGAAGGCACACCTGTGACAGCCCGTCAGATTAAAGTCTTGACAAATAAAGACCCGCTGCTGTCTAGTTAAGAAATGTGTCCTGAATGGGGACTGGGCAGCCACGTATGGGGCATGCCCTGAGGAATTTAAACTGTTTCATAGCCGCAAGGATGAACTCTCGATTCAGGCCGATTGCCTGCTATGGGGAAACCGAGTAGTCATGCCCCAGAAGGGCAGAGAGGTGTTTATCAGAGAACTTCACAATGAGTACCCGGGCATTGTCATGATGAAGGCAATTGCCAGGTCACACGTTTGGTGGCCAATGATAGATGCAGACCTGGAACTTTGTGGTTGCAGGTGCAACACGTGTGCTCAGCTGGGCAATGCAACCAGGGAAGCCCCCCTTAGCCCTTGGTCCTGGCCCGCCAAGCCATGGTCACACATCCATGTGGACTACGCAGGTCCTTTCATGGGAAACATTTTTTTCGTTATAGTAGACGCCTACTCCAAATGGATCGAGTGTGACATTCTCAATTCAAGCACATCCTCTGCCACGGTAGAAAGTCTACGGGCAATGTTCGCCGCCCATGGTCTACCGGATGTCTTGGTCAGCGACAATGGCCCGTGCTTCATAAGCACTGAATTCCAGGACTTCATGGCAGGCAATGGAATCAACCATGTCAGAATGGCACCGTTCAAGCCGGCCTCAAACGGCCAGGCGGAATGAGCAGTGCAGATAATCAAACAGGGGATGCTCAGAATCTAAGGGGGTTCCCTACAAAGCTGCTTATCACGCCTCCTGTTGGCCAATAGATCCCGACCACACTCGCTCACCGGGGTTCCACTCGCAGAACTGCTAATGAAAAGGACGTTCAAAACCAGGTTATCCCTTATACACCCTGCTATGAAAGAAATTGTTGAGAGCAGGCGTCAGTCACAATGTGACTACCATGACAGGAATGTGAGGGCACGATGTATTGATGTCAATGACCCTGTTTTTGTCCTTAATTATGCTGCAGGGCCAAAATGGCTTGCAGGCACTGTGATTGCCAAAGAGGGGAATAGGGTTTTGGTAGTTAAACTTACCAATGGACAAATCTGCTGCAAACACGTGGATCAAACTAAAAGGATGTTCAGCAACCCTGTAGAAGAAGCAGAGGAAGAACACGACGTAGAGTTTACTCCACCACAGGTGACCGAACACCGGAACCAAGTGGAGGAGAGTCCAGTCACTGTAGGCAGTCTGGACAGGCCTGAGGCACCGCAAACAGCAGACACTCAGGCCAGCGCCCAACAACTGGAGCCCCAACTCAGGTGCTCTACAAGGGAGCATAAACCACCAGAGAGACTTAACCTGTGATCCCAATAAGACTTTGGGGGGGTGGTGATGTCATGTATTGAACTATCATTGTAACCCATGTATAAGCTGATCTAAGTTGTACACCTTGAGAACATTGACCACAAGGGGGTGAACTTGTGCGAGACACTCCTAACCTGGACTTTCAGGTATAAAAGGGGAAGCTCCACCTGCCTTCATCACTTGAGGACTTGGTAATAAAGGTAACTGGTCACAGAATGACCTTCTCTCAAGCATGGGCCTCATGTGCATTTATACTGTATAGTAAGGACATATCACTTACCAAGGTTATCTCCACCTGAGCTAATAATATTGCCAAAAGAAACTTGGAAACATATCAAGGAGTTATGTCATATGCTGGCACCAGGACTAGAAACCACCTCCCCCCACAGGCACTCTATTGGCAGTAGCTTTAAAGGTTACTATCGCCATGAATTTCGACACTGCTGGGTCATTTCAGGCTATTTCTGGGGATATTTGTATTTTTTTACAATCAGATGTGCTCCGACGCATTAAGCAAGTCATAAATGTGTTGTTTCCTAGAGCTGCCTCGTGCATCCACTGTCTCATGGACATTTGGCACCAGGTGATAGAACACTGCAATTTTACTATGCAGTTTAGTTCCACTCCAGCGGGGAGCTTGTCAACTGTGAGGTGGAGCATGGCAGATTGAGAAGATGGTTGGGGCGATGATACAGCCCTGTTTGACCCCGGTCTGGACGTGGATTGGGTTTGTAATGGATCCGTTGGTCAGGATCACAGCCTGCATGTCATCGTGGAGCAGACAGAGGATGGTGACGAACATTTGGGGGCATCCGAAATGGAGGAGGACGCTCCATAGACCCTCGCGGTTAACAGTGTCAAAGGCCTTTGTAAGGTCGAAGAAAGCCATGGATAAGGGCTGGCGCTGTTCCCTGCATTTTTTCTGCAGATTTTGCGCTGCAAAAATTATGTCCGTTGTGTCCCGTAGGGGCCGAAATCTGCACTGTGACTCCGGGAGGAGCTCCTCAGCCACAGGGAGAAGACAGTTGAGGAGGACTCTAGCGATGTCTTTCCTAGTGGCTAATAACGGAGATTCCTCTGTAATTGCCGCAGTCGGACTTGTCCCCTTTTTGAAAGATGGTCACGATCACTGCATATCTGAGATCTCCCTCCAGATGAGAGAAAGGAGGTCATGTATTCGCGCCAGCAGTGCCTCTCCGCTATACTTCAGTGCCTCAGCAGGGATTCCATCCGCTCCCGAAGCTTTGTTGTTCTTAAGCTGTCTTATGGCTTTTTCTACCTCGTGCAGTGTTGGGGTTTTACAGAACCAGTGGGAAGCTGTTCAACCTTCGCCGTCTCCAGACCAGATCCAAGACCACCCCAACCTCTGTCGTCGAGCTACAGTATGCGGACGATGGCTGCGTCTGTGCACATACAGAGGCTGAACTCCAGGACATAGTCGACATATTTACTGAAGCACATGAAAGCATGGGTCTTACACTAAACATCAGCAAGACAAAGGTCCTCCACCAGCCTGTCCTTATCGCACAGCACTGTCCCCAGGCATCAAGATCCATGGCACAGCCCTGGACAACGGCACCACATCCCATATCTCAGTAGCCTCCGATCAACAAGAGCAGGCATTGATGATGAGATCCAACACTGTCTCCAGTGCACCAGTGCTGCCTTCGGCCGCTTGAGGAAAAAAGTGTTTGAAGACCAGGCCTTCAAAACTGCTACCAAGCTCATAGAAAGTACCCTACTCAATAGGGTACTGAAGTTGCATGGCTGATCATGCAACTTCAGTATCCTATTCCTGCTTTCTCTCCATAACCCTTGATCCCTTTAGCCGTAAGAGTCACAACTAACTCCCTTTTGAATATATCTAACGAATAGGCCTCAACAATTTTCTGTGGTAGATAATTCCACAGGTTCACAATTCTCTGAGGGAAGAAGTTTCTCCTCATCTCGGTTTTAAATGGCTTACCTCTTATCCTTCGACTGTGACCCCTGGTTCTGGACTTCCCCAACATCGGGAACATTCTTCCTGCATCTAACCTGTCCAATCCCATCAGAATTTTATATGATTCTATGAGATCCCTTCTCATTCTTCTAAATTCCAGTGAATATAAGCCTAGTCGATCCAGTCTTTCTTCATATTTCAGTCCTGCCATCCCGGGAATCAGTCTGATGAACCATCGCTGCATTCCCTCAATAGCAAGAATGTCCTTCCTCAGATTAGGAGACCAAAACTGTATACAATATTCAAGATGTGTCCTCACCAAGGCCCTGTACAACTGCAGTAAGACCTCCCTGCTCCTATACTCAAATCCTCTCGCTATGAAGTCCAACATGCCATTTGCCTTTTTCACCGCCTGCTGTACCTGCATGCCAACTTTCAATGACTGATGTACCATGATACCCAGGTCTCGTTGCATCTCCCCTTTTCATAATCTGTCACCATTCAGGTAATATTCTGCCTTCCTGTTTTTGCCACCAAAGTGGATAACCTCACATTTATCTACATTATACTGCATCTGCCATGCATTTGCCCATTCACCTAACCTGTCCAAATCACCCTGCAGCCTCTTAGCATCCTCCTCATAGCTCACACTGCCACCCAGCTTTGTGTCATTTGCAAACTTGGAGATATTACACTCAATTCCTTCGTCCAAATCATTAATGTGTATTGTAAATAGCTGGGGTCCTAGCACTGAACCCTGTGGTACCCCACTAGTCACTGCCTGCCATTCTGAAAAGAACCCGTTTATTCCTACTCTTTGCTTCCTGGCAGCCAACCAGTTCTCTATCCACGTCAATACATTATCCCCAACACCATGTGCTTTAATTTTGCACACTAATCTCTTATGTGGGACCTTGTCAAAAGCTTTTTGAAAGACCAAATACACCAAATCCACTGGTTCTCCCTTGTCCACTCTCAAAAAATTCTCAAATATTTGTAAGCATGATTTTCTTTCATAAATCCATGCTGACTTGGACCGATCCTGTCGCTGCTTTCCAAATGCGCTGCTATTAGATCTTTAATAATTGATTCCAACATTTTTCCCACTACCAATGTCAGGTTAACCGGTCTATAATTCCCTGTTTTCTCTCTCCCTCCTTTTTTAAAAAGTGGGGTTACATGAGCTACCCTCCAATCCATAGGAATAGATCCAGAGTCTGTAGAATGTTGGAAAATGACCACCAATGTATCCACTATTTCTTGGGCCACTTCCTTAAGTACTCTGGGATGTAGACTATCAGGCCCTGGGAATTTATCGGCTTTCAATCCGATCAATTTCCCTAACACAATTTCCTGACTAATAAGGATGTCCCTCAGTTCCTCCTTCTCGCTAGACCCTCGGTCCCCTAGTATTTTCAGGAGGTTATTTGTGTCTTTCTCAGTGAAGACAGAACCAAAGTATTTGTTCAATTGGTCTGCCATTTCCTTGTTCCCCATTATGATTTAATGATTCTGACTGCAAGGGAACTACATTAGTCTTCAGTAATCTTTTTCGCTTCACATATCTATAGAAGCTTTTACAGTCAGTTTTTATGTTCCCTGCATGCTTACTCTCATACTCTATTTTCCCCTTTCTAATTAAACCTGTAGTCCTTGTCTGCTGGATTCTAAATTTCTCCCAGTCCTCAGGTTTGCTGCTTTTTCTGGCCAATTTATATGCCTCTTCCTTGGATTTAACACTATCCCTAATTTCCCTTGTTAGCCACAGTTGAAACACCTTCCCCTTTTTCTTTTTACGCCAGACAGGGATGTACACCCATGTGATCTTTAAATGTCTACCATTGCCTATGCACCGTCAGCCCTTTAAGTATCATTCGCCAGTCTATTCTAGCCAATTCACATCTCATACCATCTAAGTTATCTTTCTTTAAGTTCAGGACCCTAGTCTCTGAATTAACTGTGTCACTCTCCATTTTAATGAAGAATTCTGCCATATTATGGTCACTCTTCCCCAAGGGACCTCGCACGACCAAATTGCTAATTAATCCTCTCTCATTACACAAGACACATTAGGATGGCCTGCTCTCTCGTTGGTTCTTTGACATATTGGTCCAGAAAACCATCCCTTATACATTCCAGGAACCTCCTCCACAGTATTGCTACCAGTTTGGTTAGCCCAATCTATATGTCGATTAAAGTCACCCATGATAACTGCTGGTCCCTAATTTCCTGTTTGATGCCATCCCCAACCTCCCTACTACTGTATCCAACTCCCACTAATGTTTAAGCCCTTTGGTGTTTTGCAGCTCTACCCATATAGATTCCACATCATTCAAGCTCATGTCCTCCCTTTCTATTGCGTTATTCTCCTCTTTAACCAGTAACGCTACCCCACCTCCTTTTCCTTCCTGTCTATCCTTCCTCAATATTGAATAGCCCTGGATGTTGAGTTCCCAGCCTTGGTTACCCTGGAGCCATGTCTCCGTAATCCCAATTATATCATATCCGTTAACAGCTATCTGCATACTTAATTCATCCATCTTATTACGAATGCTCCTCGCATTGAGAATCAGAATCTTGAGGCTTGTTTTTTTTAGCACTCTTTGTCCTTTTAGAATTATGTTGTAATGTGGCCCTTTTTGATTTTTGCCCTTGATTTCTCTGCTCTCCACTCTTGTTTTTCTCCTTCCTACCTTTTGCTTCTGTCCCCTTTTTACTTCCCTCTGCCTCCCTGCATAGGTTCCTATCCCCCTGCCATATTAGTTTAAACCCTCCCAAAAGCACTAGCAAACACTCTGCCTAGGACATCGGTTCTAGTCCTGTCAGTCTGTCCAGTTTGTACTGGTCCCACCTCTCCCAGAACCGGTTCCAATGTCCCAGGAATTTGAATCCCTCCCCCTTGCACCACTCCTCAAGGCACTTATTCAACTGAACCTTTCTGCTATTCCTACTCTGACTAGCACGTGACACTGGTAGCAATCCTGAGAATATTACCTTTGAGGTCCTACTTTTTAATTTAACTCGTAGCTCCCTAAATTCAGCTTGTAGGATCTCATCCCATTTTTTACCTATTTCGTTGGTACCTATATGCACCACGACAGCTGGCTGTTCCCCCTTCCCCTCCAAAATGTCCTGCAAAAGCTCCGAGACATCCTTGACCCTTGCACCATGGAAGCAACATACCATCCTGGTCTACAGGGCTGTAGTAATACCCGCCCTCCTATATGGCTCAGAAACATGGACCATGTACAGTAGACACCTCAAGTCGCTGGAGAAATACCACCAACGATGTCTCTTGCAAGATCCTACAAATCCCCTGAGAGAGGACAGATGCACCAACATTAGTGTCCTCGACCATGCCAACATCCCCAGCATCGAAACACTGACCACACTTGATCAGCTCCGCTGGGCAGGCCACAAAAGTCGCATGCCAGACACAAGACACCCAAAGCAAACACTCTACTCGGAACTCCTTCAGGGCAAATGAGCCAAAGGTGGGCAGCGGAAAAGTGACAAGGACACCCTCAAAGCCTCCCTGATAAAGTGCAACATCCGCACTGACACCAGGGGGTCCCTGGCCAAAGACCGCCCTAAGTGGAGGAAGCGCATCCGGGAGGGCGCTGAGAACCTCGAGTCTCATCGCCGAGAGCGTGCAGAAATTAAGCACAGGCAGCGGAAAGAGCATGCAGCAAACCAGTCCCACCCACCCCTTCCCTCAACGACTATCTGCCCCACCTGTGACAGAAACTGTGGTTCTCGTATTGGACTGTACAGCCACCTAAGAACTCATATTAAGAGTGGAAGCAAGTCTTCCTCGATTCCGAGGGACTGCCTATGATGATGATGGTTTACTGTTTAGCAGGTTTTCTCCAAAGTCCAAGGCGTTATAGATTGCATCCATGTAGCCATACATGCCCTTTTTCACTATCCCATCAACTATCTCAATAAGGAATGCCACTCATTCAATGTTCAGTTTGTTTTGAACCAGCAGCGCCAAATCAAACAAGTTAAAACTCACTTTCCTGGCACCTTCAACAATTCCTTCACCACTTTCTAGATTAGAAAGGTATGTGTCTGCCTAGCTGCTTCAGCTGTTTGAATTAGTCGAGGACAGCACTACATTGTTGTCCAGTCACAGTGTTGTGTAGTCTGCATAACTTCAGACAACAAAGTCTGACTCCTCGTCTTCTCACCTGAGCATCTCTTGCCCACTTGTGCTCTGTGTGTTATCCTGTGTATTCCCTGCAGGCTTTCAGGTCACTCTCCTCACAGGAATGTCTCTAGACTGGTGCTTGGCAGAAAGAAGATGATTGATGGTATGTGTGAAGAGGTGCTAGCAGGACAAGTAGCAGGAAGACCAGGATGCTCTTGTTGCTCTCCCCCTGCTTGTTACATCGAGAAGGGCACAAAACATAAGAAGTAAGCAGGAACTTAGATTTAGATGAGGAAAGAAGGGAGGAGGCTCGAGTGGAGCATAAATGCCAGTATGCATTGGTTGGGCCGAATGGCTTGTTTCTGTGCTGTATATCCTAATGTAGATGTGCAACAAAATGGCCATTCCACTTTTAATACAAGGGTGGGTTTGATAATGTATTGTGATGGCAGATTATGGCCCTGGTTTTCAGTTTGTGACGCGCTGGGAGCGAGCGCGTCTGTCAGTGGCTTTTTAACTCAGCCACCTCATTCTCATTTTACTTCCAGATTTCCCATCCAATCAGTGACAGTGGTTGTGATCTGGACCCCCATGATATGATCGCAATTCCAGTATTGAAAGGGAGAATCGAAACATACAAGTTGAAGGAGTTTGGAATTGAGAAGAGGAGAGAAGCGTCAGAATGGAGTCCAGATGGACAAAGACTGCATCTCGTTTCACTGACACCTCCCTGTGCTGCTGGGGGCTGTTCCTAGATTCAGTGCAGAAAGTGATTTAATGACTTAAGCAGGTCAGAAAAGGTGAGAACAGTGGCACATTCACCTACATCCTGCTGTGCGCATCACCCCAGCCCCTCACTCTGCCTTTTCAAGCCCACTCCAGCACATTGCTCCTCACACCCACTTACCTTGCATTCTCTTTCTAGGCACTTCCTCACATCCTCATTTATCCATCCACCACTCACCCTCATCCTTATGCAATGTCATGCTTCTCCCTCATGGTCACCCTCACCAAATACTCTCCATCCACCGAATGAACACATGCCATTGCACTCACTCTTAGGTCTGTTCTTTCCCTCCTTGCAGGAAAAGAGAACACAGAACACTAGGGAGAGGGAGAGAACCGGAGGGGGCCTCCACGCATCATGCAGCTCACAACTGCAGAGGGGGAGGTGCTGGAAATAAATTGAATTTCAGCATCCCTGACTGTCGGAGATGGGGAGACAGGGAGTACCCAATTACCCGGTGACACAACTAAGTAAAAGCCATGTCATACGGCACTCAGTCATGTTGAATTGATTTCAACAGCGAATGAAATATGATCATCTTCATAATGATAACGCGCAACATTCTTACCTTGCCAGGACTAATTCATGTCTTTTTATCTCCCAAAGGGCATTTGTGTGTACACCAGGAGTCGGTGGTTATGTCAGGCGAGGAGTCCTCAGAGGACCTGAATCCTTCTGAGGGTGCAGTGTCACAGAACTCATTCAGAACATGCACCAGTTAAGATACTTGCACTTCGGTGGGATCAGTAAGACAGAGAGTTTGGTTTCACCTGGTGGCTCACACTTCACAAGTGAGCAAGAGCAGTGGAGAGTCTGCGTCGGAGGTGCAACTCTCTTCAAGCCCTGCTCAGTTGTAAACAGATGCTGTAAAGGAGAATCATTGAGCAGCAGCAGACAATGTGCAATGCAATGACAGGTCTTCAAAGTAGATTCCCCACGTTTGCAGAGAGTTTGGAGGAGTCCACCTCAAGCATGAAGGGTGTGATGTCGCAGGCCACTGAGATGTTGTCTTCTTCCATAAATAGAGTTGTCAGCATCATACACTCCAATCAAGTGAGTCCATGCATGCCTTCAACACCACTGTGTGGACTCTGGTGCCAACATGTCGACCACTTTAAATAGGATGACAGATATCTTAGCCTTGGCCTTACAGGGCCACACTGTTCTGCAACAAAGTATTCTCCAGCACAGTGGTAGCAATGAACTGCGGCTGGGCCATGAGAAGGATGATTGCAACAGGGGTCATGGAAGTAGGGACTCCACTCAAAACACTTCCACTTCTCACCCACAGCCCACCTCTCAGTCAGTAACCCACATGCCTCATCTCCCGATGGCCGAGACTGCCCCTGCACATGTGCAGGTGGAGCAGTCTTTGACGGGGCCCTCACAGGCTCCAAAACCCAGAGGATGTCAGCCAAGAGCATCGCAGTAGTCAGATCATCTCAGTAGCTCTACAGACAGCTGAAGGCCAAGGTCCAACAAAAAACCCGCGACCTAAAAAACAGATGGTGGGTGGAGAAAACACAGGAGATCCAGCAGTTAGCCGACAACCACGACTGCAAGGATTCTTCACCGCAGTCACGATCACCTGTGGCCCAAGCACCCAAGACCCTAACCCACTGCTGGTCAAGAACGGTGAGGTACTCATCAAGGACAGAGAGGCAGTCAGTGCTTGTTGGAAGGAGCACTTCGAAGATCTCCTTAATCAAGATTCTGTCTTCGACGCGAATTTCCTCGACTCCATCTCACAGCATGCTACCCACCACCATCTCAACACAACCCCAGCCCGGCACGAGGTAGAAAAGGCCATCCGTCAGCTGAAGAATAACAAGGCAGCAGGAGTGATGGAATTCCCACCGAAGCACTAAAGCATGGCGGAGAAGCAATTTTGGCACGAATACATGACCTAATTTCTCTTATCTGGAAGGAGGAGAGCATGCCAGGTGATCCCAGGGACACTGTAATCGTGCCCATCTTCAAAGAAGGGGACAAGTCCGACTGCGGTAACTACAGAGGAATCTTCCTGCTGTCGGCCACTGGGGAAATCATTGTAAGAATACTCCTCAACCATCTTCTCCCTGTGGCTAAAGAGCCCCTCCCAATTCGGATTCCATCCACTAAGGGGTACAATGGACATGATCTTCACCGCGCAACAAATACAAGAGAAATGCAGGGGAACAGCACCAACTCTTGTACATGGCCTTCTTTGACCTCACAAAGGCATTTGACACTGTCAACCGTCAGGGATTATAGAGCGTCCTCCTCCGTTTTGGCTGTCCTCAAAAGTTTGTCACCATCCTCCATTTGCTCCACAATGACATGCAAGCCGTGATCCTGACCAATGGCTCCACCACAGAGCCAATCCACGTCCAGACCAGGGTCAAACAGGGCTGTGTCATCACATCAACGCTTTGTTCGATCTTCCTTACTGCAATGCTACATCTCACGCTTAGCAAGCTCCCCGCTGGAGTGGATCTAAATTATAGAACAGATGGGCATCTGTTCAACCTCCGCCGCCTCCAGGCCAAATCCAAGGTTGTCCCATCTTCTGTCATTGAACTACAGTATGCAGATGACACTTGCGTCTGCGCACATTCGGAGGCTGAATTCCAAGCCATCATCAACACCTTCACCAAGGCATACGAGAGCATGGGCCTTACGCTAAACATCCATAAGACAAAGGTCCTTAACCAACCTGATCCCACCACACAGCACTGCCCACCCGATTATCAAAATCCACGGCGAGGTCTTGGACAACGTGGACCAATTTCCTTACCTCGGGAGCCTACTGTCAACAAGAGCAGACATTGATGACGAGGTCCAACACCGCCTTTATTGCCCCAGCGTAGCCTTCAGTAGCCCGAGGAAGAGAGTGTTTGAAGACCAGGACCTCAAATCCGACACCAAGCTCATGGTCTACAGTAGTGATACCCACCCTCCGATATGGCTTAGAGACGTGGACTATATACAGCGGACACCTCAAAACGCTGGAGAAGTACCACAAGCGCTGCCTCCACAAGATCTTGCAAATCCATTGGCAGGATAGATGCACCAATGCCAGTGTTCTCTCTCAGGCCAACACCCCCCAGCATTGAAACATTGGATATGCTCGATCAGCTTCATTGGGCGGGCCACAACGTCCACATGCCCAACACGAGACTCCCAAAGCAAGCATTCTACGCCGAGCTTCGACATGGCAAGCAAGCCCCAGGTGGGCAGAGGAACCACTTCAAGGACATCCTCAAAGCCTCCTTGACAAAGTGCAACATCCTCACCGACTCCTGGGAATCCCTGGCCCACGACTGGCCAAAGTGGAGGAAGCGCATCTGGGAGAGCGCTGAGCACCTCGAGTCCCATCGCTGAGAACAAGCTGAAACCAAGAGTAGACAGCAGAAGGAGCGTACGTCACCCCAGGCTCCCTGACCACCCTTTCCTTCAAACACTGTTTGCCCTACCTGTGGCAGAGATTGTAGGCCCCACAATGGAGTCCTCAGTCACCTGAGAACTCACTTGTAGAGTCGAAGCAAGTCATCCTCGACTTCAAGGGACTGCCTATGATGATGATGAGTAGTCAGAGCAGGGATGTGAGCAGCCTGCCTCTACCTCTGCTGAGACCACACAGGTTGCATTACGGAGGAGTAGCAGAAAAAGGAAGTGTAAGGTTTTGATGTTGCAAAAGGGTATGCCCATGGGTATCTGAGAAAATGTAGTGTTGATAAGTTTTTGTTCTTTGTTTAGCTCACATAAATGTTATTCTTTTTCAGCACTTTCCCATCTTGTCCATTCTTGCTGGGTTGTAAGTGGCCTTCAAACCTATTTGATGATGAATGTGAAGACATGAATTGATGGGGACTAATGGGGGACATTGAAGGGGAGGTTGGTTGGTTGAACGATGCTTTGTGTCGGTGGTTTTGGAGGGTGGGGGAGGGGGGAAGAGTGGCTGCTGCATTTCCTGGTGACATGTATGCACTGGTGCAACCGAAGTGAACCTATATTAATAATGGAGCATCCCTATCATCCCGGGCACAATATGAGCAACTGGAAGTGCATTGCCCTCATCACCCTCCTCCTCCTTCTCTTCCTCCTCCCACTCTGAATCACCCAAGGAGATCTCAGCTCTTTGCCTTGTTACCCCTGCAGGTCCAAGCCTCGCTGTTGCACAATGTTGTGCAGCGAATGGTAAACCACAACCATTCTGGAGACTCCTTGCTGGTGCGTACTAAACGGTGCCACCAGATCTGTCCAGCACCTGAAGCGCATCTTCAGCATGCTGATGGCCTGTTCAGTCACACATCTGGTGGTGAAATGGCATTTATTGTAGCGCTGGTGGACTTCAGTGTTGGGCTTTCTGACAGGGGTCATGAGCCAAGTTTGCAGTGGGTATCCCTTGTCGTCTAGCAGCCGCTCCTTAAGTCTGCTTCCAGGTCCGAAGTGATCAGAGAGCTTGGACTGCCACAGAACAAACGGATCATGGCAACTGCCCAGGAATCTTGCGCACACTTGCATTAACATCCTTTTGTGGTGACACAACAGCTGCACATTGATGGAGTGGAAGCCTTTGCAGTTGATGAATAATCCTGATTGTTCTGGGGGTGCCCAGACCACCATGTGTATGCAGTCGATGAAGCCTTGAAGCTGTGAGGAGCCAGCCAGAGCTGCAAAGCAGAGCGCTCAGTCATTCTGAAGGGCATCTTCGCAGGCAAAGTTGACATCAATGACCTGTCTTATGCATTTTGTGGGCAGCCGAATGGGAGATCCTATATACGCCTGCAGCAGGGCCCTGGAAGGACCTGGAGACAAAAACGTTGAGGACGGTGGTAACTTTGACAGCTACTGGTAATGCGTAGTCACCAGGCCCAGCAGGCAGCAGGTCCCTTTCTAGGCGGCTGCAGATGTCTGACACCACCTTATGTGACATCCTGATTCTCCTGAGTACTGGTGTTCAGACATGTCAGAGGGGCAGCGGGCAGTTAAAAGTGCGAGCAGCCAGCTACCGCAGAGAGCAGCACGAGCAGCTAAGAGAAGGCGACAAAGGCAAAGAGGGCAACTTCATTTGGCATCACAGGAAAGCATGGAAGTGATTGGTTAGTGAGTTTCTCTCTTTTTTTCATGGGCATTGCTTTAAATTAAGGGCCAGGATTAAAAACGAAATCAAATTAATTAAATACATTAGAGATGGAAGGGCAGGTGATGTGTTGCTGCTGCAACATGTGGGAGCTGGTTGACCCCATTGAGGTCCGTCGCGACCACATCTGCAGCAAGTGTCTTCAGCTCAAGGAACTTTGGCTCCGTGTTGATGAGCTGGAGTATGAGCTGCAGACACTGCGACACATCAGGGAGCGGGAGAGTTACCTGGATGCTGTGTTCCAGGAAGCAGTCACATCAATTAGATTAATGAATTCAAATTTTTCCCTTGGTCAGGGACAAGAGGGTGGGACTACAAGTGAGGCAGGCAGGTATGGGGACCCAGGATGGAGTGATGGAGGAGCCTCGGCCCTTGCTCTTGTCCAACAGGTTCGAGGCTCTTACTCCCTGTGTGGATGAGAACAGGGACTGCAGGGAGGATGAGCAAACTGACCACAGCACCGTGGTACAGAGAGCCATTCAAGTGGGGGGAGTAAAAAGAAACATTGTAGTGGTAGGGGACAGTATCATTAGGGTGATCGATATTGTTCTCTGCAGCAGAGAGCGTGGATCCCAAAGGCTGTGTTGCCTGCCCGGTACCAGGGTTAAGGACATCTCCTCAGGGCTGGAGATGAACTTGAGTGGGAGGGGGAAGATCCAGTTGTCGTGGTCCAACGTCGTAGATAGGACAAACAACGAGGTTCTGCTGAGGGATTATGAGCAGCTAGGAGCCAAATTAAAAAGCAGAACCACAAAGGTAATAATCTCTGGATTACTACCTGAGCCACGAGCAAATTTGCATAGGGTAAATAAGATCAGAGAGTTAAACACATGGCTCAAAGACTGGTGTGGGAAAAATGGGTTTTGGTTCATGGGACACTGGCACCAGTACTGGGGTAAGACGGAGCTGTTCCGATGGGACTGGGCTCCACTTGAACCGTGCTGGGACTAGTGTCCTGGCGAATCAAATAACTAGGGCTGTAGATAGGGCTTTAAACTAACTAGTGGGGGGGGGGGAGGGAGGGTTCAGGTGAGCGGGAATTTAATGTCAAAGAGCAAAGAGAAGACAAGAGAACAGGGTAGCACTGGGGGAAATGATAACCAGAGCATGACCGGAAGGGACAGAATGTATAAACATAAGAGTGTATCAGAAACTGGGGTCAAAGCAGGGAAAAAATGGTAAAAAAACAAATTTAAAAGCTCTTTATCTGAATGCACACAGCATTCGTAACAAAATAGATGAGTTGATGGCAAAAATAGATACAAATGGGTGTGATCTGATAGTCATTACAGAGACGTGGTTGCTTGGTGACCAAGGCTGGGAACTAAATATTCAGGAGCAGGAGTAGGCCACCTGGCCCCTCGAGCCTGCTCTGCCATTTAATAAGATCATGGCTGATCTGATCATGGACTCAATTCCACTTCCCTGCCCGCTCCCCATAACCCTTTATTCCCTTGTCACTCAAAAATCTGTCTATCTCCGCCTTAAATATATTCAATGACCCAGTCTCCACAGCTCTCTGGGGCAGAGAATTCCATCGATTTCCAACTCTCTGAGAGAAGAAATTTCTCCTCATCTCAGTTGTGAATGGGCGGCCCCTTATTCTGAGAATATGTCCCCTAGTTTTAGTTTCCCCTATGAGTGGAAATATCCTCTCTGCATCCACCTTGTCGAGCCCCCTCATTATCTTATTTGTTTCGATAAGATCACCTCTCATTCTTCTGTACTGCAATGAGTATAGGCCCAACTTTCTCAACCTATCTTCATAAGTCAACAATCTCATCTCCGGAATAAACCTAGTGAACCTTCTCTGAACAGCCTCCAATGCAAGTACATATTTCCTTAAATACGGAGACGAAAACTAAACGCAGTACTCTAGGTGTGGTCTCACCAATACACTGTACAGTTGTAACAGGACTTCTCTGCTTTTATACTCTATCCCCTTTGCAATAAAGGCTAACATTCCATTTGCCTTCCTGATTACTTGCTGTATCTGCGAACTAACTTTTTGTGTTTCATGCACAAGGATCCCCAGGTCCCTCTGTACTGCAGGACTTTGCAATTTTTCTCCATTTAAATTATAATTTGCTTTTCTATTTTTTCTGCCATTCTCCCACATTATACGCTATCTGCCAAATGTTTGCCCATTCACTTAGCCTGTCTATATCCCTTTGCAGATTGTTTGTGTCCCCCTCACAACTTGCTTTCTCACCCATCTTTGTATCATCAGCAAACTTGGCTATATTACACTCGGTCCCTTCATCCAAGTCATTAATATAGATTGCAAATAGTTGAGGCCCCAGCACCGATCCCTTTGGCACCCCACTAGTTACTGTTTGCCATCCGGAAAATGATCCATTTATCCCGACTATCTGTTTTCTGTTCATCAGCCAATCCTCTATCCATGCTAATATATTACCATCAACCCCGTGAGATTTTATCTTGAGCAGTAACTTTTTATGTGGCACCTTATTGAATGCTTTCTGGTAATCCAAATACACCACATCCACTGGTTCCCCCTTATCCACCCTGCTCGTTACATCCTCAAAGAACTCTTGCAAATTTGTCAAACATGATTTCCCTTTCATAAAATCATGCGAACTCTACTTGATTGAATTATGCTTTTCAGAATATCCTGCTACTGCTTCGTTAATAAGCATTTTCCCAATGACAGATGTTAGGCTAACTGGTCTATAGTTTCATGCTTTTTGTCTGCCTCCTTTTTTAAATAGGGGCATAATATTTGCGGTTTTCCAATCCGTTGGTACCACCCCTGAATCCAGGGAATTTTGTCCGCCTTTAGTCCCATTATTTTACTGAGTACTACTTCTTTAGTGACAGTGATTGTATTAAGTTCCTCCCTCCCTATAGCCCCTTGATTATCCACTATTGGGATGTTTTTCGTGTCTTCTACCATGAAGACCGATACAAAATATTTGTTCAATGTATTATGCTCTGCTTCACTGTATTATGATTTTCTCTGTCATCTCCCTGTTCTCCATTATTAATTCCCCAGTCTGATCCTCTAGGGGACCAACATTTACTTTAACCATTCTTTTCCTTTTTATGTACTGTAGATATTCTTACTATCTGTTTTTATATTCCGTGCTAGTTTACTTTCATAATTTATCTTCCCTCTCTTTATCATTTTTTTAGTTGTTCTTTGCTGGCTTTTAAAAGTTTCCCAATCCTCTGGCCCCTCACTAGTCTTTGCCACATTGTATGCCCTTGTTTTCAATTTGATACCATCCCTTATTTCCTTAGTTAGCCATGGATGGTTATCCCTTCTCTGACAGTTTTTCCTTCTCATTGGGATATATTTTTGTTGTGTGTTATGAAATTACTCCTTCACTGTCCGCCACTGCTCATCAACCATCCCATACTTAAATCTATTTTTCCAGTCTACTTTAGCCAACTCTGCCCTCATACCTTTGTAGTCTCCTTTATTTAAGCTTAGGACACTGGTTTGTGATCCAACTTTCTCACCCTCCAACTGAATTTGATATTCAACCATGTTATGGTCACTCATTCCAAGAGGATCCTTTACCAGGAGATAATTTATTAATCCTGTCTCATTACACAGTACCAGATCTAAGATAGCCTGCTCCCTCTTTGGTTCCACAACATACTGTTCAAGGAAATTATCCCGGATACAGTCTATGAACTCTTCCTCAAGTCTACCCTTGCCAATTTGCTTTGTGCAATCAATATGACGGTTAAAATCGCCCATGATTATTGCCGTTCCTTTTTTACAAGCCTCCATTATTTCTTGATTTATACTCCGTCCAACAGTGTAGCTACTGTTAGGGGGCTTTTAGACTATGCCCACCAGTGACTTTTTTCCCTTATTATTCCTTATCACCACCCAAACTGATTCAACATCTTGATCTTCTAAGCCAATATCGTTTCTCACTAACGCACTGATCTCATCCTTTATTAACAGTGCTACCTCACTTTCTTTTCCTTTCTGTCTGTTCTTCCGAATTGTCAAATACCCCTGAATATTTTGTTCCATGCTTCTGTGTGACATCCTTTATGATCCTGCACATTAAATCCAGAAACTTTGAAAGCATAGACAGCAGTGGAGGGTTTAGACGTCTGTTAACTGTTCAAATGTGGAGTGGCAGAAGAAGAAAATATCCTTTTTCGAAAATCAGAAGGCAATCTAGTGTAACGTGAATGTGGTTAATTATTGAATTAAGGGAAATAGACCAGATGAAGCACTATTAGGTGCTTGAATTCAAATTAAACACATTTCGTTAAAACATTTTTTTGTAGAATTTAAAATATAGATGTATAATCGAAAGAAGTTTGAGGGCAGCATTCGGCACGCACCTGTGAGTACAACAAAGAAAGGTATTTCTGGAGAAGAAGCAGAGTTAATGTTTCGGGTCGATGACCCTTCGTCAGAACTGGAGAGTGTTCGATCAAGTATCTGCCAAGACTCACTTTCACAGCCACATTTCTTTCCTCAGTAACTGTCCGCCTCAGACTTAATCCACGTGGATTCCAAATGAAATTCCACCCTTCATGTTTTGGATCCACCCAGGATTACAGATATCTCCGAGATATTCAACATTCCTCCAACCACTGCTCTCGCTGCATCCTGGAATCCACACTCAACGCTATGCGGTGCCACATGCATGCTCTCGACCTCTCTCTTCAGCAGCGCCGACTCACTATCTCTAAGCTGTCCTGGTCCGCAGTTCCATTTCATCCTTCGCCTCATCCGGCGCTTTAACAAAAAACTTTTTTCTTTCCTTTCAGGCGTGAAAGGATCGTAAGCTCCAACACCAATGCCCTTTCGGAACCCTCTTCCCTCTGATCCCATCCCTTCTTCCAATCTCACCCTCTGCCGTGTTTTCACTATCCCCTCTGATCTTCCCCTCTCTGACCCCGAATGATCAGTCCTCAGCAAAGGTCTTTGCCCCCAACTTAAGCCCCTACCTCAATGAATTTTGAGCTCGGCACGATGCTGAGCTCTTTTTCTGCCGCCTTGGCCTCTGTGCCCACTTCTTCAGCCAGGAGTCCTCACCCCCGCACAGCTGACCTATTATCCTGTATAAGGCCGATAAATCCCCAGGGCCTGATGGACTGCATCCTAGAGTACTTAAGGAGGTGGCCTTGGAAATAGCAGATGCATTGACAGTCATTTTCCAACATTCCATTGACTCTGGATCAGTTCCTATCGAGTGGAGGGTAGCCAATGTAACCCCACTTTTTAAAAAAGGAGGGAGAGAGAAAACAGGGAATTATAGACCGGTCAGCCTGACCTCAGTAGTGGGTAAAATGATGGAATCAATTATTAAAGATGTCACAGCAGTGCATCTGGAAAATGGTGACATGATAGGTCCAAGTCAGCATGGATTTGTGAAAGGGAAATCATGCTTGACAAATCTTCTGGAATTTTTTGAGGATGTTTCCAGTAAAGTGGACAAAGGAGAACCAGTTGATGTGGTATATTTGGACTTTCAGAAGGCTTTCGACAAGGTCCCACACAAGAGATTAATGTGCAAGTTAAAGCACATGGGATTGGGGGTAGTGTGCTGACGTGGATTGAGAACTGGTTGTCAGACAGGAAGCAAAGAGTAGGAGTAAATGGGTACTTTTCAGAATGGCAGGCAGTGACTAGTGGAGTGCCGCAAGGTTCTGTGCTGGGGCCCCAGCTGTTTACATTGTACATTAATGATTTAGACGAGGGGATTAAATGCAGTATCTCCAAATTTGCGGATGATACTAAGTTGGGTGGCAGTGTGAGCTGCGAGGAGGATGCTATTAGGCTGCAGAGTGACTTGGATAGGTTAGGTGAGTGGGCAAATGCATGGCAGATGAAGTATAATGTGGATAAATGTGAGGTTATCCACTTTGGTGGTAAAAACAGAGAGACAGACTATTATCTGAATGGTGACAGATTAGGAAAAGGGAAGGTGCAACGAGACCTGGGTGTCATGGTACATCAGTCATTGAAGGTTAGCATGCAGGTACAGCAGGCGGTTAAGAAAGCAAATGGCATGTTGGCCTTCATAGCGAGGGGATTTGAATACAGGGGCAGGGAGGTGTTGCTACAGTTGTACAGGGCCTTGGTGAGGCCACACCTGGAGTATTGTGTACAGTTTTGGTCTCCTAACTTGAGGAAGGACATTCTTGCTATTGAGGGAGTGCAGCGAAGGTTCACCAGACTGATTCCCGGGATGGCGGGACTGACCTATCAAGAAAGATTGGATCAACTGGGCTTGTATTCACTGGAGTTCAGAAGAATGAGAGGGGACCTCATAGAAACGTTTAAAATTCTGACGGGTTTCGACAGGTTAGATGCAGAAAGAATGTTCCCAATGTTGGGGAAGTCCAGAACCAGGGGTCACAGTCTGAGGATAAGGGGTAAGCCATTTAGGACCAAGATGAGGAGAAACTTCTTCACCCAGAGAGTGGTGAACCTGTGGAATTCTCTACCGCAGAAAGTAGTTGAGGCCAATTCACTAAATATATTCAAAAGGGAGTTAGATGAAGTCCTTACTACTCGGGGGATCAAGGGTTATGGCGAGAAAGCAGGAAGGGGGTACTGAAGTTTCATGTTCAGCCATGAACTCATTGAATGGCGGTGCAGGCTAGAAGGGCTGAATGGCCTGCTCCTGCACCTATTTTCTATGTTTCTATGTTTCTATGTTTTCAGAATTCTCGCTCTACCTGGAATTCTCCCTCTGAGATTTTACCCTCTCTAGACCTTTTCATTGCAAACTGCCAACCGAACATTGGCCGTCTCAATTTCTCTGTTCCCCTCACTCACTCCAACCTACCTCTCTCCGAACTTGCAGCACTCTGCTCGCTCAGATCCAACCCTAATCTTGTCATCAAACCTGCTGACAAGGGTGGCGCTGTTGTTGTTTGGCGAACCAACCTCTACCTTGCAGAGGCTGATCGCCAACTGTCTGACACCTCCTACGTTCCCCTGGACCATGACCCCACAACCGAACATCAAGCCATTATTTCCCAGACTGTCACTGACCTCCTCTCCTCTGGAGATCTTCCCTCCACAGCCATCAGCCTCATAGTTCCCCAACCCCACACAGCCCGTTTCTACTCCTTCCCAAGATCCACAAACAGGACTGCCCCGGTAGACCCATCGTTTCAGCCTATTCTTGCCCCACGGGACTGATTTCTTCCTATCTCGATTCTATTTTTTCTCCCCTTGTCCACTCTCTTCCCACTTACATCCGCGACTCCTCCGACACCCTCCGTCACTTTAACAGTTTCCAGTTTCCAGGCCCGAACCATCTCCTTTTCACCATGGACGTCCAATCCCTCTACACTTCCATCCTCCACCAGGACAGCCTGAGGACGCTCTGCTTCTTCCTTGAGCAGAGGCCCAACCAATCCTCATCCACCGCCACCCTCCTCCGCCTGGCTGAACTTGTTCTCACATTGAACAACTTCTCCTTTAACTCCATTCACTTGCTCCAAATTAAAGGTGTTGCTATGGGAACCCGCATGGGTCCTAGCTATGCTTACCTTTTCGTGGGATATGTGGAACATTCTTTGTTCCAGTCCTACTCGGGTCCCCTCCCTCACCTCTTTTTCTGGTACATTGATGACTGTATCGGTGCCGTTTCCTGCTCTCGCCCTGAACTTGAAAATTTCATTCACTTTGTATCCAATTTCCACCCTTCCCTCAGCTTCACATGGCCCAACTCCGACTCTTCCCTTCCCTTCCTCGACTTCTCTGTCTCCATTTTTGGGGATAGGCTTTCGACCAGTATCCACTATAAGCCCACTGACTCTCACAGCTACCTGGACTACACTTCCTCTCACCCCGCATCCTGTAAGGACTCCATTCCATTCTCCCAGTTTCTCCGTCTCCATCGCATCTGCTCTGACGATGCTACCTTTCACACTAGTGCTTCTGACATGTCTTCCTTTTTCCTCAACCGAAGATTCCCCTCCTCCATGGTTAACATGGCGCTCGACCGTGTCCGTTCTATTTCCCACACCTCTGCTCTCAACCCTTCCCCTCCCTCTCAGAACCATGACAGGGCTCCCCTTGTCCTCACCTTTTACCCCACCAGCCTCCACGTTCAACGGATCACCCTCTGCAATTTCTGCCACCTCCAGCGTGATCCTACCACCAATCACATCATCCCCTCCCCTCCCCTCTCAGCATTCTGAAGGGATCACTCCCTCCACGACACCCTGGTTCATTCCGCAGTCACTCCCTGCACCCACTCCCCTTTCCACAGCACCTTTCCATGCAAGCGGAGGAGATGCACCACCTGCCCTTTTACCTCCTCCCTTCCCACTCTCCAGGGCTCCAAATACTCCTTCCAGGTGAAACAGTGATTTACTTGTACTTCTTTCAATTTAGTGTACCGTATTCGCTGCTCACAATGTGGTCTCCTCTACATTGGGGAGACCAAGCGTAGATTGGGTGACCGCTTTGCGGAGCACCTCCATTCAGTCCGCAAGTGTGACCCCGAGCTTCCGGTCGCCTGTCACTTTAATTCATTTTCTGTAAGAGACCAAGGGCAGAGGTCAGAGTGGGAATGCAGTGGCGAATTAAAGTGACAGGCAACTGGAAGCTCAACGCAAGCTCGAGCTCAAGCACCTCATCTTTTGTTTACAGTCTTCTGGACTCAACATCGAGTTCAAAAATTTCAGAGCGTAAACGCTGCCAATCTTTGGCTCCCTTTCCCCCCTGCCCCCCTCAGAGCTTGTTTCGTTATTTCTATTTTTCTCCTTGTCTCTAATGGCAGTTGGTCATTATCCCACCATTCACACCCTATCTTAATTAATGTTTTTCTAACTCCTGGCATTACCATTTGAATTTGGCCCATCATCCCTTTTGTCTCTCTAATCTCTCCTGTCTTCCACCCTATCACAGACCTTCCCTTTTGTTCTTTCTTCCCCTCCCCCTTTCAGTGCTTGTTAAGAATCTGTTCTTTCCGAACACTCTCCAGTTCTGATGAAGAGTCATCGACCTGAAACGTTAACTCTGTTTCTCTCCACAGAAGTTGCCTGACCCGCTGAGATTCCCAGCATTTTCTGTTTTTATTCCAGATTCCAGCATCCGCAGTATTTTGCTTTTGTGTTTGTGTGAAAGAAAGGTATTTTTTTTCATGTGGAGCTTCGACACGAGCTGAAATATTTAGTCTATCAAACTGCTGAACTTACTTTGCTATTTCCTTCTCAGATTGATAGTTTCCTTCAGGGGTTGCTGCGTATTGCTGATTAAGCCCAGCAGAAATTTGCAATGATTATTTCTCACTGACTTGCACATTTTGCTGAGAAAGTTGACCTGCTTCATTGGTTCTCCGTGAAAGTGAGCCTTGGGATGGAGCAGATCCTGTGACATACCATGCAGAATGTTTTGTCACAAGCAGTTTTACTACATCAACCAAAATGATGGAGTTTTTCCGCACAGGTGAAGGGAACATAAAATGAGTCTTATTTAAAAATTCAAATTGGACTATTATACTGTGAAATAAAAAGGGGAAATTTCTGATCAATTCTGATCTGTCATTGATTTGGATTCATGAACTTAAAGTTACTGCATGGCAATGGGTAAAAGCGTAATTGAGTCCGAAATTGCCCCAAGGCCCATCCGGGTTGGTAACCTTCCAGGCCCGGGTCAGTTCACGCCCGAGACAGAAGTTCTGTCCCTGGCGTGTAATTGCCTTTTGCACCTCTCAAACGAGGTGGACGCTGTCCCTGATGCACCACCTCGTTGGAAGGGCGCACCTGAGGTATCAGCGCGGCGCTGAACGGGTTAGCACTACGCAGCTGCTCCGCATATAGCTGATGCCCCACAACGCCCCTCCCCTTCAGGTAAAGGGAAGGGCCTCTGCAGACTCTTCATGGCTTTTGGTGGCCACCAATAAGCCATTTGGGACAATCTCGACCGGGCCAACGGCCTGGCAGCAAAGGAGAGTGCCGGGCTGCATGAAGGCGGCCCAGTCGAGACAAGGGTCGTCATTGTCGGGCTGCTGCCTGCCCCGGGCGAAAAGGCAACTGTGCTCCGTTAGCGCCTACTGGCTCCAATTGCCATTAGGTGACTAGGTGATAAACCTCAGCATAACACAGTGACAAACAAGTAGACAGGTTAACAGATCACAAGTTAGCTTTGCATTTATAAATCCTACTGAAATCATTTCATGAATTGCACTGCCGGTGCCCTTTAAATGATTCATAACATTTTTCATGGCATGTAAAGACAAACATCTTCAAAAATGCATTGATACTGTAAACAATATGAGGCAATCGATTTACTGATAAACATGTCAAAACAAACAGTACAGAATGCTTCATGAAAATAATAACAGTTGTAATCTGTAAATAATCTTTTTAAGCAGCTATAAGCCCAACAAACTCAGTGACCTATTGGTTCTCTGGCTGTTTGAAAAAAAACAGTAGTTTTATCAAAACAAAAAATACTCACATTAATGTCCTACAAATGACATTACACAAACTATCTTTACATCTTCTGCCAGTCACAACCGGCTTTAGCCAAGCTTATCTGAACCACAGCAACCTACAACCAATGGTTTTGGGACGATAGAAACTCATCATCAAATAAGGACTGGGAGGAGAGTTCGAGCAGGTGACTGAAGGCTTGGTTGAAGAGAAAGAAGGAGGCTTTTGAATGTAGGGAGAGATATGCCATGGCAGATGGTTTTAGGAAGAGAATACTAGAATATATATACCACAGGGGCGAAAAGCACTTTGACTTACTGGTTCTAATAGATAATCTAGATTGTGTTTTTGCATTCAAATCCTATTCTTAATATCTGGACTTCATCTGAAATAGTTATGGGATTCAACTAAGTTCGATTAAAAACAACTTTAATTTGCCAGCATAGTGATTTCATCAAGTCTGCCGCAAAATATCGTGTAAATAGACTATTAGAGAAAATTATCGAAAGTCAAAAATATTAAATAATTTGTTTAACAACTTCTTGCATAACTCCTGCATATTTAGAGGTACTAAATACAATGTTCTGAACAATATTAGCACAAATTATAATACCTTACAGAGAGAGAAATCAATTCAGCTAATTTCTTCCATCAGGCTAGATGGTGGGTTTAGACTGAAACGCTAAAACTGTCTCATTTATATTCCTAAACTGAAGTCAGGACTGCTGCCAGTGTAACATAAAAGGGGCCTGAGACAGCAGGAAGCCAACTGGCTTCTGATTATATTGCAACATCAAATAAAGCAGTGCTCCCACTTTCAATAAATTAATCTACATACACATATTGTACTACTTATAACACATTCTGTCTATTCTGAAAATGCTGTTCAAATATGCCCCATATTTTAGTATGACTGCAAGTTTCCATCCTACACCGTGTGCCATAATAGACTGATCTGTTTACTCTATCTGGATGATTAGTCATTGAGCTTCCCTGTCAAATTTTGTGCATTTCAAACAGATTCTTGAAATGTGTTCATTGTTTATGACATCTGTCTTGACATTTACCATCTCATTTAACTGTAACTGAATAAAAACACATTAAAAAAATAGACTGCAGGCACAGAGGTAGTGTACAGTAACCATTGCCATTTGAAGAACCTGTCAAATAAAGACACATGCATAAAAATACAGGGCTAACAACTTGGTTGCATAGTGCCCATTGTTTGAACACTACAGGTGCTGATCTGTCTCAAAAATGGCGTCCGAGCAACGCAAACACACTTCTTTTGAGGGCTGCGCTGGATGCCATTTTGGTGAGGGCATTAGCATCGGTATTGAGAGCGTGCGCCGGAAATATGCAGGGTGCACAAATCGGGATGTAAATCAGCGTGATTCGACGTCAACGCTGGAGCCGACACCCTCTCTTAATCTTGCACAGCTGAACATGCGTTCAGCAGAAGTAAGGCCCCCCGCGAGCGCTATTTAAATCATCTACTTACAGGTTAGTTGCTGATTGATTTCTACTAACTGATGTTGCGGAAGAACACTCTTGATCCTATTAGGCCCACAAAAATAATTTGACACTTACCTTTAGCGGGTCACTTCCTGGGCTAATCTGGGCCACTGCCACTGCTCTCACCTCTAGCCTGCAATCTTTCTCAACTCCCCCTGTTTCATCCACACCACTCTGATCGCTCCAAATCTACCTATTTTCTTCCAAGCTGTAAAAACACCATCTTACAGGCTCTTTCTCCCCCCAACCTCCCCTGTGTTGAAATCGAAACACTGCCTCTTTAACGTATTCTTTCTTAGAATCTTAAAACTCTGGAACGCCTTACCTTCCTCTTGAAACCTTTGGGGGGAGAAATTCAAGTTGCTTGCCCCACCTATTAGCGCCCCTGGGAATGTCATCACTGTGTACAGCAATCTGTTTTTGCCCCAGAACGAAAATTCGATAGCGACCCGTGAGGCCACTGCGGGCGATGCCCTTGCCAGCTTTGAGGGGCACATACCAGACTTTAGGCTGCTCATGGGGCAAAAATTAAAGGGGAGGTGTGGCGCTGACATTTTTTTAAATGGCCGACCTGCCAGTCGCGGCCTTGCCATCTTCAAACCGCGGAGTCCGTGCCGTGAAGTTGCAGCCCGGCGTTCCGCTTCTGTGCCGGACTGCTGCCACGGCACCCAGCTCCCCGGTGTGTCGTGGTGGCCCCTTTCGCCCGAATGCAGAGTGCGCAGTGTGCCCTTCCCTTTAACGAAGGGGGTGGACCCTGAGCTTCCACCAGCACTACGCGCCTCTCCGTGTAGTGCTGGGAAAGTCCCAAAGATTAGTGCCCCAATCCTGCCCCCGACAGGAAGTGGAGCACGAGAATCTGCTCTTCACTTCCTCTCGGGGGCGGTAGGCCAATGTATCTGCTGGGACGGGACTTCTGTGCCTGGCGCAGGAAGTCCCGCCTCACAGCTGTTTTTGCACCTCTACGCAATTTTGCCCCTTGGAGTTTTAAAATCCTAGCTTGGTGTAATCTTATCACCATTTTATGATTTACCCCGTCTTCTCTTCTACTCTTTACTTGATGGTAACGTCCATTGTGATTGTTAACCTTGGCAGTGGTTTATCAATTTACATTGACTAAAATCTTCATGGAACTGTAGCCCAGTTTGAGTCACAGGAGAGGAAGAGAAAAAAATTGAATGGCAAAGTAAAGCTGCATGACTAATTAAAAACATAATTCATTATGAATACAGCAATAGTAGATAATTTTCTAAGCACCATTAACAGAATAAACAATTCTGAGTGAGAAAGGGTGAGTTGATGAAAATAGAGAACATGGGGGAGAAATTTGTGTTAGCCAGTAAAGTTACCGGTGAGTTAATGGCCTCTGAAAATGGTCTAATCGTTATCGGGGCAAAATTCATCTGGAGGGCTGGATATTGTTGGCATTATGCTAACCTGCCATGCAACGCCATCATGGTGGCATTGCTGGAGGCACCCGACCCAAGTTTGTGCACAGGTGCAGCGTTGAAGCCTCGCACAACCTCTGGAAGCAGTGCTGTGGTGCTCGCAAGGAATTGTGGGCAATGAAGAGGCCTGTGAATTAAAGGGGCCATGCACTTTGAAGTAAGACAAATTAAAATGAAATGAAACAATACAGTT
Organism: Pristiophorus japonicus; assembly: GCF_044704955.1. NCBI lineage: Eukaryota > Metazoa > Chordata > Chondrichthyes > Pristiophoridae > Pristiophorus > Pristiophorus japonicus. The sequence continues at coordinate 80,909,953 of NC_091985.1, forward strand.
GTCAGCCCTTTCTGCCTTTTAAAAAAACATTTAACATTAACAAGCAGTCCCAAATGTGAATATTCAGCTCTTAAAGCTGAATTCCCTTCCTAACCTCAGAAAATGAGAAAAATGCCTCAGCACTTAACACAAATGGCTCAGCAAGCCAGGGAAGGGTCACCCAGGGTCTCGCATGCAGCACTCCAGCTTTGTGCAAGGGGTCAACACTGCAAGAAACGTCCTCTACCCACAGGGGCCAGGAGGCCCTGCAGAAAGAACGATGTCTGAGTACATCACCGAGGCTGTCACTGCAGCAGTGTCGCCCTCACCACCTGGCTCCAGTGCCCAAAGAAACTTCATGAGCTCAGGCCGCTGGTCAAGGTCAGTGAATGCATCTTCAAAAGCCATTTCCTACCAACTGCATCATTAGCCTCACACACTGCTCAATGCACTGCCCACACCCCCAATCACATGCCTACCAACAATCTGCACCAATTACGAGGCACATCTCCCATTCCTAGCCTCACCTCACCCCCTTGGAGGAGACAGTGCAGGCCATTATTGGCAGGAGAATGTCTGAGCCCTTGGCCAGCGGCAGGGCTGAAAGGATAAAAGATGCTGGGATCCTCTTACATTATCCTCCTTCTGTCATGCACCTCATGCTTTCCCACCCTCCCATCACCACTACATCACCCTTGTGCCTTCCTCATTTCACCCACCCAAGAAATCCAACCAGTGAGTGACCAAGAAGAGGGGGAGGAGAGTGAAGAAGAACAAGATGATTGATTTGACACTCGCAGTCACCAGCTCCTCGCGGTTAACCAGCAAGGCCATTTGTAGTGTACCCCACTGAAAGTCAGCAACATTCCACCAGCCATGCTGCAGCCATTGGGGTAGCACTGCATGACGTCAGTAGGATAGGCAACGGCACACAAGAAACACTCACTGAGAGAATGCATACACATATAGGTGGATTGAAAAGTTTGCTTTGTTGTGGCTTTCATTTCAGCATCGTGGCCATGAGGACATTATGATGGTCAGTAACAGAGGGAAGGTGAGGTGTGGGACCAATGTTGAAAAGGAAATTGGGGTTGTGGTCACTGGAACCGCAGGCAGATCATTCAATCCTGGATATCCTAGTTTGGGATGCATTCTTCCATCTGCTTCCTCCTCTTCTTCCTCCTCTTCTGCTTCCTCCTCTTCTGTGTCTTCCTCTTCCCTCTGTGAGCAGATGGTGTAAATGTGAAATGACAGCATAAAATTCTGGAAATACTCAGCTGGTCAGGCAGCATCTTGTGTATTTGCAGGATTTTCTGTTTTCTCAAACACCTTTATTTACCATCCGAACCCTTGCAAATGTCTAGCAGCACTCCTTACATACTTAAAACACTTTTCACATCTAAGGCAGCAAGTCACCACTTCAATAAAATAGTCCAAAACCTTAAATCCAAACTTAATTGAAAGATGTGTGTGACTCTTTAAGAGGTGCAGACATCGCCACTATCAGCCTGCTTGCACGCCAGCGCTGAATTCAGCATGAGGGTTGAAGTTCGCGTTTGAGACGTAAAGTGGGCAATGCACGCTGATTGACGTCACAACGTCACCATTTTGTTGGGGATCGCGCTGCCAGTTACTGACAGCGCAAAGTTAGGTGGCCATCTTGGGACCTGTCACCAGCTGGTGAAAGATCAGCGGCTGCCATTTTAGCGGCAATTAATGGCACTACGGATTGGTGCTAAGGCCCCAAATTTCTCGCACCTTGACTTTTCACCATTGAACTCCCCCAGTAAGAGGTAAAGTAATTGTGGAATCACAGGGTGGACTTAATTTCATAAACCTATGTTTGAAAATGATATTTTACGATTTACACCACATGGTGTTATAAATAAAAATATAATCTTTATCACCCCAATTAACCTGAATTAAATTGGGGGCAAAATTGCCCTTTTTTATAGACCCATTAACGCATCCGGGGGGTGTTAATGGGGCATAACGAGGTTAATGTCTGTGGAAAGGGGTCGATAGCGCCTCCGGAGAAATTGCCCCAGACGTTTTGCGGGGGGGGCTTTGTGCTGTTAGCACCGCGCCCCGTTATTTGCATCCCAGGCTGATGCGCACACGGCGATGAGGTCATCACCGAGTACACTGACCGCTTTGCGCCCCACAGAGGAAATTTGGCGAGGATGGCGCCGACCGATGTCACCGCTAGCTTAGCGGATCGCGAAGCTGGCAGACATCCGCCACCAAGGCGTCCCTTAAAGGGAAGGCCATTTGCACCGTGGGCTGTCATATTTTTCTGTCAGACGACTCTTCTGTCGGCCCGACAATGGTGGCCCTCACCTCGACCGAGCAGTCATCCTGCAGCCCAGCATTCCATTATGGGTGCCGGGCTGTTAGCCCGGTCGAGGGCATCCCTGGTAGCCCAGAGATGGCTGTCAAATGAACTGCAGAGTGCGCAGCGGCCCTCCTTTAATTGAAGGGGAGGGGCATTCTACCATATCTACGGAGCATCCTCGTAGCACTGAAGTTGCCGGTGGGGTGCTGGGCTCCTGAGCATAGCGCTGGACTTAGCGTTGCTCTACCGCCCTGGCAGCGCCTCTGATAGCGCTCCACCTGCATTGAGGGGCAGAAGGGCCGATTTCTGCGCTGAGGGCAGAACTTCCGGGCCAGGTAATATATGTCCCAGCCCGGAAGATTACCACCTCCAAACAGGGCGCAGGGCAATTTTGCCCCGTTATGTTATGCAAACTACTTTCAGTTTTAAAATGAACACCTTTGTATATTTCCTTCATTCAGTCTGGGTTCTTAGTAGAAGTGGTCATGAGACTTCACCCCTTCCTATTTCTGTAAACTCCTCCAGCCCTATAACCCTCCGAGATATCTGCACTCCTCCAATTCTGGCTTCTTGAGCACCCTGACTTTAATTACTCCACTATTGGTGGACGTGCCTTCAGCTGCTAAGGCCCTTAGTTCTGGAATCCCTTCCCTAAACCTCTCCTCCTCTCAACCTCTCTTTCCTCCTTGAAGACGCTTCTTAAAATCTACCTGTTTGGTCATCTGCCCTAATATTTCCTTATGTGGCTCGGTGGCAAATTTTGTTTGATAATACTCCCATGAAATACCTTGTGATGTTTTACTATGTTAAAGGCGCTATATAAATACAAGTTGTTTTTGTAAGGCCTTGGTGGCTGCACTATGGGCTTTGGCCCTTCACCTAGTTTTCTCATTATGAAAAATCCTTGATGGTGCTGTTAGGCTGCAGATCTCCCTTAATTAGCTGTCATATCTCACTGATGACCTCCTTTCGGAAGTGTTGGGTGTAAGGTCTCCTCCTCCTCAGCAGTCTGCCACCTCTTTGATTGGGCACATAATGCTGTTCAATAAACCTTCTCCCATCTCTATTCCGCAGAATGTGAGTAGTCATCAATACTGGCTGAGAAATTACAGGCCCCATCACTATAAATGCCTTATTATGTTTTCAAAATTATTAAATTGTCCTCTAAAAATGCAATAGAAACTCAAAATTCACGACAATGTGATTAGATGGTTGTCAAGAGATTTTAAAATGACCTTAAAAGCACTCGCAAATTACTTCAAAGCTCCCATGAACTTGAAGCAGCCTTTTATGAACAGTCCTCTGAATTACAAAATAGCATCCAAACCGTCTAGTTAAGGTCAGGTGAGTGCAGCTTTTCTTGAGCGTCTTTTTGGACGAGCGATCATTTGGGTGCAATATGGGCAAGCTGCTGAAAGTAGCGCTTGGCAATAGTCTGGGCGGTATTTGGGCGTTAGTTTCCATTATAAACAGTATTCAGGGCGGTGCACGAGTGATGATGTCATATTTTACTTAAAAAATATTGACGGGCGGTTCAGCTAATTCCCGGCGTTAATTGAATGCCGAAAGTTGCGCCGGTGATAAATGGGCGATAATTGGGCGTTAGTTTCCATTTTTAATCAAATATGGGTTTTAAACTCAATCTCAACGGTTAAATCTAAATGGGTGGTAACTGGACGATCCTGATGGGAAGTCTAGCCCCTAAAGTTGGTTATTAACAAATAAGAAACATTGCTATGATCAAAGAATAACAAAAGCAAGGGAGGACATACCTTATATTTATAAACAGTGTTATGCAGAAAAGCAACAATTGTGCACAGTGATTTGGTCAGTGTAGTGATAATTGAGTTGGAGCAATGTGAATGCTTTATTGCCGTTAGTTTTTATTATTCCTGAGGACTTTTAAAGTATTTTGTATTTGTCACTTAATTGACATCACCATCTCTTTCATTTACCAAAATTAGACTGTAGAGGAGAAAACAAACAAGACCCAGACTTGGAATCCTGTCTGGACCACACGTCTGCTGTTCCATTAATCTGGCTCCAGGTTACTCAGGGCAAAAAAAAAGGCGGACACAATGGGAATTATAGTAGGTGCTGCCACTCCTGCTAGCCTTATCTCCTTCCTGATGTCAGGCCATCAATGAGGTGAACGGAAATTCCGCCCACCCTCGCCCCCTGCCAGAAGCAATTCACATACGTTGTTCTTGGGGGAAAAGCCTGATGTTTCTGAGTCCTGCCTGATCTATGTACAGGTTGGTCCTCTCCCATCATTTTTATGGCTTGATTCTGCCCCAAGCTGAGGAAATTCAGGGCCCTACTTTAGGGAAGTGAGATTGGGGGTGCCATGAGAGAGCATCTGATGAAGCACCAAACACAATTAACGAGTGGCTTGTGGGCTGACAGCAAACTAGCAGCAAGAAGAACGAGTAAGGATAAATGCCACATGGGCAGTTGCTGTGGGACTCACACATTCATAGCTTACTGGGGCTGCATAGTTCGTTACATTGATTAATCAATAGAAGTTCTTCATGCAATACGTTGACAATCTTCAGGGCTCCCTATGTGGAATGACAAAGAACATACAGCAGTGTTCCTCCAACATCTGTGTGGGCATACAAGAAGCTGCAGAGCACTGTGGAGTAAGTGGAAACTTCTGTGTGCCCTGTGTGGGAGTTCTCAAGGATAGAAGGCCAAAATACTGTTACTACTTTGCTTGCCAACTCTGAATCTGGCACTATTGAGAGCTTTGACTCCAATTTACAGGAGGCTTTCACGTCTGGTCTCCAGAGACTAAGGGATCCGTTTGAGAAGATTTTGAATGTAAGCTTCATGTTCTACAGTTGTGTCCAAGGATCAGTCACCATATAGATCCCTGGTAAACCTTAAGAGGCAGCCAATGGCTGATGTATGAAAGAAAGAAGACAGATGAGGACTTGGCCTCTCATGTTGATGACCCATCCATACCTCCCAGCTGGTTCCATTGGAGGTCTGCAGAAGAGTGAGGGGAAAAGAAAAGATGGCACAAATACTGAGGTGCTGGCAGTGTTGGCAGGGTTATCGCATGATACAGAAGAAATAGGACATTCACCAGAACTGGGGAAGTAAACATTGGTAGATGGAGCAGGGGTAATAAACTAATGCTGTCTTCTTTGAAATGTTTAAAGATGATTTTTTTGGACAGAAGGAACATCTCAACTTTGGTTGGTTGAAGGGTCATCGACCTGAAATGTTAATTCTGTTTTTCTCTCCACAGATGCTGCCTGACCCGCTGAGATTTTCTGTTTTTATTTCAGATTCCAGCATCCGCAGTATTTTGCTTTTATATCAACTTTGGTGTTGGGCACAACATATAGGGATGGTAGAGAAGGCAGGAGGTATTTGCCTGGCATATCTGGAATTTGGAAGAGATGTTTTCATATACTAATCTTATGTCTCACCAGAATTCAGGTGGAGGCATGAGACTCATTCGGGTCGATGTTAACGTTGGACACATTCGGGTCAGGTGGGATGGGAAACCATAAAGATTCAAACCTGAGGCCAGTTCAGTTTAACTCCCGGGCCTTATTTAAATACTCCAGCACTGCCTCCCGCCCAAAACCGACGGGAGGGATATATTTATCAACACTTCCTGAAATTCATGTATTCATGCAATTAAAAGCAATAGATTTCATCAAACCAAGCAGCTGGATTAATATTTTGCCTTAAATATCACTTATTTTAAACAAAAAAAGGGGGGAAAAAAAAAGGGCCTTGTAAATGTCTGGAGTGTCACCCAGGTCGGGTGGCACCGTTTAATGTTTTATGTTTTTGCAGGTGAACTCCAAAAGAAAAATATCACTTATTTTAATTCATTAACTGGTGCCATTTAAAGTAGTTGATTTGATGAGTTTCATTCATAGGTTGTGTAGATTGCTGAAGTGCTCAAATTGAATGATTGGCTGTGAGACTAATCTCTGCATGGTGGCAGAACAGCTGAGTCTCACAGCTGAGTGAAATACCAGAAGATTGCTCAATCACCTTGTAAAGTTTTCTTAATTTTTGACTGAAAGATTCCACAGTTCATTCTCAAGTTCTGTATAAATTACAGATAAAAACATCCGTCTTTGTGCAAGAAGTAGATTGCAATTTAGCAATTGAAATATAATGGAAAATGTGAGACAAGTCATTCGGAGAATTTTACAACTATTCAAAGGTCTTGGTCAGTGTGGGTTGTTGGTTTTCTGAGAAATAGAGTGGGTTGGTAACGGTTAGTAAACAGCTTGAGATGGCCTCCACCTAACATGTCATTATTCATCACAGCAGTCAACTGAAGACGGGGATAAGGAACAGGAGTATAGACTTGGCTTACACAAATCGCTATCTCGTTTTAAAATAAATATGTCAACAAAAGGAAGAAAGAAAGCGAGACACAGACAGAATAGATGAGATGAAAAAAGTATATTATCACAAATTACATGCCTAGCATTGTGGGGGAAACATTATATAATACAATTAAGTCTATTGAGGCACCAAAGATCGTTGGTTTATGATCAAAAGAAAAATGAATTGCCATTTTGATTATTTTCTTGCTTTAATTACTGAAATAGTTAGATAATGGAGTTGAAATGTATTTAGTCATATAAAAATCAATGGAATAGATTGCTTCTAAAACCATGGTGACTACTTATGGCCTCTGCACTCTAGTTGAATATTGATAACATTGGGTCAAATGCTCTTTACCACATTTCCCACTGTGAATGTTAGATTGATTGGCCTGTAATATCCAATTTGTGTCTCATTTGGTAAAAAAAACTCCAGGTTTTGGTAACTGCACCTCTATTTATGGAGTTTTTAAAAATATTATACAATGACTTACTTATCCAGGTGCTCTGTAAATATTTAGGGTGCATCTCAAAGATGAATCCTTAGAGTATATCTAACCTCCGGTCCATGGCATTGCAACATGCAAGTGCAACACATTCTCTGAGCTCCAAGTTTAAATAAGATCAGCAGCTTGCCTCAGCCGTGACTCAAACCATTAATTTTAGTGGACAGAAAATCCTGTGGTATCACTGCCTTCTGCACTTGAATTCCCGATACAGGCTCCTGGCACATGCAATTCTGTATACAAGGGCAAATTTGAAAAATAATGCACTCCCAGTCCCAGGCCTATGAATTGGGTCAGCCTCAGATCGGAGTGCAATCCAAGTGCAACGCATGTTGTACATGCCTAAAAAGGCCCACAGCCGGACCACGGCAAATTGGGCCATTCTTAAAATTGGAGCTTACACATGTTTGTCAATTTGGATTTGGCTGCCTTATTTGAATTTTCATAAGCGGTTCTGCATTATTGATCTTGAATTGCTTTTTTCTGCAGTTTGCGAATGAATTTTCCACAGACCAATATCAATAGCATTGTTGCTGTCAGCAGTTTCAATCCTGCCAATAATGGAGCTGTCATGGATTTGGAGGAGGAAGAAGAGTTCAGGCAATGGAAAGAAAAGCAGATCAGGTTGCTCCCAAGTGGAATTGGCCCAGGTACCAAATATTCATACCTAATCACACCAATTTGGGCTTATTTAAGGAGACTTGCCTTAACTGTCTCTTCTTCACGATGGAAGCTGTGACTGAGTTGTGCCATCTGCTGGAGCTTGACCTGCACACATACCCTATTACACCCCTGCCTGATCTGTTTAATGAGATGGTGCACCAACTATTGCCTACAACTTGGCCTCTGTGCTGGCTTGCTGTTCCTGCCCACTACCTGCCTCTTCTGCAGTCCAATAAGAGGATACGGCTGAGTTCGGTGGATGGGTCATCACCCTGAGAAACGTGTCTCTTTGATGTTCCAACAACTGGATATCCATTGCAGATGATCAGGGATCTGTGTGGGGACAGACCGTTGCCCATCATTAAGGACTGTGAAGCCTGCCATTAAGATCCTCCCAAGCTGATCACCTAGCTTCTCAAGGTCAAAATTGAAAGCCTCTTGTAAAGTACATTCCCAAGTTTCAATATTTACAGTCACAGTATTAGCGAGAAAAACTGCATCTACAATTGGGTCATCTGGGCTCCTCTGCAGATGGCCATGGAATTGTTCCATAGTAAAGTGCAAGTTGCCTAAATCCGCTTAGAGGCTTGCCCAGATGTTGAAGCTTCACTGATATATATTTTGCACAATTCCATGCAGGAGTGCAAAAGGCATTTCTGATAAATGAGTTCAGCTCTGTATAATCAGCACCTGTAAGGTATGAACATAGAAACATAGAAACATAGAAAATAGGTGCAGGAGTAGGCCATTCGGCCCTTCGAGCCTGCACCGCCATTCAATGAGTTCATGGCTGAAAATGCAACTTCAGTACTCCATTCCTGCTTTCTCGCCATACCCCTTGATCCCCCGAGTAGTAAGGACTACATCTAACTCCTTTTTGAATATATTATGTGAATTGGCCTCAACAACTTTCTGTGGGAGAGAATTCCACAGGTTCACCACTCTTTGGGTGAAGAAGTTTCTCCTCATCTCGGTCCTAAATGGCTTACCCCTTATCCTCAGACTGTGACCGCTGGTTCTGGACTTCCCCAACATTCATAAGAACATAAGAACATAAGAACATGGAACAGGAGTAGGCCATCTAGCCCCTCGAGCCTGCTCCGCCATTCAACAAGATCATGGCTGATCTGGCCGTGGACTCAGCTCCACTTACCCGCCCGCTCCCCATAACCCTTAATTCTCTTATTAGTTAAAAATCTATCTATCTGTGATTTGAATATATTCAATGAGCTAGCCTCAACTGCTTCCTTGGGCAGAGAATTCCACAGATTCACAACCCTCTGGGAGAAGAAATTCTTTCTCAAGTCGGTTTTAAATTGGCTCCCCTGTATTTTGAGGCTGTGCCCCCTAGTTCTAGTCTCCCTGACCAGTGGAAACAACCTCTCTGCCTCTATCCTGTCTATCCCTTTCATTATTTTAAATGTTTCTATAAGATCACCCCTCATCCTTCTGAACTCCAACGAGTAAAGACCCAGTCTACTCAATCTATCATCATAAGGTAACCCCTCATCTCTGGAATCAGCCTAGTGAATCATCTCTGTACCCCCTCCAAAGCTAGTATATCCTTCCTTAAGTAAGGTTACCAAAACTGCATGCAGTACTCCAGGTGCGGCCTCACCAATATCTTATACAGTTGCAGCAGGACCTCCCTGCTTTTGTACTCCATCCCTCTCGCAATGAAGGCCAACATTCCATTCGCCTTCCTGATTACCTGCTGCACCTGCAAACTAACTTTTTGTGATTCATGCACAAGGAGCCTTATGGTAAGGTAGCATAGTGGTTATGTTACTAGACTGGTAATTCAGAGACATGAGTTCAAATCCCACCACAGCAACTGTGGAATTTAAATATATGTTTTTTATCAGTGTCAGCTGTGGCTCAGTGGGTAGCACTCTTGGCTCTAAGTTAGAAGGTTGTGGGTTCAAGTCCCACTACAGGACCTGAGCACATAAAAAAATCTAGGCTGACACTCCCTCAGCACTGCACAAATGATCTCATGCCATTATTTTCCAAAAAGAGTTTCATGCACAAGGACCAATTGTGGAGCAGTGGAGGCGTGTCCTGCTCAGTTGGAGCTGTGAGCAGTGAGGAGAGCAGCTATCAACTTTAGCTCCTGCCTGGACTGCCTGGAGAGCCCTGAGACCAGCCCAGGAAGAGAAGGAGGGAAGGGGCTTCACCACCAACTTTTACCCAGAGGGAGAGGAGGAGAACAGAAAACTTTTTAACAACTTTACCATTTCTGCAAGGAGTTGGAGAGAGGGGGAAAAACCAACAACATCCAGTGTGGAAGGAGGGAGACTCTACACTTTCTACAGGTGGGTGTGGGTGCATTTCCCAAACAGACTTTGTTATATCGGTGGGGGGGAGGAAAGAAGACCACTGAGGGCCGGAACATCGCGGGGGGTGTGTGTGTGTGGAAGTGTGTGTGGGGGCCTTGCTTACAACTAGGCCCCCCCACAATTGGAACCCCCCCCCAATTGCCTAGCCTGGGATAGCTGGAGCTACCAGGCTGAAGATTTTTCTAAATCACCTAATTAAACATCATTGGGAGTGTGTGCCTGGTGGCTCTAGCTGCCCCAGGTGAAGACATCTTCTCCCCCCACCTGAAGACCAACCCAAAGACTGTGCTTGTGTGTTGCCATCTGGGGAGTGCACCCACCCACAGCTGCGAGGGGAGACCTGCCCTCGCAGTTCCCCCCCCCCTTCCCACCCCCCTCTCTCTTTCCCTGTTACTCTGATTCTCCCCTCTCTCTCTGAGAGCCCTTTTCCTCCCAAATCAATTAAAAAAACAACAAACAAACAATTGAGACAACTGAGCAGAGGGAGCAAGGCCCCTCCCCAATTGCCAACTAGGGGAGAGGTACCTCATTAAGGGTTCCTCTGCTCAGTCTAATCAAACGAGGCCAATTAAGACCATTAAGGCCTGTGACTTTGGGGTGGGTGTAGCCCTTAAAGGGACCCCGTGATGGCGACCCCATCCACGCCGGTGGCAGGGCCAGCGAGGACATATGCGCAGGTGGCAACCGCTTCCACGGCACCTCCTGCGCCACCCGCTGCCCTGCCACCTTTCAGATTAATCACCAAAAAACACGGGGTCAAGAGCTACACTCACCCCACAATGACTATTCGAGGAGTGCGTGCGGGCGATGGCTGGGGTAGTCGGCCCCTCGGCCATTGTCGCGGCCTCCAAGATGTCTGGGAAGGCCGTGTTCTTCCTGGGGTCGGAGCGGGTGGTGTCCCTGGCCCTTGAAAAGGGGCTCACGGTGGGCGGGACGTTCCTGCCGGTGGACCCTCTCGAGGCCACCGCGCAGAGGGTCATCATATCGAACGTCCCGCCCTTTGTTCCTGCTGAGCTCCTCCTCCCTCACCTACACCAACTGGGGGAGGTAAGGTCGGGGATCAACCCCATACCGCTCGGCCTAAGGGAGAACAGCCTGCGCCACGTGTTCTCCTTCCGCTGCCAGCTCTTTGTCCGGCTGGCGCGGGAGGAGACGACAGAGGGGTATTTTAATGTGGTGCACGAGGGGACTGCCTACCGCGTCTTCTGGACGTCGGACGGCGTGCGGTGCCATGCCTGCAGGGAGGTGGGGCACGTTCGCAAGAACTGCCCCGCCTCCAAGGCCGCCAAACCACCGAAGGCGGCCAAGGCTGGCGCCGCCGCCACCCCTCCCCCTAGCTGCGTCCGCGTGCCGGGAGCCGTAGGTGCGCGGGCATCGTCGGAGGCCTTTGTTTTCGGGGCCTCCGGCAGGGGGGAGGGAGAGCGTCCGAACGGAAAGAAGGCGCAGAACAAGAAGAAACATCTAGAGGCGGGTCCCCTCAGTGCGCCAGAAAGATTGACCACCGCGCTCGGCCCAACCCAGCCACCGGCGAGCGCGGGGTACCCTGAGCCCGTGCCCGAGCCCTTGACCAATACCGCAGAGGGGCCTGGGCGCGGGCAAGAAAAGAAAAAGGGGGGGGCGGAGCGGGAGGCCTCGGCAGACATGGAGGTCTCCCTGCCTCAGCGCACCTCCAGCAACAAAAGGAGGCGCCGCTCCGTTGAGGCGGAGGGGGAACAACATCCCTCCGCGGAGGAGTCGGTGCCCGCCGCGTGTCCCGCGTCCCCCACCAGCGCCCCCAAGCAGCGCCGTAGGCGGGAGGAGTCTGTCCCCGGGGAGGGTGAGACAGTTGAGGCTGCCCAGCCTCTGCCTCCCGGGGATGGCGTGGAGGATCTGCCTGTCGTGGGGGGCGTGGGGACCGCGGAGGAATGCATTGCCGCCGGGCCGGGCGTCCCGGGGACTGAGGCGGGCGGGGCCGAAAAGGCCGAACCTGAGCCCGCCCAGCTATTAATCAACTGCCCCCGGGAGTCGCTCGACCCGGCAGAAATACAAACTATTAAGAAATTTAATGACACTGTAGATGCTGGGCCGGTGGGTGGCAGCGGGGAGGGGGAGGAACACCCACCCTCGCCCCTTACTTTGGAGCTGGTGCACTTGGGGAGCCTGGAGATTTCCTATGGCCGGGTCTCTCCTTGTTCCCCGGTTCCTGGGGTGGAGGGGGAACCCCTTCCGCTGTCATTTCCCGACCCAGCACCATTCTTAAAAGAGCCCAGTGGGGACTCCTCTGCCAACGATCCTGGGGGTGGGATCGGGGCAGAGCCAGGGCCGGTTGGAGCGGCCGGTTCATTTGCCGTACCTTGTGCGGTCGATGGGCCGGCTGCTGGCGGCCACCTCCCGGAGGAGGACGGGGACTCGGTGGGGGACGCGGGTGAAGACCTAGAGACCACCGCCAGCGAGGCGGTGGATCTGCTCGTGGCCGCCGCCGAGACCATCCTCATTCCTGCAAAGGAACTCCGGGACTTTTTGGCCCAGAGCCGGGGTCGCTGCAACCAAGCCCGACTGGCCCTGGAAAAATGGTCCGAGCCAGAGCTGATCAAGGGGTCCGTCCGCGCCGCCGTCAAAACCTTGGCCGCGGGCGGGCCCTTGACAAAGGCGCAACACCTTGAGCTGCGCGAGCTCGAGGGACTCCTCGCTGGGCTGCGGAGGGAGCGGAGTTCAACAAAAGACTCCGCTCCCTCCCCCACAATAGGTTAAGGTAGAGGTTGCACTATGCTTTTGCCATGAAGATAACCATAGCCAGCCTCAACATCAACGGCGGCAGAGGGGCACGCCGTAGATTTGACAATTTTTCGCTCCTGCGGGAGGGGAAATATGCGGTGTGCTTCCTGCAAGAAACCCACACCGTTCCGGGAGACGAAGCCACGTGGCTCCTGGAATGGCAAGGAGAGGTCCGCATGAGCCACCTCACCGCCATTTCTAGTGGGGTGGCCATCTTGCTGGGCCCGCATTTTCAGCCGGAGATCTTGGGGGTCGAGGAGCCCATGCCAGGCCGCTTGCTGCATGTAACGGTTCGCCTGGGGGACGTGCCGCTCCATCTCGTGAACGTGTATGCCCCTCAGCCCGGCCCGCAGCAAACGCGTTTCTTTGAAGAGGTGTCCGCTCTTCTTGGCTCCGTCGACGTCGGCGACTGCATTGTCCTCGGGGGGGATTTTAACTGCACCCTCGAGGCGAGGGACCGCTCCGGTGCCCCGCAGTGCATGACGGCGATGGAGAAGTTGAGGGACCTGGTCGGGTCCTTCGACTTGGTGGACGTCTGGCGAAATCTCCACCCCGACTCCAGCACCTTTACTTGGGTGAGGCCTGGAGTAGGATGGTCTAGAGTCGACCGCCTTTACGTGTCTCGGGCGTACGTTTCCTGCGTCCCGGCGGCTTCCATGCGGCCGGTGCCGTGTTCGGACCACCACCTGGTGTGGGCGGAGCTCGCTTCGCTCCGCGCGAGGACGGGGTCCGCGTACTGGCACTTTAACAACCGGCTGCTGGAGGACGTGCGGTTCCAGGACTCGTTCCGTCGATTCTGGTCCGACTGGAGAAGGAAGCAGGGGGGCTTCCCCTCCTTGAGGCTATGGTGGGACGTGGGCAAGGCTCACGTCCGCGTCTTCTGTCAAGAGTACGCGAGGGGGTCGACCAAGAGGCGGGCGGCCAGAGTCGGGCGCCTAGAAAAAGAGGTGCTCGACCTGGAAGCCCGTCTCGGTCAAGTCGTCCAGGACCCGGCCCTGCGGACGGTGTACGAAGCGAAGAAGGCCGCGCTGAAGGACCTGCAGCTCGTCGGGTCCCGAGGCGCGTTCGTGAGGTCGCGGATCCGGTTCCTGCGGGATCTGGACCGCGGCTCCCCCTTCTTCTACTCGCTGGAAAAAAGGCAGAGTGTCCGTAAGCAGCTCCTGACACTGCTGGCCGACGACGGCTCTCTCGTCTCGGATCCGGAGGGCGTCAACAACAGGGCCCGTGAATATTACGGGGCTCTGTTCTCTCCGGATCCGTCTAGCGAGGAAGCGCGTAGAGTTTTGTGGGAGGACCTGCCGAAGGTCAGCCCGGAGGGCGCCGAAAATCTGGAAGCTCCACTAAGCCTGGCGGAGCTGACCGGTGCCCTCGCCCGGCTCTCGAGGGGAAAATCCCCGGGGTTGGACGGGCTGACCGTGGAGTTCCACAGGGCGTTCTGGGACGTCCTGGGGAGCGACTACGCGCGGGTCCTGGGGGAAAGTCTGGCGACCGGGGAGATGCCCCTCTCTTGGCGCAGGGCAGTCATCGTCCTGCTGCCTAAGAAGGGCGATCTCCGCCTCCTTAAGAACTAGCGCCCAGTCTCCCTCCTCAGCACGGACTACAAAATCTTCGCCAGGGCGATGTCTGCTCGCCTTGGTGCCGTGCTGGACCACATGATCCACCCCGACCAGTCCTACACGGTCCCGGGCCGGACAATCCACGATAACATCCATCTGGTCCGGGACCTCATCCATTGTTCCCAGGAGGCTGGTCTGTCGGTCGCCTTCCTATCCCTCGACCAAGAGAAGGCGTTCGACAGGGTGGATCACGACTATCTGCTCGGAACTCTGCGCGCTTTCGGGTTCGGGACGCATTTCGTCGCCCGGATCCGACTTTTGTACGCCGCCGCGGAGTGTCTGATTAAGGTTAACGGGTCCTTGACGGCGCCCCTTCGCTTTAGGAGAGGGGTGCGCCAGGGATGCCCCATGTCCGGCCAGTTATACGCCGTTTGCGTGGAGCCTTTCCTGCGCCTCTTGCGGACGAGGTTGACGGGACTGGCTCTGCAAGGGCCGGGCGTGGAGGTCGTCCTCTCGGCTTACGCCGATGACGTGCTCCTCGCGGTAGAGGATCCCGCTGACCTGCGGAGGATGCGTGAGTGCCAGGAGATTTACTCGGCCGCGTCCTCTGCCAGGATCAACTGGGAGAAATGTTCCGGACTCCTGGTGGGTCAGTGGCGGGTGGACTCCCTGCCGGAGGAGCTCAGGCCTTTTGCCTGGAGCACGACCCATCTCCTCTATCTGGGAGTCTACCTTAGCCCCGACGAGGGAGCCTGGCCGGCGAACTGGCAGGAGCTGGAGGCCAAGGTCGCCGCTCGCCTAGGGCGCTGGACAGGACTGCTCCGAGTGCTGTCCTACAGGGGTCGAGCGCTAGTCATAAACCAGCTGGTGGCCGCAATGTTGTGGTACCGGCTGGTCACTTTGACCCCTCCCCCTGCGTTTGTCGCCAAGATACAGAAGAAGCTGGTGGACTTCTTCTGGAACAACAGGAAGCACTGGGTCTCTGCCGCGGTCTTGAGTCTCCCGCTTGAGGAGGGCGGTCAGTCGTTGGTGTGCGTCAGCGCCCAGCTCGCGACTTTCCGTCTTCAGACCCTGCAGAGATATCTTTACGTCGAGCCCCCTCCTAGGTGGTGCGCTCTGGCGAGGTATTTCTTCCGCCAGCAGCGCGACCTCAATTATGACACGCAGCTCCTGTTTGTGAACTTGGGGGGTGCCAGGACCGCCCTCCGGGAGCTGCCTGTCTTTTTACAGGGAACTCATCAGGGTCTGGAACAAAGTCTCTACCAAGCGCAGCTCTCCGCCGGCTGGAGTGGCGGCCGTCCTGCAGGAACCGCTGCTCGGGAATCCGTACCTCCACGGCCGAGGTTTTATGTGGCGGTCGGAAGAGAGGGCTGTGGCTGGTGAGGTGACCAGGGTCAGGGACCTGCTCGATGGCGGAGGAGTGGGCTGGATGGCGCCAGACACGCTGGCGCGGCGCCTAAATTCTGCCAACGTCCGCCACGCGGCCGATGCCATCGAGTCGCTAAAAACAGCTCTGGGCCCTGACTCCGTTAGGTGCATCGAGGAGGCTCAGGCACGTGGGGAGATCCCGTCCGAACTGACCCCCATCCGGACGGAATTCCTCATCGGCGCCAAACCCCGGAACCTCCCTCGGGTGCCGGCGCCTCACAACTTGAGCCGTCTTGGGGAAATCCCCTCCGTGCCTTTCAGTTCCGCGCGGAGGGGTTTCCTGTACGGGCTTCTCCTGCACACCCTCAACTTTGCCATCCTCGCCGGCCGTCCGGACATGCCATGGCGTACCATTTTGCCGTCTGGAGGAGGCGGGGGTTCCCGATGGAGGGCACTCTACGCAGGGGTCCTCCCACTATTCATCGGGGACTTGGCCTGGAGGGTGGTGCACGGAGCAGTGCCGTGCAACAAATTTTTAAGCCGGTTCACGGACTCCCAGGCCGCCTGCAATTTCTGCGGTCTGGAGGAGTCCGTGTTCCATGTTTTTATTGAGTGCACGAGGTTGCAGCCCCTGTTCCATTATTTGAAGGGGCTGCTTCTGAAATTCTGGCTGCACTTCAGTCCCACTCTCCTGATCTTTGGGCACCCTGTGCGGAGGGGAGCGGGTAGGTCCGAAGGCCTCCTCGTAGGACTGCTCCTGGGCACGGCCAAAGGTGCCATCAGCCGGTCCAGGCAGCGGGCGGTCGAGGGGGTCGTTCAACCTGACTGCCTGCCTCTCTTCCGCTCTTACATCTGGTCCAGGGTGTCCTTGGAGATGGAGCATGTGGTGTCCACCGGTACGCTCGCGGCCTTCCGCGAGAGGTGGGCACCGGAGGGACTGGAGTGCATCATCATGCCCGGCAACCAAATTTTAATTTGATTTTACGTTTTTAAGTTTAATTTGTTTTACTTGCCGGTGCTTTTAGTGTCCCCCTTCCCTTTTATAGGGGGCACTGGAAAAATTTGATTTTAGCGCCCCAAAAAAAAAACCAAAAAAAAAGGAAAAAAAAGGGGCCTTGAAAATGTCTTCTGTGTCACCCAGGCGGGTGGCATGGTTTTAATGTTTATGTTTTGCAGGTAAACTCCAAAAAGAGTTTCATGTACAAGGACCCTCAGGTCCCTCTGCACCGCAGCATGTTGTAATTTCTCCCCATTCAAATAATATTCCCTTTTACTGTTTTTTTTTCCAAGGTGGATGACCTCACATTTTCCGACATTGTATTCCATCTGCCAAACCTTAGCCCATTCGCTTAACCTATCTAAATCTATTTGCAGCCTTTCTGTGTCCTCTACACAACCCGCTTTCCCACTAATCTTTGTGTCATCTGCAAATTTTGTTACACGACACTCTGTCCCCTCTTCCAGGTCATCTATGTATATTGTAAACAGTTGTGGTCCTAGCACCGATCCCTGTGGCACACCACTAACCACCAATTTCCACCCCGAAAAGGACCCATTTATCCCGACTCTCTGCTTTTTGTTAGCCAGCCAATTCTCGATCCATGCTAATATATTTCCTCTGACTCCGCGTAACTTTATCTTCTGCAGTAACCTTTTGTGTGGCACCTTATCGAATGCCTTTTGGAAATCTAAATACACCACATCCATCAGTACACCTCTATTCACCATGCTTGTTATATCCTCAAAGAATTTCAGTAAATTAGTTACAAATGATTTTCCCTTCATGAATCCATGTTGCGTCTGCTTGATTGCACTATTCCTATCTAGATGTCCCGCTATTTCTTCCTTAATGATAGCGTCAAGCATTTTCCCCGCTACAGATGTTAAACTAACCGGCCTATAGTTACCTGCCTTTTGTCTGCCCCCTTTTTTAAACAGAGGCGTTACATTAGCTGCTTTCCAATCCACTGGTACCTCCCCAGAGTCCAGAGAATTTTGGTAGATTATAACGAATGCATCTGCTATAACTTCCGCCATCTCTTTTAATACCCTGGGATGCATTTCATCAGGACCAGAGGACTTGTATACCTTGAGTCCCATTAGCCTGTTCAGCACTACCCCCCTCGTGATAGTGATTGTCTCAAGGTCCTCCCTTCCCACATTCCCGTGACCAGCAATTTTTGCCATGGTTTTTGTGTCTTCCACTGTGAAGACCGAAGCAAAATAATTGTTTAAGGTCTCAGCCATTTCCACATTTCCCATTATTAAATCCCCCTTCTCATCTTCTAAGGGACCAACATTTACTTTAGTCACTCTTTTTCGTTTTATATATCTCTAAAAGCTTTTACTATCTGTTTTTATGTTTTGCGCAAGTTTCCCTTCGTAATCTATCTTTCCTTTCTTTATTGCTTTCTTAGTCATTCTTTGCTGTCGTTTAAAATTTTCCCAATCTTCTAGTTTCCCACTAACCTTGGCCACCTTATACGCATTGGTTTTTAATTTGATACTCTCCTTTATTTCCTTGGTTATCCATAGCTGATTATCCCTTCTCTTACTGCCCTTCTTTTTCACTGGAATATATTTTTGTTGGGCACTATGAAAGAGTTCCTTAAAAGTCCTGCACTGTTCCTCAATTGTGCTACCGTTTAGTCTGCATTCCCAGTCTAGTTTAGCCAACTCTGCCCTCATCCCACTGTAGTCCCCTTTGTTTAAGCATAGTACGCTCGTTTGAGACACTACTTCCTCACCCTCAATCTGTATTACAAATTCAACCATACTGTGATCACTCATTCCGAGAGGATCTTTTACTGGGAGATCATTTGTTATTCCTGACTCATTACACAGGACCAGATCTAAGATAGCTTGCTCCCTTGTAGGTTCTGTCACATACTGTTCTAAGAAACAATCCCGTATGCATTCTATGAATTCATCCTCAAGGCTACCACGTGCGATTTGATTTGACCAATCGATATGTAGGTTAAAATCCCCCATGACTACTGCCGTTCCTTTTTCACATGCCTCCATTATTCCCCTGATTATTGAACGCATGAGTCCTACGGCAGATGTACCTTTAGCCCTAGCCCACTCTTCCTCCTGTTGCTGTTTATATGCTGCCTTCTGATGGGTTTATCTTTGTTCTCGGTATATATCGATGATTTTGGATTTGGGCACAGGAAGCAAATTATTGAAATTTGCTGATTAAAGTGCAGGGTTTGGCAAACATTGAGGAGAACTGCAAAATACTTCAGGAGAACATGGGTTAGCAGAATGAGCAGACAGGTGTCCGATGCAATTTATTGCAGTAAAGTTTATGATCATACATTTTGGGAGCAAAGACAAGGCTTGTGAGTGTACATTTAATGGAAAGATGCTGAAGGGTGTGGAGGAAAAGAGAAACCTAGGGTGCAGATACATAGGGCTAGAAATTCGATATCACCCATTTTGAGGCATTAACCCCGCTGGTCGGTAAGTGTAGAAATTTAACACCATCTACTGCAAAATTTGGTTTCAGCGCCCCAAGGGGGAAATGGATCGGTAAATCAGTCGTTGCACAATGCACAAATGTGGATGAGGTGACGGTCAGTCGATATTCCGGAGCCAACCTCTTCTTAAAGGGGAGGTAAGCTGACTCTGCGTAGATGCAGTTTCACCATCGCTGGCTGGTCAGAGCGGCAACATGGCTGAGGCTGGAGGTCGCCAGCGTGCCCACCACTTTTCCAACGCAGCCCTGGAGGCTCAGATGGAGGCTGTTGAAAGGCGAATGGACGCCCTGCAGCCTGAGAGTGGCAGGAGGCCACCGGCAAGAGTTTTTCGATGTTTGTGGAGGGAGGTGGCATAACACGTGTCAGCAAGACGCAAGGTGCCCAGAACTGTGACGTAATGTCACAAGAAGTTGAGCGACATCACTCGGGTCATCAGGGTGAGTGCCCTTTCCATTAACCTTACAATGCCATAGAGTGAACTTCACTGTCTCACACAATGTACAGTTTGTGCAGTACCTGCTCCTTCATTATGTGTATAGGCCAAGATCTTTGTTGCTGAAGAGAGCTGCAAAGTTCTGTCTCAGTTCAGCAACAATACCCTGCACCTCCATGCGTAGCTCTCCTTCATGGTTCCTACTCACCACCACCCTTCCTCTTCTGACCTTTTAACTCTTTATATGCGTTTCAAAAACTTTCGTCTTACCCTTAATCTTAGCTGGTAGCCACCAAATCCCACTGTTCACACAGCCATTCTGCGCAGCTACTGAGAGTCAAATGGACATCTGCATACTTCCATACAGTAGCAGCTATTCAACTATGCAAGACACATGTCATCTTCATCATAGTCATCGAGGATGACTTGCTTCCATGCCAAAAAGAGATGAGCTTGCAGGTGTTTCAATGAAGAACCTAATATTCCAGGTCCCAAACTACATGTTGAAGGGTGGAAGATGCTTGTGCGTGGATTTTTTTAACGTGTGGTGGCCATTGTACACCAGCCACCACACGGGCTTGACAGAGCTAAGTCTTGGTCCAGTGGCAAGGATTAACCAAAACGACTGGAGACCAGCTCTGCTGCACAGACCTAGTGTGCACACATATTGCAGTGTGGGCTGGCAAGTGCTGCCCCTAGGCCCTCGCCTCTTCTGGGCCCCGATCACGTTGCTCTACAATGATCCTGGATTGGACATCACATGTGGCACATGAAGACACATGTGGCAGACAATTAGCTGCACACTTACTCACACCTTCTTCTGTTTGTTATTGCAGGGGAAACTCGCTCACAACCGGCGAGAGCAAATGCGGACCGGAGGAGGGTAGCCTTATCTCCACACCCTCACAGAGGTGGAAGACTGAGTGTCCGCCCTCATGGGTGCTGAGCTCCCTGGGGCCAGTGACGGTACGTTCATCCCCTTCCCCCATTTACCCCTGAAACCACATGCTTTTCCCACTTTACATATAAATGTCCCATGTCACCTCCTTCTTCCCTTCCTGCCCCTCCCTTGCTGCTAACCATACTTCCGTTGCTTAGGGATTACAGATAATAAGCCAGGAGCGCAACAGCCTGTCCGTGAGGTGTCCACCTCTAATGATGGGGGAGACGAGGAGTAAGGGGATGACAGCTCTGCACCACTCCGGCAGGATCCATCTACTGCAGACAGTGGGACACCACCTCAGTGGACGAGCCGATCTTCCTGGGATTTGATGAGCCTGAGATTCCTGGACCCAGTGGCCTGCAGCAATGCCCAGCGTGAAAGGAGGCTCAGGGTCCAGCTCCTCCGTGAGTCAGCGCCTGAGTCCTGCTATGCATGATTCAGATGTGGACCTGGATTTGGAGGGTATGGCGACAGCACCTCAGGGGATGCACCGCAAGCTTATGGGTGCATTGGCAAGGGTCCCGCAGAGCATGGATGCACTGTGAGGTTGGTGGAGGCCACCTCAAGCATTGCCCGTGCCTCTGAGGATTCCATTGAGCCCAGCTTTGGCAAGTACCAAAGGATGTTGGAGTCGCCGAAAGACCATGGGGATCCTGAGGTGATGGCGCGTGCCATGGTGATGTGGCAGCAGCTATCACAGCGCAGGCCGAAGTTACACAAGGCCTTTGTGTGTGATGCAGTCACTGGATGGTGGCATCAACTCTTAGTCTGCTGCGTTACAGACTCAGTCTGCTCTCACGCAGACTCAGATTGAAGCCACGCAAGCACTGACTGCTGCCATCCTCTCTGGATTCCCCACAGTCCAACGGGGAACTCATGGTGCCGAAGCAGACCAGCAATCTGTGCTCCAGCCGATTGCTCTGGATGCTGAAGCTCTGCCCCAGGGGAGTGGCACTGTGTCAATGGAAATGGAAGGTGCTGTCCTCTCTTATACTGACAGCATTCTGCATCCGACTCCTGCCACTCCACCTTTGCACCTGCCGCGATCTGCACCCTACCCATCCCAGACTGCTGCCGCTCATGTTGAGGTGATGTAGTCTGCAGCCGGGCCTTCCAGGCCCAGAGCTGGGCCAGGGCATCCTGCTAGGCCATCTACAGTCTCTGCCTCACAGACACAGCAACCTTCAAGCAGCTTTGCTGCATGCACTGCGGACACATTAAGGAGGAACACTAGTTGTAATAGGGGGGAAGTGAAGGGGTGGGAAATATGTGAGTAAGTCACAGTAATGACTTTTCCCACAATGGCCAGATTTCCACATCTTGTAAATATAATTGTACATATTTTGTTGCTGATGTTTGACGCCTGTTATTTGTGGAAGGGTCTTGGCATAATTTGGTTCATGGGAGCTGGTCTTGCATTTCAGATGGGAGGGTCGTTTGTCTATATAACCAAGAAGTTGCTTGTGTGTTATGATGTTTCAAAGGGTATTTGTTACATTCTTTATTAGTTGCTGGTAAAGAATTATTAGTGTGCTGCTTGAGGGCACACTCTTGTTAGAGAAAATAAAATGTTGATTTGATCATTTGCATTGCAGCTATGTGTATTAATGGAGAATTTCACGGAGCTGCACCATCAGCCTATCACATAGCGATGTGACTGTGAGGCCCAGTCGTCATCTGGTCGATGATTCATCAGAATCGATGCAGGATGAGGCGCGGATGTGCGACTCTTGCAGCAGCAGCTTTGGCACGGTGCCTCCTCCATGGCTGCTGATCCTCCTCCTCGTCTGCCTCGCCATGCTGTGCATCGTCATGCTCCTCTTCCTCTTCCTCCTCCTGAGGTGGAGCTGCAATCCCAGTGGCAATGCCTGGGCCCTCATGATGGCCAGGTTGTGCAGCAGACCACAATGACCCACGAGACTTGATCAGGGGAGTACTGAAGACTGCCTCCAGGATAGCGGGCATTCAGAGTGAGGAGCTGCTGCCGGGATAGTGGGCATTCATAGCGAGGATACATTGCCAGGATAGCGGGCATTCA
The DNA here is from genome assembly GCF_044704955.1 of Pristiophorus japonicus. Lineage (NCBI taxonomy): Eukaryota > Metazoa > Chordata > Chondrichthyes > Pristiophoridae > Pristiophorus > Pristiophorus japonicus. The sequence goes on from NC_091985.1 coordinate 80,932,713, forward strand.
CAGCGAGGATGCACTGCGTGTGGTCGCACACCAACTGTACATTGAGAGAGTAGTAGCCCTTACGGTTGTGAAACACTGCTGCATTCTGGTGTGGTGCACGCAATGACACGTGGGTGCAATCAATGGCGCTCTGACTATCGGAAAGCCCGCAATTCTGGCGAACCCACATGAGTGTTCCGCCTGTTTCTCCCTCGTCATGGAAACATTATGTAGTCCATTCTTGCTACTTGACTGTAAATTTGAGGACATGCTGCCGCAGCAATCCCAGGGATACATGCACCATGTTATGTGGAAACATAGCACTCACTGTGAAAGTGAAGAAACCTGGTTCCTCCATTCAAGAGAAATAATGCATTATGAGCTGCTGACGTGTGGCCCTTGCACTGGCAGCATTGCCACTGTGCCTGCTCCGTGCCTGTTGCTCCTCCTCGTCTGCCTGGCCACTCGGGGCCTCAGCAGACTCCTCTTCCTGTTCCTGCTCCTCCTGAGGTGGGGCTGCAATCCCCACTGGCAATGCCTGGGGCCTCATTATGGTCAAGTTGTGCAGCATGTAGCATACCACAATGAATAGCGACATCTGTTGAGACAAGTATTGAAGGCTGCCTCCCTAGCGGTCCAGCATTGGAAACGCTGCTTCAGCACCCCTATTGTCTGCTTGATGATATTGCAGGTGGCCACATGGCTATTGTTGTAGCGATTCTCCGCTTGGGTGGTGGGGTTGTGGAGAGGAGGTCATTAGCCAGGTGGCTAGTCCATAGCCTTTGTCCCCGAGCAGCCAGTTGCACTCTTCCTGTGGTGGCTGAAATATTTGTGGCTCTCAAGCAGGATGAACGCATCATGTGCGCTGTCAGGATAGCGGGCATTCACTGCAAGGATGTGCTGCGTGTGATCACTGCACATTCAGGGAGTGGTATCCCTTTCTGTTTCAGAAGACCTTGGCATTCTGGAATGGTGCTTGCAAGGCCATGTGTGTGCAGTCAATAGCTCCTTGATCCATCGGGAAGCCCGCTATCCTGGCGAGTCCACATATCCGCTCATCCTGTTTATCCCTGCTCATTGGGAACGTGATGAAGTCCATTCTCCATCTGTAAAGAGCGTGTGTCACATCTCAAATACAGTGACGTGCAGCGAATTGAGAGATGCTGCATATGGCCCCGATGCAGCCGAGAAAGAACCGGAGGCATAGAAGGTCAGCGCTATTGTGTTCCTAACACAAATGAGGCTGTACACAGGGAGGTTAAAGTAACAGTGACCTCAGTCTTCAATAAGACACTCCAGAGTGAGGAACAGGCCTTAGGGGCTGGCTTATATACAGTGCTCCCAAGGGGTACTGGGATTCCTTGGGACTTCAGGGGATGAGCTCCCTGGTGGCCGAACATGGGAGTGCATGCTTTACAGATACACAGCATCACTCCCCCGGCAAAGTCAAAGTGAAAACTATTTACAAGGTGAGATGGTCGGGAGCCTTTCTTTCCCTGGTGGACCGCCTCGGTACAAATGTCTGTTCTGGTGTGTTGGCTGTGCCCTCGCTGGGCTGGCGTGTTGTTGGCCCTGCAGGGCTGCCAGGTGAGCCTGGCCTTGCTGGGCTGTTGGGCGTGATGGGTTCGATTTCCTGGTCCGACGTGATGTTGTTGATCCTTTGTGTGTGTTGTGGGCTCGAAAAAGGTGGTGTCTGCTGTGGGTTGTTCAGGGCAGTCTGTGAACCATAGCCTCGTTTGGTCCAGGTGCTTTCTGCAAATTTGTCCATTGTCTAGTTTGAATACAAAGACCCTATTCCCTTCTTTAGCTATCACTGTGCCCCCGATACACTTGAGACCATGTCCATAGTTTAGCACATACACAGGGTCATTCAGATCAATTTCCCGTGACACAGTGGCGCGACCATCGTTTACATTTTGTTGCTGCCGCCTGCTCTCTACCTGATCATGCAGGTTGGGGTGAACCAGCGAGAGTCTGGTTTGAAGTATCCTGTTCATGAGCAGCTCAGCCGGGGACACCCCTGTGAGCGAGTGGGGTCTCATGTGGTGACGGGTTTGGAGTGAGCCTTCTGTGACTCATTTAAGGCTCTGCTTGATGGTTTGTACTGCCCGCTCTGCCTGGCCATTGGAGGCTGGTTTAAACGGGCCCGAGGTGACATGTTTGATCCCATTGCGGGTCATGAATTCTTTAAATTCGACACTGGTGAAACATGGCCCATTGTCACTGACCAGTATGTCAAGCAGGCTGTGGATGGCAAACATGGGCCTCAGACATTCAATGGTGGCGGTGGCGGTGCTTCCCTACATTATTTCACATTCAATCCATTTTGAAAAAGCATCCACCACCACCAGGAACATTTTACCGAGAAACGGGCCCGCATAGTCCTCATGGATCCTCGACCATGGTCTGGACGGCCAGGACCACAAACTTAGTGATGCCTCTCTGGGCGTGTTGCTCAACTGAGCACATACGCTGCATTGCTGTACACAAGACTCTAAGTCAGAGTCGATAACAGGCCACCACACGTGGGATCTGGCTATCGCTTTCATCATTACTATACCCGGGTTTGTGCTGTGGAGATCCAAGATGAACGTCTCCCTGCCCTTTTTTGGTAGCACTACACAGTTACCCCACAACAGACAGTCTGCCTGAATGGACAGCTCATTCTTTCACCACTGGAACGGCTTGATTAGCTCCTGCATTTCAACAGGGATGCTGGCCTAGCTCCCATGCAGTACACAGTTTTTTTACTAGGGACAGCAGAGGATCTTTGCTGGTCCAAGTCCTAATCTGGCGGGCCGTGACAGGTGATTTATCATTTTCAAACGCTTTCATGACCATCAACAAATCTGCGAGTTGCGCCACCATCAACAAGTTTGCAGGCTGCGCCATTTCCACCCCTGTGGTGGGCAATGGTAGCCGACTGAGAGCATCCGCACAGTTCTCGGTGCCTGGCCTGTGGCGGATGGTATAGTTATAATCTGAAGCGCGAGTGCCCACCTTTGTATGCGGGCTGAAGCATCAGTATTTATCCCCTTGTTTTCAGCGAACAGGGATGTGAGAGGCTTGTGATTGGTTTCCAGCTCAAATTTGAGGCCAAACAGGTATTGATGCATTTTCTTTATCCCGAACACACACACACTAATGCCTCTTTCTCAATCATGCTGTAGGCCCTCTTGGCCTTAGACAAGCTCCTAGAAGCATAGGCGACAGGTTGCAACTTCCCCGCAACATTAGTTTGTTGTAATACACACCCGACTCCGTATGACGATGCATCACATGCTAGCACAAGACTTTTACACAGGTTATACAATACAAGCAGCTTGTTAGAGCATAAAATGTTTCTGGCTTTCTCAAAAGCAATTACTTGGTTTTGTCCCCATACTTAGTTCTCACCTTTGTGCAGTAACACATGTAGGGGCTCCAAGAGGGTGCTTAACCCTGGTAGGAAGTTACCAAAATAGTTGAGGAGTCCCAGGAACGACCGCAGCTCCGTGACGTTCTGTGGCCTCGGCGCGTCCCTGATAGCCTCTGTCTTGGTGTCTGTGGGCCAAATGCCGTCCGCCGTGATCTCTCTCCAAAAACTCCACTTCTGTTGCCATGAAGACGCATTTCGACCTCTTCTGCAGCAGCCCTACACGATCCAGTCGCTGGAAGACCACCTCCAGGTTTTGTAGGTGCTCAGCGGTGTCCTGACCCATGACCAATATGTCATCCTGAAAGACCACCATGCGTGGTATCGACTTGAGTCGGCTCTCCATGTTTCTTTGGAAGATCGCTGCAGCCAACCGAATTCCAAATGGGCATCTGTTGTAGATGAACAGTCCCTTGTGCGTGTTGATGCAGGTGAGGCCCTTCGAAGACTCCTCCAGCTCCTGTGTCATGTAGGCCAAAGTCAGGTTGAGCTTGGTGAACGTCTTGCCTCCTGCCAGCGTCGCAAATAGGTCGTCTGCCTTCGGTCGCGGGTATTGGTCCTTTAGCGAGAAACGATTAGTAGTTACTTTATAATCGTCGCAAATCCTGACCGTGCCATCACTTTTGTGTACTGGAACAATCGGGCTGGCCCACTCGCTGAATTCCACTGGGGTGATGATGCCCTCACATTGCAGCCTGTCCAGCTCGATTTCCACTCTCTCCCTCATCATGTGAGGTACCGCTCGCGCCTTGTGGTGAATGGGTCGTGCCTCTCGGACCAAGTGGATCTGCACCTTCGCCCCGGAAAAAGTTTACAATGCCTAGCTCAAAAAGAGAAGGAAATTTGTTAAGAATCTGGGTACATGAGACCTCAGCGACATGTGATAGCGCTCGGATGTTATCCCAGTTCCAGCGGATTTTGCCCAGCCAGCTCCTTCCAAGCAGTGTGGGGCCATCGCCCGGGACAATCCAGAGTGGCAGTTCGTGCACCGTGCCCTCATAGGTGACCTGGACCATGGCGCTGCCCAGAACAGTGATACGCTCTTTGGTGTACATTCTCAGTTTCATGTGGATGGGGCTCAGGGCTGGTCTGAATACCTTGTTGTCCCACAGTCTCTCAAACATCTTTTTACTCATTATGGATTGGCTAGCGCCAGTATCCAGTTCCATGGCTACGGGTAAGCCATTCAATTTTACATTTCGCATTATAGGTGGACATTTCGTCGAAAATGTGTGCACCCCGTGTACTTCAGCATCTGCCTCCTCTCTCTGAGGCTCGAAATTGCTTTGATCTACCATGGACCGATCTTCCTCTGCCACGTGGTGGTTTGCAGGTTTTGCACAGCTTGCAGCTCGTTTGCAAGCTCGTTGGCGGTGCCCCATTGTTCCACAGCTCTTGCAAACATACCCTTTTGTTACGGCATGAATAGGCTTAATGGAAGCTTCCACAACGCCAACAAGGTGTGAATTGCCTCGCATTCATCCTTTGTTGGGGACTCTGGGTCAACTGGGTCACCTGAGGCCTGCTGGCAGTTGCAGACTCGTGGTTTCTGCCCAGTACATTTCTGCTCGTAAACACAGTTCCAGTTAATTTATGAACATTGCTAGCCATTGTGTGCTGAGAGATTTGTTTGGTGTTATCACTGGTGGATATAAACGCCTGTGCTATCGCAATGGCCTTACTGAGGGTCGGTGTCTCTGCAGTCAAAGATTTTCATAGGATGGTCTCATGGCGAATGCCCAGTGCAAAAAAGTCTCTGAGCATTTGCTCCAGGTAACCATCAAACTCCCATTGTCCTGCAATTCGCCTTAGCTCGGCGATGTAGCTCGCCACTTCCTGACCTTCAGATCGCTGGCACGTGTAGAACTGATACCTCGCCATCAGCATGCACTCACTCGGATTAAGATGCTCCTGAACCAGTATACACAGCTCCTCATATGACTTATCTGTGGGTTTCACCGGAGCCAGAAGATTCTTCATGAGGCTGTAGGTCGGTGCCCCGCAGACCATGAGGAGGACCACGCTTCTTGTTTTGCAGCGCTTCCTTCTCCGTCCAGCTCGTTGGCTACAAAGTACTGGTCTAGCCATTTGACATAGGCTTCCCAGTCCTCACCCTCCGAGAACTTCTCCAGGATGCCCACAGTTTTCTGCATCTTTGTGTTGGATTCATATTCTCCTCGCCAGTTATTGTGTTCCTAACACAGATGAGGCTGTGCATAGGGAGGTTAAAGTAACAGTGACCTCAATCTTTAATAAGACACTCCAGAGTGAGGAACAGGCTTATATACAGCGCTCCCAAGGGTTGCTGGGATCCCTTAGGACTTCAAGGGATGAGCTCCCTGGTGGCGGAACATGGGAACCTATGCTTTACAGATACACAACAAGCGCCACGGTGACCTTCATTGCGAAATATGCCGATGTGAGGCTGCAGGCCTGGCTGCAGGAGATGGCATATTTCTGTGAGTACCTCTTTTCAGAAGTGCAGCGATGTCTACGGGGCCTCCTCAGTCGTGGCCGACATGGCCAAGAGCCCTTCTATCTTGGCGCAGCCTAAAAGGAGCATGTAAAAGGTGACACTGGTATGCTAGTAAAGCACTCATGGAACTCTCGAACTAAAGTTGGTCAGAACCTGTAACATAGAAACATGGAAAATAGGTGCAGGAGTAGACCATTCGGCTCTTCGAGCCTGCACCACCATTCAATATGATCATGGCTGATCATGCAACTTCAGTACCCCATTCCTGCTTTCTCTCCATACCCCTTGATCCCTTTAGCCATAAGGGCCACATCTAACTCCCTTTTGAATATATCTAACGAACTGGCCTCAACAACATTCTGTGCTAGAGAATTCCACAGGTTCACAATTCTCTGAGTGAAGAAGTTTCTCCTCATCTCGATCCTAAATGGCTTACCGCTTATCCTTAGACTGTGACCCTTGGTTCTGGACTTCCCCAACATCAGGAACCTTCTTCCTGCATCTAACCTGTCCAATCCCGTCAGAATTTTATACACTTCTATGAGATCCTCTCTCATTCTTCTAAATTCCAGTGAATATAAGCCTAGTCGATCCAATGTTTCTTCATATGACAGTCCTGCCATCCCAGGAATCAGTCTGGTGAACCTTTGCTGCACTCCCTCAATAGCAAGAATGTCCTTCCTCAGATTAGGAGACCAAAACTATACACAATATTCAAGGTATGTCCTCACCAAGGCTCTGTACAACTGTAGTAAGACCTCCCTGCTCCTCTACGCAAATCCTTTCGCTATGAAGGCCAACATACCATTTGCCTTCTTCACCGCCTGCTGTACCTGCATGCCAACTTTCAATAACTGATGTACCATGACACCCTGGTCTCGTTGCACCTCCCCTTTTCTTAATCTGTCACCATTCAGGTAATATTCTGCCTTCCTGTTTTTGCCACCAAAGTGTTTAACCTCACATTTATCTACATTATACTGCATCTGCCATGCATTTGTCCACTCGCCTAACTTGTCCAAGTCACCCTGCAGCCTCTTAGCATCCTCCTCACAGCTCACACTGCCACCCAGTTTAGTGACATCTACAAAATATGGAGATATTACACTCAATTCCTTCATCTAAATCATTAATGTGTATTGTAAATAGCTGGGGTCCCAGCACTGAACCACTAGTCACTGCCTGCCATTCTGAAAAGGATTCGTTTATTCCTACTCTTTGCTTCCTGTCTGCCAACCAGTTCTCCATCAATACATTACCCCCCAACACCATGTGCTTTAATTTTGCATACTAATCTCTTGTGTGGGACCTTGTCAAAACCCTTTTGAAAGTCCAAATACACCACATCCACTGGTTCTCCCTTATCCACTCAACTAGTTACATCCTCAAAAGATTCTAGAAGATTTGTCAAGCATGATTTCCCTTTCATAAATCCATGCTGACTTGGCCCGATCCTGTCACTTCTTTCCAAATGCACTGCTATTACATCTTTAATAATTGATTCCAACATTTTCCCCTCTACCGATGTCAGGCTAACCAGTCTATAATTCCCTGTTTTCTCTCTCCCTCCTTTTTAAAAAAGTGTTGTTACATTAGCTAATACATAGGAACTAATCCAGAGTCTATAGAATGTTGGAAAATGACCACCAATGCATCCACTATTTCTTGGGCCACTTCCTTAAGTACTTTGGGACTTCAGCAGATTATCAGGCCCTGGGGATTTATCGGCCTTCAATCCCATCAATTTCCCTCACACAATTTCCTGACAAATAAGGATTTCCTTCAGTTCCTCCTTCTCACTAGACCCTAGTTCCCCTAATATTTCCGGAAGGTTATTTGTGTCTTCCTTAGTGAAGACAGTGCCAAAGTATTTGTTCAATTGGTCTGCCATTTCTTTATTCCCCATTATAAATTCACCTGATTCTGACTGTAAGGGACCTACATTTGTCTTCACTAATCTTTTTCTCTTCACATTTCTATAGAAGCTTTTGCAGTCAGTTTTTATGTTCCCTGCAAGCTTACTCTCATACTCTATTTTCCCCCTCCTTTGTCCTCCTCTGCTGAATTCTAAATTTCTCCCAGTCCTCAGGTTTGCTGCTTTTTCTGGCCAATTTATATACCTCTTCCTTGGATTTAACACTATCCCTAATTTCCCTTGTTAGCCACGCTTGAGCCACCTTCCCCATTTTATTTTTTACTCCAGACAGGGATATACAATTGTTGAAGTTCATCCATGTGATCTTTAAATGTTTGCCATTGCCTATCCACCGTCAACCCTTTAATTATCATTTGCCAGTCTATTCTAGCCAATTCATGTCTCATACCATCGAAGTTACCTTTCTTTAAGTTCAGGACACTATTCTCTGAATTAACTGTGTCACTCTCCATCTTAATGAAGAATTCTACCATATTATGGTCACTCTTCCCCAAGGGGCCTTGCACAACAAGATTTCTAATTAATCTTCTCACATTACACAACATCCAGCCTAGGATTGCCAGCTCTCTGGGCCCAAGTTTCCACACGATAAAAAACGGGCGCTCCTCCGAGCTGGGCGCCCGTTTTTCGTGCCTAAAACGGCGCCTAAAAAAAAAACTCGCGATTCTGGAGAGCCCTGCAGTTCCTTGTCTGTTTGGCGTGGCGCCCAGGGGGGCGGAGCTTACACGCACGCCGATTTTGTAAGTGGGAGGGGGCAGGTACTATTTAAATTAGTTTTTTTTTCCTGCCGGCAACGCTGCACGTGAGCGTTGGAGCGTTCGCGCACGCGCAGTGTGAAAAAAACATTGGCACTCGGCCATTTTTGTAGTTCTTTGTAGCTGTTTAATTTTTGAACATTTTTTTAATAAAAGCACATTGCCATCAGCACATCAGCACTTGCAGCCTTCTCACTGCCTCCTCCCCCGCCCCCCCCCCCCCCCGCGGGAAGAACGGGCGCCTCCCCCCCCCCCACGGGAAAGAACGGGCGCCTCCTACACCCCCCGCGGGAAGAACGTGCGCCTCCGCTCCCCGCGGGAAGAACGGGCGCCCCCCCCCGCGGGAAGAATGGGTGCCTCAGGCTGACTGCAGTATTCTCCGTGCCTGAAGCACTTTCACACAGGTAGGAAGATGGTTTATTTAATCTTTTCTTTACTTATAAATGTTTATTCAGGTTGGATTTATTTGTATAATATTTGTAGAAGTATAAATAAGGATTTATTATATAATTTAATGACTTCCCTTCCCCCCCCCTCCCCCCCCCACCTCGTTCTGGACGCCTAATTTGTAACCTGCGCCTGATTTTTTAATGTGTAGAACAGGTTTTTTCAGTTCTACAAAAATCTTCACTTGCTCCATTCTAACTTAGTTTGGAGTATGTTTTCACTGTGGAAACTTTGAAATCGGGCGTCAGTGGCCGGACACGCGCCCTTTTGAAGAAAAAATTCTGTTCCAAAGTCGAACTGTTCTACCTGACTAGAACTGCAGAAAAAAAAATGTGGAGAATTTCGATTTCTAAGATAGTCTGTTCTCCACCAGTTGCTCCTAAAAATCAGGCGCAAATCATGCGGAAACTTGGGCCCTCTAGTTGGTTCCTCAACATATTGGTCTAGAAAACCATCTCTTATACACTGCAGGAAATCCTCTTCCACCGTATTGCTACCAGTTTGGTTAGCCCAAATTATATGTTGATTAAAGTCACCCATAATAACTGCTGTATCTTTATTGCACGCATCCCTAATTTCCTGTTTGATGCCATCCCCAACCTCACGACTACTGTTTGGTAGTCTGTACACCACCAACTCTGACTTGCGTTTTCTGCCCTTTGGTGTTCTGCAGCTCTACTCATACAGATTCCACATCATCCAAGCTAATGTCCTTCCTTACTATTGCGTTAATCTCCTCTTTAACCAGTAACGCTACCCCACCTCCTTTTCCTTTTTGTCTATCCTTCCTGAATATTGAATACCCCTGGATGTTGAGTTCTTAGCCTTGGTCACCCTGGAGCCATGTCTCCATAACCCCAATTACATCATATCCATTAACAGCTATCTGCGCACTTAATTCATCCATCTTATTACGAATGCTCCTCGCATTGAGACACAGAACATTCAGGCTTGTTTTTTTCAACACTCTTTGTCCTTTTAGAATTATGTTTAATGTGGCCCTTTTTGATTGTTGCCCTTGATTTCCCTTTTACTTATCTCCTTTCTACCTTTTGCTTCTGCCCCCATTTTACTTCCCTCTGTCTCCCTGCATAGATTCCCATCCCCCTGTCATATTAGCTTAAACCCTCCCCAACAACGCTAACAATCACTCCCCCTAGGACATCGGTTCCGGTCCTGCCCAGGTGCAGACCGTCCGGTTTGTACTGGTCCCATCTCCCGCAGAACCGGCTCCAATGTCCCAGAAATTTGAATCCCTCCCTCTTGCATCATTCCTCTATTCCCCTTACAATAGAATCCCCTACCATTATAGCTCTCCCACTCTTTTTCCTGCCCTCCTGTGCAACAGAGCCACCCATGGTGCCATGAACGTGGCTGCTGTTGCCGTCCCCTGATGAGCCATCTCCCCCAACAGTATCCAAAGTGGTATATCCATTTTGGAGTGAGACGACTGCAGGGGACTCCTGCGCTACCTTCCTACTCCTGCTCTGCCTGATAGTCACCCATCCCCTATCTGCCTTTGTAACCTTTACCTGCGGTGTGACTAATTCACTCAACGTGCTATTCATAACATCCTCAGCATCGCGGATGCTCCAGAGTGGCTCCAGTGCCATCATGCGGTCTGACAGGAGCTGCAGCTGGATACACTTCCTGCGCACATAGTAGTCAGGGACACTGGAAGTGTCCCTGATTTCCCACATAGCACAAGAGAAGCATTACATGGGTCTGGCATCTCCTGCCATGACTTAACCCTTAACTTAACTAAATTTGGCAACAATCCCAAAGGTTTCTTACTGATATGAAATAGAAAAAGAAAAAAGAAAAAGTACTCACCAATCAACCAGCCAATCACTTACCCTCTTGGCTATGACATCACACTTCGATTTCTTTTAACTTCTTTATTTTGCCTTCGGCCTCAATCTCTCGCTCCCGAACTGCTGCTCCTCCTCCCGAACTCCGCGCCCTCTTATCAGGGCCTCAATCTCCCGAAAGGTCAGATAAATCTGCCGCTGCCGAGTAAGAAGTTCACGCACCGTGGTCTGTCGAAACGTTGCACTCACTGTGACCCCCGATTAATCTGGTTGCTCCTCCCTTCAAATAGCCTCCAGGTATAGCCTAAAGAAGTTGGGACCACCTGGTTTGTCTGGCGTGTTCAGCGGCGACCGCTAAATGAGGCGGAGACACCTAATTTTGCGAACGGGGCGCTAGCAGGTCATTGCATGCGTACCGATGTCATGGTCTGACTGAAGTTAGATGGCGAGGCGGCAGCGTTTTGCACCGCGGGTAAACCTGAAGCAAATTTCCCAGCGGGGTGCTGCAACTTGCGCGGACAGGCGGTATGCCATTCGAGGCGCACGTTAACTGAGGCGCCACTCAACTGAATTTCTCAGCCAAAGTATTTGTTTAATTTCTCTGCTATTTCCTTATTCCTCATTATAATTTCTCCTGGCTCAATAATGATGAATTTATTCAAAGTCTTGTTACGCAACATTTAAAGTGCTGTGCACAGAATTGGGTGCTCCATTATACAAAGCAAATCAAAACCATGGAGAACGCATGGCAAAAATTAACCAAGATGACAGCAGGGATGAGAATCTACATTTATGAGATATTGAGATTCCAAGGGGCGAAATTGCCCCTCTTTTGCATCACGTTAGCATCTCTGTGGGGGGCGCTAACAGGGCACACGGCAGTTTTCACCCGGGAGAGGGGTGGCGCTACTGCCTCCCAGGAAATTGCCCTGGCAGTTTGGGAGGTGCTTCCCTGTCAGCGCCACACCCCGTAGTTAGCACCCTGGGCTTCCGCACAAGTGGTGATGACATCATCATCGTGCGCGGTGACACCTCACCGCCCCAGGCCGACCCCTTAACGCCTTGCGAGGCTGGCATGGGCGGATGTCAATGCCAGCTTCTTTGGTCACAAAGCTGGCAGACATCCACTCCTGGGCCGCTGATTAAAGGGGAGGCTTGCAGTGCCCCGGTACCGCCATCTTTGTTGGCCGGCTGACTCTTGGGTTGGCCTGACCCTGGCAGCCTTAGCATGGACCGGGCCACCATCATGCACCACAGCACTCCCTCTTAGGTGCCAGGCTGTTGGCCCGGTCTCATGTGTCCCTGGTTGCCCAGTGGCGGCCACCAAAGGGCCATGCAAAGTGCACAGCAGCAATCCTCTTTAATGTAGTGCTCTGCTTCCTTTTAAGGGGATAAAGCTTGCAGTGAGCAAAATTCACCAGAACCTCCCCCTGTGTTTGGGCTCATTCGAAAGGAAATTTAATTTGGGACTATCTACCGAAAAGTTTGGAACTCTAAATTGCTTATTGGAAAAACTACGAACTTTAATCGAGTTATGAACTTTTACAAGACAAATACAAGCCTGTAGGCGGACCTAGGGAACAAAGGAAGCCCACTTGATTATTGGAACTGTCTGGTTGTGAGGACTGAGGTAACCTGTCTGGAAGAATGAGTATTTGGAAATCTTCCTCCAAAAGAGACATTACCATCACAGTATCACCCAGAGATCAACATGGGTCTGGACAAACCATTTTCAGCATATACATCGCAAAGAGGCCCAATCCAACCTGTATGTGAAAGACTAAGCACAAAAGGACATTGCAATTACCAAATTAATATTTCCATCAGGAAACAGTTTTTTGAAGATCAACCCACTCAAGTCATATCAACTTTAACGAGCCCAACAAAATATTACAAAGAAGAAGCAAGCCCGCCAAAATTATACAAAGGATTGCAAAGAGATTTGGTGGCAAGATTAGAATACTGAAATCGTATAACTGGCCACTGTTTTCAACAGAGGTTAGAAAGACGAGAAGACGAAGAGAGAGAGAGAGAGAGAGAGAAGTGGGGGAGAGAGGTGGTCGTGACTACCTCATCAAGACAAGGAGAGAAACCAACGTGACAGTTGTAAAACTAACTTTTCCAGCCTCGAAGTCTTGAAGTCCTGAAGGAAGGAAGAACATCACCATCTGCCATTAACTATCAAAAGGATTGGTAAGCATAAGTCCCTGCCACCCTGGAGTCTAACCTAGCTAGAATTAGGTATTGGGAGGTGGGAGGTATAATTTTACTGCAACCCCCTTTGAATGTGTAATGTCCTTACTCAATGGCACAAAACCCACACGAGGCACATTCTATGGACAAGGTCACTCTATGACCTGAAGCTTTATTCACAGGACCAAGAAGTGATGACCCTACATGGGATCTCCCTTTATATACCTGGATGACCAGGTAAGGAATGTCTCCCACAAGTTCACCCCCTGTGGTCAAGGTGTGCATTGCTTAAGTATGTACAGTATTGCAGAGGTGTAACATAGAGGTTACATACATGACATCACCTCCCCCCAAAAGTCTTATTGGGATCATAGGTTAAGTCTTTCAGGTGGTCTACGCTCCCTCGTGGAGCGCCGCAGTTGGGGCTCTGGTTGTTGAGCCTTGGCATGAGTGTCTGCCACCTGTGGTGATTCCGGTCTGTCCGGGCTGACCGCAGGGACTGTGAATGCTGCTGAATGTTCTTGTTGCTCGTTCACTGGCAGTGGTGTGGGCACCATCTCATGATCTTCCTCGGGTTCCTCAGTGTCCATGCTGAACCTTTTTTTTACTTGGTCCAGATGCTTACAGCATATCTGCCCATTGTTAAGTTTAACCACGATGACCCTGTTCCCCTCATTATCTATTACAGTACTCTCAAGCCATTTGGGCCCCACGGCGTGATTGAGGACAAATACGGGGTCATTTATTTCTATACATCTCTCCCTTGAATTTCGGTCATGGTACTCATTTTGGGACTGGCGCTTGCCCTCAACTATGTTGGTCAGGATTGGGTGAATGAGGGACAACCGAGTTTTGCGTGTTCATTTAATAAGTAGCTCAGCGGGCGAGACCCCCATGAGCCAATGTGGTCGGGACCTACAGGCCAGCTGGAGGCGCGATAGGCGGCATTGAAGGGAGGGCCCTTGAATCCTGAGCATGCCTTGTTTAATGATTTGGACCGCACGTTCCGCCTGGCCATTAGAGGCTGGCTTGAACAGTGCTGTCCTGACATGGTTGATGCCATTGCCCGACATGAACTCCCGAAATTCGTAGCTCGTGAAACATGGGCCATTATCGCTAACAAGGATGTCCGACAAGCCGTAGATTGCAAAGACCACACATAGACTCTCCACAGTGGTGGATGCTGTGCACAAATTTAAATAATGCACTCGATCCATTTCGAGTACGCATTTATCACAATGAGAAACATTTTTCCCATGAACGGGCCCGTGTAGTCTACATGAATACGTGACCATGGCCTGGTGGGCCAGGGCCACGGGCTGAGCGGGACCTCCCTGGGAGCATTACCCAGCTGGGCACATGTCGTGCGCCTGCGAACACAGTGTTCCAGGTCTGAATCAATTCCCGGCCACCAAACATGTGACTGGGCAATGGTCTTCATCAGAAGGATGCCTGATAGCTCGCTGTGGAGTTCCCTGATGAATGCCTCCCTGCCCCTCTGGGGCACGACAACCTGGCTGTCCCATAATAGGCAGTTGGCTTTGGTGGAGAGCTCATCCATCTGCCTGTGAAACGGTCTGACCTCCTCAGCGCATGCTCCGTGTGCGGTCGCCCAATCCCCAGTCAGGATACATTTCTTAATCAGAGATAGGAGGGGATCTCTGTCCAAATTTTGATCTGGCGGGCTGTGATGGGGGAGCCTGCGCTGTCAAAGGCATCAACAACCATGACCATCTCAGCGCTTTGCTCCGCTGCCCCCCTCAGTGGTGGCCAGTGGAAGCCTGCTGAGCATGTCAGCGCAATTTTTGTTGCCAGGCTGGTGCCGGATGGAGTAGTCTTAAGCAGCCAGTGTGAGAGCCCATCGCTGTATGCGAGCTGATGCATTGGCATTGACAGCCTTTCTGTCTGACAACAGGGATGTTAACGGCTTGTGGTCCGTTTCTAATTCAAACCTCCTGCCAAAAAGGTACTGATGCATTTTATTTACACCAGAGACACATGCGAGTGCCTCCTTCTCAACCATCCCATATCCCCGTTCTGCTTGAGAGAGCGACCTGGAAGCATAAGCCACAGGTTTTAGTTGGCCCTCAGCATTACTCTGCTGCAACATGCACCTAACCCCATAGGACGATGCATCACATGTCAGAACCAATTTTTTACAGGGGTCGTACAGGGTCAATAACTTATTTGAACAAAGTAGGTTCCGCGCCCGATTGAAAGCCCGTTCTTGACAGTCCCCCCAAAACCAATCACACCCCTTATGCAAGAGCACGTGAAGCGGCTCCAACGACGTGCTTAAGTTCGGCAGAAAGTTCCCGAAATAGTTCAAGAGTCTCAGAAATGAACGCAACTCCGATGTGTTGCCGGGCCTGGGCGCTCGTCGAATTGCCTCTGTTTTGGATTCGGTGGGCTGAATCCCATCTGCAGCAACCCTCCTGCCCAGGAACTCAACCTCAGGAGCCAAAAACACACATTTAGACTTATTGAGTTGCAGGCCTACCCGGTCCAGTCGGCGTAGCACCTCCTTCAGGTTGTGGAGGTGTTCCTCGGTGTTACAACCAGTGATGAGGATGTCGTCCTGAAATACGATTGTTCGAGGAATGGATTTGAGCAGGCTTTCTTTGAAAAATGGCGGCCGCTGATCTAATGCCAAACGGGCACCTGTTGTAAACAAACAGTCCCTTGTGCGTAATGATGGTGGTCAGTAGTTTAGATTCGTCGGCCAGTTCTTGGGTCATGTAGGCTGAAGTGAGATCCAACTTGGTAAACAGCTTGCCGCCTGCCAGCGTGGCGAAAAGATCCTTCGCTCTCGGGAGCGGGTATTGGTCTTGTAGGGACACCCGATTGATAGTGGCCTTGTAGTCACCACAGATCCTGACTGAAGCCACCCGCTTTTAGGACGGGAATGATGGGGCTCGCCCAGTCGCTGAATTCAACGGGCGAGATGATGCTCTCTCTCAGCAAACGGTCCAATTCGCTCTCAATTTTCTCCCGCATCACATATGGCACAGCTCTGGCTTTGTGGTGCACTGGTCTGGCATCCGGGGTGATGCGTATCGCTACTTTGGTACCTTTGAATGTCCCGACGCCAGGTTGGAATAGTGACTCAAATTGTTGTAGGACTTGTGAGCACGAACTTCGCTCCACAGATGACATTGCGTGCACATCCCCCCATTTCTAGTTCATCTCAGCTAACCAGTTCCTCCCCAACAGTGCGGGACCATTGCCTGGGACAATCCAGAGCGGCAGCCGGTTCACTGATCCATTGTGTGTGACCGTCAACATTGCACTACCTAGTACTGGAATGATTTCTTTGGTATACGTCCATAGTTGTGTCTCAATGCATTCTAGTTTGGGTCTACTGGCTTTGAGTGGCCATAACTTTTCGAATTGTTGAATGCTCATGAGTGACTGGCTGGCCCCCATGTCCAGCTTTATGCGTACAGGGATTCTGTTCAATAAAACCTTCAGCATCATTGGTGGCGTTTTGGTATATGAGCTGTGACTGTTTGCCAAATGAACCCGCTGAACTTCAGCGTCCATTGATTTGCCCCAAGAGTCATCCTGCCTCAGGAACCCCTCTTCTGGTCCATCCGCCTCGTAAATTAGCCTGGTTACAGGCTTCTTGCACATTCAAGCTAAATGGCCACTGAGGTTGCAATTTCTGCAGACAAATTGTTGAAACCTGCAAGTCCTGGCAGAGTGTTTGCCCCCACACCTCCAGCATGAGCTGAGATTCCCATTGTTGTGAACAAAGGAGCTATGACCCGGCATTCCTCGCTGATTGTCCCTTTGACTGCTCTTGAGTATCCTGTTAGTGGGTGTCAATGGCCTCATCCCAGACCGCATTGTCCACTGTGATGGTGTAAATGTCCGTTCAGCCTGCCATTGTATCTGTTGAAAACCTACCCTGGGGTCTATTGCTGCCTGGGGTGTGTCGAATTGCCCTTGCCTGCCTGCGGGGCTCTGAGTCGCATTTATGATATTGACTCCCTGATCCCCCGCCATGTTGGAGGCAGAATTGCGCACATATATTATTTTTGTTTCCTCCTCCCCCGCCATGAAAGTCTGAGCCATCAACGCCGCCGCTTCAGAAGTCAAGTCTTTGGTTTCAATTAACTTTCTGAAAATCCCTGCATGACCGATGCCCTCAATAAAGAAGTCCCTTAACATTTCCCCCCTGCAGGCATCTGTGAACTTACAGAGGCTGGCCAAACGCCAGAGGTCCATAACGAAGTCCGGTATGCTCTGTCCTTCACGACGTCGGTGGGTATAGAATCTGTGTCGGGCCATGTGTATGCTGCTCACCGGTTTAAGGTGCTCACCAATTAGTTTGCTGAGTTCTTCAAAGGTTTTGTCTGCTGGCTTTGCGGGTGCTAGTAGGTCCTTCATGAGCACGTAAGTCTTAGGTCCACAGCTGGTCAGCAGATGGGCCCTTCGCTTGTCAGCCGCTGCATCTCCCAGCGATTCTTTCACGACAAAGTTTTGCTGGAGCCTCTCAATGAAATCGTCCCAGTCCTCACCAATACAGGACTGTTCCTCTGTGCTACCGGTGGTCATTCTCGTGGGTCGTTGATTCCCGTTTCTCGTCGCCAAAGTAATGGCACAAAACCCACACGAGGCACATTCTATGGACAAGGTCACTCTATGACCTGAAGCTTTATTCACAGGACCAAGAAGAGATGACCCTGCGTGGGACCTCCCTTTATATACCTGGATGACCAGGTAAGGAGTGTCTCCCACAAGTTCACCCCCTGTGGTCAAGGTGTGCATTGCTTAAGTAGAGGTTACATTCATGACAGAATGTGTAGTGTATGATACTTTATTAGTGATTTTAAGTTTGACCTTGTACCTTTCCTTGTATTGTTCTTTGTTAGAGTGATTGTAAGTTTGGCCTTGTATTTTCTTACTAGAGTAGTAAACCTGTATTACTTTGACTGTAATAAAACCAAAGTTCTTTGCATCAAATCAGTGTCCTCTGCACTTTTGTCACACCCCCCAAATAAATCCAGAGTACAGAACCCAAGGGAGGGGGAGCGATTCGAAACCACTCAAGTTGGTCAGAAGGGAACCTGACCCCCTCATAGAGAACACAAATACGCCTCCAATTACAGGCCCAATTCCGCATCAGGGGCGGGACTTTCGGGCCCTGTGATAAAAGTCTCGGCCCCGGAAGGCTATGCCCCGATCAGGCGTGGGGCAATTTCGCCCCCTGATATTCTTTTCATTGGAGCAAAGAAGGCTAAGATGAATTTAATTAAGGTTATTTTTTTTTTTAATTATCAAGTGTTTAATAGGGTGAATAGGAAAAGATTATTTCCTCTGGTTGGGATCTCAGTGAGAACTGTTACCAAATTAAAATTGTCACCAAGAGTGAGGTGTAAAGTTGGAAAAAAAATCTTTACGCAGAGACTTGTTCGAGCATAGAATGTTTTTCCACACAGAGTAGTTGACAGAGACCATTGCATCGGTTAAAGGAAATGTAGCTAAAAGTTTGCAGCAGTGCCACAGAGCTATGGAGTGAGAAGGGGCCAGTGGATTAGTTTACGATTTTCCTACCAAAAAGTTAGCACAGATTACGTAGGGCTAGAACCGCCACTTTTTTTGCATGCTTAACGCCCACTTAACGGCCATTTTACCGCTGAAATGACGTGTAATGCCCATATATCGCCACAAAATGTAAACTGACGTCCATTTTTCGAAAACTTATTGCCGAGCGTTACTTTCCCCATGTGCTTAACGCCGGGAAAAAATAATACCTCTGCCACCAGTGTTCCTGCTACCAGCTCCAGGGCCTCCACCATCCCTTCTATGTTATATCTTATTTGTTGGACAAAAACTCAGTGCCAACTATGTTCCTGGTGCTTAGTAGGCTTTTTGCTGCTGGAGAATCTCCCTCGTGCCTCCCACAACAGCCAAACAAGCACACACCACAGCCATACATGCCTTCAGCCCCTCTCAGCTCTCTCTCTCTCTGTCTCCTGTTCTACGCATGTCACGATGACCCTTGACCTCCTGAATTGCGGGAATCGAGCGTTGCCATGCCATTGCTAAGGACGGCGACACTTTATGGCAGAAGGTCAGCGAGATTTAATCCTACCGCCCATTTCCTATCGCTCACGGTAACGCCCATTTTTAAAAATGGAGACTAAGTGCTTTGAGAATGGGTGAGAAGCCGACGATCTGAAAACCCTTTTTTACCGCCCACGCCAGAAATAACACCCATTTTTGGGCGATATGCACAAAAGTGGAAAATCTAGCCCATAGAATTACATCGCTTATACAACACAGAAACAGGCCATTTGGCCCAACCAGTCCATGCCAGCGTTTATGCTCTACTTGAGCCTCCTATCCTTCCTCATCAAACTCTATCAGCATAACCCTCTATTCCCTTCTCCCTCACATGCTTATCTAGCTTCCCCTTAAATGCATCTATACCATTCGTCTCAACCACTCTCTGTGGTAGCGAGTTCCACATTCTCACCACTTTCTTGGTAAAGAGGTTTTTCTGAATTCCCTATTGGATTTCTTGGTGACTATCTTGTATTGATGGTCTCTAGTTAGCTCTTTCCCACAAATGGAAACACTCTTTCTCTGTATCCACTCTATCAAAACCTTTCATAATTTTAAAGACCTCAATTACGTCACCCCTCAGCCTTCTCTTTTCAAGAGAAAAGAGACCCAGCCTGTTCATCCTTTCCTGATAGGTAAATATTCTGACAATTCTGGTATCATCCTTGTAGATCTTTTTTGCACCCACTCCAGTGCCTTTATGTTCTTTTTATAATATGGCAACTACAACTGTACACAGTACTCGAAGTGTGGTCTAACTAAGGTCGATATGATGGACCAATTACCTCTTTCTGTGGTGTAAACTTCTATGGTTCAATATGTCGACCTCCACATGATCCTTCTAATTTGTGCTTGGTGCCTCACCAGGTGTTATCTTCTAACCCTCTTTTTCAAATTGCCTAAGATGGATATTTGTGCTTGCAGGGTCTGGTGTGCTTGGCAGGTGCTCAGGTGAGTTAACAGCTTCCATCATGTCTCTATTGGGAGGGACATCATCCTGTGAGGTCCCTATATAAATAGAAAAGGAACATGTGCCAGCATTGGGTACATGGGCAAAGATATGTGCACAGTAGCAAGGCCAATGTTATGCTACTGCTGGGCAGAGCTGCCGGCATGTTACTGAGAGGGTGAACTTGAAGAGCAAGTGCGATAAGATTGAAAATAATACTTACCTTGTTGAGGCCACCATGCTGCCGCTCACCCACACCTTCCATGGCCTCTATCCATATGATTCCTCATGGTGGGTGAAGTGGTGCAGATTATGGGCAGCTTTCTCCTTTCAAAACAAACACTTTTAGTATTTAGATGTGGTACACCCCGATGCCTAAGCTACATTCCAACTTGACCCAGCAAGTAATTTCAGGTGCTATATGGACTAGGTGACAAAATAGGCAATGTGTATGTGAGGTAACGGATCTTTTCCCTTTGGCAGCCACCAAATTACAACTAAAACTTTGTAGATATGGTGGTTTAAAGGTCAAAAAGGTGAAGGTTTACCATGCTACATTATCCCTATGTAAATTCCAGTAGACGGTTTACTGCAGCTGGGTTAATTGTTAGACCTGAGTCACGCAACTTCTATAAGATCTTGTAAAACATGTTCATAGACAATGTGATCCACCCATGGGAAATTCCACAAAACTATCGAAAGTGAAAATGGTGCTTTCAAAAGCCAAAGGCTGAATTCCCTTGGGCATGAATTTCTTTGGGGCTTCTCCCATTCTTCCACTGTAACTTTTGTGGAAACCCTGTTTATGAATGTAAACAAGGTTTTCCGCCTAACTTAGATCAAATTTATGGTGGACAAGAGGGAGTCACCTTCAGAAAATTCACCCTTCATTATCATCACACCAGGCCTCACAGCCTAGCCTCACCCTGTTCTCTCCAGCAGGACAGTGGCTGATGTGCCTCTCCTCAGAATGGGGACATTGATCCCAATTGTATGGCCCCCAACATTGTGTGGGCTGAGATCAGCTAACTGAGCATTGTCTGAGGATTGAAGCTTGGACGTTCAAGGGCCACATACTACTCCGTTTAGTGCACTTGCCCACTGAACCACTGGGGACGCTCAATGCTAAGGATGTTAGATGGTGGGTGAGTAAATTGTTTGGTTTTATTTTTATAATACCATGACAGCGATTGTTAGAGTACATATTAGGTAGTATTGAACATTTTGGCATGCACACTCGTACTGCAGCACATTTTCTTTGAGTCTTTCCGAGCATTTGCCAACCACCAGCTTCAATTTGACAAATGCCTGTCTTCATTACAATTATCTCCAGCTGCACCCTGTTGCTATGCCACCTAATATATATAACAGTTTTCTCTTACTGTACATGCCACTGAAGCTTTACAGACACTCACATCTGCCAAGAGTTGCTATAAAAAGGCTGTTAACATGAATCATGTGACTACATAGACTGGTGTAGTGTGACATCATGGTTTATTGTAAGTGTTGAAGAGGAATTAATAGTCGACATCAAGTTGTGCTGAGGAGTCAAGTTACCAGCATATTCCCCATTGTAATGTTACTATTGGTCTACAACTTCTAGAAACAATCATAAGAGCAGGTAAACATTTAGTAAGAGGCCGATAAGTAAAGTAGAAATTGTTCCTGAGGTAATTGTTTATTACATTTGTTATTCTTGCATCATTTAAACTGTTGCTTTTTAACTGACTCCAACTATGTCTCCAGTCATGTGTGCAAAGCATTTTATATATGGAGTCCCTACAGACAAGGATAAAATGGCCAAAAAAGGTAATGTCACGTAGAAATTCTCCAAAAAGGACGTGGATTGCCTTTGATATGTGATTCCTCAGCAGCAAGGCCATATTAAGTGGTATAATGTTACCTTGAGCCAAAATTGAGCATAACCCTTCAGCTATTTATTCTATTTACGTAGTTTAATTAATTCCTCTTATATTCTTATGCCTCTTAATTGCTGTAAATTCTGTTATGGGCCTATTTTTGTTGTCACCTCCAATGTGCCTGATACAGTCTACTCTCGACTATGGTAGGTATATGTGCCGCAACAGGAGAGAAACCTTTTCTGAACCCTTCCTATTTTTCTCTTTGCAGTCGAAGCACTCCCACAACAGGAGGGAGCAGTTGCGCACAGGTGGGGGTCCGCCTCAAATATTGCAACTTACTGATATCAAGAACGGGTGTCGGCTCCCATTGGAGTAGCAGCTCGGGCAGTTGTTGAGGGTGACGCTGAGCCCCCTTCAGGTAGTGAGGGTATGTAAATGGATAGGGCACCTGAAGAGACTCCATTGAGATGTATAATGAAGTGGCGGCGAGCCTTCAAATGAACATGTGCAATGTCACCTTCCTCATGTCACCCTGCCCCCTCCCTTGCTGCTGCTAACCACACGTATGTGTTTTGTGCTTGCAGAAGATCAGCCACAATTGCATCAGCCTTCCTGGGAAACATTAACCTCAGGCCATGGTAGTGATGACGAGGCTGCGGACACAACCAACATGACTGAGCTGCAGAGCCCACCAGTTGCCCCTTCTCAACATTCCTCAAATGGCGACGATGAGATTTTTCTGGGGTTTGCGTCTTCAGAGGCTCCTGGGCCCAGTCGCCTACAGCAGCACAGTACGCGAGGGCAATTCCGCAGGTCAGCTTTCCGGAGGGTGAGTCGGCAAAGTAGGTCTGCTCAACAACGGACAGACATGGAACTGTACTTGGTGGAAATGTCTAGGGAAAACGCAGGAATGCACGGGAGCTTATGGATGCATTGGGACGAATCCCAGAGACCATCGACAAGCTTACTGCAACTGTTGTGGAGGCAGCATCACGGATTTTCAATGCAATTCAGGAGGTCAGTGAGGCCATTATTGCCCACACACAGAGGCTGGTGGCCTCGAGCAGTGACAGTGGCTTTCCAGAGTGTGTGGCACGTGCCCTTGATAACATCGCAGCCTCGGGTGCATCGCAGGCACAAGCTACACTTCAGCTTGGTGATGTGATGGGGGTCGATGACTGCTGCCACCCTCTCTGCAATCCCCACTGTCCAACAGGGAAGGGACGGTGCCAAAGCAGACCAGTAAGTTGTGGAGACACATCGTGCTCTGGATGTTGAGTCCCAGCCCCATCAGAGAGTCAGTGGCTCCCAGGAAATGGAAGGTGCTGTCCTTCCTCAGGATGACAGTATTCTGGCTCCCAACACTGACTCACCAACCATACACCATACCCGGTTGACACCCCAACCACCAGTGATTGCTTCCGCCGATGATGAGGAGCAGCAGTCCGTAGCCGGGCCTTCCAGGTCAAGAGCTGGTCCAGAGCATTCTCAGATGCCATCTGCATTGTCTGACCCCCCAACACAGCAGCCCTCTAGCAGCCTTGCCTTGGGAACTGAGGCCTCATTGAGGAGTAGCAGCATGCATGGGAGGGGGATGACGAGAAGGGGTGGGCAGTGTGGCTAAGAGCCATTAAGGGCTGGCACAAGGTTCAGCTGATGCATTAATGAGGAATTGTTCCAATTGCAAATAGTTGCGTGTTAAGAAATTGCCTATTTTGCATTGACTTGCTGCAGGAAGCAGTTTTGTGTTTTATTAGTTTTGGGGAGGGGGAGGCATTGTTCATTGTTGATGTTTATAAAAATGTTTCTTTGACCTTTGCCATTGGTGTTTTGTGTCTCATTGCAGAATTCAGTGTAGATGAGCCACCATGGTGGCACCGAGTCACGAGTCAAAGCTGCAACCACACCTTCCCCATTCAAGCAAGCCAGTTAATGATGTGCTGGCAACGTAAGGCTCTTGCTGCGGCCGCATCTCCACGCTGCTTCCCCTGTGGTTGTGGTGTCACCACAATGGGTTCCTCACCAGGCTCATCCTCCTGAGATTGTCCTGCAATCCCCACTGGCAATGCCTGGCCCATCATGATGGCTAAGTTGTGTAGCATGCAGCATACCACAATGAATTCAGAGACCTGTTGAGGGGAGTATTGAAGGCTGCCTGTAGAGTGGTCCAGGCTTCGGAAGCGCTGCTTGAGCATGCTAATTGTCTGTTTGATGATGTTGTGGGTGGCTGCATGGCTGTCATTGTAGCACTGCTCGGCTTCTGTGGTGGGGTTCTGGAGGGGAAACATGAGCCAGGTGGCTAAGCCGTAACCATTGTTCTCGATCAGCCAACCCTGCCCTTGTCGTTGTCGCTGAAACATTCGTGAGACACTGCTCTCACACAAGATGGCGGCGTAGATGGCCATTGCCACAATGAACAGCGCAGTCCTGTTGGCGCTGGTAAGCTGTAGGCCTGCCTATAGGAGATGGCATATCTATCAACACTTCTTTTTGGAAGCACAGCCTTCTAACGCCTCAGAGAACTGGAGGTATGAGCGATGTTCCCTGTAAACCTATGGGGGGGGGGCGTAAAGCCTCTTCCCCATACGTCTGCGACCTCTTCAAATCCGTGGCCCAACATGGCCAAGAACCCTTCCTCCAGCTTGAAGCTGCCTGTCAATAGCAACCTGCATGATATGCTGGTAAGCTAGCATTGCTCCCATTGAAATCTCTCACTGGCCTTGTAAGCAAAGTGTTATGGCACATAAAAGTGCCATTTGCATCTCGGAGCCTCACACAGCATTCTGCATGCAACCATAGCAGTCACTGACAACTGCGATATAAGATCCTCCAGCCTGCTGCCAATAGCGCCTACTGCATCCTGGGACTGCGTGGTTTCTTCAGGTGTTTCCTGGGGCGGGTGTTAAATGAGGAGTTAAGGCTGAACGTTCCATCTGGGCTGCTAGCGCACCTTTACACGTCGATTGACATCATAATCATGCTAAAAACAGAGAGCGGGGCGGTAAGTTTTTGCGGCGATGCAAACCAATAACTGAATCTTCCGGCCAGGCACTAAATATTGGATGCCCAGCATAACAGCCAAAAACAGCATTTAATGCCCCGCCAGAATGCTAACTGAAACACAGATGAGCTGAAAATCCAGTCCTTTAAAGAGGACTCAAATGGTTAGAAATTTCTCCATGTGCTGCATTTATTCTAAAGGCAAAGTCATGAATCTGAAAATTACTGCAAGAGATATCATATGAACTCTTAATGTGCTTGTCTCAAACTTATCACACCTCTATTTTAGCAAAGGTGTCAACCCAGTTATTTTAAACGGGCTAATGCTTCCATTAAAATAGCAAAAAGAGAAATGTGATATGAGAGCGTTAAGTGTTCATTCAATAACATCATTCACACAAATTTCCAGGCTATCACGGCTATTTAATTTGCCCATTGCAAACTGTTTTTTCTTAAAATTGGTACATTTGCTAATCTACCTAGAAAAGAACAGCTAGTCTGAGCCTATGGATGCTTCATTCCACATTTATGTACTTTCTGATATCCCATTTCATGCTGTGCTCCCTCACCTCAAAGTTATAAATATAACACCATGCCCACAATTACTAGTCAGGGACAAGGTCACCCCACCAAGAAGCTTTATAGGAGAAAAGATACCCACCTACATTCCTTTCCTCATTTATTTTATCTTTGATCTTTCTTTTGCCCTTTGTTTTTCTTCAAATATGCTCCTTGCCTGTTTTTCACCACTTTATTGTTTATTTTTAAAAATTCTTTATGGCAATAGTTCTTCCTTATACTCCTTAGGCAACAAAAGTACTTTATACTATATCCAGAGTTCTTTCACCAGAGCTCAAGAGCAGGGATAAGAAGTTTTACAGGAGAATGATAAGGCAACATTTATGATCACTTTTTCCATAGCGATGTTGTGTGTGCATAGCTACCTATCCTAGTGCTGCTCCGAAGTGAATTCCCATTGTCAGGAGACTGGAAGAGGGACCTAAACTGTACCTTGAGGATGACACAATGGCTAGTATTACCCTCCTCATAGGGGTGTCCCAGTGGGGCAGGATGTCCGCCCGCCAGTCTCTCCAACACTGCCGGAACCCTGACACAGATTCCGGGCTTGGAGTTCATGGTGGAAAGATCCCTATTACCAAGAGGGAGCCCGCAAGTACCCATTCACAAAATCCTGGTGGCACTGCAGCAGAACCGGCACTACAGCACCTGAGCAGTTGAAGGAGCAGAAGCACCCTGGAGTTGGGAAGATCAGTGGCTTTATAAGCCTCAGGTAAGTAGCGGCTGGAATAGAGGAAGAGGAGGGCACTTACAAGCTCCTGCTCCTTCTCTGGAGGAACCCAAGGTCATTCCACTGCTTCCCATGGCACACTGTCACCTTCTCCATGGGAAGCGGTGGAAAGTAGAGCAGACAAAAGGGAAATTTTTATGTAGTTGGTGGGGAAGGAGTGGCCAGCAGCACACCCAGTGAGGCAGGGGAGGGGAGAGATGGAATGTCTGGTCAGGGTGGTTCAGCATCAATAGATTCTTCTGTCATTCTCCCTAAAGATCCTGCCTGATTTCGGGCAGGATCACAAAGGAGAATCTCAACCGGTGAATCTGAATACTGTCCTGTTATCTCGTCTCTGCTGACTCTAAGGCCGGGAAATTTCATACCCTCCCTTTTGGGGGTGGTAACATCCGCAAGGTGGAAATTCCTGCGCCAGGCACGGAAGACCCACCCCGCTTGCGAAATGGGGGTCACCGTCCCCGAGAGGAAGTGCAGCTGAGAAAAACGCGCTCCACTTCCTCTGTGGGGCACTAACGCGGAAGTTAGCGGGAGTTGTTAGTGGCGCTGCAAGTGGGCACAAACAACCCCAATTTCTTCCCCTAAGGTTGTTATGTGAAATTAGTTTCAACATCCTCAACAAGTACAATGTAAAATTGCACACAGTTTGATGCTTATTGACCATATATTGGGAATTGTAATCGGAGTGGGATAGGATAGCTGATGAGGAACATAGAAGATCCACAGAGTGCATTTGGAGACTCTTCTAGTTTAGGATTAAAACATATAATTGGGTCTGAGCCGAGGGATCTTTGCATTGAATGTGATCAATTACAAATTCATGTCTGCACTACTACCACAAGAGCAACAATTTTATATTGCATCTTTAATGTAGAGAAAAACCCCAAAGTGCATCACAGAGGTATAATGAAAAAATAGATGCCGTGCCAAAGGACGAGATAAAAACTTGGTCCAAGAGGTGGGTCTTAAAGGAGAAGAGGGAGGTGGAGCGGCAGAGGAATTTAGAGAGGGAGTTCAAGAGCATGGGGCCTAGATAGTTGAAGGCATGGCCACCAATGGTGGGATGAAGGGAGGGAGGGGTGAACGTGAGGCCAGAATCGGGAATGCAGAGTTTGGGGAGGGCAGTTGTAGGGCTGGAGGAGGTTACAGAGATAGGGAGGGGTAAAGCCATGATGCAGTAGTTATTCTCTTGGATTCAGTGTTAGTGGTGTCTACCGTATGTGGACCTTGCATCGACGACAACCAAGAATTTGCCTTTACTGTCCAAAGTATAGTATTGCATAGTATTTACAGCACAGAAACAGGCTATTCGACCCAACAGGTCTATGCTCCACACGAGTCCCCTCCTACCTTCTATATCTAACTCCATCAAACTTTCCTTCTATTCTTGTTCCCTCATGTGTTTATCTAGTTTCCCCTTAAATGTATCTATGCTATTCGCTACAACTACTCCTTTTGGTAGCAAATTCCACATCCGATCCAATCAATGGGTAAAGAAGTTTCTCCTGAATTCCCTGTTGGATTTATGAGTGACTATCTTATATTTATGGCCCCAGTTCTGGTCTCGCTCGCAAGTGGAAAAACCTTCTCTAGGCCTACCTTATTAAACTCTTTCAGAATCTTAAAGATCTCTATCAGGTCACTGAGTCACAGTTCTCAGCTCTGATGTCGTTATAATAATTTTTTTTTGCCCCTTCTCCAGTGCCTTTATATAATTTTATAATATGGAGACCAGAACTGTTCATAGTACTCCAAGGGCTTGGAATTCAGTTCCGGCCATTTTGCAGCGTTATTCCTAGCAGGGCAGTAAGTATAGCGCCCTCTAAAAGTTTGCGCATCTGACTGGGGAAATTTGTTTGAAACACAGCAAGAGGGAAAAGTTGGTGCTGCAACTGAATACCTCAGCGGTAAAATGCGAGGTGAAATGCGCTTGCTCGGAGGCTCCCGATAGATCCCGGGCCCAGCTGAGTTTTAAAGGCATAGCACTATAAGTATGCACATGTGCAGTGCCAACTGTGCACTCTGAGCAGAGCAGGAAAATGGAGGAGCAGGAAGGTCGCCATCGTGCACGCCACTTCACAACCATGGCCGCTGAGGCGTTGATAGAGGCTGTTGAAGGCAGGTGGCATGTGTTGCAGTTTCCTGGAGGAAGGACACCCGTCACACGAGTTTATCGGAGGCTTTGGAGGGAGGTGGCCCAGGATGTCTCAGCTAGAGACACAGTGCCACGAACTGCGACACAATATAGCAAGAAGTTTAGCGACATCACGAGGGTCGTCAGGGTGAGGACCCTTTACATTAATGCACCAATGCCATGAAACTCATTGTCTCACACATTATACAGTCTTTGCAGTATCTTCCCCTTCGCGACATGTTCCCCATGTTCCAGGCCATGGTGTTGGTTGGTCAAGCCACCTGAAAATTGGAGGTTCAGTTCACCAGCCATGCCCTGTACATGCAAGCATCACGCACCTTCTTGTTCCCGACTCAGTCTCACCCTTCCTCGCACTACCCTTTCATTCTTGATATGCTTTTGCAAAAGCCACCCTGAACTGCAATCCTAGGTGTCTCTCACCTCATCCTACCCTTCCCACGAGCTCTGTACGCAGACACGCAGATTATTATAGACATCTTTACACTTCCAGACAGTAGCAGTTACTTTATTATGGAAGGCACGTGTGCCACACGATGAGCCGCAGACTCACTCACACCACCTTCTTTTTCTTATTGCAGGTGCAATTGGCGCTTAATCGGCAGGAGCAGCAGCGGACTGGAGGTGGCGAGCCTGATCTGTGGGACCTCAGTCAGGTCGAGGAGTGAGTGTCCGCCCTCCTGGGCACACCAGTTGGTGCGGTGATCGGCGGCGAGGCAGAGCCCCTTATAAGAACATAAGAACATAAGAAATAGGAGCAGGAACAGGCCATTAGGCTCCTCGAACCTGCTCTACCATTCACTAAGTTCATGGCTGATCTGATCTTGGCCTCAACTCCACTTTCCTGCCCGCTCCCCATAACCCTTGACTCCCCTCTTGTTCAAAAATCTGTCTATCTTTATCTTAAATATATTCAATGACCCAGCCTCCACAGCTCTCTGGGGTAGAGAATTCCAAAGATGCACAACCCTTTGAGAGAAGAAATTCCTCCTCATCTCCATTTTAAATGTGCAATCTCTAATTCTGAAACTATGCCCTCTAGTTCTAAATTCCCCCACAAGGGGAAACAGCCTCTCTGCATCTACTCTGTCCAGCCCCCTCAGAATCTTATACATTTGAATAAGATCACCTCTCTTTCTTATAAACTTAAGGTTTATCCACTTTGGTAGGAAAAATAAAAAAGCAAATTATTATTTAAATGGAGAGAGACTACAAAATGCTGCAGTACAGAGGGATCTGGGGGTCCTTGTACATGAAACACAAAAAGTTAGCATGCTAGTACAGCAAGTAGTTAGGAAGGCAAATGGAATTTTGGCCTTAATTGCAAGGGGGATGGAGTATAAAAGGAGGGACGTTTTGCTACAACTGTACAGGGCATTGATGAGACCACACCTGGAGTACTACATACAGTTTTGGTCTCCTTATTTAAGGAGGGATATATTTGCATTGGAGGAAGTTCAGAGAAGGTTCACTAGGTTGATTCCTGAGATGAAGGGATTGACTTATGAAGAAAGGTTGAGCAGGTTGGGCCTGTACTCATTGGAGTTTAGAAGAATGAGAGGTGATCTTAACTAAACATATAAGATTCTGAGGGTGCTCGACAAGGTAGATTCAGAAATGCTGTTTCCACTCGTGGGGGAATTTAGAACTAGAGGACATAGTTTAAGAATAAGGGGTAGCTGATTTAAAACTGAGCTGAGGAGGAATTTCTTCTCTCAAAGGGTCCTCAGTCTGTGGAATTCTCTGCTCCAGAGAGCTGTGGAGGCTGGGTCATTGAATATATTTAAGGTGGAGATGTACAGTTTTTTGAAAGATAAGGGAATAAAGTGTTATGTGGAGCGGGCAGGGAAGTGGAGCTGAGCCCTAGATCAGATCAGATCATCTTATAGAATGGTGGAGCAGGCATGAGGGGCCGAATGGCCTACTCCTGCTCTTATTTCTTATTTTCTTATGTACTTATGTAGTTTCTCACCCTCATAATGAATTTGAAATTCTACCATACTCTGATCACTCTTCCCAAGAGGATCCTTTACTATAAGATCATTAATTAATCCAGTCTCATTACACATTACCAAATGTAAAATAGTCTGCACCCTGGTTGGTTCCACAATGTATTGTTCTAAGAAACCATCCCAAATCCATTCAATCGCAAGGCTACCTTTACCAATTTGCTTTCTCCAGTCTATATGAAGATTAAAATCGCCCATGATTAATACCGTACCTTTCTTAGAAGGCTCCATTATTTCTTGATTTATACTCTGTCCTACAGTGTAGTTACTGTTAGGGGGGGCCTATAGACTACTCCCAACATTCACTTATACTCAGTCCCCTCATTAAAGTCATTACTATAGATTGTAAATAGTTGAGGCCCGAGCACTGATCCCTGTGGCACCCTGCTAGTTACAGCTTGCCAACCTGAAAATGATATATTTATCCCAAATCTCTATTGTCTGTTAGTTAGCCCATCCTCTATTCATGCTAATATATTACCCCCAACCTTGTGAACTTTTATCTTGTGCAGTAACCTTTTATGTGGCACCTTATTGAATGCATTCTGGAAATCCAAATACACTACATCTACTGGTTCCCTTTTATCCACCCTGCTTGTTACATCCTCAAAGAACTCCAGAAAATTTGTCAAACATGATTTCCCTTTCATAAAACCATGCTGACTCTGCTTGATTGTATTATAATTTTCTAAATGTCTTGCTATTACTTCCTTAATAATGGACTCCAGCATTTTCCCAATGGCAGATGTTAGTCTAACTGATCTATAGTTTCCTGCTTTCTGTCTCCTTCCTTTCTTGAATAGGGGCGTTACATTTCCAATGCACTAGGACCTCTCCAGAATCCATGGAATTTTGGTAGATTACAACCAATGCATTCACTATCTCTGCAGCCACTTCTTTTAAGACCCTAGGATGCAGGCCAGCAGGCCCAGGGGACTTGTCCACCTTTAGTCCCATTGGTTTGCCGAGTACTTTTTCTCTAGTGATACTGATTGTTTTAAATTTCCCCCCTCCCTATAGCCCCTTGATTATTTATTATTATTGGAATGCTTTTAGTGTCTTCTACCATGAAGACTGATACAAAATATTTGTTCAAAGTCTCTGCCATTTCCCTGTTTCCCATTATTAATTCCCCAGTCTCATCCGCGAAGGGATCAACGTTTACTTTAGTGACTCTTTTCCTTTTTATATATCTGTAGAAGCTCTTACTGTCTGTTTTTATATTTCTTGCTAGTTTACTCTCATAATGTATCTTCTCTCTATTTATTATTTTTTTAATCATCCTTTGTTGGTTTCTAAAAATTTCCCAATCCTCTGGGCTACCACTAATCTTTGCAACATTGTATGCCTTTGTTTTCAATTTGATACCATCCTTTCCTTCCTTAGTTAGCCACGGATGGTTCGTCCTTCTCT
The DNA here is from genome assembly GCF_044704955.1 of Pristiophorus japonicus. NCBI lineage: Eukaryota > Metazoa > Chordata > Chondrichthyes > Pristiophoridae > Pristiophorus > Pristiophorus japonicus. The sequence goes on from NC_091985.1 coordinate 80,964,488, forward strand.
CTTTCTCATTGGACTATATCTTTGCTGAGAGTTGTGAAATATTTCCTTAAATGTCTGCCACTGCTTTTCTACCATCTTACACTTTGATCTATTTTGCCAGTCCACTTTAACCAACTCTGTCTTCATACCTTTGTAATTGGCTTTATTTATGTTTAGGAGACGAGTTTGAGACCCAATTTTCTCATCCTCAAACTGAATTTGAATTCGAACCTGCTATGATCACTCTTCCCTAGAAGATCCTTTACTATGAGATCATTAACTAATCCTATCTCATTACATTTTATCAAATCTAAAATTGTTTGCTCCCTGGTTGGTTCCACAACATATTGTTCTAAGAAACCATCCCGGATACACTCTACGAACTCCTCCTCAAAGCTACCTTGGCCAATTTGCTTTGTCCAATCGATATGAAGATTAAAATCGCCCATGATTATTGCCATATCTTTCTTTCAAACCTCCGTTATTTCTTGATTTATACTCTGTCCTACAGTGTAGCTACTGTTAGGGGGCCTGTAGGCTATTCCCACCAGTGGCTTCTTTCCCTTATTATTTATTTTATCCATCCAAACTGATTCTACACCTTGATCTTCTGAGCCAATATCATTTCTCACTACTGCACCGATCTCATCTTTTATTAACAGAGCTACCCCAACTCCTTTTCCCTTGTGCCTATCCTTCTGAAATGTCAAATAACCCTGAATATTCAGTTCCCAGCATTGGTCACCTTGTAACCATGGGGACAAATTTGGTCAAGGCCTCCGTCGGCTGTAAGGGGGGGTGGGGAGGGGTGGGGAGAGGGTGGTTGTGGTGTGTTGTGGTCTCTATGAGGGGGTCAGGTTCCCTTCTGACCAACTTGAGTGGTTTCGAATCACTCCCCCTCCCTTGGGTTCTGTACTCTGGACTTATTTGGGGAGTATGCCAAAAGTGCAGAGGACACTGGTTTGATGCAAAGAACTTCGGTTTTATTACAGTCAAAGTAATACAGGCCTACTACTCTCGTAAGAAAATACAAGGCCAAACTTACAATCGCTCTAACAAAGAACAATACAAGGAAAGGTACAAGGTCAAACTTAAAATCACTCTAATAAAGTACCATACACTACACATTCAAAGGGGATTGCAGTAAAATTATACCTCCCACCTTCCAATACTTAATTCTAGCTAGGTTAGACTCCAGGAGGGCAGAGACTTATGCTTACCAATCCTTTTGATAGTTAATGATAGATGGTGATGTTCTTCCTTCCTTCAGGACTTCAAGACTTCGAGGCTGGAGAAGTTAGTTTTACAACTGTCACGTTGGTTTCTCTCCTTGTCTTGATGAGGTAGTAGCGACCACCTCTCTCCCCCACGAACCTCTGTTGAAAAACAGGGGCAGTTATACGATTTCAGTGTTCTAATCTTGCCGCCCAATCTGTTCACAATCCTTGGTATAATTTTGGCGGGCTTGGTTCTTCTTTGTAATATTTTGTCGGGCTCGTTAAAGTTGATATGTCTTGGGTGGGTTGCTCTTCGAAAAACTGTTTCCTGACGGAAAAATTAGTTTGGTAATTGCAATGTCCTTTTGTGCTTACTCTTTCGCATACAGGCTGGATTGGGACTCTTTGTGATGTATATGCTGAAAATGGTTTGTCTAGACCCATGTTGATGGGGCGCTATCTCTGGATGATACTGTGATGGTAATGTCTCTTGTGGATGAAGATTTCCAAATACTCATTCTTCCAGACAGGTTACCTCAGTCCTCACACCCAGACAGTTCCAATAATCAAATGGGCTTCCTTTGTTCCCGAGGTCCGCCCACAGGCTTGAATTTGTCTTGTAAAAGTTCATAACTCTATTAAAGTTCGTAGTTTCTTCCATAAGCACTTTAGAGTTCCAAACTTTTTGGTAGATAGTCCCAAATTAAATTTCCTTTCGAATGAGCCCAAACACAGGAGGGTTCTGGTGAATTTTGCTCACTGCAGTCCCCCCTGTTGACACTCTACACTCCTTGAGTGTCAAACAAGATAAGCAAAATTCCTGCTCCCGAGAGTCAACCTTCCCTGCATTTATACTAGCTAAACATTACCCTGCATCCCCTGTTGAAATGCAATGCAATATACAGGTGAATACAGTCATTAAAATTCGGTTATAGCATAGAGGGAGTATGATGTCCCTTTTTTACTCAGTTTTCACAGTAAAATGATGGTATACAGTCATACACACCTTCAAGTAAAGTAAAATAAAAACACATATTAACACATTCTCAAATCGCATAAAAGGTTCATAGTCAAACACGTTTTAAGTTCAGTAAAATAAAGGTACATAGTCAAAACATTTAAGTAACACTCTTACAAAACTCGCGATGTTGCGGTTTACAGCAGGTAAAATCAAACACAAATTAAACATGGTAGTATGGTGTCACCTCTCCCTGCGTGATTCCCAAGTTCGGTCAAGGAGCGTATAGCACCCTTTGGTGCCGGACCTGACGGCCTCTGCATTTCACTCGGCAAGTGAGACACCATAAGTACAGTATAATCGCGAGTTGACAAATAACTAAAGTGTGGGAAGCAATTCGGATCCAGACTGGGACATCTATATTTCTGAAAAGGTCCCACCAAGGCGGAATGGTGATCTCAAGAATCTTTTTCCCTATCTCAATGGTTTTCTGTTCTAGAGTATAGAAGTGTTTTTGTGAGATAATTAGAGCTTTTAGCAGAGCGGTAAGATGTTCGGGTAGAGGGGGAATTGCATAACCAAAATGTACAACATAATCCTGCAGGTTTGTCTTTAAACTGTTTATCTGTGTTTGCAGCTCTTTGTCATCTAGGCTATTTATTATAGAGGATGCTGTATTGTAGGTAGTGAAAACGTCGTTTATGATTCCCCTTCTAGGTCTCCCTGAGCCCATGGTGTCCCTAGCGTTTAGGGTGTATAGGTCTGCTTTGTCTACATTTCCAAAGTCTAACTCATAAAATTTCTTGAACATGTCTCTAAGTAGGGCCTGGTATAGCAGCTCTGTTTCCTTCGGACACCATGCAGGCAGGTGTACCTCGGTAAGGTTTAATATTACTGAAGCTACTGCATAATATACTCCCTGGTATAACACCTTTTCGGTCGGTACCAATACTAATCTGTTCCCAGGTCCCTTGGTGGTAGGAGGACACCTTTTTATTACTGTGCGTATTGGTGGGGTCGTGGGCAGGGGTATCTTAATGTGTGCTCTTAGTTCAGTGGCGTTAATTGGGAGTGGGGAGTGTGGGTCCGCGCACCCGTGTAGGCTAGAATCCCACCCCATCCCTTCTCCTTCATCTTGCCATTGCCTGGCGAAGGCGATCGATATGCCTGCAGGGCAAATACTCTCTGATCCCCACTTGCAAACATAAATCCCTTGTTCGGATTCCCACCATTTGTCCCAACACCCTGTCCCTCCTCCCTGTGAGCCCGTGATGGTGCGGTACGTATCATTACCGAGTCTTTCCCAGTCCGATTCTTGATCCCATGCGTCCTTGCTGAGTTTTCTGAGCCATCACCATCTTCCCAGGGGAATGTTCCCTTTGCAAATCAAACACACGTGCTTTCCCTCTGTAACACTGACTCGGGCAGCGATGATCCGCATCCGGGGGCATGGAAGTGAGGCCCCCCCGTAGGTAAAACCTTCCTGGCTGGAGTAGCGGGTAGAGTTAGATCCCAGCCACCCTGGCCATCTTCCCTCGTCGGCATAAACGGCGAGTTCTTCCACGACTCGGGGGCCACCCCCGGCGGTTACGATCGGTGCTCTTCCTCCTAAACACCTGTAAATGAGGGATTCATCGACGTCTCCTCGGTCGCTGCTGTTCATCCCTATTTGGGCGAGCAGGAACAGGATCCTTTCCATACTGTTCTTTTTCCTATCAGGGCACATGAAACAGATTGTCTAGCCCTGAGAAAGCTCTCTGGCTTGACAAAGGTGACTGAGTTCCAAATTTGGGCTCATAGTCTTTAATTGACTGGCTGTCTTATTCAGTTCCTTGTGGAATGATTCCTACTTTTAATTTTATCTCACAGTCATTCTGCTTGTTATCTTACCGGTGCTTCCTTATTAGCCATACTGGTAGATTATTCTTACTCCCGGGATTACCCGGCCTGTGCTTCTTTTAATAGCTGCACAGGTAGATTCTTTTCCTTACCCCAGTTAACTAATACATATATACCTATCATTACACAGATAAATCTTATACTATTCTAAACTTAGTCACTAAACATACTTAAATTCATATTGCTATATATGTACATCTGCCACCCGTCTCCAGGTTAATTCCTACCTTCTCCTTTTCTTCTTCTCCCATTGGGTGTCCAGCGAGGTAGGTGATAGATCGGGCTGCACCGTCTAACCCTAAGTCTCCTCCGGTGCTGCAGCACACCGCTCCTTTGGGGTGGCTGCTTGTCGAGGGCTACGGGCTGGGGACTCCCACTTGGTGTCTGGTCCACTGCTATCTCTTCTGGGGGTCCCGTGTTGCCCGAGGCTACCGGCTGGGTGTCCCTGCTCGCGGGCTGGTCTCTTTCCTTAGGTGCCCTTTTGCGGCTGGTCCCTTTCCCGGGGCTGAACCATTCAAATTGGAGAGCTGGTGACCATGGTGTCTTTGGCCGTGGTGTGCGGGGAGTCCTTCTTAAGGCTCCGGCTGCTGGGGGTGCATCCGAGTCCCAAATGATTGGGGGGACAGCTCCTCCAGTAACACAGTCCACCGCCCCTCTAGGTGCAGTCTGTGGATCTGCCACGTCCCCTGTGGGATTTCCACAGTCGGGGGCTGTTGGCTGGGGGTCCTTGTCTTTAGTGCGGTTTACAGGTTTTGGCTGTCCCTTACGTTTAGCTGCTGCCCCGGGTTGAAAAGTTTGCACTGATTTATGTGGAACCACTTTGTTCGGCGGGGCAGTTTTATGGCACAGACCATGGGGCTAGCCTTGTCGACACTGTGGTACGGTCCCATGTACAGTGCCTCAAAGACCCCTACTCTAGCATAGTTTCTCACCATAACCTGGTCCCCTATCTCCCACTCATGGTGCTTGTGGGGTTCTAGCAGCAGTCAGTTGTTCCGATGCTGTTTTCCCATGTTGTTAGCAGCCTGCCATTGAATCTGTTTAAGGTGTTCAAACAGATTCCTGACAAAGCTGTCCCGGTTCGCTTCCCTAAGCTGACCTTCCGTGAATACCTTGGCTAACACATGGGTGGGGGTTCGCATGGCTCTGCTGGTCATGAGCTCGTACGGGGAGTTCCCCGTGCTCTTTGACTGGCTGGCCCGCATCCTCATGAGGACCAATGGTAGGACCTCTACCCACCCTTTGGGTGAGTCCGCTGTCTCTTTGCGCAGCCTTTCTTTGATAGTGCGGTTTAAACGCTCCACAGCCCCGGATGACTGTGGGTTGTGGGCGACATGCCATTTCCTTTTGATGCCGAGTACCTTTAGGGTCTCCTGCATCACCTGCCTGGTGAAGTGACTCCCTTGGTCGGACTCCACGTATTGTGGTAGTCCCCATCGAGAGAACACTTCTCTGACCAGGATCCTGGCTGTTCCTAGGACAGTGGCTGTTCGGCATGGGAAGGCTTCCACCCATTTGGTAAATACATCCACCAATACTAGGCAGTACTTGTAACCTCCCTGGGTAGGGGCCCGATGTAATCAATTTGGATCGACTGCCAGGGTCCCTCTACCCTCCTGATATGTCCCATATACACCTTTCTTTTCTGGGGTCGGGGTTGTTAGCCGCGCACACCAGACAGCTAGCACAGAACTCGCGGACGTCTTCCCTGAGTCTTGGCCACCACCCTGCTTGTTCCACTCGTTGCCAAGTGATCTCAGGTACGGGGTGTCCTGCTCTTGGACCCTCGTGGGCCAGCTGGAGGAATTCTCTCCGGTGTTGTTGCAGTACTACCCATTGCTCCCCCCTGAACAGCATGCCTTCTTTAATGGCACTTGCTGCGGTGCCGTACGGGCCGTCTACCCTTTTCCCTTTAGCTAGTGTGTTCAGGACAGTTTTGAGGATGGGGTCTTGGGTCTGGATCATTTTTAGGTCCGGGGGTAAAGCTATCCCTGCCTTCCCTGCCGTCCCTATCCTGCTCCTGACTGCTGCTACGGGTCCTGAGTTATATGGATCCCAGAGCTTGCCCGTGCAGGCACCCTGCTTGGCTAACATGTCAGCCTGCTGGTTTCCCTTGCTACGGGGTTCTGTGGTGGGATGTGCCTTCACCTTATGTATGTAGATATTCCCTTCCTCCCCTACAGTTTTCATGATCTTTTCCAGTAGGGACTTAATTGCCAGGGGTCTCCCGTAGGCGGATGTGTATCCGCGGTGGGACCAAATAGCCAGGTACTCCGTACACGAATTGCATGTGAACATATTGTCAAAGCAAATCATGTAGGGGTAGGGAATTCTTTGGGGTATGTGACTACATACACCACCGCAGACAGTTCAGTGTGCTGGGTGCTCATAGTGCTGGGGAGTTTAATCGCCAGGGCAATGCCTGCCTAGGGGTCATAAACTCCACAGCCTTTGAGTCATTCACCTGCAGATACTGTGCTTGAACCTTCCACATAGATCTCTCGGCCTGTGGGGTGTAACCCAGCCCGAAAGCCTATGTTAATTTCCCATACCCCTTCTACGGAACACCGGTGGGCTGTCCCTGGATAAATCATGTTGGCTGCGAGTCTTGGCTCACAGAGACCCTTTACCCGTAGGTCCATTTGAGAGAGGAGCAGGGTCCAGCGAGCAATGCTGGCACTGCTCACTGTCCCGTCCTTGATTCTCCTGTCCAGGAGTATTTGGGTGGATGTATGGTGGGTAAGGAGTGTGATAGGGGACCCCCTGTGAAGATCAGTGATCCTATCTCAGCCCAGTGAGTGGCTAGGGGGTGCCTCTCATAGTTGGAGTATCCCTTTTCCACATCCGTGAGTATCCTGGTGGAGTAGACCACTGGTCTCAGCCGGCCATGCCGCTCTTGGAGCAGTACTGCGCTCATGCTGTCCCCACTGGCTGCTACCTCCAGGAAAAACTCTTTACCCCCATCTATGGCCCCTAGAGTTGGCATGGTCTGCAGGTCTTTCTTGAGTTGGATAAATGCTGCCTCACAACTTTTGTGTCATTCTCACTTCACTCCCTTGTGTAGGAGTTGGAGCAGAGGGGCTGCTGTGGCTGCATAATCCTCAATGAAGTCTCTGCAGTACCCGGTTAGCCCTAGAAAAGATCTTACTCCTGTCACTGTGTTGGGGGTGGGTAACTTCTGCACTGCTTCCCTTCTAGCTTTGTCTATGGCTCTTTCCCCAGCGCGCACAGTCAGTCCCAGGAATTCTACTTCCTTCAGGCCGATCTGTGCCTTCTTGGGGTTTACTTTAAATCTCTCTTCTTTCAGCAGTTCCAGCAGCAGGCCATGCTCCTCCCCCTCATCGGTGAACAGGAGCAGGTCATCTACATACTGTACTAATTGCTGGGGTCTACTGAAACTCTTTAAACAGTTGGCCATACACTGATGGAAAATACTGGGACTGTTGTGGAAGCCCTGAGGGAGACAGTTCCTAGTGTATTGCTGTCCTTTAAAGGTTTCGTGAACCCTTCCCTTTTGTGGGATGCTCTTCTGTCCCTCTGCCGTTTCTGTAAGCTAGGATCAGCTGCCTAAGCACTCCCTATTTTGTGGCTTGGGGATCTCTGGGGTCGAACCAGGCCTCAGCCTTGGTTCTTATTCTGGGTAAACTGTTAGCTACTAGGCTTCGGAGCCAGTGTGCTAATTCATCCGGGTTTAAGTAACCTCTGTCTATGTCCCCACTACAGGCGCTTTTGTACACTGGCCACAGTCGGTCTGAGAAAGCCTGTGGGGTTTCTCCTGTGAGCTGCACTGTTTTCTCTACTCTAGAGAAGAGATTCCCGTCATTGCAGCCCATTGCTTCTAAAATGTCCTTTTGGACAGTAGCAAGTGTTTTCTGTCCTCTTTTGCTCTCAGTAGGGAGGGACTGGTACAGTTTGCTGTCTAGAGATAGGAGAAGCATCTTTGCCATTTCTGCATCATCGCACCCATTAATATCCCCTGCCTGTTCCACTTCCATAAAGTGAACCGAGGGGTCTCCCTTTTGGAGTTAGCTTTCCCAGGTGGTTTATCATAGCTCCAAGCTGCTGGGAAGTGTGGGGGAACCATAAACTGACTTTCCAGGGGCCCTGGACCCCCGTCAAGGGTGGACGGGCCAAACTTCTGTTGCCGGACCGGGCACATTGGCTCTGGTTCTGGCTCTCCCTGTTCTGGCTCGCCTCCCTCTCTTCCCTGCGGCCAAGCCGAGCTGAAACTCGGTGCTGCAGTTGGTGGTGGTTCACTATCCCTGTCCGCCCCGCAACTGATTTGCCCCTCCTGCTGCTGAATCGGTGTAGTCACCAGTGCCACAGGTGGTGGCCAGGTAGTTTCTTCCTTCTCTTCCAGGTTTACCTGGGGCGTACCCAGGCTTACTAGTGTAAGGGGTTTTCAGGGAGTGTTGTTGTGCCTTGGGTGTCTCTCTCTGGGCTTCTGTCCTCACAGCTTATTCCTGGCCTGTGAGGTACCCTGAGTGCTGCAAGAGCACTCCTGGAGAGACTGTGCCCACAGCTTATGAAGGGGGTTTTGAGACTCGTGCGTCCCCACAGCTTATGCCTAGCCTGTGAGGCACCTGTGAGTGTCAAACACTCCTAACCCCTTCTTCCCTAGCCTGTGACACACAGTTGAGCGTTTTCGAGGCGCTCCTAGCTTCCCTTACAATGTTCTGACATAAGACTCACGATGAGGAGATGTAATACAATAGAACTGAGACAAGGTGATTCCAAGAGGAACTTATGCTTCTAATTTATTTGACAAGGTGTATCTCAACAAACAGCAATAGACCAACAAAACAATCCCCCTAAATCCCACTAAACGGACACAACAAAAATCTTTACACAAGTTTAGCAGTACAATGCCCAACCTCCCACCTTTCCTGGCCTAACTGAGTTGGGAGTTCTGGGGACCAGAGGTTATACTCACTACTGTGCCTTCTGCAGTCTTGTGGTTTGTTTCTTCTATCTTCGGTGTCTTTGGACACTGGTTTTCCTTCAGTGTCGAGAGTGTTGCTGGTTATTGGATGACGAGGGCAGGGAACCACCCACACTACGTCAGAAACCTCTTTTTATAGCCAGATTATCCAGTCCGCCTCTCCTGCTGAAATTGATTCTTCCCATTGGTGGGCTTTGTGATTTTGAAAAATGCAGCAGTTTTAGATTATTGCGGGTTTTTCCACTGATGTTAACCTACTCAAGGTTTGAATGGGTGTTGATTGCGTTGGCCTCCTGTAGCCATTGTGTAGGCCTTTGGGTTGTTTTGGGTTCCCTGGTTTCTAAAGGTCTGCATAATTTTCCTTCAATTCAGTTTTTCTAACCTACTCAAGGTTTGAGTGGGTGTTAATTGGGTTGGCCTCCTGTAGCCATTGTGTAGGCCCTTGGTTTGTTTTGGGTTCCCTAGTTTTCTGAAGATCTGCATAATTTCCTTCCATAGTGTAAACATGGGGAAGACAATAGTCCGATAATGGCTGTGAGCCAGTCCCACAGTTTTCGAGCAAGTGCTCTCCCATTGGCTTGAAAGCCCCATGCTTCGGGCTGACTCTGTCTCACCATTGGCCCTCCGGTGTCCTCCCCCGTCCAATCACTGCTCTGCCAAGGTCAAACTGTTATCGGTTTCAATTCACAGCACAGACTGATCCCACAGCCCTTTTCCTTCTGGGTAAAATGAGGGGGTTTTCGTCCTCACCTACACTAGGTATACCATGCCTTTTGCCTTGGATAGAGCAAGGTTTAAACTTTTAATTTGTTGCTGGCAGGGACCGTAGTCTCCCGATTCAAACCCATTAGTGCTAACTATTTTATACGCTGCTTACACATCTTTTAATCTTTCCTGGGGCTCTTTTACTTGTAGGGTGAGGCGAGTGCTTTCCTCCCTCAGTGAGTTTTCATGACTTTTGGCCTCGGTGACCTGACATTGAAAATAGTCCTGACTGTTTTTAAACCTTTCCGTTATTTGGGTCTGTCATGTATCTCACATTACAGGACTTAACAGGGTCCTTTCCTGTTTTAGCTTACGGAGTTCTCCCGATAATCTTTCTTTGACATAACTCTTTCCTGGTAGCTCTCTGCACATTCCCATAACTCTGCCTGTAATGTTTCATTCATTCTGTCTAGCAGTTGGATCTGTTGCTGTAGACAGACCAACCAAATTGCTTTTTCTACTGCTTCTTTGTGATCTTTACTTGCTGTCCACTGGGCTGCAGAATCAGCCGGATGCTAAGCGCGCAATAGACCAAGCACCCATTCCTTAGTTACATTCACTTTTTATATACATAGGAAGAAATCCTCTCTTCCAATTTGGTTCTTTGTCCGAAACCAGCACTCTCTACATCACACCCTTTGTACCAGAGTCGTCCTACGGTCACCATTTTTTAAGGGGGGCGGGGTGGTGGTTGTGGTGTGTTGTGGTCTCTATGAGGGGGTCAGGTTGCTTCTGACCAACTTGAACGGTTTCGAATCGCTCCCCCTCCCTTGGGTTCTGTACTCTGGACTTATTTGGGGGGGGCGGCGGTGACAAAAGTGCAGAGGACACTGGTTTGATGCAAAGAATTTTGGTTTTATTACAGTCAAACTAATACAGGCCTACTACTCTCGTAAGAAAATACATGGCCAAACTTACAATCACTCTAACAAAGAACAATACAAGGAAAGGTACAAAATCAAACTTAAAATCACTCTAATAAAGTACCATACACTTCACATTGAAAGGGGGTTACAGTAAAATTATACCTCCCACCTCCCAATACCTAATTCTAGCTAGGTTAGACTCCAGGGTGGCCGGGACTTATGCTTACCGATCCTTTTGATAGTTAATGATAGATGGTGATGTTCTTCCTTCCTTCAGGACTTCAAGACTTCGAGGCTGGAGAAGTTAGTTTTACAACTGTCACGTTGGTTTCTCTTCTTGTCTTGATGAGGTAGTAGCGACCACCTCTCTCCCCCACGAACCTCTGTTGAAAAACAGGGGCAGTTATACGATTTCAGTGTTCTAATCTTGCCGCCCAATCTGTTCACAATCCTTTGTATAATTTTGGCGGGCTTGGTTCTTCTTTATAATATTTTTCGGGCTCATTAAAGTTGATATGTCTTGGGTTGGTTGCTCTTCGAAAAACTGTTTCCTGACGGAAAAATTAGTTTGGTAATTGCAATGTCCTTTTGTGCTTAGTCTTTTGCATACAGGCTGGATTGGGCCTCTTTGTGATGTATATGCTGAAAATGGTTTGTCCAGATCCATGTTGATGGGGCGCTATCTCTGGATGATACTGTGATGGTAATGTCTCTTGTGGATGAAGATTTCCAAATACTCATTCTTCCAGACAGGTTACCTCAGTCCTCAAACCCAGACAGTTCCAATAATCAAATGGGCTTCCTTTGTTCCCTGGGTCCGTCCACAGGCTTGAATTTGTCTTGTAAAAGTTCATAACTCTATTAAAGTTCATAGTTTCTTCCATAAGCATTTTAGAGTTCCAAACTTTTTGGTAGATAGTCCCAAATTAAATTTCCTTTCGAATGAGCCCAAACACAGGGGGGGTTCTGGTGAATTTTGCTCTCTGCACTGCCCAAGTGCTGCCCAAAGTACCGCCAATGGCCACCGAGATACCGGACGGTACTTTGGGCAGGATATTCATCACTGAGGTCCCTCGAATATCGGTGGGCAGTAAATGGATGATGTACACCGCCAATCTGGGCAGCAGCGGGCGGGAGGTCTCATTCTGGCGGCAGAGGCATTTGCCATGCAATGCCGCCGAGGATGGAGTCGGGCCCACGGAGGGTCGAACAGCTTAAAAAAAAAAATTTCAGGAAAAGCTATCAGAAGACCTTCAGGGGACCCCATCCAGGTAAGTCACTGTGGAAAAAAAATATATAAAATGTTAACTAACCTTTTTTTCAGCATCTTCATAATTACCATTGGGAACACCCCCGTTCTGGTGCCGACTCCCGCCCGCACCAATCTGGCAGCTCGGTGGGTGGGAGGTCACTTACAACACTTGACTGTCCGTTGACGTCAACGGGTGGTTCCCAGTGGATTTCCCTGCCGCCCGCTCCAGGCCACCTCGAAAGTAACACTGAGTGGATGTTGCAGAGGAATGTCAGTGGCAGTGGTCGGCAGTCGGCGGCAGTGGGCGGTAAGTTGATCAAATTCGGGTCCCATATCTCGGTAATGGCTATCATTATGGTAATGGTAATGGTGTGAGCTGTGAGGAGGACACTAAAAGGCTGCAGGGTGACTTGGACAGGTTAGGTGAGTGAGCAAATGCATGGCAGATGCAGTATAATGTGGATAAAGTGAGATTATCCATTTTGAGGGCAAAAACACGAAGGCAGAATATTACCTGAATGGCGGCAGATTAGAAAAAGGGGAGGTGCAACGAGACCTGGGTGTCATGGTTCATCAGTCATTGAAAGTTGGCATGCAGGTACAGCAGGCGGTGAAGAAGGCAAATGGTATGTTGGCTTTCATAGCTAGGGGATTTGAGTATAGGAGCAGGGAAGTCTTACTGCAGTTGTCCAGGGCCTTGGTGAGGCCTCACCTGGAATATTGTGTTCAGTTTTGGTCTCCTAATCTGAGGAAGGACGTTCTTGCTATTGAGGGAGTGCAGCGAAGGTTCACCAGACTGATTCCAGAGATGGCTGGACTGACATATGAGAAGAGACTGGATTAACTGGGTCTTTATTCACTGGAGTTTAGAAGGATGAGAGGGGATCTCATAGAAACGTATAAGATTCTGACGGGACTGGACAGGTTAGATGCGGGAAGAATGTTCCCGATGTTGAGGAAGTCCAGAACCAGGGGACATAGTCTTAGGATAAGGGGTAGGCCATTTAGGACTGAGATGAAGAGAAACTTCTTCACTCAGAGAGTTGTTCACCTGTGGAATTCCCTGCCGCAGAGAGTTGTTGATGCAAGTTCATTGGATATATTCAAGAGGGAGTTAGATATGGCCCTTACGGCTAAAGAGCTCAAGGGGTATGGAGGGAAAGCAGGAAAGGGGTACTGAGGGAATGATCAGCCAAGATCTTATTGAATGGCGGTGCAGGCTCGAAGGGCCAAATAGCCTACTCCTGCACCTACATTCTATGTTTCTATGTTTCTATCAGATCCGACCCATTTATTTCTATTTGTGCCGTCAACTCATCGATCTTATTATGAATGTCTTTTTTCCATTTTTCCCTACTCTGACTCTGCTTTCTGGTGCACTCTTATATTTATACGCTCTGTCCCTTCCTGTCGCACTCTGGTTATCATTACGCCTATCGCTCCCCTGCACTATTGCCTTCTCCTTTCTCTTTGTCTTTTTAAATTTCCCCTCACCTGAACCCTAGTTATTCAATTAGCCAGGACACTGGTCCCCGCATGGTTCAAGTGAAGTCCATCCCAACTGAACAGCTCCCCTTTTTTTACCCCAGTACTGGTGCCAGTGCCCCATTGCACAGTCAGTATTAGCTGCATCCCTCAGCTTCCTCCATTCAAGAGACCCAATGCATTCTGAGCCATGGACATGTGGCTCTTGGACCAGCAGCATAGCCACACTGCCCCCACCATGGATGGTGCTCCTTCTGGGGTGGCTGGCCATTCGGGGCCTCGCCAGGCTCCTGATCCTTGTTCTCCTCCTCCTGATGTGAGGCTGCAGGTTTGCCTGTAGGAGATGGCATATCTCTCTCAGCACTTCCCCTCAGAAGCACATCCTTCTCACACACTGTTTCTCAGAGAGGTGGAGGTATGAGCATTGCTGCCTGTAAACACGTGGGGGATAAGGCCTCCTGTCCAGACGTCCACGGCCTCCTCATTTGTGGCCCTGCATGGCCAACAGCCCTTGTGTCTTCACACCGCCTAACCAGAACATGGAGTAGACGACGCTGGTGAACTAGTAATGCCCCCATTACATTATTTCACTCAAGCTGTAAGGATCCTCTAATGGCAGATCATTCTTCCGATTTAAACTCAGACGCTCACGCAGCGTGTTGTGTGGAAACGCACTCAATGTGGCCTCCGATTTATGATCCTCCTCCCTGTCTTTAAATAGGCTGCAAATAGTGCTAATGGACCGTGGAACTGCCTGGTTTCTCTGGTGTGATTAGGGGTGGATGCTAAATGAGGCAGCTGCACCTAATTTTGCGAGCGGGCCATTAGCGGAATGTTGCATGGTGACTTACGTCATGATCTGAATGTAAGTACCGAGCGAGGCGGTAACGTTTGGCACCGCCACACAACCGGCACCAAATTTCCTGGTGGAGCGCTGCAAGCTGCACCGCTGGGCGGTAAGCAATTTGACACGTATTACCGCCCCACCGGGGTACTAACAGGCGAAGTGCCAGCCCATGGGATGCGGTCTAACTAAGGATCTTTACAAGTTTAACATAACTTTTCTGTGTGGGAGCGAAAGCCTTTATTTCTCGAATACCTCGCTTTCGGCGCAGTCTGAGATGACACCTGCTGTGTTAAAAATTGAAGCAGCTTTTCTGATGAGCATGGATTGTAAATTAAAGTTTAAATCAAAGTAGAGGTGGTCTCCACAGGAAAGAAGAGGCTAGAAGTTGTGAGAGTCATTCAGCCATTCGAACGTGTCAATTTGGTCACCTGTGTGTTATAGTAATAAAATTCATGGCAAAGGTCGATTGAGGCAATAAGGCTTGCTGTCCGGACATTGTGTGACTGGTTGTTTAGTTTACAGCGTCAGTCTGTCAGTATTTGTGGTGCCGATTTTGATGAACTTACCGCCCACTGCCGCCGACACTCCTCTGTTCAAACTGCCCCGTGCCACATTCGATGTGGCCTGGAGCGGGCAGAAGGGGAGAGCCATTGGGAAGCGCCTGCCAACATCAGCGGACGGCCAATGCGCGTAAGTAGACTCCCGCCCGCTGAGATGCCAGATTGGTGCGGGCGGGAGTCGGCTGGAGTCGGCGGCAGGACGGCGGTGGATCGCTGCGTGGAGGCTGCTCTGTCCTGAATGGTGAGTGACAAGATCATTTAAAAAGGTAAGTGGAATGTTTTTAAATGATTTCTTTACAGGTACTTACCTGGATGGGGTCCCCTGAAGGTCCTCAGATATTTTTTTTTGTTGGTGATGACTTTTATTTTTACCTCTTCGACTCTCCGTGGGCCCGATTCCATCCTCGGCGGCACTTGGGTGGCAAGCGCCTCTGCCGCCGAGAATGGGAGCTCCCGCCCGCTGCCGCCCAGATTGGCAGCGTACGTCGCTGATTTGCTGCCCGCCGACCTTCGAGCGACTTCGGCGATGAAAACCCCGCCAAAAGTACCACCTGGTACCTCGGCGGCCATCGGCGGCACTTTGGGCGGAACTTGGGCGGGCGGAGGCGTTGACCAAGTTCGGTCTCTGTATGTATTTTTGATGTAACATGATTTATTGATAGTATGAATGGAATATAGAGTTCAAAGACCTGATTTTGTATAACAGATGTGAGTGAACACTGTTTTAGCAGAGACACCAGAATTGGAGTGTGTGTCTCAAGTAAAGACACTGGAAAATGGAATGGAAGAGCAGGGAGCATGGGAGCATGCACTGGTTTTGTGAAATGTATGTCTTAGCAACTTTCATACTATTTTTTTGTGCAGTATGAAGGTTAAATAAAGACCTGATCCTGCCATTACTACAACTGACTGTGTGTGTAATCTGACGTTTAAAGCAACGAAATGAAAAAGAGCAAGAAAGCAGTCCAACTTATAAAACTGCGTCGCTACTTTTAGTGACTTGTATATCTGAACCCCCAGATCCTCTGTTCCTATACCCCATTTAGACACTTTTTTCCAAGGAGTATGGGGCCTCCTTATTCTTCCTACCAAAATAAACTAGTCATATAAAGAATGACCTAGGATTGTAGCATAAAATTCTGTCTTTGTGAACTGGATACTATAATCTTACATGTATTTCCTTGTGAACTTCTCATGCCATCCAAAAGATGGACTGTTGAATACTCCTGTGAGATTAGAACAATTACAAACCACTATAAACCAACAAGATGATTCATTATACAAATAATAAATGAATGAACAGAATAATGTTTACAGTGAATTTTAACTTATTACAAAACATAGAAAAGAACAAAGCACCCCACACTGTCCCTGTTAGCAGTGTGACCAGCAATTTCTGACCAGCAATTTCTCAGAAATGATCAACATTAAGTCTCCTCCTGAAGTTCCCACCATCACAAAAGCCAGTCATCAGCCAATTTGTTCACTCCACGTGACAGCAAGAAAGAGCTGGATGCACTGGATACAGCAAAGGCTATGGGCCCCGACAACACCCCGGCTGTTGTGCTGAAGACTTGTGCTCCAGAACTAGCCGTGCTTCTAGCCAAGCTGTTCCAGTACAGCTACAACACTGGCATCTATCTGACAATGTGGAAGACTGCCCAGGTATGTCCTGTCCACAAAATGCAGGACAAATCCAATCCGTCCAATTAACATCCCATCAGTTTACTCTCAATCATCAGCAAAGTGATGGTAGGTGTCGTCGACAGTGCTTTCAAGCAGCACTTACTCACAAATAACCTGCCCACCAATGCTCAATTTGGGTTCTGCCAGGACCACTGGGCTCCAGATCTCATTACAGCCTTAGTCCAAACATGGATAAAAGAGCTGAATTCCAGAGGTGAGGTGACAATGACTGCCCTTGACATCAAGAGAGCATTTGACTGAATGTGGCATCAATAAGCCTGAGTAAAATTGAAATCAATGGGATTGGTGGAAAATTCTCCACTGGCTGGAGTCATGCCTAGCACAAAGGAAGATGGTTGTGGTTGTTGGAGGTCAATCATCTCAGTCCCAGGACATCGCTGCAGGAGTTCCTCAGGGCAGTGACCTAAGCCCAACCATCTCAGTTGCTTCATCAATGACCCTCCCTCCGTCATAAGGTCAGAAGTGGGGAAGTTCCCTAATGATTACACAGTGTTCAGTTCCATTCACAACTCCTTGGATAATGAAACAGTCCATGGCTGCATGCAACAAGACCTGGAAAACATTCAGGCTTGGGCTGATAAGTGGCAAATAACATTCACGCCACACAAGTGCCAGGTAACGACTATCTCCAACAAGCGAGAGCCTGACTACCACCCCTTGATATTCAAATGTATTACCATTGCCGAATCACCACCATCAACATCCTGGGGGATCACTATTGATCAGAATCTTAACTGAACCAGCCACATAAATACTGTGGCAACAAGAGCGGCACAGAGGCTGGGTATTCTGCAGTGAGTGTCTCACTTCCTGACTCCCAAAATTCTTTCCACCATCTACAAGGCACAAGTCAGGAGTGTGATGGAATACTCTCCACTTGACTGGATGAGTGCAGCTCGAACAACACTCAAGAAGCTTGACACTTTCTAGGACAAAGCAGCCTGCTTGTTTGACACCACATCCACCACCTTAAACATTCACTCCCTCCACCACCATGGCTGCAATGTGTACTATCTACAAACTGTAGTGCAGCAACTCGATAAGGCTTCTTTGGCAGCACCTCCTTAACCTGTGACATCTACCACCTAGAAAGACATGGGCAGCAGGTACATGGGAACACCATCACCTGCAAGCTCCCCTCCAAGTTACACACCATCCTGACTTGGAAGTATATCACTGTTCCTTCATCTATGCTGGGTAACAATCCTGGAACTCACTATTGTAATGTATTTGCTATTAAGACCTAGTTGGTTTATGAGCAAAAGGCTTAACAATCACACTGCACATTACCAGTTCATCCACCAGGCTCACAACCACCTGCCCTATTGTGGATTCCCGGAACACAACTGCCTGGGGTTTTCTTGAGTCTTGTGCACATCATATGACTGGCTAAGCCACTTACAAGGCAACAGCTCTACAAACCTGTGAGCATGCTCAAGTTGTGTATAGAAAAACTCCACGAGGCTGAGTACTGTGAGCTAAACTTAGTGTGACCTTAGTCTTCTTTACTACAACTGCAGAGTGCCTAAACAACATAGCAGCTAACCTTTTATACTGGCCCTGCACGTGTGTGCAGGTGACATTAGGACTCCAACAGTCACACCCTCCAAATTCGCAATTTGGTCTGATCTAAATGCTTTCTCACATTTGGCCATTTAACAGTTTGATTATAAACAACCTATTCCCTTCCTTGGCTAAAACAGTGCCAGCAACCCACTTGGGACCATGACCATAATTCAGGACAAACACAGGATCGTTAACATCAATGTCACGTGAAACAGTTGCGCGATCGTGGTACATGTTCTGCCGGTGTCGCCGGGTTTCCACGTGATCATTAAGATCCAGGTGGACTAGGGAGAGCCTGGATTTGAGGGCTCTCTTCATCAACAATTCTGCTGTGGGAATCCCGGTCAGCGAGTGGGGTCGCGTCCGGTAACTGACCAGAATGTGAGACAAGCGGGTCTGCAGGGAGCCGTCCATCACGCATTTCATGCTCTGCTTGATTGTTTGGACTGCCCTCTCTGCTTGACCATTAGACGCGGGCTTAAATGGAGCAGATCTGATATGCTTGATGCCATTGCCGGTCATAAACTCGTTGAATTCCGAGCTGGTGAAATATGGTCCATTGTCGCTGACAAGGACGCCGGGCAAGCCATGGCTGGCGAACATGGCCCGGAGGCTTGCAATGGTGGCTGTGGATGTGCTGGATGACATGATTACGCATTCAATCCATTTGCAGTAAGCGTCCATAACTACTAAAAACATCTTTCCTAGAAAGGGGCCGGCAAAATCTACGTGGATCCTGGACCACGGTTTGGATGGCCATGACCACAGACTCAGTGGAGCCTCCCTTGGTGCATTGCTCAGTTGCGAGCAAGTGTTGTACTGATGCACGCATGACTCCAAGTCCGAGTCAATGCCGGGCCACCAAACATGCGACCTGGCAATTGCCTTCATCATGATAATGCCTGGGTGAGTACTGTGTAGGTCGCATATAAACATTTCCCTGCCTTTTTTTGGTAAAACCACATAAGAGACAATCCAACTGGATGGACATTTCATCTTTGCATCTGTGAAACGGCTTAATTTCATCTTGCATTTCCACGGGAACGGCCGACCAGTTCCCATTTAGGACTCAACTCTTTACTAATGATAGCACGGGATCCTGACTGGTCCAGGTCCTGATCTAGCGAGCTGTGACGGGTGACCCCTCGCTCTCAAAAGTATCCATGACCAGTAGCAAGTCTGCAGACTGCTCAATTTCAACCCCAGTGGTGGGTAATAGTAGCTGGCTGAGAGCATTGGCACAGTTTTCAGTGCCTGGTCTGTGGCGGATAACATAGTCATAAGCAGATAATGTTAGTGCCCATCTTTGGATGCGGGACGAAGCATTGGTATTTATAACTTTGCTCTCAGAAAACAGCGAAATGAGCGGCTTGTGGTCAGTTTCAAGCTCAAACCGAAATCCAAATAGGTATTGGTGCATTTTGTTAACCCCATATACACATGCTAACGCCTCTTACTCGACCATACGATAGGCTCTCTCAGCCTTAGACAGACTTCTAGACGCATATGCAACCGGTTGGAGATTGCCCGATACATTGGCTTGCTGTAACACACAGCTGACCCCATACGATGAGGCGTCACAAGCTAGCACTAAACGTTTACACGGGTCATAGTGTACAAGTAACTTATTTGAACATAGCAGGTTCCTGGCCTTCTCAAAGGCTGTGTCTTGAGATTTGCCCCAAACCCAGTCGTCACCCTTACGTAGCAACATGTGCAAAGGCTCTAACAATGTGCTCAACCCGGGTAGAAAGTTATCGAAATTGTTGAGGACTCCCAGGAACGAACGCAGCTCCATCACATTTTGTGGTCTGGGTGCATTCTTGATGGCCTCTGTCTTTTACTCCGTGGGCCTGATGTCGTCTGCTGCAATCTTTCTCCCAAAAATTCGACTTCTGGCGCCAGTGTTTCAGCCTGAGTCCCACTCTATCTAGGCGACTTAGAACCTCTTCCAGATTGTGTAGATGCTCGATAGTGGCATGACCAGTGATCAGGACGTCGTCTTGAAACACAATGGTGCGCGGAACAGATTTCAGCAAACTCTCCATGTTTCTCTGGAAAATAGCTGCAGCCGAGTGAATCCCGAAAGGGCACCTGTGGTATATAAACAGCCCTTTGTGTGTGTTGATGCACGTCAGTCTTTTCGAAGATTCAGCAAGCTCCTGTGTCATGTAGGTGGAGGTTAGGTCCAACTTGGTGAACGACTTCTCCCCCGCTAATGTTGCCTTGGGCAGCGGGTACTGGTCCTGTAGTGAGATTCGGTTAATCGTTACCTTGTCGTCTCCGCAGATTCTGACCGTGCCATCGTTTTTCAACACCTGAATAATTGGACTGGCCCACTTGTTGAACTCGACTGGCGATATGATTCCTTTGCATTGGAGTCTGTCCAGTTCGATCTCGACTTTCTCCCTCATCATGTACAGAACCGCCCGAGCCTTGTGATGGACGGACCGCGCATCGGGGCCTAGATGGATCTGTACCTTGGCGCCTGTGAAGTTGCCAATGCCTGGTTCAAATAGCGAGGGAAACTTTCTCAGCACTTGAGCACACGAGGCGTCATTTACTGAAGATAGTGCTTTGATGTTGTTCCAATTCCATCTAATCTTTTCTGGCCAACTTCTGCCGAACAGTGTTGGGCCATTGCCTGGAACAATCCACAATGATAGGTCATGCACAGCTCCATCATATGATACCTTCACTGCCGCTCTTCCAATGACTGGTATGAGCTCTTTGGTGTAGGTACGCAGCTTTGCATTAATCAGGCTCAGTTTGGGCCTTTGTGCTTTATTGCCCCACAGTTTCTTGAAAGCTCATTATTGACTGACTTGCCACCGTGTCCAACTCTATGGATAATGGAATTCCATTTAATTTGACTTTCAGCATTATAGGAGGGCTCTTGGTGGTGAAGGTATGTACCCCAAACACTTCTTCCCCAGGTTGAGTTGCCTGTGCTGTGTGATCATCCTCTGCCACGTGGTATGTCGCGGCATGTTTGCACATTCACTGGAGGTGCCCCATCATTGCGCAGCCTTTGCACACGTAGTGCTTGAAATGACATAGATGGACCCGATGATTACCCCCGCACCACCAACACGATGCTAATGGATTCACATTCACCCCTGATGGCGGACTCTGAGTCATCACAGGTCTTGCAGCCACAGACGCATAGGCCCTGCCATATGCAGTTCGGCCTGCTAGCGACATCATTTTATACACAGTACTTGCCGGTGAGCTTCGATGTCGAGAAGATATCTGTTTGGTGTTATCGTCCATGGACATGCATGCCTGGCCGATCGCGATGGCCCTGCTCAGGTCTAGGGTTTCGGCAGCCAGCAGCTTTCAAAGAATGACCTCATGGCTGATGCCCAGCCCAAAAAAGGCCTGCAGCATTTCCCCCAATGCAGGTCCAAAATCACAAGGCCCCGCGAGGCGTCTCAGGTCAGCGACATAAATCCGCCACGTCCTGGCCCCCGGAGCGATGGTGCATGTAAAAATGATATCTGGCCATGAGGATACTCTCCTTCAGCTTGAGGCGGTCTCGAACCAGCGTGCACAACTCTGTATATTCATTCTCTGTTGGTTTTGTCGGTGCGAGCAGATTCTTGATGAGGCTGTGTGTTTTAGGCCCACAGACGGTGAGGAGAACCACCCTGCGCTTGGCCACGTTAGTATCTCCTTCCAGCTCATTGGCCACGAAGTACTGGTCGAGACGCTCGACGAAGGCTTCCCAATCATCACCCTCTACGAATCTCTCTAATATTCCAACGGCAGCCATGGTTGCGTGAAGGTCCATATTCTGTTACTCATTACCAATTGTTGTGTATAGAAGAACTCCTCGAGGCTGAGTACGGTGAGCTAAACTTAGTGTGACCTTAGTCTTCTTTATTACAACTCCAGAGCGCCTAAACAACATGGCAGCCAACCTTTTATACTGGCCCTGCACATATGTGCAGGTGACCATTAGGACTCCAATAGTCGCGCCCTCTGGTGGCAAGGATTACATAGTTACATATATAACAACTCACATGTGCATACATTACACCTACCTAACAGTACTGTGGGAGTACCTTCACCACAAGGACTGCAGCAGTTCAAGAAGGTGGCTCATCACCACCTTCTCAAGTGCAATTAGGGATGGGTAATAAATGCTGGACTTGCCAGCGATGCCCACATCCTAGGAATGAATTAAAAAAAACAAGGAAAAGCAAACTCTCAATTTCCTCTATCTGCCCCTCTTACCAGAGTACCAGATCTCTCAAGTTAGTCCCTCCAGATTGTGTGTTTCTTTCTTTATTTCCTACCTGGAACCTAAGCCAATGGTTTTGACCTCTGACCCTTCCCCGGTACTCTGTCTGGTAATTGCACACTGTAGCTGCCAAGCAAACTGGCTATTGCCCTCCTAGATGAGGGATTCCTGAAAACTGCCTCCTGTTGGGCTCAAATGAATGGGGTCATCCCAACATGATAGGTGTGGATGTTCACTGAAATATCTAAATGAACCCCCATTTACTCTAGTTGTAGTAATGCTTGAGAAGTAATACCTCCCTAGCCAGTTTGTCTAGGTCTAATTCGCATTCCAAACAAGAGGCTGTTCGGTGAATTTAATCCCTTATGACCTAAATTTAACTTATTAATAACATTTAACATAAATGTCACCAAAATCCTTCCATGACTAAATAGGCAAAATCCTGAAATGTGATATCCATCTTAGACCAGAATTTGAAACTTAATGCAGATGCAAGAGTGGTAATTTTACAAAATTGATCTCCCAGTTCTGAGCCTCCATGGCAGTAGTGCATATTGGGAATTCAAGCACATGACCAAATTCACAATGTGTACGCACAATGGCCAAAACCTGAGCCGGGGGCACAACTTTGAAAAAATGCCCCTAGATTGTCAATTGTAAAAATGTATTGCATTCCTAATGATGGACAGCCAGGAAATCCAATAATACAATAATTCACTCCGAACCAATCAATTTAGAAATCTTAGTCAGATTTATTTCAGCCCCATGCCCTTTCAATTCTAGTCTTCCAGGTTACCATGTGTGGTTGGAAAATAATAGTAGATCAGTTCCAGCATTGCCTAAGGATTGTGCCTATAAACCTCGTTCTTAACCAGTTAATTGTTCCCATTAGAATGCATGGGGAGTGAGCCAGTGCCTGAGCAAATGTTTCTGTAAATGAGTATTGCCATTAATAGAGTGTCCATTAGCTGAAAAATTACTTTGAAATCTCTATCTAGGAGATGTATTGCCTTGAGCAGTACAATAGATCATTGCACCATGCAATGCCTTGGGACTGGAAGAAGATCATGGGTTGCATGTGTCTTTTTCACAGATGCAGCATATTTTCTCACAGTGTTGATGTTATGGAAATAGTACTGAACAAAATGTACAACGGGGTCTGTAAGCTAATGATAGTAGAGGGGTGCAGTTCCAATGTTGTTTTTCCTCCTGTTCAAAATGATGTGAGCAAAACACAGAAGTGATCTGATTTCAGATGGAACTTTGATGTCCTGTTTCACTCCCTTGTGCAGAGGAGTATGTTCTAAACACATTTTCTAACTTGTATTTATAGCCATTACTGTTCATGCAGTGTCACTAATTAGAGGAGCAAAAACCATTGATTGAGATTATAGTTCTTATTGCTACAGTGTCCTTTTGGAGACTAGAACAAATTGTAGTCAAAAGAAATGATACAAATACAAAAATGCTCAACAAACGTTAAATTTCAAAAGTTAAGTTAGGAAAGAAGAAAGAAAGACTTACATTTATATAGTACCTTTCACGACCACTGGACGTCTCAAAGTGTTTTACAGCCAATGAAGTACTTTTAGAAGTGTAGTCACTGCGGAGCATAGGAACAGGAGTAGAAAATTCAGCTCCTCAAGCCTGTTCCCCATTCAATGAGATCATAGCTGATCTGTATCTTAACTCCATCTACCTGCCTTGGCTCCATATCTTTTTATACACTTGTCTAACAAAAATCTGGTGATTTCAGATTATAAATTATGAATTGAGCTAGCATCTACTGCTTTTTGTGGGAAAGAGTTCAACACTACTACCACCCTTTGTGTGAAAAAATGTTTCCTAACATCTCTCCTGAATGGCCTGGCTCTGATTTTAAGATTATGCCCCCTTGTCCTAGATTCTTTCACCAGTGGAAACATTTCTACTTATCAATTCCTTTCAAAATCCTAAAGACCTCAATCAATCACCCTTAACCTTCTGTATTCCAGGGAATACAAATCTAGTTTATGTAATCCCTTCTCATAACTAATCCTTGGAGCCCTGGCAACATTCTGGTGAATCTGTGCTGCATTCCTTGCGAAGTCAATGGTTTAGAAACCAAAACACAAAAAATCTGCAAAAGGACATAGACAGGTTAAGTGAGTGAGCAAAAATTTGGCAGATGGAGTATAATGTTGGGAAGTGTGAGGTCATGCACTTTGGCAGAAAAAAATCAAAGAGCAAGTTATTATTTAAATGGAGAAAGATTGCAAAGTGCTGCAGTACAGCGGGACCTGGGAGTACTTGTGCATGAAACACAAAAGGTTAGTATGCAGGTTCAGCAAGTGATGATGAAGGCCAATGGAATCTTGGCTTTTATTGCAAAAGGGATGGAATATAAAAGCAGGGAAGTCTTGCTACAGCTATATAAGGTATTGGTGAGGCCACATTTGGAATACTGCGTGCAGTTTTGGTTTCCATATTTACGAAAGGATATACTTGCTTTGGAGGCAGTTCAGAGAAGGTTCACTAGGTTGATTCCGGAGATGAGGGGGTTGACTTATGAGGAAAGATTGAGTAGGTTGGGTATCTATTCATTGGAGTTCAGAAGAATGAGAGGTGATCTTATCAAAACATATAAGATTATGAGGGGGCTTGACAAGGTGGATGCAGAGATGATATTTCCACTGATAGGGGAGACTAGAACTAGAGGGCATGATCTTAGAATAAGGGACCGCCCATTTAAAACTGAGGTGAGGAGAAATTTCTTCTCTCAGAGGGTTGTGGAACTGTGGAATTCGCTGCCTCAGAGAGCTATGGAAGCTGGGACATTGAATAAATTTAAGACTGAAATAGACAGTTTCTTAACCAATAAGGGAATAAGAGGTTATGGAGAGTGGGCAGGGAAGTGGACCTGAATCCATGATTGGATCAGCCATGATCGTATTGAATGGCGGAGCAGGCTCGAGGGGCCGTATGGCCTACTCCTGCTCCTATTTCTTATGTTCTTATGTAAATCCCAGCCTCCCCGGGTCCGTACGGTTTCTAATGACCCGGGAAAGCATCGGAAAAGCCGGTTTTCAGCGCACAATGCACATGCGCTGAAAACCAGCTTTTCCAATCTGTCAAGTTTCTGGCTTGACAGATCTCGTGCATATCAGGAGCAAGAACATTTGCAAGGGCAAGATTGCGGGATTTACGCATACCTTGCCCAGCAAATGTCTTCAAAACTCTTGTGCCTGATAAAAGCAAGCGCATAGACTACTTTTAAAACATACAAAAACATTGTTAAATTAAAATTTTAAAACACGTTATTGTTAAAAACCCTCCCCACTAATGGCAAGTTTATTTTAAACCATAATTTAAAAACTTTTTTAAAAAAATCAGAAAAATATATTTTTTTAAAATACATAAATACATTTAATTTAAATTAATAAAAATATGTTGTGCATTTTTTTCTATCTTTTATTATTGGTTATTAATGTTTGAGGGGGGGTTTATCATTCATAATAATGGGAACTCCAACTTACAGACTTCCCATTATTATGAATGAGAATATACTACACTTGATTGGCTGCCCAGAGCCATGTGACTCCAGCTCCAGGCCTGCGCACATCCTGACGTGTAAGTCCTGCGACGCGCAGTCAGGAGAGGCCTCAGGACCGGGACTTCGCATGGGCGCAGCAGCTTCAGGTAGGTGGGCATCTTTTTTCTAAAATCCATTCGAACGCCCGCAGGAAGGAGAAACCGGGATATTGGGGCCAATATATCCTTCTAAAGTGTGGTGCCCAGAACTGTACATAGTAAAGCAGACGTGGTTTAATCAGGATTTTACATAGCTGCAGTAAAACTTCCTCCCCATTATATTCTAGCCCTCTAGTTATCATGGCTAACATTCCATTAGCCTTTTTGATTATTTTTCGTTTTCTGTATTCAAATTGGCAAATAGTGCCAACACTATTTTGGTCCACCACATTAAAATATTCCAGTTATCTATTTAAAACAGTAATGTATAAGGTCTGAATACTAGTCCTATCTCACTGGATTCACTTTAGGAAAGACTAATTACTGGCCTGCTATTCCATTTTGAAACTCACAATTAGTAAAACTCAACTTATCTTTTAAATAGAAAATATCTAATTGTGGACACAAAATACACTGTGGTTGATTGGCTAATTATAGTTGAATAATAATGATTTTGAACAAGAGTTTGTACAGCTTTGAAAAAATAAGCTACTTTTCAGAGTGTTAGATGAGCAGCTCGTGGTTACTACTCCATGTAGCGACTAACTGCTGTTAGGACTGAGGAAGAGGTCTTACGCATGAGAAGTTAGGAAAAATGCTAAAATGCAAGACCTCAGGGCTCACATCCCAGGAACACAATCTGTTGCCATGCATTAAGCCATTCAGACAGAGAAGGATTAAGCAGCTGAAGGTGCAGTCAGAAGGGCAATGCAAGAAGGAGGGTTTCAAGTTTGTGTGGCATTGCGACCAGCTTTGGATGAGAAAGTGGCTGTACAGCAGAGATGGATTCCACCTGAACCGGGGCCACTGCCCTGGCACAAGAACAGATAGAGCTGTGGATGTGAGTTTAAACAAGTTTAAAGAAGGTTGGATGGAGAGATACACCCGGGAGCATGTGGGGGAGGTGTTAAGAATAAGTATAGCAAAGGAGCAAAGCAATTTAAAATAGTACGCTCAATGGAATATATCTTAGGACAGATAGAAGAAAAGTTAAAAAGAAGGATAGGGAAGGGAAAAAAGACCAAAATAAAGTAGAGTATGAATGGGTCAGAGTTGCAGTATTTACATGTGAATGTGGAGAGTACGAGAAATAAAATCAGGGAACTAGTGGTAATAATTAAAATGGAGCCAGGTGATGTTGTAGCATTCAGAGAAAATTGACTTCAGCCAATGCAGACTGGACACTACGGGCACGAAATTGGGATCAGTAGTACCCATATGGGTGCCACATGGGTGCCAAAATGGCTTATGCACACCTGTGGGGCGAATCGCATGTTGAGGGCATTACCTCTGTTAAAGTCTGCCGGAAGTATGCAGAGCAGGCAGATCATGACATCTATAATATAGAGCTCCCCTCATGGTCTACTGCTCTGCCTAGTGGACTACTGTGATAATGCAACTAATGATGTATATAATAAAACAGTCATGTGGCAAGGTCACATCATCCACCAACGCAAATTTCAGCGAGGAAATCCAGAAATCCTATCCTCGTCGCCAATGTGATATTTTCCTGTAAAGCCATCTTGTATATGTGTGAGTTTGTGATGTCACAAAACACACACATATGTCAAGAAAATATCACATTGGCGACGAGGATAGGATTTCTGGATCTCCTTGCTGAAATTTGTGTTGGTGGATGATTCCAGCCAAACAACAGAGAGACTTTGAGCGGTTCTTTGTTTTGCAACACAACTAAAAATGCAAGGGTATTTTCAAGCACACTGTTGACATGGCCAGAGTCAAGATGGCTGTGCCTATGGGAATAATAGAGTGCTTAGGAGAGTTCCATCACGATTGAGAGGCTTTCAGAGCATATGTGGAGCAGTTAGAAATGTTTTTCACCGCAAATAGTATCGTCGAAGTCCCCGATGATGAAAACCGTAACCAGGTGGTGTTATTTTCCTGACTCTAATAGGCCCCAAGGTGTATGAAGCCCTGAAACATTTGCTTGCTCCACCCAAGCCGTAGGACACACCACTGACAGTGAAGTTAGAACAGCATTATAACCCTGAGCCCCTGGAAATTGTTGAAAGTTACCATTTTGAAATATGAGATCAATTCACTGATGAGCATATCAGTGGTTACATTGCAGCTTTAAAAAAGCTATCCATTCTCTGTTATTTTGGAAAATTTCAGGACTGAGCATTGCGTGACTGCTTTGTTTGTGGGATGAAAAATGCAGCAATCAGAAAGAAGTTGTTGACAACCCCTAACTTGACTTTGATTTAACTTGTCAGACAGTTATGTTGACGGATATGGCTGACCAAAACTCCTGAAAATTTCACGCCATTTGCAGGCTTCAGACAACTAAGGCAAATCGGCTTCAGGCTAGAAGTAAATGGCAGTTCGGCCCCAAGGCTTCAACTACTGGCCAAGGTAACAGCACATTAAAGTCGTGCTATTGACATCTGGGATAACACATTGCTCAAAGTTGTCCATATGTGAAGACAGAGTGTTTATACTGCAAGAAAACTGGGCATCTTGTGAAGGCATGCCAACTGAAGAGTAAAGTGACTTTCAAAGCTAGAACTAGAAATCGCCAGAGACGACATAGCATTAAAGAGAAGAAACAGGACGAGGAGGTTTCGGAGATATACATCAACTGGAGCACAAGGGTATCGACAGCAATTCGTGAAGTATCATCATCATCATTGTTGTGTATCTGTAACGCAAGCACTCCCATGTTCCGCCACCAGGGGGTGGGCGCATCCCCTGAAGTCCCAAGGGATCCCAGCATCCCTTGGGAGCACTGTATATAAGCTGGCCCCTAAGGCCTGTTCCTCACTCTGGAGTGTCTTAATAAAGACTGAGGTCACTGTTACTTTAATCTCCCAGTGTGCAGTCTCATCTGTGTTAGGAACACAACAACTGGCGATGAATACATGAATCCAACGCAAAGATGCAGCAAACTGTGGGCATCCTGGAGAAGTTCTCGGAAGGTTAGGATTGGGAAGCCTATGTCAAACGGTTAGACCAGTACTTTGTAGCCAATGAGCTGGACGGAGAAGGAAGTGCTGCAAAAAGGAGAGCGGTCCTCCTCATGGTCTGTGGGGCACCAACCTACAGCCTCATGAAGAATCTTCTGGCTCCGGTGAAACCCACAGATAAGTCATATGAGGAGCTGTGTACACTGGTTCGGGAGCATCTTAACCCGAGGGAGAGCGTGCTGATGGCGAGGTATTGGTTCTATACATATCAGCGATCTGAAGGTCAGGAAGTGGCGAGCTACATCGCTGAGCTAAGGCGACTTGCAGGACAATGGGAGTTTGATGGCTACTTGGAGCAAATGCTCAGAGACTTTTTTTACTGGGCATTGGCCACGAGATCATCCTATGAAACTTTTGACTGAAGAGACACCGACCTTCAGTAAGGCCATTGCGATAGCACAGGCGTTTATGTCCACTAGTGATAACACCAAACAAATCTCTCAGCAAACAAGTGCGAGCAATGTTCATAAATTAACTGGAACTGTGTTTGCGAGCAGAAATGTACTGGGCAGAAACCACGAGTCTGCAACTGCCAGCAGGCCTCAGGTGACCCAGATGACTCAGAGTCCGCAACAAAGGATGAATGCGAGGCAATTCACACCTTGTTGGCGTTGTGGAGGCTTCCATTCAGCCTATTCATGCCGCTTCAAAGGGTATATTCGCAAGAGCTGTGGAACAATGGGGCACCTCCAACGAACTTGCAGACAAGCTGCAAGCTCTGCAAAACCTGCAAACAACCACGTGGCAGAGGAAGATCGGTCCATGGTGGACCAAAGCAATTTCGAGCCTCAGAGAGAGGAGGCAGATGTTGAAGTACACGGGGTACACACATTTTCGGCAAAATGTCCACCTATAATGCAAAATGTAAAATTGAATGGCTTGCCCGTAGCCATGGAACTGGACACTGGCGCTAGCCAATCCATCATGACTAAAAAGATGTTTGAGAGACTGTGGTGCAACAAGGCACTCAGACGAGCCCTGAGTCCCATCCACACGAAACTGAGAACGTACACCAAAGAGCTTATCACTGTCCTGGGCAGCGCCATGGTCAAGGTCACCTACGAGGGCACAGTGCATGAACTGCCACTCTGGATTGTCCCGGGCGATGGCCCCACACTGCTTGGAAGGAGTTGGCTGGGCAAAATCCGCTGGAACTGGGATGACACCCGAGCGCTACCACATTTCGATGAGGCCTCATGTACCCAGGTTCTTAACAAATTTCCTTCCCTTTTTGAGCCAGGCATTGGAAACTTTTCCGGGGCGAAGGTGCGGATCCACTTGCTCCAAGAGGCATGACCCATTCACCACACGGTGCGAGCGGTACTTCACATAGTGAGGGAGTGAGTAGAAATCGAGCTGGACAGGCTGCAACGTGAGGGCATCATCTCCCCAGTGGAATTCAGCGAGTGGGCCAACCCGATGATACGGTCAGGATTTGCGGCGATTATAAAGTAACTATTAATCGTTTCTCGCTTTAGGACCAATAACCGCTACCTAAGGCAGACGACCTATTTGCGATGCTGGCAGGAGGCAAGATGTTCACCAAGCTCGACCTGACTTCGGCCTACATGACGCAGGAGCTGGAGGAATCTTCGAAGGGCCTCACCTGCATCAACACGCACAAGGGACTGTTCATCTACAACAGATACCTGTTTGGAATTCGGTCGGCTGCAGCGATCTTCCAGAGAAACATGGAGAGACTACTCAAGTCGGTACCACGCATGGTGGTTTTTCAGGATGACATATTGGTCACGGGTCGGGACACCGTCGAGCACCTACAAAACCTGGAGGAGGTCCTCCAGCGACTGGATCACGTAGGGCTGCAGCTGAAGAGGTCGAAATGCGTCTTCATGGCAACAGAAGTGGAATTTTTGGGGAGAAAGATCGCGGTGGACAGCATTCGGCCCACAGATGCCAAGACAGAGGCTATCAGGAATGCGCCCAAGCCACAGAATGTCACAGAGCTGCGGTCATTCCTGGGACTTCTCAACTATTTTGGTAACTTCCTACCGGGGTTAAGCACCCTCTTAGAGCCCCTACATGTGTTATTGCATAGTGAGAACTGGGTATGGGGAAAAAACAAGTAATTGCTTTTGAGAAAGCCAGAAACATTTTATGCTCCAACAAGCTGCTTGTATTGTATAACCCGTGTAAAAGACTCGTGCTAGCATGTGATGCGTCGTCATACGGAGTTGGGTGTGTATTACAACAAGCTAACATTGCGGGGAAGTTGCAACCTGTTGCCTATGCTTCCAGAAGCTTGTCTAAGGCTGAGAGGACCGACAGCATGATTGAGAAAGAGGCATTAGCGTGTGTGTTCGGGGTAAAGAAAATGCATCAGTACCTATTTGGCCTCAAATTTGAACTGGAAACCGATCACAAGCCCCTCATATCCCTGTTCGCTGAAAACAAGGGGATAAATACTAATGCCTCAGACCGCATACAAAGGTGGGCACTCATGCCATCAGTGAACAACTATACCATCCACCACAGGCCAGGCACCGAGAACTGTGCGGATGCTCTCAGTTGGCTACCATTGCCCACCACGAGGTGAAAATGGCGCAGCCTGCAAACTTGCTGATGGTGGCGTAGCCCGCAGAATTGTTGATGGTCACGGAAGCGTTTGAAAATGATAAATCACCTGTCACGGCCCGCCAGATTAGGACTTGGACCAGCCAAGATCCTCTGCTGTCCCTAGTAAAAAACTGTGTATTGCATGGGAGCTGGGCCAGCATCCCCGTTGAAATGCAAGAGCTAATCAAGCCGTTCCAGCGGCGAAAGAACGAGCTGTCCATTCAGGCAGACTGTTTGTTGTGGGGTAACCGCGTAGTGCTACCCAAAAAGGGCAGGGAGATGTTGATCTCGGATCTCCACAGCACACACCCGGGTATAGTAATGATGAAAGCGATAGCCAGGTCCGGTCGTGGCCCGGTATCGACTCGGACTTAGAGTCCTGTGTACGGCAATGCAGCGTGTGTGCTCAGTTGAGCAACGCGCCCAGACAGGCACCACTAAGTTTGTGGTCCTGGCCCTCCAGACCATGGTCAAGGATCCATGTCGACTATGCGGGCCCATTTCTCGGTAAAATGTTCCTGGTGGTGGTGGATGCTTTTTCAAAATGGATTGAATGTGAAATAATGTCGGGAAGCACCGCCACTGCCACTATTGAAAGCCTGAGGGCCATGTTTGCCACCCACGGCCTGCATGACATACTGGTCAGTGGCAACGGGCCATGTTTCACCAGTGCCGAAGTTAAAGAATTCATGACCCACAATGGGATCAAACATGTCACCTCGGCCCCGTTTAAACCAGCCTCCAATGGGCAGGCAGAGCGGGCAGTACAAACCATCAAACAGAGCCTTAAACGAGTCACAGAAGGCTCACTCCAAACCCGCCTGTCCCGAGTACTGCTCAGCTACCGCACGAGACCCCACTCGCTCACCGGGGTGCCCCCGGCTGAGCTACTCATGGAAAGGACACTTAAAACCAGACTCTCGCTGGTTCACCCCAACCTGCATGATCAGGTAGAGAGCAGGCGGCAGCAACAAAATGTAAATGATGGTCGTGCCACTGTGTCATGGGAAATTGATCTGAATGACCCTGTGTATGTGCTAAACTATGGACATGGTTCCATGTGGATCGCAGGCATGGTGATAGCTAAAGAAGGGAATAGGGTGTTTGTAGTCAAACTAGACAATGGACAAATTTCCAGAAAGCACCTGGACCAAACGAGGCTGCGGTTCACAGACTGCCCTGCACAACCCACAGCAGACAACACCTTTTTCGAGCCCACAACACACACCTAAAGGATTAACGACACCACCCCGGACCAGGAAATTGAATCTATCACGCCCAACAGCCCAGCAAGGCCAGGCTCACCCAGCAGCCCAACAACACACCAGCCCAGCGAGGGCACAGCCAGCACACCAGAACAGACATTTGTACTGAGGCAGTCCACCAGAGAAAGAAAGTCTTCCGACCGCCTCACCTTGTAAATAGTTTTCATTTTGACTTTGCAGGGGAGTGATGTTGTGTATCTGTAAAGCATGCACTCCCATGTTCCGCCACCAGGGAGCACATCCCCTGAAGTCCCAAGGGATCCCAGCATCCCTTTGGAGCACTGTATATGAGCCGGCCCTTAAAGCCTGTTCCTCACTCTTATTAAAGACTGAGGTCACTATTACTTTAACCTCCCTATGTGCAGCCTCATCTGTGTTGGGAACACAACAATCATCATCATAGGCAGTCCCTCGGAATCGAGGAAGACTTGCTTCCAATGCTGAAGTGAGTTCTTTGGTGGCTGAAGAGTCCAATACGAGAGCCACAGACTCTGTCACAGGTGGGTCAGATAGTTGTTGAGGGAAGGGGTGGGTGGGACTGGTTTGCTGCATGATCTTTCCACTGCCTGCGCTCTCGGCGTTGAAACTCAAAGTGCTCAGAGCCCTCCCAGATGCACTTTCTCCACTTAGGGTGGTCTTTGGCCAGGGATTCTCAGGTGTCAGTGGGGATGTTGCATTTCATCAGGGAGGCTTTGTGGATGTCCTTGTAACGTTTCCACTACCCACCTTTGGCTCGTTTGCCATGAAGGAGCTCTGCATAGAGCACTTGCTTTGGGAGTCTCATGTCCGGCACGCGAACTATGTGGCCTGCCTAGCGGAGCTGATTGAGTGTGGCCAGTGCTTCAATGCTGGGGATGTTAGCCTGGATGAGGACGCTGATGTTGGTGCATCTGTCCTCCCAGGAAATTTGTAGGATCTTGCGGAGACATCGTTGGTTATATATCTCCAGCGACTTGAGATGTCTATTGTACATTGTCCATGTCTCTGAGCCATACAGGAGGGCGGGTATTACTACAGCCCTGTAGACCATGAGCTTGGTGGTAGAGTTGTGGACCTAGTTTTCGAACACTCTTTTCCTCAGGCAGACGGAGGCTGCACTGGCACACTGGAGGCGGTGTTGAATCTCGTCATCAATGTCTGCTTTTGTTGCTAAGAGGCTCCTGAGGTATGGGAAATGGTTCACGTTGTCAAGGGCTACGCCATGGATCTTGATGACTTGGGGACAGTGCAGTGTGGTGAGGACAGGCTGGTGGAGGAACTTTCTCTTATGGACGTTTAGCGTAAGGCCCATGCTTTCGTATGTCTCAGTAAATACGTCGATTATATCCTGGAGTTCAACCTCAGAATGTGCGCAGACGTAGGTGTCGTCCGCGTACTGTAAGCTCAACGACAGAGGTTTGGGTGGTCTTGGACTTGGCCTGGAGGCGGCACAGGTTGAACAGCTTCCCACTGGTTCTGTAGTTTAATTCCTCTCCAGCGGGGAGCTTGTTGACTGTGAGGTGGAGCATGGCAGCGAGGAAGATTGAGAAGAGGGTTGGAGCAATGACGCAGCCATGTTTGACCCCAGTCCGGACATAGATTGGGTCTGTAATGGATCCGTTGGTAAGGATCACGGCCTGCATGTCGTCGTGGAGCAGGCGAAGGATGTTGACAAACATTTGGGGTATCCGAAATGGAGGAGAACGCCCCATCGACCCTCGTGGTTGACAGTGTCAAAGGCCTTGTGTAAGGTCGAAGAAGTCCAGGTATAAGGGCTGGTGCTGCTCCCTGCATTTTTCCTGCAGCTGTCGCACTGCAAAGATCATGTCTGTTGTGCCCCGTTGGGGACAAAGTCCGCACTGTGACTCTGGGAGGAGCTCCTTGGCCACAGGGAGAAGACGGTTGAGGAGGACTCTAGCGACAGCTTTCCCAGTAGCTGATAGCAAGGAGATTCCTCTGTAATTGCTGCAGTCAGACTTGTCCCTTTTTTTAAAGATGGTCACGATCAGTGCATCTCTGCGATCTCCCGGCATGCTCTCCTCACTCCAGATAAGAGAGATGAGGTCATGTATTCGCGCCAACAGCGCCTCTCCATCATACTTTAGCGCCTCAGCAGGGATTCCATCCTCTCCCGTAGCCTTGTTGTTCTTGAGCTGTCTTATTGCTTTTCCTACCTCGTGCAATGTTGGGGTTTCACTGAGGTGGTGGCGGGTCGCATGCTTCGGGATGGAGTCGAGAACACTCAATTCAAAGGCAGAGTCTCGATTGAAGAGATCTTCAAAGTGCTCCTTCCAGCGGGCCCTGACAGCCTTGGTGTCCTTGATGAGTGTTTCCCCGTTCTTGGCCAGCAGTGGGGTGGGGCCTTGGGTGTTTGGACCATAGGTGGCCTTGATTGCGATGAAGAATCCACACACATCATGGCTGTCGGCCAGTTGTTGTATCTCCTGTGCTTTCTCCATCCACCACCTGTTCTTTAGGTCCCGGGTCTTTTGTTGGACCTCAGCCTTGAGCCGCCTGTAATGTTGTTTTGCTGCTTCCAAGTTGGGTTGTTGCTTGAGGCTCAGAAATGCTCTGCGCTTGCGATCTATTAGTTCTTGGATCTCCTGATCATTCTCATCAAACCAGTCCTGGTGTTTTCTGGCTAAGTTGTAGGGGTTTTTCCTTCTACTGTTGCTTGGGCCGGGCACAACCTTCAGACTATGGTGATTTGAGTTGCTATCACTAGTGGACCCCTTTTCTGCTTATACCCAATTACAGCTTAGTGATATGTTTGATACCACCAATAGGCCTGATGCTGCTTATACCCAATTACAGCTTAGTGATATGTTTGATACCACCAATAGGCCTGAGGCTGCTTATACCCAATTGCAACCTTGATGTTTTGAGGCATCCTGCACCCCTATCTGGTTCTGACCTCAGAATTTAGGTGGATAATGAGCTTCCCACAATAAAGCACTCAGAGATGCAAAAGACAAGAAATGTTCCTGGAAAAGTCAGGTAAGTCTTACTTTATTAAAACCCAGGTGAGCGTTTAAACAAGGTTAAGTTGCTAAAGACAACACAAAACTAATACACACATAATAAAAGTGGTGCGAGCCCCCAAAGTGTGGACCAAGTGAAATACAAGGTCCACGCACTGGCTTGTTGAACTACTTTGAACTGAGGAAAAAAAAGGTTTATGGGAGGAACGGACACAACGAAATTCTACACCAGTTTAAAATCCTTATACCCACTCTATCACCCACCCCCTCCTTTACACCTAACTAGCCTAAGCTGACAGTTGGGAGAAGACTCCAGGGTGATACTCACAATTTCCTTTGACGGGTATAGTGGGTCCCACCTTAAATCGGATGTGCTCCGGTTATTCTCGGAGGTTGTATGGGTTCACAGTTGTGTTTCTTTTCGGCCGGGTGAGTTGTCGGTGTGGACTGGGGTGAATGTTGCCTCCCCCGGTCACCTCGGCCGTCGGTTGTCCAGTCGGTGGGCCTCGGAGCGCGGTCCTGGTGTGCGGCTCGGTTGCTTAGGGCAAGGTTGGGCCCCTTTTTTCTCTTCCTTGGTTTTCGGTCGCTGGTTCAGCACACGGATGGAGTCTAGGTCCGCTGGTGGCAGTTGTCTTTGGCCGCTCCGAAGTTCTTTAGCCTGGGTCATTCTTTTGCGAGGCTGAGTCCTTCTCTCTTCCTTCGAGGTGTCGTCAGGTCCCCTTGTCTGTGTTCTTCAAGTGCTGCCAGCTCTCACTTTTATACCCAGTTCGGTTCCGGCCCTTTTCACGTCCAAACTGAATCAGTGTCTCATTGTTTGAGTCGAGGTGGGGATGAGGTGTTAAGGTAAAGCATTGTTTCTTGTGCACCTCGGTGCCTGATAGTCTGGCTGGCTATTGTGTCAGGGTCGGGATGCACCGAGGTGTTGGCCTTTCCTATTGTCTTTATGGGTAATGGGCTGGTGATGGGCCATTCTCCTTGATTAGATCCAGGTAAGCTGTCCTTTACAAAATGGGCCAGGTATTCCCTATTGGTCGAGGATTTCCCTGCTTCTGGCCCGGCTCGATTCACTGATTGGCCGGCCCAGGATGCACTTTCCCGGGATTGGCTGGCTTCTCAGCCTGCCTGTGGCCCCAGAATTCATATAGGGTCTGGCCACAGACATATTTCCCAGCCTGCCTTTCTTCCTGTGGCTTGCCTTGGCCAAAGTTTGATTAAAAATGTGTATGGAATGATCCCATGCTCTGTTTCCTTGTTACCGGGTGCCTTTTTTTTGTGTAGCACTGGATTTTCGACCCTTACAAAGTGACCAAGTGTCTCTTCGCAGGCACTGGTTATGATGGCCTGGAGGGCAGACCAAGCACTGTGGGCATTCAGCATCTCAAGGTCATCAAAGGCATGTTAGGTTAGCTGTGAGGTGCTGGCTGAAAAGGGCTCCCTTAGCTGGATCTTTAAGTGCTCCGGCATTGACTTTTTTGCGGCACTGCGTCTGTTGTCCCCTCCGCTTTGAGGCTACGTTAATGTCGATGATGGATTGGATTAGGCGGTGGTCCGACCAGCAGTCATCAGCTCCTGTCATGGCGTGGCTGATGCGCACATCCTTGCGATCCCTGGCTTGGACGATGACAAAGTCGAGCAGGTGCCAGTGTTTGGAACAAGTGTGTTGCTACGATGCCTTGTATTTGTCCCTTTGGCGGAACAGGGTGTTGGTGATGAGAAGTTCATGTTTTAGACATTTTGTCAGGAATAGGGTACTACTGGAGTTGGCTTTCCCTACCCCCTCTCTGCCAATCACGCCTCCCCAGAGGGGTGTGTCTTTGCGTTGAAGTCACCTAGGAGGATCAGTTTGTTTACCGCGGGACAGGGAGGTTTCGAGGTTGGAATAAAAACCCACTTTGGTCTCATCCGTTACATCGAGTGTTGGGGCATACGCACTGATGACTGTGGCTCTGGCTCTGTGACTGTGGTTCTAGGGTGAGGCGTTCATTAACCCCACAGGGGGAGTCTTTGAGGCGGCCGACCAGCTCATTTTTGATGGCGAAGCCGACTCTGTGAAGGTGGCGTTCTTCCTCTGGTTTTCCTTTCCAGAAAATGGTGCAACCTCCATCTTGTTCCTTAAGCTGGCCTTCCCCTGCCCGCCGGGTCTCGCTAAGAGTGGCGATGTCGATGTCAAAGCGTCTAATTTCCCAGGCAACTGTGGCAGTGCGGTGTTCCGGCCTGTCGCTGTTGGAGTTGTCCAAGAGGGTCCTGACGTTCCAGGTCCTGAACTTCATGTTAACAGAGTAGAAAATTCCTGTGCGTGAGTTCTTTTAACGTGGGGTGGCCGTTGCAAACCAGCCACCACACGGACTTAGCTGAGCAAGATCTTGATCCAGTGGCAAGGGGGTCCAAGACGACTGGAGACCAGGCACTGCTGTATGAGCCTAATTGCCTACGGCGAGATGTTGGCCGCAAGCTTGGTGCCGAGTAGCGCCCTTGATGGTAGGTGGTCCGAGGCTTGGTTGGGGGCAGGCATTAGGAAGCTCAGTTGTCCGCTGGAGTTCCCAGTGGGAGGTCAGGAAGGTGTGGGAGGGTGGAAGAGTCATAGCCATGATGCTCACCAGTAGAAGAGGCCAGGTCACCAGTGGAGAAGGAGAGGTCCAGCTGTCGACGAGGAGAGGGATGTAGGCCCGCCGCTGGAGGGATGAGAGCCCGCCGCTGGAGGGGGGGGAGTGATGTCCCGTCGCCTGGTCGGAGACACACCTGCTCACCGGGCTTCGTCGTGAGTAACCCAGTTTCAAATGACTGAAAATTATGCTAATAAAACACACCAAACTATTTTCTAATTAGATTGGGGTACAGTATTCAATTCCTTAATAAAACATTTTTATTGTCTTAGAATCAAACAGCACAGAGAGAGGTCATTCAGCCCAACGTGCCTGTTATACAATTAGTCCCGCTCCCTGGGATTGCAGCGGGCCAAGTATGGGGAGGCCATTTGGCCCGGGACTGCAGCAGGCCAAGGCTTTCGGGCCCCCGGCGCATCCAGACCTCTCCCCAGCGGCGTCCAGACCTCTCCCCAGTGGTGTCCAGGCCTCTCCCCAGTGGCGTCCAGACCTCTCCCCAGTGGTGTCCAGACCTCTCCCCAGTGGCATCCAGGTGTTTGGGCCCCCTTCGGAGACAACTGGGCCTATACTTCCCTGCAGCGCTCCAGGTGTGGTCTAGCCAGGGCTTTGTGCAGCTGCAGAGGGCTGGCAGTGCCCATGGAACAGTACCAGGGGAGGTAACTTATTACTGACTTTCATTTTAAACTTTTATTAAACTTGGGAAACTTTTAAACAACTTGGGAAAAGTTTTAAAACTTTGGGAGAAACTTTTAAACAACTTGGAAAAACTTTAAAATAACTTGGGAAAACTTTTTTAAAACTCCGGGAGAAACCTTTAAAACTCCGGGAGAAACTTTTAAAACTTCTGAAGAAACTTTTAAACAATGTGGAGGAACTTTCAAGAATTATTTTCGTGAAGTATCGTCATCCAAGTAGATGTTGCAGGAACCAGGATACCCATGGAAATCAACACTGGTACACTCGTGAGCGTAGTACCGGAATAGCTATATCTCGACAAGTTGAGTGAATTTCCACTGGAGAATTCAAAGATAGAGCTACGATGCTACTCAGGAGAGCAAATCCCTATGGTAGGACGTATTAATGTACCAGTGAAATACAAGGATCAGTTTCAGAACGTGCCTCTCTTAGTAGTGGCAGGAGACAAACCTGCCTTTATAGGTAGAAATTGGTTGGGATCATTGGAAAGAGGTTTTTCGTGTTGAAATGAGATTTGCATTGAAGAATGATGTTATCAAGCAATATCCGAAGGTGTTCCGTGAAACAGGCAGTCCGATCCAAGGTTTCAAGGTGAGTGTCAGGGTACAGAAGGATGCTAGACCAGTTTACTGCAAGCCATGTCCCGTACCATACGCACTCAAGGAGAAAGTTGAGCAAGAATGCAAAAGACTAGAAACTGAGAACGTTATCTCTAAGATAGATCTAAGTAATTGGGCTACACCCATTGTTGTACCTAAGTCAGGTGGTAAGGTAAGGTTGTGTGGTGATTATAAAACACCGTAAACCAAGTTCTAGAGGGTAATCTACCAATACATTGCCAAATATAGAAGATTTGTTCACAACGCTGACAGGTGGCCATATCTTCTCGAAGGTAGATCTAACAAATGTCTACTTACAACTTGAGCTAGTTGAGGAGTTCAAGTCATGCTTGACTATAAATACTCATCTAGGCCTATATAGAAACATAGAAACATAGAAAATAGGTGCAAGTGTAGGCCATTCGGCCCTTCGAGCCTGCACCACCATTCAATATGATCATGGCTGATCATGCAACTTCAGTAACCCACTCCTGCCTTCTCTCCATACCCCCTGATCCCCTTAGCCGTAAGGGCCACATCTAACTCCCTCTTGAATATATCCAACGAACTGGACTCAACAACTTTCTGTGGTAAAGAATTCCCACAGGTTCACCACTCTTTGGGTGAAACAGTTTCTCCTCATCTCGATCCTCATCAATTTAATAGGCTACCATTTGGAGTTTCTTCCGCCCCCGCCATATTCCAAGGGGTGATGAACCAGATTTTGCAAGGCTTTAAATGGGTAGTATGTTATTTAGATGACATACTCATTTCAGCACCAAACAGGCAAATCCATAATAACATATTGAATTAATGCTCAAATGGCTAGAGAAGCACAACGTATGAATGACTGCTCCCAAGTGTGAGTTATTTCAAAACTTATTGGAGTAGTTTGAGCACATAGTAGACAAAGATGGTTCACATCCAACCAAGGGAAAGCTGGATGCAATCAGAAATGCACCTACTCCCAAGAATGTCACTGAACTGCGATCATTTTTGGGTGTTTTATACTATTATGGGAATTTCCTACCAAATTTGGCTACAGTGTTACATCCATTGAATGAGTTGTTGAAAAAACAGATCCATTGGAAGTGGTCAGAAGAATGCGACACAGCATTCAAGGAGTGTAAAAACTAGTTGGTAAAGAGTACCATGGTAGTTCACCATGGCGTATCTAAGGAGATCAAGCTAGCATTTGACACCTCTCCATATGGAGTTGGGGCAGTGATCTCTCATGTACTAGTTAGTGGGGAGGAGAGAACAATAACTTTTGCTTCACGCACTCTCAGTGCCAGTGAGCGCAATTATGTGCAGATTGAAAGGGAAGCGTTGGCATTGATTTTTGTGATCAAGAAGTTCCACAAATACTTGTATGGTCATAAGATTACCATCATTACTGACTATAAGTCCCTGAAAGCAATCCTCCATCCAAAGTCCCCAGTTCCAATCTTAGCTACAGCCCAAATACAGAGATGGCCTTTGATTTTGTCAGCATATATGTATGACATTGAGTGCAGCTGATCAGCTGATCATAGTAATGCTGATGCTATGTCCAGGTTGCCATCCACAATACAAGTTACACAAGGGAAGAAGTGTTCTATTTTTCATACATTGATGAATTGCCAGTCACAGCCGAAGAGATTGGCAGAGCGATCAAACGTGCCAAAGTTATGTCAAAGGTGTATGATTACATAGCAAATGGATGGCCAAACCAGCTATCAGAGAATGATATTCATTCATACTTCAATCATAGGAATGAATTGTCAGTGGATAAAGATTGTATCATGCGGGGAGCAAGGAGAGTTATTCCAAATAAGTTCAGGTCCAACTTGTTAGCAGATCTTCATGACCAGCACCTGGGAATGTGCTTGACCAAGAGTTTTGCACGCAGTTACTTATGTGGCCAGGTTTAGATAAAGATAGAGGGGCCGAAATTGATGAACTTACTGCCCACTTCCACCGACTGCTGCCCACTGCTGCCGACATTCCTCTGCTCGAACTGCCCAAAGCCACTTTCGACATGGCCTGGAGCGGGCAGGATGGGAGTGCCGCCAGGAAGCGCCCGCCGACGTCAGCGGACGGCTGATGCGCGTAAGTAGACTCCCGCCCGCCGATTGGTGCGGGCGGGAGTCGGCTGGAATCGGCAACAGGACGGTGAACTGCTGCGTGGAGTCGGCTCTGTCCTGAATGGTGAGTGTCAAGATCCTATAAAAAAGTGGAATGTTTTTAAATTATTTCTTTACAGGTACTTACCTGGATGGGGTCCCCTGAAGGCCCTCAGATGTTTCTTTTTTTATTTGTTGATGATTTTAATTTTTATCTCTTCGACTCTCCATGGGCCCGATCCCATCCTTGGCGGCACTTGGGCAGCAACTGCCTCTGCCGCCGAGAATGAGACCTCCCACCCGCTACCACCCAGATTGGCGGCGTATGTCGTTGGTTTGCCTCTGCCAACTTTCGAGGGACCTCGGCGATGAAAACCTTGCTGGAAGTACTGTCCAGTACCTCGGCGGCCATCAGCAAAACTTTGGGTGGCACTTGGGTGGGTGGAGGCCTTAACCAAGTTTGGCCCCAGAGAGTAGATTGTTAGTTAATGTACAACATGTCAATCGGTAAGCAAGAAACCACCATCAGTACCATTACAGCCATGGAAATGGCCTCCCAGGGTGTGGCAAAGTTTACATATAGATTTTGCTGAGTTAGAAAGGCAGCAATTGTTCATTGTGATTGATAGCCATTTGAAGTGGGTAGAGGTGTTTCCGATGTGGAAAATCACAACAAGTAAAATACTTGACAATTTGCGAAGATTGTTTTCTTCATGTGGCCTTCCAGTAGAAATTGTGTGTGATACTGGACCGCAATTTTGTTCAGAATAGTTTGCACAGGTTACGAGCAGAAACAGTGTGAAACATACCAAAGTTCCATCGTACCACTCTGCTTCAAATGGTGCAGCAGAGCGCAGAGTACAAATTGTAAAACATGCTCTCATCAAACAAATGTTGGATCCAAATCCAAAGAAATGGCAGTTGTCATTGGATTGCAAACTGGCAAATTTTCTTACTACTTATCGTAATACTCCTCATACAACTACTGGTAGAACACCAGCAGAGTTGTTTTTCAAACGGCAGCCACGAACCAGGTTCTCGTTGTTAAAGCCAAACTTGGCACAATCAGTAGAAGAGAAACAATTAAGAGAGAAAGAGAATCATGATAGAGGTAGAGTAAGAGAGAAAAGTGCGAAATTAAACCAGAAGGTTAGAGTGAAGCACTATCACCATAAATAGTTAAAGTGGGTAGTGAGTAGTGAAGATATGTGGCCTCGCACATATTTGGTTAATATGTTTGATCATGGAAAAGTTAGGTTTGTTCATATTGATCATATTTTACCTACAGATGTAGAAGGAGTTGAAAGTTGGAATGATTTGATCATTTCTGATGAATCAGATAGTTTTGTTACAAGTAGAGTACCCATAGCAAATCCTACATCAGATGTACTTGAAACAAATCCCAGAGATAGTCAGAATTTAAGTCTGAATCAGACAGACAAACAGTCTAAATTTGTAGAGAGTGCAAATGTAGATCAAGGGTTGCCCTTGGAGAAAAACTCTCCTCAGGCTCAGCCAAGAATGAGTCTAAGTTTGACACTAAGTATGGAAAGTTCTGTTCAAGAGCAAAGGTATCCTCTTCGAAACAGAAAACTAATGGTTAAGTTTGATTTGTAAATATGGCAAAATAAGTCTATATCTTTTGTTGTGTATAACCATGCAAGTTATGAATAATGGTTATTTTGTTATGATTACTTTTTCATTAAGGAGGGAGAAGTGTAATAGAGAGCTCCCCCTAGTGGACTACTGTTCCACCTTGTGAACTACTGTGGTAATGCAACTAATAGCGTATATAATAAAAGGATCACATGACACATTCCTGTAGAGTCATCTTGTGTATGTGTATGTTTGCAATGTCTTAAAGAAAATATCCCAATGTCAATCAGCATTTCATTTTGAAGCAGAATGCTTCAGATAATGCCCTCTCTTAAGCTTGCACAGCTGAACATGCATACAGCAGCAGGAAAGATCCCCCACCTGTGCTATTTAAAGGGATCATCAACTACTTACAGGTTAGTTGCTGGTTGATTTCTTCTGGCTATTGCTACAATTCTACAAGTGTTTGTTGCTTTCTATAGTTGTTTCAATTTGAAAAA
This sequence comes from Pristiophorus japonicus, assembly GCF_044704955.1. NCBI lineage: Eukaryota > Metazoa > Chordata > Chondrichthyes > Pristiophoridae > Pristiophorus > Pristiophorus japonicus. Next base: position 81,008,391 of record NC_091985.1, read on the forward strand.
TGGTACAGAGTGGCAGGTGCTGAATGACTTTTTGCATGACTTCAAGGTTTCTGCACAAACCACTTGCTGCCAGACATGGAATGCAGCATGACAGGGAGAATGAACAGAGGCCACACAGAGCATGACATGCTGCTGGAAGAGGGAGGAGGAGGAAGGGGTGTGGGGGTGTGGTGGGGGTGGTGAAGTGCTTGTCCTGCCCTGTGTCACCTCTGCTCATTCTCCCAATCATACTGTATTCCAAGGGGAATGCCTGCTTGTGTCAGCTGTGACCCAGTGGGTAGAACTCTCGCCTCTGAATCAGAAGGTTGTGGGACTTGAGCACAAGGGACTTGAGCACAAAAAATCTTGGCTAACACTCTAGTGCAGTGCTGAGGGAGCACTGCACTGTCGGAGGTGCCGTCTTTCGGATGAGATGTTAAACCAAGGCCCCGTGAATTCTCTCAAGTGGACGTAAAAGATCCCATGGCACTATTTTGAAGAAGAGCAGTGGAGTTATCCCCAGTGTCCTCGCCAATATTTATCCCTCAATCAACACAACAAAAAAACAGATTATCTGGTCATTATCACATTGCTGTTTGTGGGAGCTTTCTGTGCGCAAATTGGCTGCTGCGTTTCCTACATTACAACAGTGACTACACTCCAAAAGTACTTCATTGGCTGTAAAGTGCTTTGAGATGTCAGGTGGACATGAAAGGCACTATATAAATGCAAGTCTTTCTTCTTTACTACTACCCCCATGTCTGCGAGCATATGGCTTGTGCAGAAGCCTTGAAGTCAGGAGAAAGTACTTAAGCACCTGCCACACCATCCCCTGTAGATTTTAGCAATTTTAAAAAACTCTACAAACCACCAAACACTTCTATAATCACAGTAACAGCCAGTAGAAATCAATCAGCAACTAACCTGCAAGTAGTTAATGATCCCTTTAAATAGCACTGGTGGAGGTCCATTCTTTTTTATTATTCATTCATGAGATGTGGGCATTGCTGGGCATTTATTGCCCATCCCTAATTGCCTTGAGAATGTGGTGGTGAGCCGTCTTCTTAAACTGCTGCAGTCCTTGTGGTGGAGGAACTCCCACAGTGCTGTTAGGGAGGGAGTTCCAGGATTCTGACCCAGCAACGATGAAGGAATGGTGATATATTTCAAAATCAGGATGGTGTGTGACTTGGAGGGGAACGTGGAGGTGGTGGTGTTCCCATGCGCCTGCTGCCCTTGTCCTTCTAGGTGGTAGAGATCGTGGGTTTTGGAGATGCTGCTGAAGAAGCCTTGCTGAGTTGCTGCAGTGCATCTTGTAGAGGTACACACTGCAGCCACAATGCGTCAGTGGAGGAGGAAGTGAATGTTTAATATGGAGCATAGAGTGGCAATCAAATAGGCTACTTTGTACAGGATGGTGTTGTGTTTCTTGATTGTTGTTGGAGCTGCACTCATCCAGGCAAGTGGAAAGCATTCCATCACACTCCTGACTTGTGCCTCATAGATGGTGGAAAGGCTTTGGGGAGTCAGGAGGTGAGTCCCTCACCGCAGAATATCCAGCCTCTAACCTGATCTTGTAGCCACAGTATTTATGTGGCTGGTCCAGTTAAGTTTCTGGTCAATGGTGATCCCCCAGGTTGTTGATGGTGGGGGATTCGGCAATAGTAATCCCATTGAATGTCAAGAGTAGGTGGCTAGACTCTCTCTTGTTGAAAGTGGTCATTGCCTAGCACTTGTGTGGCATGAATGTTACATGCCATTTATCAGCCCAAATCTGAATGTTGACCGGGTCTTGCTACATGTGGGCATGGACTGCTTCATTATTTGGAGCGTTGCGAATGGCACTGAACACTGTGCAATCATCAGTGAACATCCCCACTTCTGACCTTATGATGTTGGGAAGGTCATTGATGAAGCAGCTGAAGGTGGTTGGGCTTAGGACACTGCCCTGAGGAACTCCTGCAGCGATGTCCTGGGGCTGAGATAATTGGCCTCCGACAACCACAACCATCTTCCTTGATGCTGGGTATGACTCCAGCCAGTAAAGAGTTTTCCTCTCCGATTCTTAGTGACTTCAATTTTACTAGGGCTTTTTGATGCCACACTGTGCCTTGATGTCATGAGCAGTCACTCTCACTTCACCTGCTGCATTGATCTCCAAAATGGCTGCACTGGCATCAAAGCCATGTTAGTCACTGATTGACATCATGATCTGCCTACTGTGCATACTCCCAGTGGACACTCACCGTGTACATACTAACGTCCTCACCAATGTAGAGTCCGGCGCGACATGCACCAGAAGTGTGCACGCCGCGGACGCCATTTTTAAACCATAATGTCACTTGGAGCATGGAAAAAGCAGCTGCTACCAATACCAATTTTGCACCCCACATATTTCCCCAGTATCAGCTAGATGCTCCACTCCCAGAGGCAAAATGTGCAAATATTCTGGGAAATGTTTTATCAGTCAGACTTAGTTGTGATTCAGGTAACTATTTACCCCTCTGATAACCACTGCCAATATTCTCATATGAATGGCAACTTACATGAGGTACTTATTAGCACTGCTTCCCACGGAACTGCCTTACATGGGTTTCAAATGCCAGAAGAGGAAATAGAGAATATTGGAAAAACCAGAGACCTTTGGGGGAAGATTTCTCTCTCCCTCTGAAGAGGGATGCTCAGTTCCACAGGTATAGGCAGAAGAAAAGAGGGGACAGAGACCCATAATGCCAGTTCTCTGCCCTCTTACATTGCCTGGGAGGGGAGAGGAGAGGAGGAGATTGAGGGGGGGGGGGGGGGGAGGGGGTGGTGGAGTTGCAGCTCTAATGAAACAGTCCATGTTATCTCAACTTGAAATAAATTAAAAGGCAAATTCAAATTAAATTTCAGACATATTGCACCCCTTCCTTGCTACATAAATGTCAACCTGGATTTCTGTCAGAATGCAAGTGGAGCTGTGGGTGGCATGGACGCACTCCTGTACTTTTTCAGGGTACATCCAAAGATCCAGCACTTAGTGAAAAGTACAATGTGATGTCAAAAATAGCCCATGGTTAAATTTATAGAGCTAGAAATTGCGTAGCACTTCATTTGGGGCTATAACTATTGCGGGAGCGCAAAAGTATCGCGGGGCGAAAAAGATTGGCAACTGACGGGAACTTCCACTTTAGCACTTCACGAGGGAAGTGGCGTGCTAAATCAAGCGCTATCACATCTCTTAGAGCGCTAAAAGTAATGAGGCGGCGGTCGCGGCAGAGCGCTGCACAATGTTCCGTGCAACGCTGCCATTTTGGAGGCTACTTCCCTCACTTAAAGGGAAGGGGCAGTATTTGTTTCATTCATTCTGCATCAAACTCTGTGGGGCCATAGGACCTGCGTTAGGTGCACAACAGCCCCAAGCACCCGAAGAGAGTACAGGGCTGACGAATTGCGGGGTCCAAAAAAACCAAAATACACCAGAATGGGGAGATTAATACATTTTGCCCTACCTGACCACCACTGCCTTTAAATAGTACTCCCCAAACGGTCAGTCTAGGCGACAACACTTCCTGCAGTTGTCGTTGTTGATAGCCAGCGATGCTTCAGGGAGCGGGAGCAAATATTGCATCCCAGGTGGTAATGGGGCACTGCACACCAAATGGCATCACGATCTACGGGGCGCTACAGAACGAGATGGTAAGTATTAGTGCCAGCGTAAAACTACCAGGGAAGTTCTGCAGGCTTCGATGATTTCACCAAGCCTGGTCAGTAACCCCTTAGCGCCCCGTTACTGTCCTCTGGAGCCACTTGCAAGAGATGCAAACCAGGCCAATTTTTTCCCCATAGTCCCCATACCATTTATTTTCTTACATGGGTTGACACTTATTGATGTAATTTTGATACGCTCACTACTGGAAGCAACCTGATATTTTTCAATCTGTTCTGGGCCATATATACTGGCCTGAAATGACAGGACAGCACAGAACCTATGCGATGTCCCTTCTCAGTTAATATATCATTTATTATTATCAGGTATTCAGGTTGCCTTATTGTAGTCTTGCCTTCATGTTGACATGAATAATGTTTTAGTAAAGCAAATGCCAGAAAAAGCAAAAAACTAGATAAGATGTTGGAACAGATGATTTCTAGTTGAAGTTTGTCAAAGATTTCTCTCCCTGTTGGGTAAATGTGAGGGAGGATTTATCAGTAAAATGCTTACAGATGACAGAGGGTCACTGTAAAAATGTGTTGGGAGTAAATCTGACTCCTTGTAAAAAGTATTTTGGTAATTTTAGGAGGGATTATACACACACACAGAGACACATACACAAGCATTAAAGGTAAAACTCCCGTATGCTTTGGTCAGAGAGGTAGCTTTGTTCAACTTGACTATTATAATCAGGATTTAGTATCACTGTGCTACATTGGAAAAAGTATAATAGATGCAGTTTAATGTTGACTTCAGACTTTCAGAGTTAACCTTCAAGCAAACAATTTGGCTTTAAACTACAGAAAAGTCCTAGGGACATTTAAAGAGTCACTTGACAAAATAAAGAAATATATAATGAGCCTGAAATTCCGATGTACCGGGTCCGTATGAAGTTTCTACGGACCCGGGAGCGCATCGGAAAAGCCAGTTTTCAGCGTGCAAAGCGCATGCGCTGAATACCGTTTTTTCCGATCTGTCAAGTTTCTGGCCTGACAGATCTCACGCATATCAGGAGCGAGGATACTTGGGGGGCAAGATTTGCAATATTTACGCATATCTTGCCCAACAAATGGCATCAAAAATCTTGGCCTGAAAAAGCAGGTGTATAGCCTACTTTTACAGGTGCAAGTGTTTAAAAACATGCATAAACATTAAAATTAAATTAAATAAACACATATGAAAACATATTTTATTGTTAAAAACCCTCCCCACTATGGTAAGTTTATTTTAAGGGATAATTAAAAAAACTTTTAAAAAAGTCGGGAAAATATTTTTTTTCAAAAGAACTTTAATTTAAATGATTCTTAAATATGTAGTGTATTTTTCTATTTTTTTATTAGTGTTTTGTGTGTTTGAGGGGGGTTTCTCATTCATAATAATGGGAACTCCAACTTACGGAGTTCCCATTATTATGAATGAGAAAATACTGTACCTTGATTGGCTGCCCAGAGCCATGTGACTCTAGCTCCAGCATACGGCCGTCCCAACGTGCATGCACTCCAATGTGTAGGGAGTGAAGGCCTCAGGATCGGAAGTTCGGGCAGATGCAGCACCTTCAGGTAAGTGCGCATTTTTTTTCCTTTTTTCAGTAGTTTGCCTACGGGAAGACTTTGATCGGAATTTCTGGGCCATTATTCCTATATTACACCTTCTTGTGTCCATTTTGAAACAATTAAGGAATGACTCTGTTATAAATGTAAAATGGCTCTTGCCATGAAACCGCCAATCACTCAGCCTATTTTAAATACCATCATCATCATAGGCAGTCCCTCAAAACAAGGATGACTTGCTTCCAAGCCGAAAAGGGATGAGATCACAGGTGTTTCAATGAAGGACCTAATATTCCGGATCCCGAACTACATCTTGAAGGGCGGAAACTGCCTGTGCGTGGATTTTTTTTAACGTGTGGTGACCATTGTTGAATTTAACTACATTGGTATACTGGATGACTAAGTGAAATAAAATGAACATGGGAGGGAGGGAATATTTTAAAACAGTTTTATGATGTGGCCATGTTCTCTTTTGTTTTCTGCACTAATGGTCATGACTCCAAGCTGTGATTAACTCGGTTCCCATGATTCCTTAACTTTCTGACATCATGCTGATCTGTTTACATTATAATAATGGGTCTGGGACTCTGAGCACTGCAGCATGCTACGCTTTCAGTGTTAATTAATTAATCATTATGCAGACTTGAATATTACTCAAGGCTGGTTAAAGTAATTCTATTTATTTTTCAAAGACACATTATTCATCTCCTTCAGACCGCCTTGCTATTGCATTATATCTTTTAGGTTTTCTAAAAAATCCACATGGTAAAGACTGAAAAATTCCAGTTAACCTGGAGAAAACCACTTCTCCAGCACTACCATTCTGAGGTTGAGAGTTGGATAGGTAGAAATTTCCTTCAACAAAACTGAAGCCATCCTTTTCAGCTCCTGTCAGCACCAATGTGGCTCTGGTCCTGACTCCATCAACTTCCTTGACTCTCCTCTCAGGCTAAATCCAGTGATGAGGACTCCAAAATGTTGTTCAGCCTCAAGCTTAGCTTTTATGTTACATATCTGGATTGTCAGCAAGACCACATTCTTGCACTTCCAGAACATTGCACACGTTGTCCCCTGCCACTCCTGAAATCCCAATTCACATTTTCATCATTTTGGGAATTGCTTTCTCCAGCCCTGTGCTCATTGCCCTCACCACTCCTACTTTGCACAAATTCAAGATTATCCAGAACTCTGGGTCCCAACTCTTCACTTGCACAAAGTCTCACACATCCAACAGCCCTGTTTTAGCAAAGTTCCAAAGGCTCTGATTGCCTGAGTTAATAAACTTCGAGATCTTTATGCTCATCTTCACTCCCTCCACAACCTCACTCCACTCTACCTGAGTGATATTTTTCAGCCATATGTCCCGACCCACACTCTCTGTCCCTCTCATGTTAGATTATTGCTTGTTCCTCATTTGCACCACTCCACCACCAATCCCACAGAAATCTCTCCAAAATACTGTCTCTTGCTATCTTCCCTTTGCTTTTAAAAGCTTCCTAAAATCCCTTCTTTAATGGTGCCATTGAACTACTCCCCACTCTAAGGGCCCAAGTTTCGGGTGGAGTTGCTCCTAGTTTTTTGGAGCAACTAGTTTAGTTTGGAGTATGTTAGAAATTGCAATTCTCGGATATTAGTTTGCTCCAGTTCTAGTGAGTTAGTTTAGGTTGGCTTTAGGTAAGGTACTTTTTTTTCAAAAGGGGGTGTGCCCAGCCACTCAGGCCTGTTTTGCAAGTTTCGGCAGTGAAAACTTACTACAAACTAACTTAGGATGGAGTAAGTGTCCACTTTTGTAAGTTCTGAAAAACCTTACCTCGAGTTAAGTTTAGTGTAGGCACAGCCAGAGACAGCGGGTGGGAAGCATTAAACACAAAGGACACATCAACATCACAACAGCGGGGGGTAAGGAAGTTAGAGGATTTTCCATAAACACCTTCACAACAACATTAAAGAAGCAAAGTACATTTAAAGCACTAAGCACTAAACAAAGCATAAAAAGTAATAAGCAATTAATTAATAAAAAATAGAATGAACCCTGCACCTAAAGCACCAAGATCAAAGTAATAAGCAATCAATCAATAAAAAATAGAAGTCCTGCCTTTATGTGAAGGGAAGGTGTCTCTATCAGTGTCTCTCTCTGTATCTGACAGTGAGGGGTTGGGGGGTTGGTGTGGTGTGTGTCTGTGTGTGTGTATGTGTGTGGGGGGGGGGGGTGGGAGGGGATGTGTGTGTGGGGGGGTGGGAGGGTGTGTGTGTGTGGGGGGGGTGGTGGTGGGAGGGTGTGTGTGTGTGAGGGTGTGTGTGTATGGGTGCTTGTGTGTGTGTGGGAGTGTGTGTGAAGAGAGGGGGGAGTGTGGAGTGGGGGGGGGGGGGAGGCTGGAAGGAGGCACCCCTGCTCTCTCCTCCGGCTCTTCGATAATTTTGAGTGCCCCCCAACCCATGCTCCTACATCCCTTGCCACGCTCCCCTTCCATCCTTGTTGCCACACTCCCCCTCCATGCCTTGCCACTCTCCCCCCTCCATCCCTTGCCACGCTCCCCCTCCATCCCTGTTGCCATGCTCCCCCCCTCCCAACCCCGGCACCCACGCTCCCCCCTCCATCCCTTGCCACTCTCCCCCCTCCATCCCTTGCCACTCTCCCCACTCCATCCCTTGCCACCCTCCCCCTCCATCCCTGTTGCCATGCTCCCCCCCTCCCCACCCCGGCACCCACGCTCCCCCTCCATCCCTGTTGCCACAGTCCCCCTCCATCCCTTGCCACGCTCTCCCCTCCATCCCTTGCCATGCCACCCCCCTCCCCACCCCAGTACCCACGCTCCCCCCCCCCCTGGTACCACGCTCCCCCCACCCCCGGTATCCACGCTGCCCCCCCCACCCGGTACCCACGCCCCCCCCCCCCCGGTACCCACGCTCCCCCGAGCCATTGCGCAGGCGCGCATGCTCCAACGCGCCTGCGCAATGCTGCCGGCACTGAGAAGAAGGCATGATCCCTAGCCCCGCCCCCCTGCAGGCAGGCTCCTCCCCAGGGAGACTACGCTGTGCCATGCCACGGTCCAGGAGGACCGGAGAATTGCTGCAGAATATTCCGGCGCACCTTCGAGCCCAGGCAGGTCATGTCAGTCTCGGAGGTGCGCCGTTTTCACCAGATGCCGAAACTTGGGCCCTAAATGTTGCTCCTTTTCGTTGTGTGCTCACCTTTCCACCTCCTTAAGTGTTCTGAGACATTTCCTTTTATTTAACAATGGTGTAATTTATTCCTTTTTAGAATGTTCACATTTTAGTAGATAAAACTAATTTACATAAGAACATAAGAAATAGGAACAGGAGTAGGCCATACGGCCCCTCAAGCCTGCTCCGCCATTCAATAAGATCATGGCTGATCTGATCATGGACTCAGCTCCATTTCCTTGCCCGCTCCCGATAACCCCTTATCACCTTATCGATTAAGAAACCGTCGATTTCTGTCTTAAATTTATTCAATGTCCCAACTTCCACATCTCTCTGAGGCAGCAAATTCCACAGATTTACAACCCTCTGAGAGAAGAAATTTCTCCTCATCTCTGTTTTAAATGGGCGGCCCCTTATTCTAGGTTCGTGCCCTCTAGTTCGAGTCTCCCCCATCAGTGGAAACATCCTCTCTGCATTCACCCTGTTAAGCCCCCTCATAATCTTATGCATCTCGATAAGATCACCTCTCATTCTTCTGAATTCCAACGAGTAGAGGCCCAACTTACTCAACCTATCCTCATAAGTCAACCCCCTCATCCCCGGGATCAACCGAGTGAACCTTCTCTGAAGCAAGTATATATTTTTTTAAATATGGAAACCAAAACTGCACACAGTATTCCAGGTGTAGCCTCACCAATACCTTATATAGCTGTAGCAAGACTTCCCTGCTTTTATACTCCATCCCCTTTGCAATAAAAGCCAAGATACCATTGGCCTTCCTGATCACTTGCTGTACCTGCATACTATCCTTTTGTGTTTCATGCACAAGTACCCCTAGGTCCTGCTGTACTGCGGCACTTTGCAATTTTTCTCCATTTAAATAATAACTTGCTCTTTGATTTTTTCTGCCAAAGTGCATGACCTCACACTTTCCAACATTGTACTCCATCTGCCAAATTTTTGCCCACTCACTTAGCCTGTCTATGTCCTTTTGCAGATTTTTTATGCCCTCCTCCCACATTGCTTTTCTTCCCACCTTTGTATTGTCAGCAAACTTGGCTACGTTACACTCAGTCTCTTCTTCCAAGTCGTTAATATAGATTGTAAATAGTCAGGGTCCCAGTATTGATCCCTGCAGCACCCCACTAGTTACTGGTTGCCAACCAGAGAATGAACCATTCATCCCAACTCTCTGTTCTCTGTTAGTTAGCCAAGTTATTTGAGTTTATGAATAGAATTTAGTGAGGAATGTATAATTTTATTACATTGTGCTAGTATAAAGTCTAATTACCACATAGGAATGGTAGCATAGTGGTAATGTTACTAGACTAGTAATCCTGACTGGATTAATAATCTGGAGATATGTGTTCAAATCCCCTCACTGCAGCTGGGGAATTTAAATTCAGTTAATTAAATCAACCTGGAATAATGGTTAATTCCAGTAGAGTACTAGTACATAAAACTACTGGATTGTTGTAAAAACTCATCTGGTTCATCGATATCAAGGGATATGGAGATAATGCAGGAAAATGGATTTGAGGTAGAAGATCTGATGATCTTATTGAATTATGCTCTAATGACCTTTAGAGAGAGAAATCTGCCATCCTTACCTGGTCTAGCCTATATGTGATTACTGTCGGGGCTCCCTGTTTCACAGTTCTTGATATCAGGATTTATAAGAACAAAATTATACATGGCACAGGGTTTTGGCTCACCCAAGATTTGTACATTTTATTGAACTACCTCCCCAGTATAAATCACTAGGGTCTATGTGGGACGAACAAACCCAGAATACTAACCCCTGCGTAAGGTCATTTGCATCGGCACAACTTGATACAGTTAAACCCGTTCGCGACTGGACTGTTACATATAAAGTTACCCAGACCCAAACACAAAGCCCTTCTATGATTTGGCTGGATAAAATATGCAATCAGCAATTCCTCGGCTGTCTTCTGAGGTTGACTGTAGACCCATTTCCTTAGTTGCAGCTTGTGTCCCGAAGATTAGCTAGCTTCTCTTACTGTTTCGATTCCACAAGAGATCCACAAGAGATTAATGTGCAAAGTTAAAGCACATGGGATTGGGGGTAGTGTGCTGACGTGGATTGAGAACTGGTTGTCAGACAGGAAGCAAAGAGTAGAAGTAAACGGGTACTTTTCAGAATGGCAGGCAGTGACTAGTGGAGTGCCGCAAGGTTCTGTGCTGGGGTTCCACATCATCCAAGCTGTATTCAAATCCTGTGCTGGGGCCCCAGCTGTTTACATTGTACATTAATGATTTAGACGAGGGGATTAAATGCAGTATCTCCAAATTTGCGGATGATACTAAGTTGGGTGGCAGTGTGAGCTGCGAGGAGGATGCTATTAGGCTGCAGAGTGACTTGGATAGGTTAGGTGAGTGGGCAAATGCATGGCAGATGAAGTATAATGTGGATAAATGTGAGGTTATCCACTTTGGTGGTAAAAACAGAGAGACAGCCTATTATCTGAATGGTGACAGATTAGGAAAAGGGAAGGTGCAACGAGACCTGGGTGTCATGGTACATCAGTCATTGAAGGTTGGCATGCAGGTACAGCAGGCGGTTAAGAAAGCAAATGGCATGTTGGCCTTCATAGCGAGGGGATTTGAATACAGGGGCAGGGAGGTGTTGCTACAGTTGTACAGGGCCTTGGTGAGGCCACACCTGGAGTATTGTGTACAGTTTTGGTCTCCTAACTTGAGGAAGGACATTCTTGCTATTGAGGGAGTGCAGCGAAGGTTCACCAGACTGATTCCCGGGATGGCGGGACTGACCTATCAAGAAAGATTGGATCAATTGGGCTTGTATTCACTGGAGTTCAGAAGAATGAGAGGGGACCTCATAGAAACGTTTAAAATTCTGACGGGTTTAGACAGGTTAGATGCAGAAAGAATGTTCCCAATGTTGGGGAAGTCCAGAACCAGGGGTCACAGTCTGAGGATAAGGGGTAAGCCATTTAGGACCGAGATGAGGAGAAACTTCTTCACCCAGAGAGTGGTGAACCTGTGGAATTCTCTACCACAGAAAGTAGTTGAGGCCAATTCACTAAATATATTCAAAAGGGAGTTAGATGAAGTCCTTACTACTCGGGGGATCAAGGGTTATGGCGAGAAAGCAGGAAGGGGGTACTGAAGTTTCATGTTCAGCCATGAACTCATTGAATGGCGGTGCAGGCTAGAAGGGCTGAATGGCCTGCTCCTGCACCTATTTTCTATGTCTATGTTTCTATGTTCCTGTGCTGCTCCCTTGCCTTCGAAAAATGGATTTTCTTTATTCCAAAAAAACAGTGTGATTTCAAAAAAGATTTCCTGTTCCCTCATGTGATATCAGCTCTCCTGCTGTGCAACACAATGCAGAGCCTTCCTTGGTATCATTTGAGGAATGTGCGAATGTCCCTGTATCTTTTCATTGATGTCTCTGCAAGATCCGACAAATCCCCTGGGAGGACAGACACACCAACATTAGCGTCGTCAACCAGGCCAACACCCCAGCATTGAAGCACTGATACACTTGATCAGCTCAGCTGGGCAGGCCACATAGTTCGCGTGCCAGACACAAGACTCCCAAAGCAAGCGCTCTACTCGGAACTCGTTCACGGCAAATGAGCCAAAGGTGGGCAGCGGAAACGTTATAAGGACACCCTCAAAGCCTCCCTGATAAATTGCAACATCCCCACTGACACCTGGGAGACCCTGGCCAAAGATCGCCCTAAGTGGAGGAAGTGCATCCGGGAGGGTGCTGAGCAGCTCAAGTCTCATCGCCAAGAGCATACAGAAATCAAGCGCAAGCAGTGGAAAGAGTGTGCAGCAAACCAGTCCCACCAACCCCTTCTCTCTTCATCATAGGCAATCCCTAGGAATCGAGGAAGACTTGCTTCCACTCCCAAAGTGAGTCCTGTTCAAGACGAGAGCCACAGACCCTGTTACAGGTGGGACAGACATTCATCAAGAGATGAGGTCGGTGGGGCTGGTTTGCTGTGCGTTCCTTCCACTGCCTGCGCTTGACCTCTTCACGCTCTTTGCGTTGAGACTCGAAGAGCTCAACGCCCTCCCGGATGCACTTTCTCCACCTCAGGCGGTCTTCGGCCAGGGTCTCCCAGGTGTCTGTGGTGAGGTCGCACTTTACCAGGGAGGCTTTGAGGGTGTCCTTGTAATGTTTCCGCTGCCCACATTTGGCTCGTTTACCATGAAGGAGCTCCGCATAAAGCATTTGCTTAGGGAGTCTCATATCTGGCATGTGTACTATGTGGCCTGCCCAGCGAAGCTGATCTAGCGTGGTCAGTGCTTCAATACTCGGGATGTTAGCCTGGACAAGGACACTGATGTTGGTGCGCCTGTCCTCCCAGGGGATTTGCAGGATCTTGCGGAGACATCGTTGTTGATATATCTCCAGTGACTTGAGGTGCCTTCTATACATCGTCCATGCCTCAGATCCATACAGGAGTGTGGATATTATTGCAGCCCTGTAGTCCATGAGCTTGGTAGTAGATTTGAGGGTCTGGTCTTCAAACACTCTTTTCCTCAGATGGCCGAAGGCTGCACTGGCGCACTGGAGGCGATGTTGATTCTCCGTATCAATGTCTGCCTTTGAGATATGGGAAATGGTCCACTTTGTCGAGGGCCGCACCGTGAATCTTGATGATTGGAGGGCAGTGCTGTGCAGCGGGGACAGGCTGGTGAAGGACCTTTGTCTTAGGGATGTTAAGCGTAAGGCCCATGCTTTCATATGCCTCAGTGAATACACTGACTATATCCTGGAGTTCAGCTTCAGAATATGCGCAGACGCAGGCGTCGTCCGCGTACTGCAGCTCAACGACAGAGGTTACATAGAAACATAAAAACATAGAAAATAGGTGCAGGAGTAGGCCATTCGGCCCTTCGAGCCTGCAACACCATTCAATAAGATCATGGCTGATCATTCACCTCAGTACCCCTTTCCTGCTTTCTCTTCATACCCCTTGATCCCTTTAGCCGTAAGGACCATATCCAACTCCCTCTTGAATATACCTAACGAACTGGCATCAAGAACTCTCTGCGGTAGGGAATTCCACAGATTAACAACTCTCTTGAGTGAAGAAGTTTCTCCTCATCTCGGTCCTAAATGGCTTACCCCTTATCCTTAGACTGTGACCCCTGGTTCTGGACTTCCCCAACATCGGGAACATTCTTCCTGCATCTAAGTTGTCCAGTCCCGTCAGAATGTTATATTTTTCTATGAGATCCTCTCATTCTTCTAAACTCCAGTGAATACAGGCCCAGTCGATCCAATCTCTCCTCATATATCAGTCCTGCCATCCTGGGAATCAGTCTGGTGAACCTTTGCTGCACTCCCTCAATAGCAAGAACTCAGATTAGGAGACCAAAACTGAACACAATATTCCAGGTGAAGCCTCACAATGGCCATGTACAACTGCAGTAAGACCTCCCTGCTCTATACTCAAATCCCCTAGCTATGAAAGCCAACATGCCATTTGCCTGCTGCACCTGCATGCCAACCTTCAATGGCTGATGTACCATGACACCCAGGTCTCATTACACCTCCCCTTTTCCTAATCTTCCGCCATTCAGATAATATTCTGCCTTTGTGTTTTTGCAACCAAAGTGGATAACTTCACATTTATCCACATTATACTGCATCTGCCATGCATTTGCCCATTCACCTAACCTCTCCAAGTCACCCTGCAGCCTCTTAGCATCCTCCTCACAGCTCACACCACCACCCAGCTTAGTGTCATCTGCAAACTTGGAGATATTACTCTCAATTCCTTCATCTAAATCATTGAGGTGATCTTGGACCTGGCCTGGAGGCAGTGTAGGTTAAACAACTTCCCACTGGTTTTGTAATTTAGTTCCACTCCAGTGGGGAGTTTGTTGATTGTGAGGCGGAGCATATTACCTTCAATTCTTTTGTCTAAATCATTAATGTATATTGTAAATAGCTGGGGTCCCAGCACTGAACCCTGCGGCACCACACTAGTCACTGCCTGCCATTCTGAAAAGGACCCGTTAATTCCCACTCTTTGCTTCCTGTCTGCCAAGCAGTTCTCTAACCACGTCAATATATTTCCCCCAATAACATGTGCCTTAATTTGCACACTAATCTCTTGTGTGGGACCTTGTCCAAAGCCTTTTGAAAGTCCAAATACACCATATCCACTGGTTCTCCCTTATCCATTCTACTAATTACATCCTCAAAAAACTCTGGAAGATTTGTCAAGCATGATTTCCCTTTCATAAATCCATGCTGATTTGGATTGATCCTGTCACTGCTTTCCAGATGCGCTGCTATTACATCTGTAATAATTGATTCCAGCATTTCCCCCACCACCGATGTCAGGCTAACCGGTCTATAATTCTCTGAATTCTCTTTCCCTCTTTTTTTTAAAAATGGGGCTACATTAGCTACCCTCCAATGCATTGGAACTGATCCAGAGTCCATGGAATGTTGAAAAATGACCACCAATACATTTTCTATTTCTAGGGCCACTTCCTTATGTACTCTGGAATGCAGACTATCAGGCCCTGGGGATTTATTGGCCTTCAGTCTCTTCAATTTCCTTAACACCATTTCCTGACTGATAACGATTTCCCTCAGTTCCCCATTCTCACTAGACCCTCAGTCACCTAGTATTTTCGTGAGGTTATTTGTGTCTTCCTTAGTGAAGACAGAACCAAAGTATTTGTTCAATTGGTCTGCCATTTCCTTGTTCCCCATTATGAATTCACCTGATTCTGACTGCAAGGTACCTACATTAGTCTTCACTAATATTTTTCTCTTCACATATCTATAGAAGCTTTTGCAGTCAGTTTTTATGTTCCTTGCAAGCTTACTCATAATCTATTTTCCCCCTCCTAATTAAACCATTAGTCCTCCTCTGCTGAATTCTAAATTTCTCACAGTCCTCAGGTTTGCTGCTTTTTCTGGCCAATTTATATGCCTCTTTCTTGGATTTAACACTTTCCCTAATTTCCCTTGTTTGCCACGGTTGAGCTACCTTCCCTTTTTTATTCTTACACCACACAGGGATGTAGAATTGTTGTAGTTCATCCATTTGATCTTTAAATGCCTGCCATTGTCTATCGACCGTCAACCCTTTCTTCTCCAGTCTATCCTAGCCAATTCACATCTCATACCGTCGAAGTTTCCTTTCTTTAAGTTCAGGACCCTAGTCTCTGAATTAATTGTGTCACTCTCCATCTTAATGAAGAATTCTACCATATTATGGTCACTCTTCCCCAAGAGGCCCCGCACGACCAGATTGCTAATTAATCCTCTCTCATTACACAAGACCCAGTAAAGGATGGCCTGCTCTCAAACGGATCCTACTCTCCAGACCCGCAACAATAGCTTTCTAAAATAGTCTAGCAAGACATTCAAGGACACTCGATGGGTAATAAATGCTGGCCCTGCTACATCCTGTGAACAAATAAAAAAAACATGTTATAGCATGTACAGGAGCACTAGTTGGTCATAAAACTATCTGTTATCCAGTATCTATTCTGAATTGGAATAATTCAGGTATTAAGGGAAATTGTGGCAGGGATTGTGGATGCATTGGTTGTAATTTACCAAAATTCCCTGGATTCTGAGGAGGTCCCAGCAGATTGGAAAATTGCAAATGTAATGCCCCTATTGTTTTGGATTGATAATAATAGACCCAGGTTCGGGATCTGGATGAATGTTAAATAAGAAACAAGACAAATGAAGTAAAGATAAAACACCGTTTACTGAGAGAAAAGAAACTTAATACAGTTTACGAAGAAAAGAGAAGTATGATAAAATGCAACAAAGCTCACAGCCTTTGGCCCGTCGGGAACTCCGCAACGACGGCTGGTCAAGAGCCTTGGGAGTCCCGGCACCGCTCGCTAATCACGGTCCAAGGTGAAGTTCAAAGAGCTACTGGACAGTTCCATTCCTTTATACTATTGAACAAACATGGGTGCATGTGACTTATGGCCAACTCCTAATCTGTAAGGCCCCAGCTGTTCTTCCACAAAGCATGAGACCTCGAGGTGCCGATCGTCCCATAAACAAGATGGTGTGCGCATCAAGGTCTCTCTCTCTCTCTCTCTCTCTCTGCATCGACAACATTCCACGAGGCATGAAGCAGAAAACACACTGTGAATGTCGGAATATCATAATTAACCCTATGTGATTAACCCTATACAATACAATCCACCCTTGATATTTAGACATTCTAAGTAATATAATCGAGTTGAAGGCGTAATGCATCAGTTACACGTTGAGTATGCACAAGCAACACCCGCAATCTACACCAAAGAATACATACAAGCAGTAATATCAGTAATAACGCGACGAGTAAAACGATAGGATGTATTAACAGCTTCAAAGCGGCGGATGTTTTTGGGGACCATCCATAAAAGATGTCCCACCAATGGTGTACCGTAAGGTCAGTGACCGTTGTCGCAACTCTGACCAAGGCGCCTTCACTGTAACTCATAGCAACTGCAAAGCATGAAGAGTACGCCCTCGCTTGCTCAATTCGTCAGTGACCTTTTGGTTATCTTTTAGAAATTGAGCTAAATGAGTTAGGTCTACAGTGGAGGAAGATTAGTAATGCCTAGGACGGTGCGATGGCGCACAACATTTTTCCATTGTCCCAATGAAGGTCATATATGGTATGTACATCTTTAAAGCAAGCATTTAGAGGAGGATCTTTATGGACGCCGTCAAGATAAATGGGATCGACACGAGTAATACAAACATGATTCTGTCCGATTTCATGTAAAATTGTATTATTGTATGGTACAAGTGTCCAAATACATGTTCCCACTGTATGCTGTAGGGAGCATGGTTCAAACACAGGTGTGTGCAAAGGACACACCATACCGAAAGGCCATATTTGACAATCTTGAGCTTGGTGAGTTCTATTGCTAGCATCAATCCATCCACCCTTGAACTTTGGTACCCACAGATTTTGGCCATACAGGTGGGGAAGCACTATAAACTGGCACCAAATGTTGTTTTTTGTGATATCTTTTTGCCGCTTGATTGATAACGTGATGTTGGTCCCTGTGCTTACTGTTAATAGCACCTATCCTGGGCCTCCCCAGTACCCGCATGCGTCACAAGTGATGCTCCAGTGTCCTATACTGCAGGCTTTTCCGAAAGGACAGGTAAAATTGTCTTGCGTACGATCAGTGTTAGCTAACCCCCACCCTATGCAGCCATCCCATGCTGTGTTTGAGGATGGAAGTAGCACAGTCACAGATAACGAGACACAGACTTGCCAGCACGAGTTGGTAAGTCGCCATTTTGGGCAGAATTCCTGTGGGAGGAAGCATAAATATATTAATTCAGCCCCGTTTAGTCAATTTACCCTTGTCAACACAGAGAGGAATATCTTGACCAGTCAGGAGCACCCAATAAGTGTTTCCTTCTCCTTTCGCTAAGATTTCCCCTGCTTGTAAGGGTTTCTGGGGGTACTGCACCCACACTTTTCCTCCTTCACAAACTGTGTCCTGAGTCTGATTTTCTTTTTCAATTGTAGGGACACTAACTTTGCCTAACATGTGGCTTATGGGAGTTCCCCCAGGCAATGGTCGGTGATTCAGATTGCGCATTGCTTGTGGTAAAGACCTTTAACCACCCTTGCAATGTGTTAGTGGGAGTTAATATTTTAATCTGTTGCTTAAGTAGTCCATTCATGCGTTCTATTAACCCTGCAGCTTGTGGATAGTAAGGTATGTGAAACATCCAATAGATCCCGTTGTCTACCGCCCACTGTTGCACTGTTTGACCTGTGAAGTGCGACCCATTATCGGACTGTACTTCTGCTGGCTCACCATAGTATGTGATTAAATTCTCCAGTCCTTTAATCGTACTTTGTTGATTCGCTTTTAGTCACTGGATAAGCTATCAAAAGTCCAGAATAGGTATCAACAGCAGTGAGCAAATATTGGAACCATTGTTGCAATGGTAAAGGTCCTACATAATCAACTTGCCATATTTGTGCTGGTTGAGTCCCTCTCTTAATATGGGCACCGGGTTGTCGTTGTAGGGGAAAATGCTTCACCTTTTGACAAATTTCACAGGTGTTTATGATCTGTTTAACACCGTCCGTAGTCAAATGTAACCCCCTATTTCGTGCCCATTGTATCGTACCTTGAGTGACCAAATGTCAAGATTTATGGTGGGCCCACTTGCCTATGCCATATTCTTCCTCTTCTGCCTCTTTGACAGCCCGTACCTGGGCTATATTATCAACGGTGTTATTATATTCAGAGATCTTTGAAGTGTTTTTCAGGTGAGCGTCCACATGATATACAGTTATTTTCATCTTCTGGGCTTTGGACCATATTTGTTGGTAACTTTGAAGGTATGAGGCATGAATTGGCTAAGATAGATTGGCTAATGATACTTAAGGGGTTGACTGTGGATGGGCAATGGCAGACATTTAGAGACCGCATGGATGAATTACAACAATTGTACATTCCTGTCTGGCGTAAAAATAAAAAAGGGAAGGTGGCTCAACCGTGGCTATCTAGGGAAATCAGGGATAGTATTAAAGCCAAGGAAATGGCATACAAATTGGCCAGAAATAGCAGCGAACCTGGGGACTGGGAGAAATTTAGAACTCAGCAGAGGAGGACAAAGGGTTTGATTAGGGCAGGGAAAATGGAGTACGAGAAGAAGCTTGCAGGGAACATTAAGGCGGATTGCAAAAGTTTCTATAGGTACGTAAAGAGAAAAAGGTTAGTAAAGACAAACGTAGGTCCCCTGCAGTCAGAATCAGGGGAAGTCATAACGGGGAACAAAGAAATAGCGGACCAATTGAACAAGTACTTTGGTTCAGTATTCACTAAGGAGGACACAAACAACCTTCCGGATATAAAAGTGGTCAGAGGGTCTATTAAGGAGGAGGAACTGAGGGAAATCTTTATTAGTCGGGAAATTGTGTTGGGGAAATTGATGGGATTGAAGGCCGATAAATCCCCAGGGCCTGATGGACTGCATCCCAGAGTACTTAAGGAGGTGGCCTTGGAAATAGCGGATGCATTGACAGTCATTTTCCAACATTCCATTGACTCTGGATCAGTTCCTATCGAGTGGAGGGTAGCCAATGTAACCCCACTTTTTAAAAAAGGAGGGAGAGAGAAAGCAGGGAATTATAGACCGGTCAGCCTGACCTCAGTAGTGGGTAAAATGATGGAATCAATTATTAAGGATGTCATAGCAGCGCATTTGGAAAATGGTGACATGATAGGTCCAAGTCAGCATGGATTTGTGAAAGGGAGATCATGCTTGACAAATCTTCTGGAATTTTTTGAGGATGTTTCCAATAAAGTGGACAAAGGAGTACCAGTTGATGTGGTATATTTGGACTTTCAGAAGGCTTTCGACAAGGTCCCACACAGGAGATTAATGTGCAAAGTTAAAGCACATGGGATTGGGGGTAGTGTGCTGACGTGGATTGAGAACTGGTTGTCAGACAGGAAGCAAAGAGTAGGAGTAAATGGGTACTTTTCGGAATGGCAGGCAGTGACTAGTGGGGTACCGCAGGGTTCTGTGCTGGGGCCCCAGCTGTTTACATTGTACATTAATGATTTAGACGAGGGGATTAAATGTAGTATCTCCAAATTTGCGGATGACACTAAGTTGGGTGGCAGTGTGAGCTGCGAGGAGGATGCTATGAGGCTGCAGAGCGACTTGGATAGGTTAGGTGAGTGGGCAAATGCATGGCAGATGAAGTATAATGTGGATAAATGTGAGGTTATCCACTTTGGTGGTAAAAACAGAGAGACAGACTATTATCTGAATGGTGACAGATTAGGAAAAGGGAAGGTGCAACGAGACCTGGGTGTCATGGTACATCAGTCATTGAAGGTTGGCATGCAGGTACAGCAGGCGGTTAAGAAAGCAAATGGCATGTTGGCCTTCATAGCGAGGGGATTTGAATACAGGGGCAGGGAGGTGTTGCTACAGTTGTACAGGGCCTTGGTGAGACCACACCTGGAGTATTGTGTACAGTTTTGGTCTCCTAACTTGAGGAAGGACATTCTTGCTATTGAGGGAGTGCAGCGAAGATTCACCAGACTGATTCCCGGGATGGTGGGACTGACCTATCAAGAAAGACTGGATCAACTGGGCTTGTATTCACTGGAGTTCAGAAGAGTGAGAGGGGACCTCATAGAAACGTTTAAAATTCTGACGGGTTTGGACAGGTTGGATGCAGGAAGAATGTTCCCAATGTTGGGGAAGTCCAGAACCAGGGGTCACAGTCTAAGGATAAGGGGTAAGCCATTTAGGACCGAGATAAGGAGAAACTTCTTCACCCAGAGAGTGGTGAACCTGTGGAATTCTCTACCACAGAAAGTAGTTGAGGCCAATTCACTAAATATATTCAAAAGAGAGTTAGATGAAGTCCTTACTACTCGGGGAATCAAGGGGTATGGCGTGAAAGCAGGAAGTGGGTACTGAAGTTTCATGTTCAGCCATGAACTCATTGAATGGCGGTGCAGGCTAGAAGGTCTGAATGGCCTGCTCCTGCACCTATTTTCTATGTTTCTATGTTTCTATGTTGCCATAGGTGATTTCCCCACAAGTCTTTCCAATTATTTGCCAGTTATGTTCATGCCAGTTTCGCATCCAGCTTGCCATGCCACTGGCTACTGCCCATGAGTCAGTATATATGTGTACTTGTTGCTGTTCCTCTTCTAACGCAAGGACTACAGCTGCTAGTTCTGCGAGCTGGCTGGAGCCTCCCACACCCTCATCATGAACAATTGTCTGGGTTTTTGGATTGAAGGCAGCGGCTTACCATCGCCGAAGGCTGTTTCACCAGACCGCTGAGCCATCTGTGAACCAGGCATGGCTACGTTCTTCAGGTGTTAACTGTTCAAAAGACACGCCCCAGGAGATCGGTGACTCTTGGGTTAAACTGACAGACGACTGCGTAAGTTCACTCTCAGCTGTTTGTGGGTATTCAGCCACATGCTCATGTAGTCGGGTGATTCCTTCTTTTCCTTTACTTGCTCTGTCTGCGATTGATAACGGATACCTGTAGCTCAAAAGGCTGTCCAGGCACTCGCGGGGCTCGGGGTAAAGCTTGAGCTACGGCTTCTTTGGCTGCATCAAAAGCCACCTGCTGTTCCTTTCCCCACTCGAAGTGGGCCTTTTTTCGTGTTATGGCATACAGCGGTTTTAATAACATTGTGAGGTGAGGTATGTGTCTCCTCCAGTAACCCAATAGTCCCACGAACCGTTGTGTCTCAGTTTTATTCGTGGGGGTGGCCATTTCTTGAATTTTATTCTTCACAGGCTCGGGTATGATGCGCTCACCCCGAGACCATTGGATCCCCAGAAACTGGACAGTCTGGCTAGGGCCCTGCACCTTCTTCGGATTTATCTCCCAGCCCCTGTCTCGCATGCGTTGGACTAAAGTAGCTAGGGCTTCTGACACCACTGCCTCGGTGGGACCCCTTATTAGTACATCATCGATGGAGTGTGCCAGTGAGACATTAGGAGCCAACGTGCACATGTCCATGTCCCGGGCCACCAATCCGTGGCATAGGGTAGGGCAATGTAGGTAACCTTGAGGTAGGCGTTTAAACGTGTATTGCCTCCCTTCCCAAGTGAATGCAAACTGGTCCTGGGATTCTTCCGCTATTGGAATGGAGAAAAAGGCATTGGCCAGGTCGATTACCACATACCACTCCGCACCTTCTTCAGACAGTCGCTCTGTTATAGTTACTACATCTGGGACAGCGGTTGCCAGGGGAGGGGCAAATTTGTTCAGTTGTCGGTAGACCACAGTCATCCTCCAACTTTTGTCGGGTTTCTGCACAGGCCTAAGAGGGCTATTGTAGGGTGACACCGCATGTCTAATGATACCCACCTCCAAGAGCCCTTGTATGGGTTCCCCTATTTCTTTGTGTCCCCCAGGTATTCGGTACTGTTTCATAGTCACTATACGCGATGGCCGTAGTATTACCACTGGTTCTCACTTTGCTTCTCCTGCAATCACAGTGATCGCCCGTATCCCGAATGAGAATCGCCCGAACGAGGTGTTGTGTGTGGTTCCCTTTACAAGGTCCATCCCAATAATATGTTCCTTTACTGCCGACATTAAGACCGTTACCCAGGGCGGGGGCCCATTTCCCAACACCATTCTGATAGTTGTTCAGACAGCGGGCGTTTCTGCCCCTCCGACCCCATTAATCATCATACGGGTCCCTGTGTGTTTCCTAGAATTTCCATGGACAATAGTAACTTCTGCCCCTGTGTCTAGTAAAGCAACATCTCTTTTTATGTTCCCCCCCGCCAATGTCTCGTAATCGGAATGTGTGGCCTCAGATCCTCGGGAGCTTGGGTTGATGTGCTTCTAATGGGGAGTACAATGGATCCCAGCCACACCCCTAGTCGAGGGGATTACTAGCCTTCCACAGCTCTTCTATAGGCTAGCGGGAGGTGGTTTCTCCGCATCCGCAGACTTAACGTTATCCGACTTAGTCTCCCTTACCTCCCTCCTTTCACCCTTCCTGGGATGCAGTGTTGCTTCCACATAGAATACATCGCTCCTGTTGGGACTCCATCAATTTTTTCCTTGGGGACCCCTGCCTTCAGTAAAGCCGCGAACATGTCCCTTCGCATAATTCTTTTTTTTGTCTTTCCTGACCCTGTACCTTTCCCAGAGGTCGAATCTTGTTGCTGGTCCCGATCCCCCTCTATATTAGTCGTTCTCGACTCTCGCACACTATCTTCTACATCCTCTAACTGTCCTAACAATAGGGAAGCGTGCCCCACCTGCTGCCCTTGGGCTGGTCCCAATAATGCGAGTAGTGTACCCCTCATCACAGGAGGGCCACTCTTCATCAGCCTGCTCCGCATTCCTGCCATAAAGAGCTCCTGATCTGGCCCCCCATATGGTTGGTGAAATAATCCTCCCTGTGTTGCCATGTTGCGCAACGGTATCGCACCCTCCGCCATAGTATTCCAAAGTTTTACCTCCCCTTCCCAATCAACGGCAGAGGGATATTTTTGCTGAACCCCTATAGTAACCATGTTCCATAGCGATCCTGTGCCCTGGACATTCCGTAGCACGGCTGTGATATGGTGGTCCGTAGTCATAGTCCCCATTTTTGTTAACTCTTCGGGGTTAAGTATTATGCCTGATGCTCCCTGGTCCCAAATCCGGGTTAGCCATTCTGACAATGATTCCCCGGGTTTTTGGTGAAATCGAGACCTTAATTCTTGTAACTCACTAGTGGTGAAGTCACGCACACCTCTAGTGTTTACCGGCTGTTCCCCATCTTGCTGTTTCATCTTATTTGTCATAAGGGGTCTAGCTTCCGTGCTCGGAGCGTATGGGGGAGGGTCTTTAGTTTCCTCCCGCTCCCCCCCCTCTCCATCTGTCCACTCATAATCTGAGTCAGAGGAGTCCCAGATGTCTCCGTCCCAACGAGCCAGATCCTAAGTGGGTCCAGCTACCAATGCATGTACCTTTGACCGATCTACCTGTAATTTCTGTCGTCTGGCTTTCTTTTTATTTTGTACTGTCACCAGACGGCATATTAAAGTTTCTGATTTTTCATTGACCTTGTCCGCTCGCTCTTGTGCAGTGCAGACCGCTTCAGTCAGGGTCGAGTTTTGACTTTCCTAAACCTTAACAGCTGTTTTTAACTGTAGGTTTCCTGCCTCACTTTCCTTAAGTTGTTTATACATCGCCCTTAAGGCTGTCAACAAAATCCATCCCATTTGTGGGGGACTATTTTTCTCCTGTGGGAAGCCCACTTCCTCCAGGAGAGACAGTACCGTGTGGGGTACGGCTCTATCTTTGTTCTGTTCCAATAACGGCGTATCCCCATGTTGCGGGGGTCCAAACCGGGCTAGCACATTGGCAAGAGAGCCAAAATCCTCATCCCTCGTGCCCCACCCTGGTATTCTATACTTCTCTCCCACAGGAGGAGACTGCTTCTTGTCTTTTCTCTTAAACATTTTACCAGATCCTGCCGACTACGTCAAAATGTTTTGGATCGATAATAATAGACCCAAGTTTGGGATCTGGATGAATGTTAAATAAGAGACAAGACAAATGAAGTAAAGATAAAACACCGTTTACTGAGGGAAAAGAAATATAATACAGTTTACGAAGGAAAGAGAAGTATGATAAGGTGCAACAAAGCTCACAGCCTTCGGCCCGTCAGGAACTCCGCAACGACGGCTGGTCAGGAGCCTTGGGGGTCCTGGCACCGCTCGCTAATCACGGTCCAAGGTAAAGTTCAAAGAGCTACTGGCCAGTTCCGTTCCTTTATACTATTGAATGAAACATGGGTGCATGTGGCTTATGGCCAACTCCTAATCTATAAGGCCTCAGCTGTTCTTCCACAAAGCATGAGACCTCGAGGCGGCAATCGTCCCATAAACAATATGGTGTGTGCATCAAGGTCTCTCTCTCTCTCTCTCTCCCTCTCTGCATCAACAACATTCCACGAGACATGAAGCAGAAAATACACTGTAAATGTCGGAATATCATAATTAACCCTATGTGATTAACCCTATACAATACACCTATTCAAAAAAGGAGGCAGACAAAATGCAGGAAACTATAGACCAGTTAGCCTAACATCTGTGGTTGGGACAATGTTGGAGTCCATTATTAAAGAAGCAGTACCAGGACATTTGGAAAAGCAAAATTCAGTCAGGCAGAGTCAGCATGGATTTATGAAGGGGAAGTCATGTTTGACAAATTTGCTGGAATTCTTTGAGGATGTAACGAACAGGGTGGATAAAGGGGAACCAGTGGATGTGGTGTATTTGGACTTCCAGAAGGCATTTGACAAGGTGCCACACAAAAGGTTACTGCAAGATAAAAGTTCACGGGGTTGGGGTAATATATTAGCATGGATAGAGGATTGGCTGACAAACAGAAAACAGAGAGTTGGGATAAATGGTTCATTCTCTGGTTAGAAATCAGTAATGAGTGGGGTGCTGCAGGGATCAGTGCTGGGACCTCAACTATTTACAATCTATATTAACGACTTGGAAGAGGGGACTGAGTGTAACGCAGCCTAGTTTGCTGGCGATACAAAGACGGGAGGAAGGGCAATGTGTGAGGAGGACATAAAGGGGCTGCAGGAGGACATAAACAGGCTAAGTGAGTGGGCAAGACTTTGGCAGATGGAGTATAATGTTGGAAAGTGTGAGGTCACGTACTTTGGCAGAAAAAAATCAAAGACAAGTTATTATTTAAATGGAGTAAGATTGCAAAGTGCTACAGTACAGCGGGACCTGGGAGTACTTGTGCATAAAACACAAAAGGATAGTATGCAGGTACAGCAAGTGATCCGGAAGGCCAATGGTATCTTGGCCTTTATTGTAAAGGGGACGTAGTATAAAAGCAGGGTAGTCTTGTTACAGCTGTACAGGGTATTGGTGAGGCCACACCTGGAATACTGCATGCAGTTTTGTTTTCCATATTTACGAAAGGATATACTTGCTTTGGAGACAGTTCGGAGACGGTTCACTCGGTTGATCCCGGGGATGAGGGGGTTGACTTATGAGGAAAGGTTGAGTAGGTTGGGCCTCTAATCATTGGAATTCAGAAGAATGAGAGGTGATCGTGTCGAAACGTATAAGATTATGAGGGGGCTTGACAAGGTGGATGCAGAGAGGATGTTTCCACTGATGGGGGAGACTAGAACTAGAGGGCATGATCTTAGAATAAGGGGCCGCCCATTTGGAACTGAGATGAGGAGAAATTTCTTCTTTCAGAGGGTTGTGAATCTGTGGAATTCGCTGCCTCAGAGAGCTGTGGAAGCTGGGACATTAATAAATTTAAGACCGAAATAGACAGTTTCTTGAACGATGGGGGGGATGAGGAGTTATGGGAAGCGTGCGGGGAAGTGGAGCTGAGTCCATGATCAGACCAACCATGATCTTATTGAATGATGGAGCAGGCTTGAGGGGCCGTATGGCCTACTCCTGTTCCTATTTCTTATGTTCTTATGTAATCACAACTGACTACAATCTCTTTAATTTTTTTATAGTGAGAGACATTAACTTATTACATTCAGATCATAACCTCTGCCCTATTTTTTTCAGATAGTAGCTTTTGCTGATGATTCTGATATTCCTATTTACACCTCTTCTGGAATCATTTTTTGTTTCTTAACTTGTCCCATTACAATCTCTTTTTGCCTCGCACCATTGTCCCTTTTGTCATTTAATTTCTCACCTTCCACCCAATTGCAGCCCTTCCCTTTTGTTCTTTCCTCCCCTCCACCACTTTCCCTGCCTCTGTACACTTTGCGGCATCCTAGCCCGGAAATTGGCGCGATCCCAGCATGCAAGACCATCAGCAGGCCGGGGCCATTAGAGGGAGCAGCGGTGGCAGCATACCACTTCAGGGAGCAGCGCGTGCTGCTGCAGGAGGGTGATGGCTGACTGCAGTACGGGCAGGTACAGCAGGAGTGGCGAGGTCGAGGCGAAAGAGCGACAAGTGTTCGTAGAGGGATGTGATCAGGGCCCAGGAGAGGCGAGAATTTGAGGCCCAGAAGAGACGAGGGCCCAAGGGCAGCACGGGCCAGCCTACATGGCGATAAGTGTGGGCACTAGGTCTGTGCAGCAGAGCTGGTTTCCAGTCATCTTGGTTAATCCTTGCCACTGGACCAAGACCTAGCTCTGTCAAGCCCATGTGGTGGCTGGTGTGCAACAACCACCACACGTTAAAAAAATCCACGCACAGGCATCTTCCAGCCTTCAAGATGTAGTTCGGGATCTGGAATATCATGTCCTCCATTGAAACACCTGTGAACTCATCCCTTTTCGGCGTGGAAGCAAGTCATCCTCGTTTCGAGGGATTGCCTATGATAGTGCCTTGCTTAAACCTGTTACAGCTCTCACCTTTCCCAGTTCTTAGAAAGGTTGTCAGACCTGAAATGTTAATTCTGTTTTTCTCCCCACAGATGCTGCCTAACTTGCTGAGTGTTTTCAGCATTTTCTGTTCTTATTTCAGATTTCCAGCATCTGTAGTATTTTGCTTTTGTACTTATCCAACATACAAACACATGTTATCCAACATACATACACAACAGACATGATTTTTGCAGCATGACAGCTTCAGGAAAAATGCAGGGAACAGCACCAGCCCTTATACACGGCCTTCTTTGACCTTACAAAAGCCTTTGACACTGTCACCCGCGAGGGTCTATGGAGCGTCCCCGTTTCGGATGCCCCCAAAAGTTCGTCACCATCCTCCGCCTGCTCCACGATGACATGCAGGCCGTAATCCTTACCAACTGATCCATTATAGACCAATCCACGTCCAGACCAGGGTCAAACAGGGCTGCGTCATCGCCTCAACCCTCTTCTCAATCTTCCTCGCTGCCATGCCCCACAGTCAACAAGCTCCCCGCTGGAGTGAAACTAAATTACAGAACCAGTGGGAACCTGTTCAACCTTCGTCGTCTCCAGGCCAAGTCCAAGACCACCCTAACCTCTGTCGTCGAATTATAATACGTGGACGACGCCTGCGTCTGCGCACATACAGAGGCTGAACTCCAGGACATAGGCGACATATTTACTGAGGCGTACAAAAGCATGGGCCTTACGCTAAACATCCGTAAGACAAAGGTCCTCCACCAGCCTATTCTCACCGCACAGCACTGGTCCCCAGTCATAAAGATCCACGGTGCGGACAACATGGACCATTTCCCATACCTCGTGAGCCTCTTATCAACAAGAGCTGACAGTGACGACGAAATTCAACAGTGCCTCCAGTGCACCAGTGCAGCCTGAGGAAAAAAGTGTTTGAAGACCAGGACCTCAAATTTGCAACCAAGCTCATGGTCTACAGGGCTGTAGTAGTACCCGCCCTCCTGTAAGGCTCAGATACATGGACCATGTACAGTAGACACCTCAAGTCGCTGGAGAAATACTATCAACTATGTCTCCGTAAGATCCTGCAAATCCCCTGGGAGGACAGACGCACCAACATTAGCATCCTCGACCAGGCCATCATCCCCAGCATTGAAGCACTTGATCAGCTCTGCTGGGCAGGCCACATTGTTTGCATGCCAGACACGAGAGTCCCAAAGCAAGTGCTCCACTCGGAACTCTTTCATAGCAAACGAGCCAAAGGTGGGCAGAGGAAACATTATAAGGACACATTCAAAGCCTCCCTAATAAAGTGCAACATCCCCACTGACACCAAAGACCGCCCTAAGTGGAGGAAGTGCATCCAGGAGGGTGCTGAGCACCTTGAGTCTCATCACCGAGAGAATGCAGAAATCAAGCGCAGGCAGCGGAAAGAGCATGCGGCAAACCAGTCCCACCCACCCTTTCCCCAAAAGACTATCTCTCCCACCTGTGACAGGGACTGTGGTTCTCGTATTGGACTGCTCAGCCACCTAAGGACTCATTTTAAGAGTGGAAGCAAGTCTTCCTCGATTCCGAGGGACTGTCTATGATGATGATGACACATGTTTACTATATTTATAATAAAAAGATTTATATTTGTGTGAAATACTAAATTGAGTTTCTTTAGCACGAAGAAGCAACGTGCACTTTGGGGCTGAAGCTCTGGACTTCACACCATAATGTGAAGTCAGCTAATTTAAATAATTTTACGGCATCCCAGCATCTAGGCAATGGCATGCTGGGAGCACAGCAAGGTCAAGAGGAATGGTTATCTAGTGCCAATGTCTCTTGAAATGCTGTTATCCACTGTTAAAGTGCCTGTATTTTTTTGAAGAAGGTTATCTGAGCCTAGCAAGGCCCCATTCACAGATTGGATATTCTGCTGCAGGAGATCCTGCAATGAGAAGTGACCCCATTTTCAGCTCCATTATGGGGCTTTGCCCTAATTCAGGGGTTCTCAATCTTTTTGCTTCCGAGACCCCCCTCCCATGTTATAAAAGTTCCGCGACACCTGTGCCACAACACAAGTATTTTTTCTGTATAAAAATTAATTATTAGTTATTCATAGCTCTATTACACCGTGTATAAAGAAGAATTTATTAAGTCCTAAATTTTGCAGAAGCAAAATAGTGCGGATGCTGTAAATCTGAAATAGAATCAGAAAATGCTGGAAATACTCAGCAAGTCAGGCAGCATCTTTGGAGAGAGAAACGGAGTTAAAGTTTCAGGTTTGACGAAAGGTCATCAATCTGAAACATGTATGTAAAACTGTGAAAATCACAGGGTTCCAATGGCCAGACACTCAGAGGCCTCAATTTTGCATTTTTTTGGCTTTTAACTCTCAGATTCTACCTGTCGAGTCATTACACATTCCTGCATCAATGAACAAAACAGCCCATCACTTCAGATTAAAAGCCCTTTGCTGAAAAGCAACATGGCACTGCCTTTTGCGTCAGGAATTGCATGAATAATAAGTTGCAAACCAGTATTTTAATCTGTTCTACTCTATCAGAAGATATCCAGAAGTATTTCTAAAACAGTTCCCAAACCTGGCTGAAAGCTGAAAGATCTGTTTTACAGCCTATTCAGCCACAACCCACAGTCCACATACATTGTGATTGTTTTGTAAAATTTAAGCTTGCTACAGTTGATGTAAATTTTCAATTTATCACTCTGGTAGGGTGTGTGAGGGTGCAGAGTCAGATCAGGGGCCACCTGGGCGTGAAAATTCCACCAACAAATCTGATCAGAGAGTGTCAGTGAACCGTGTGTAAGGGGAGGGCAAGAGGGTGTGGAGTCACCAGAAAAACAATATCAACATTCACAATAATCCAACCTTCTCTCTCACTGTATGCGTTTGGATCATTCATTTCTAAACCACTCCTTGGAATGTTGTCTCACATTATAACGCCCTTAAAACACTTAAATATTTATTGACCTTCCCTTCCTTGGCACTCAGACTCATCCATTTGTCGATATATAAATGCTAATATGCTAGACAAACCAGAGGACGTGATTCACCAGCGCTAGATTGGCACAGGTTCACAGCCACTGTATCTGCAGATTGATGGAGCTCCATAAGAGATAGAGGTAGTCTCCATTCAAATGATGCCAAAGTCTCTTTCTTTCCTGCCATAAACATCAGTAGTCTCACCTGTATATTTATGGGCGGACTTTGTCTGGCAGACAAACTGGAAGACCCCCTGAAATCTTCTCGAGGACTCCTAGGGGGCTAAGGACCCCCGGTTGAGAACTCTTGTCCTAATTGACATAAAATCTAGCTTTAATGAACCTTGTGCACATTGTGCTAAAAATGCATTTTAAGCCCCAAGGTATTATCCTGCATATTTAACCAAGGCTAATCACATACTGATTTTTGCGCTCTAGGTTCCCCAATGGCCCCTGATCTGACTCTGCACCCTCACACACCCTACCAGAGTAATAAATTGGAAGGGATTCCAAATTTACATCAACTATAGCAAGCTTAAATTTTACAAAACACAATCACAGTGTATGTAGACTGTGCATTGTGGCTGAACAGGCTGTGAAACAGATCTTTCACTGTAATGCTAATTTCCTTTTCAAAGGCACACATAGCGTATATACAGCTGTTTAACCTATCAGCCTGCTTTCAGAGAATGTCAGACATGGAGGTTTTGTTCTTTCAGTGCGGGACCTAGCTGTGTCTGGGTGTGCTGCATCTATTCAAAACAGACGTAAAATGACACATTTCACACCATAACGAAGGAGGAATTACGTAACTACACAGCTATTTTTTGAACGTGTTACCCAGTTTATATTTACTGACATGTCAGTGATGACGTTTTTCCACTTATACATGGAAAAAGTACATATCTGTGGTATACCTTTAATATAGAAATGAAACCACTTCCTTTTCTGTGCTGTGAAGACTTAAAGAGAATGTACATTGGTGCTGGTGACTTTCTGATGTGCTCATTCTTTCAAGAAAGCGGTGGTGTACTGGTTAAAAGCAAACATATCCTCCCACATCCATGTGTGGGAGTTAGTTATTTTGGAAACTTAAAATAAAAAAAAGACATTCTTACATTTTCTTATTCAAAAATACTTAAAATATCAATTCAGGATGATGCCACTTTCAACTATTCAGAACACCTGTTTGCAATGTGTTGTGTACCTCCATTCTAAGACACTTATAGGTAATTCATAATGGTTTTGTCCATGCTTTCATCCAGGAGACTTGATGGTATAATTTGGTTTGTATCTCACAGACATTTATCTAATTCCTTTTGCAGTTTGTATTCTTGGTTTGCAATCCTAAAACCATCTTGTTATCTTATAATTCTACAGCCATCTCTCCATGCCTCATCTTTGTTTATATTGTATAATTTTTGTTCATTCCCCTGCTCTTATCCTCATATATCACATTACCCCTGTTAACTTCCTACAGAGTAATAGTGATTCTGTGAGCTTAGTGCTTACCTGAAATAGGAATGACCAACTCCGGCAAATTGTCTGGCGTTATCCCTAATTTGTTGGACAAAGTGAACTCCTGGTCTGGATTGGGTCTTTGAAAATAGTAGGGGAAGAATATCTGGCATAACTGAAACTCTTAAAGAGCTATAGCCAGACTTTACAGGAATGCGACCGCTTAAATGTAAATGGTTGCATGTGGAACCAAAGATTTTTGGTAGCCTTTCCAACAACAGCAACAACAAAGGCTGTATGGGCTCAAAATTTTTTGCCTATCTGTCCAAAGATGGTTGGGCCAATAAAATGTCTGGCAAAAACCAATGCCCTGCAAAACAACGGCAGAGGCAGAAAACTTGACTGCCACTGGCATTTCCATCCCTATGCGACAGGCTGGCTGCAGGTGCACTTGAAGCAGGCGGCTCAGCTCTGCAACTGTCTCCATACTGGCTCAGAGGCTAATGATGGCAGGTATCTTGAGTCATTGCCAGTTATGTGTGCTAAGATCTACAGATTTGATTGTTGATGTAAAGGTGGGTTCAGACTGTCTGCTGATTTCTCTGGCATGTCTTCTTTTATCTTATACCACTTTGATCAGGAAGTCATCCAGCGGCATGTTAATGACACCCGGCCATTAAAATCAGCTGAGCCTCGCACTGTCACTCTAGGACAGGCGGGCCATTCACTCGGTTGCATTCCTGCCTGGGAGTTAACATTTCCCCCATTGTTTTTCATCATTCAATTTCTGTCAAAACATACAGAACAGCCACGGCTTTTGTGCAGTATTTCTACAACATTGATTGACACTTATACAAAGGAGGTGTAATGACTTCCCCATCACTGTATGTTAGCTTTAACACTAAATCATGTAGTATGAGCTGAATACTTGGGTACATTCATTTATTATTGTTGGAAAATAAAGTCGTACTGGAACATAACATGGCGTATTTTGCCTCCTTAGGGATTTGAATGAAAATTGTTTGCATAATCTGCCATTTTATTGCATGCGTGTTCGTGGTTGTATCCTGCTGAATTAACCAGCTCAATTTTAATAAGTAAAATAAAAAATAAAATTATATTGCATAAATGTGAATTGATTTAATATTTGAGACATTTCTTGCAAATAAAATTTTTATTATTGCTTTCTCTTTATTTTAATACATTTTTTTAAATAGAAGAGTTTTGTGTGTCACAAAAATAGTTATATATTCTACTGAAATACAATTAATATTGTAACATTAGAATAAATGGGAGATGTTATTCAGCAGTATTATAAATAAAGAACAGCTAACAAGTTAGAATAGGAAATTTTGGGCATTGTTTTGTTTAACCTGAATTTTTCTTAACAAAAAAAAGAAACAAAAAAGACTTGGATTTATATAGCATCTTTCACAACCACCGGATGTCTCAAAATGCATTACAGCCAATTAAGTACTTTTGGAGCGTAGTCACTGTTGTAGTGTAGGAAACGCAGCAGCCAATTTGTGCACAAACAAGCTCCCAAAACAGCAATGTGATAATGACCAGATAATCTAATTTTTTCATGATGTTGATTGGGGATAAATAAAAGCAAGTAAATAATGGTTTTAGCAATGAAGAAAGATAATGGCCAAGAGTTTTCGCTTTGAGCTTAATCGGTAATTTGGGTGCAAATTACGCTCAAAATTGTGCTAGTTTTCAAAAGTATTCTTTTGCTCAAGTTTCCACTCAAATGTATTTGCATATTGCTGAATGTAAAATATGCCATAAACTAGTGCATTTTAGAACTTTTTTTTGCATTTAAAAAACAGAGTAACTATTTATACTAACCGCTTCTGCGTATGTGTCCTCCTGACTCCTCCCCCCGCCTTCTCCCCGAGCGAAATTTGTACTAACGATTTTCTGCACATACGTCCTCCTGACTCTGGAACTGGAAGTGGGGCCCCAAACACGCTCAATCTGACCTGACCACATTGTCCAACCAAGCCGCCGAGCCCCGAGCCTCCGACTGGGCCCCGAGCTACCTGCAGCGCCGCAAGCTGCAAAGCTCCAAGCCCCTGACCAGGCCCAGGGAGGGGTTGGGGGGAGAACAGCAGCGGTGGTGGGGGTGGGCTGATGGGGGAGGAGACCCTTACGGGGGGGAAGATAAAGAGAGCCTGAGGGAGAGAGAGAGCGAGAGCCTGGGGGGGGGGGGCGCGGGAAAGAGGCACACAGGTGGGGGGGATCGGAGGGGAGAGAGGGAACTCAGGGAAGAAGGATTTTGTTCTTCCAACCCCCTTTACACCCACACCCGATTTCTTGGAAAGCTCGGTGCATATGCTACAAGGGACATCGTAGGAGTGGATGAAATCCAGAAGTCACAACACTGTCACTATTCACTTCATAGCCAATAAAACTGTTAACAATCTGCGCACAATGCCCCAGCTATGGCAGGGTCGGGGATGGGGGGTGCGCGCGTGGGTAAGGTTTGGTAAGGGACTTCGGTTGCTGGAGGCAGCACTTCCACTGGGGTAAGGGACTTAGGCTGGGGGAGGGATGCACTTGCTCTGGGGTAAGGGACTTAAACTGGGTGAGGCAGCACTTATGCTGGGGTAAGGGACTTAGGCTGGGTGATGTGTCCTCTCTGTGTTCGAGTTGTGTCCTCGCTGACTTCTGAAGTCAAAATGGATCATGTTACAATGTGCAAAGTTAGGCTGGGTGGTTCCATTTACACATTCTAGAGAAACTTCAGGTTGTGGCTTATCCTCCAAGTGGACCAACCAGCAATAGGTCATATGATAATGGAGAGCCAATGGAGAGAAATGGCTGCCATTTAGTTAGTACAAATAGCTGCAGCCTTAAAAACACCCTAAATGTCCTTAATTCTAGTAATCTGGTGCATTTCTATTAATACAGCTGAAAATGGGTTTATCATAAAAAAATAAACATTTTTAATCAGCGCGTCTAATCCACCACCTGTGTATAACCTGATTTTAAATAACTGAAAATGACTTTAAAAAACCTGTACAGAACCATTTAGTAGTTACATAGGTGTACAGTAGTCAGTTTTTAGTAACAAAAAAAAAATATTTAAACTCTTTCAAAAAGGTGCCTTTGCGCCTAATAAAAAGCTTAATTTTAAGATCCTCCTCAAAGGGCTGCAAAATGTTGCAATGCATGGAAACTCGCTGTGGTGATTAATTCCATCTGGGGGTGTGGCCTATTTTGTGGGGAGGATCAGCTTCCAACGCAATGTTTTTTAATAGAGCGCAAAAAATTGGGGAAACTCGATTTGCGCTGGTTGCAACTTGTGCGAGAAATTCCTTGATCTTTTGCACTGGTTTGGACGACTCTGGGCAAATTGCACTGGATATTCCAGCTCAACCCAACAGAAACTCCAGGCCTTGATGTTAACCTTGTGATCTAACAAAGTAAAATTCTCTCAACAAATAAATAAGGAAATACCTGAAAAACATTCCCACAAACTAAAAAGAGTGAAAAGTGCATAAGAGATCATTTCCATGCAGTGTTAGTTCTCCTGGAAAATGCTACAGATAACTTTCCCTTAAAACATTTCCTTTATATAAATGTATTAAAGTTACTGCTGGTATGTAGTTGTATATGTTAATTAGGATAACAAGATCAAAATAAATTATTCTAATTCTTTAGCGCCTCAATATGAGCCAAGATTTACCATTACAGATTCTGTACAGGGGAAACTAACTGATGCTGGGAAAAAACTATATAAAGGAACACTATCACTAACTACAATCAGTTAATTCGAGTTGATTTTATTTGTTGAATATTTCCATCAAATGTTAGTAATAGATTTGATTCAAGTATAATTAGACTTCAGGCACACACAACCCAAAATATATTACCAAAATCATTTTTTTTGTTTGCCAATTTTTGTCAAATGTTTTTGACACAGTTATGGGTCATGAAGCTGGACTTGACCTCGGCCTACATGATGCAGGAGCTGGAGGAATCATCAAAGGGCCTCACCTGTATCAACACGCACAAAGGTCTCTTCATTTACAACAGATGCCCTTTGGGATTGATCAGCCGCGGCGATATTCCAGAGGTACATGGAAAGCTTGCTGAAGTCGGTCCCGCGCACTGTGGTCTTCCAGGATGACATCTTGGTTACAGGTCGGGACACCGTCGAGCACCTGCAGAACCTGGAGGAGGTTCTTAGTCAGCTTAATCATGTGGGGCTCAGGTTAAAACGCTCGAAGTGCATTTTCCTGGTACCTGAAGTGGAGTTCCTGGGGAGAAGAATCGCAGCAGACGGCATCAGGCCCACCGATTCAAAGACGAAGGCAATCAAGAACGCACAGAGACCACAGAATGTGACGGAGCTGCGGCTGTTTCTGTCATGTATTCAACTGTCATTGTAACCCATGTATAAGCTGACCTAAATTGTACACCTTGAGAACACTGACCACAGGAGGTGAACTTGTAAAAAACACTCCTAACCTAAACTTTCCGGTATAAAAGCGAAAGCTCCACCCACCGTCTGCCTCTTGAGGTCTTGGTAATAAAGGTAACTGGTTACAGAGTGATCTTTTCTCAAGTATGGGCCTCGTGTGCATTTATACTGTATAGTAAGGACATATTAGTTTCTAGGACTCCTGAACTACTTTGGTAATTTCTTACCGGGTCTTAGCACACTGCTAGAACCACTGCACTCTTTACTGCGTAAAGGAGATGAATGGATATGGGGTAAAAGCCAAGAAAATGCCTTTGAGCTAGGAAACTGTTATGCTCAAACAAATTGCTTGTGTTGCATGATCCATGTAAGCGTATGGTACTAGCATGTGATGCGTCATCATATGGTGTTGGGTGTGTATTGCAACAAGCTAATGAATCTGGGAAATTGCAACCGGTTGCTTATGCATCCAGAAGTCTGTCTAAGGCTGAGAGGGCCTACAGCGAAAAAGAAGCGTTAGCGTGTGTTTACGAGGTAAAGAAAATGCATCAATATCTGTTTGGGCTCAAATTTGAATTGGAAACCGACCATAAGCCACTTATATCCCTCTTTTCTGAAAGTAAGAGGATAAATACGAATGCATCGGCCCGCATCCAGAGATGGGTGCTCACGTTGTCCGCATACAACTATGCCATCCGCCACAGGCCAGGCACAGACATGGTGTAGTTGTGCCGATGCCCTCAGTAGGCTGCCATTGCCCACCACAGGGGTGGAGATGGCACAGCCCGCAGATTTAGTTATGGTAATGGAAGCATTCGAGAGTGAGCAATCACCTGTTACCGCCCGACAGATTAGAACCTGGATGAGCCAGGACCCCTTACTGTCCTTAGTAAAAAACTGTGTGCTCCACGGGAGTTGGTCTAGTGTCCCGTTAGAGATGCAGGAAGAAATAAAGCCGTACCAGCGGCACAGAGATGAAATGTCCACACAGACAGACTGCCTCCTATGGGGTAATCAGGTAGTGGTGCCAAAAAAGGGCAGGGACGCTTTCATTAGTGACCTCCACAGTACCCACCCAGGCATTGCAATGATGAAAACCATAGCCAGATCCCACATGTGGTGGCCCGATATCGATGCAGACTTAGAGTCCTGCGTGCACAAATGTCATACATGTTCACAGTTAAGCAATGCCCCCAGGGAGGCACCAGTAAGTTTATGGTCCTGGCCCTCCAAACCGTGGACCAGGGTCCATGTCGACTATGCAGGCCCATTCTTGGGAAAAATGTTTCTTGTGGTCGTAGATGTGTTCTCCAAATGGATTGAACATGAGATAATGTCGACAAGCACGTCCACTGCCACCATTGAAAGCCTGCGGGCCATGTTTGCCACGCACGGCCTGCCTGATGTCCTTGTGAGTGACAATGGGCCGTGCTTCACCAGTGCCGATTTCAAAGAGTTCATGACCCGCAATGGGATCAAACATGTCACATCCGCTCTGTTTAAACCAGTGTCCAATGGTCAGGCAGAGCGAGCAGTGCAAACAATCAAGCAGAGCTTGAAGAGGGTAACTGTAGGCTCACTGCAGACTCGCCTATTTAGTCCTGCTTAGTTATCGCACAAGACCCCACTCGCTCACTGGGGTTCCTCACGCTGAACTGCTCATGAAAAGAGCACTTAAGACAAGGCTCTCATTAGTCCACCCTGATCTACACAAACAGGTAGAGAGCAGGCGGCTTCAACAGAATCCATATCATGATCGCGCAAATGTGTCACGCGAAATCGAGATTAATGATCCTGTATTTGTGTTGAACTATGGACAAGGTCCCAAGTGGCTTCCCGGCACTGTCGTGGCCAAAGAGGGGAGTATGTTGTTTCTGGTCAAACTTTCAAATGCCTCACCTGCAGAAAACACTTGGACCAAACCAAACTCAGATTCACGGACGCTCCAGAACAATCCACATAGACTCTACCTTTTTCAACCCCCAACACACACACAAGTGGCAACCAACCCAGCGGTTGACCACGAAGCAGAACCCATCACCTGCAGCAGCCCAGCAGGACTCACCACACCTAACAGCCCGGCCAGGCCAGCTGTGCAGTTGCCCAGCGAGGGCCCAACAAACGACTCACCAAAACCAGCATTAGCACCGAGACGATCAACCAGGGAAAGGAAGGCCCCAGATTGACTCACATTGTAAATCATTACACTATTGACTTTGGGAGCTGGGGGTGGGCGGGGGGGGGGGGAGTGTTGTTATATATGTAAACCTGTAAATACTTTGTTTAACCACCAGAGCGTTAATTCCCTGGAGTCTCAAGGGATCCCACAATTCTTTGGGAGCACATAAGGAGGCCTCACAGGCTGGAGAGGCACTCTGGAGACCTGTAATAAAGGACTGTGGTCACACATTACTTTGAGCTTACAGTATCTGGTCAGATTCTTTATTCAAGACTTAACAATGATAATATAGGTACTTCTTTCATTTTTAGCTGTACCTTTAATATCTTTCTATCGCAGGATACCATGCTGGACTGCAATTTGACTATGTCATTCTTGAAGCTGAACTCAGCAACATTAACTTCAGTATTGATGATCCCTGCTGTTTACTACACTTGGCATCCCATTTATTCTCTGCCATCAACTACCAACACCAATCATTGAGATTTATTTCACTCACTAGATAGTGATTCTTGTTTACTGATCTCACTTACAAACCAAGGCACTATGTCCTTTCATCTCTCCTCTCTCGGATACTGCCCACCCAAATCCCTACCCCAATCCTTCTTACTCTTCGACCTTCCTGCTCTCCTGCCGCCATCCCAGGCTTGACTCCCTAGAGGTAAGCCTACAGCTTCCCTCTGTGCCTCTCTTGGCATCCTACGAAGGCTCATCGAGACACTCGTCGCTGCCTTCTTATGAGCAGCAACCCCAACAGTCCCATCCTACTATCTCGCCAACCTTCCTGCCCAGTGTGCGGAACTAATGGGGGCTAACCTTGCCCATCTCATCCCCATTCAACTCACCCCCCCCCCACCCCCTGCGTTGACCCTGTGGATGTAGGCAGTGGGGCAGCCATTACCAACCCTCTCCGCATCTCCCTCCAGAAAGTCTGCTCGCTAGTGAACAAGGCCCTTCCATCCATGAGCTTATCGTGGATGATGGCGTCAGCATTGTGGCTCTGACGGAAACCTGGTTGAAGGTCGATGACAACTTACCCTTAAGTGAAACCTCTCTGCCTGGCTATACCTTCCACCACTTGCCTCGCTCAGACCTCCGTGGTGGCGGTGTGTCTCTCATCAGCAAATCACACCTTGGTCTGTCTCCCTACTCTTCCGGCACTTTCTCCGCCTTTGAGCATCTCGCCCTGTTCCATCCCTCTCACCTCTCATTTAAAATTCTTGTTCTCTACCGCTCACCCATGTACCTTAAAAATGTTATTGCTGATATTTCTTCACTACTTTCTTCCCTCTGCCTCTGCACCGAATGATTTTTCATCCTCGGTGATTTCAACCTCCGTCTCAATTCATCATGCTCTCTCTCCTCTGAGTTCACTAGCTTCCTATTTTTCCTTAATCTCTTCATCCATGTAAACGCTCCAACCCATATTCACGGCCAGGCCCTCGACCTTGCCATTTCTCATGGCCTCGCTATTCTCATCGTGTCAACCGCAGATAAGGCCGTCTCGGAACACTTCCTCGTATCGCTCTCGACCTACATCCCCTTTCCACCCACCCCGCTCCCCCAATCCTACCTCCTTCTGTGTCCGCCCCTGGAAAAAACTCTCTCCTGACTCTCCAGCATTTGGCCCTCCATTCACCATGACATGTCTGAAGCTATCTCTGCTTAATCAAACCCTCACTACCACCTTTGATGCCCTAGTCCCTGTTAAAACAATTACTCTCTCTTACCCTGGCCGTTCCCCTTGGTACAGCCCTGATCTTCACTTCCTTAAGTCCAAGGGACGTAGACTTGAAGGGATATGGCAGACAACTGGTTTAGCCATTCACCGCCAGATCTGGCTGGGCCACATAAAGCACTATCAGGTCCTGCTCTCATCTGCCAGAATCATTATGGAATGTAAAGATAAACTCAGGATTCTATTCTCCACTGCTAACCAACTTTTTAAACCAGTCTCCACCCTCACCTCCGACAATAAGTGTGAGGAGCTCATGGACTTCTTTGTCTCTAAGATTGAGACCATCTGCCTCTGTCTCTTCCCTTCCTTCCCCTAGCCCATCAGGCCAAACTTCCTCTAAGGAAAGCCCTTGCCCTAGCCCTGACCTCACATCTTTCTCCATTTTCTCTCCGATCTCCCCTCGTGACCTTTCTGAGCTCATCCTGTCCATGAGACCCACTTCCTGACCCTATTCCCATCAAATTGCTGACCACCCAACTTCCTTTTCTGGCTCCCATGTTAGCTGACATTGTTAACAGTTCTCTCTCCTCAGGTACTGGCCCTCATTCCCTCAAATTTGCCGTCATCACTCCTCTCCACAAAAAAACAACCCTCAATTCCTCTGTCCTTGCAAACTACTGCCCCATCTCCAACCTCCCTTTCCTCTCCAAAGTCCTTGAATATGTTGTCGCCTCCCAAATCTGTGCCCACCTTTCCAGTAATTCCATGCTGGAATCCTTCCAATCCGGTTTCCGCGCCTGCCACAGTACCGAAATGGCTCTCATTAAAGTCACAAATGACATCCTATGTGACCATGACAAAAGCAAATTATCCCTCCTCATCCTTCTTGACTTGTCTGCAGCCTTTGACACATTAAGAAATATTAAGGGGAAAAAAGTAACTGGTGGGAGTAGTCTATAGACCATCTAATAGTAGCTACACTGTAGGACAGAGTATAAATCAATAAATAATGGAGGCTTGTTAAAGGTACTGCAATAATCATGAGCAATTTTAATCTTCATATAGATTGAACAAATCAAATTGGTGAAGGTAGCCTAGAGGAAGAGTTCATAGAGCGTATTCGGGATGGTTTCTTTGAATAATACATTGTGGAACCAACCAGGGAGCAGGCTATTTTAGATCTGGTAATGCGTAATGAGATAGGACTAATTGATGATGTTATAGTAAAGGATCTTCTATGGAAGAATGTTCATAGCATGTTAGAATTTCAAATTCAGTTTGAGGGTAAGAATTTTGGGTCTCAAACTAGTGTCCTGAACTTAAGTAAAGGCAATTACAAAGATATGAAGACAGAGTTGGCTAAAGTGGACTGGGAAAATAGATTAAAGGGTTAGACAGTCATCATCATCATAGGCGGTCCCTCGGATAAGGATGACTTGCTTCCACAAGAATTCATAGATGTTTCAATCATGGACCCGATGTTCCAGTCCTGAACTCCAATTGAGGAGGTAGAAGATGCCTGTGCATGGATTTTTTTAAACTTGTAGTGACTGTTGCACACCAGCCAAGCATTGGCAGACATTTAAGTAGATATTTCATAACTCTCAGCAAAGATATATTCCAGTGAGAAAGAAAGAATCTGAGAAGGTTGAACCATCCATGGCTAACTAAGGAAGTTAAGGATGGTATCAAATTGAAAACAAAGGCATACAATGTTGTTGATTAGTGGTAGGCCAGAGAATTGGGAAGTTTTTAGAAACCAACAAAGGACGTGAAAAAATAATAAAGAGAGAGAAGATAGATTATGAGAGTAAACGAGCAAGAAATATTAAAACAGACAGTCAGAGCTTCTACAGGTATATAAGAACATAAGAAATCGGAGCAGAGTAGGCCACCGGGCCCCTTGAGCCTGCTCCGCCATTTAATAAGATTATGGCTGATCTGATCATGGACTCAGCTCCACTTCCCTGCCCACTTCCCATAACCCTTTATTCCCTTATCGCTCAAAAATCTGTCAATCTCCGCCTTAAATATATTCAATGACCCAGCCTCCACAGGGGCAGAAAATTCCATAGATTTACGACCCTCTGAGAGAAGAAATTCCTCTTCAGCTCAGTTTTAAATGGGGGGCCCCTTATTCTGAGACTATATTCCCTAGTTTTAGTTTCCCCTATGAGTGGAAATATCCACTCTGCATCCACCTTGTCGAGCCCCCTCATTATCTTATATGTTTTAGTAAGATCACCTCTCATTCTTCTGAACTCCGATGAATATAGGCTCAATCTACTTCAACCCCCTCATCTCTGGAATCAACCTAGTGATAATTCTCTGTACAGCCTGAAATGCAAGTATATCCTTCCTTAAATTGTGTAGGGGAGGACGAAAACCCCCTCATTTTATCCAGAAGGAAAAGGGCTGTGGGATCAGTCTGGGCTGTGAATTGAAACCGATGGAAGGAAAACTTTGGGACACAAATTTTAAAAGAGCAGACAAGGCCTGCAGGGGATAAAAGGGGATGCATTCATGGAGACCCCCCCCCCCAGTGTTTGGACTCATAGGAAAGGGAATTTAATTTGGAACTATCTACCAGAAAGTTTGAAATCCTAAAGTGCACATGGAAGAAACTACGAACTTTAATCGAATTTGGGATTTTTTAAAAGATGTATGTTGGGTCTACAAGAAAAGGGGTGGAGTCAATTGTCTGGGAACTGTATACCCTCGAAACTTGCCCCTTGAAAACATTAGCATTTAAACATTGCCACATACATATTCCAACACCTTTTTCATCAGGCATAGAAATATCTGGCTCAGGCCAGACTAGCACAATGGCTACAGGAGGCCAATGCAATCAACACCCACTCAAACCTTGAGTAGGTTAAGATCAGTGGGAAAAAAACCTAAAAATCTAAAACTGCTGCATTTTTCAAAATCAAAAGTCCACCAATGAGAAGAATCGACTTCAGCAGGAGAGGCGGACTGGATAATCTGGCTATAAAAAAGGGTTTCTGATGTAGAAAAAGAAGTGATGATTTTCCATGCCCTCGTCATTCAACAACCACAACCAGCAAGCCTCTCGACACTGAAGGAAAACCAGTGTCCGAAGACACCGAAGATAGAAGAAACAAACCACCAGACTGCGGAAGGCACAGTAGTGAATATAACCTCTGGTCCCCAGAACTCCCAACTCAGTTAGGCCAGGAAAGGTGGGAGGTTGGGCATTGTACTGCTAAACTGGTGTAAAGATTTTCGTTGGGTCCGTTTTAGTGGGATTTAGGGGGATTGTTTTGTTGGTGTATTGCTGTTTGTTGAGTTACACCTTGTCAAATAAATTGGAAGCCTAAAGTTCCTCTTGGAATCACCTTGTCTCAGTTCTATTGTATTACATCTCCTGATCGTGAGTCTTATGTCAGAACCGTGTAAGGGAAGCTAGGAGCGCCTCGAAAACGCTCAACTGTGTGTCACAGGCTAGGGAAGAAGGGGTTAGGAGTGTTTGACACTCACAGGTGCCTCACAGACTAGGCATAAGCTGTGGGGACGCACGAGTCTCAAAACCCCCTTCATAAGCTGTGGACACAGTCTCTCCAGGGGTGCTCTTGCAGCACTCAGGGTACCTCACAGGCCAGGCATAAGCTGTGAGGGCAGAAGCCCAGAGAGAGACACCCAAGGCACAACAACCCTGTGAAAACCCCTTACAATACGGAGACCAAAACTGTACACAATACTCCAGGCGTGGCCTCACCAATACCCTGTACAGTTGTAGCAGGACTCCTCTGCTTTTATACTCTATCCCCCTTGCAATACAAAAAGGAAGAGAGTAGCTAAAGTAAATGTCGGT
This sequence comes from Pristiophorus japonicus, assembly GCF_044704955.1. NCBI lineage: Eukaryota > Metazoa > Chordata > Chondrichthyes > Pristiophoridae > Pristiophorus > Pristiophorus japonicus. The sequence continues at coordinate 81,052,205 of NC_091985.1, forward strand.
CCCTTAGAAGATGAGACTGGGGAATGAATAATGGGAAACAGCAAAATGGAGATTTGAACAAATAATTTGTATCGGTCTTCACGGTAGAAGACATTAAAAGCATTCCAATAGAGAATCAAGGGCTATAGAGAGGGTGAAATTAAAACAATCACTATGACTAGAGAAAAAATACTGGGCCAACTAATGGTACTAAATGTGGACAAGTCCCTTGGACCTGATAGCCTGCAGAGATAGTGGATGCATTAATCTACCAAAATTCCCTGGATTCTGGCGAGGTCCCAGCAGATTGGAAAACCGCAAATGTAACACCCCTATTTAAGAAAGGAGGGAGATAGAAAGCAGGAAACTTTCGACCAGTTAGCCTAACATCTGTTATTGGGAAAATGCTGGAGTCCAATAATAAGGAAGTGGAGCAGCACATTTAGAAAATCATATTACAGTCAAGCAGAGTCGGCATGGTTTTATGAAAGGGAAATCATGTTTGACAAATTTGCCAGAGTTCTTTGAGGATGTAACGAGCAGGGTGGATAAAGGGGGAACCAGTAGATGCAGTGTATTTGGATTTCCAGAAGGTATTCGATAAGGTGCCACATAAAAGGTTACTGCACAAAATAAGAGCTCAAGGGATTGGGGGTAATATATTAACATGAATGAAGAATTGGCTAGCTAGCAGAAAACCGAGATTTGGGATAAATGTGTCATTTTCAGGTTGGCAAACTGTAACTAGTGGGGTGCCACAGGGATCAGTGCTGGACCCTCAACTATTTACAATCTATATTAATGACTTTAATGAAGGGACCGAATGTAATTTTGCCAAATTTGCTGATGATGCTAAGATAGGTGGGAAAGCAGGTTGTGAGGAGGCCACAAAAAATGTGCAAAGGGAAATAGATAGGCTAAGTGAGTGGGCAAAAATTTGGCAGATGGCGTATAATGGGTGAAAATGTGAGGTAATTCACTTTGGTAGGAAAAATAAAAAAGCAAATTATTATTTAAATGGCGAGAGATTACAAAATGCTGCTCGACAGAGGAACCTGGGATTCCTTGTACATGAAACACAAAATGTTAGCGTGCAGGTACAACAACTAATTCGGAAGGCAAATGGAATGTTGGCCTTTATTGCAAGGGGGATGGAGTATAAAAGTAGGGAAGTCCTACTACAACTGTACAGGGCATTGGTGAGACCATGAGTTTGATTCCTGAGATGAAGGGGTTGTCTTATGAAGAAAGGTTGAGCAGGTTGCGCCTATACTCATTGGAGTTTAGAAGAATGAGAGGTGATCTTATCAAAACGTATAAGATTATGAGGGGGCTTGACTAGGGAGATGAAGAGAGGATGTTTCCCCTCGTGGGAGAATCTAGACCTAAAGGGCATAGTTTCAGAATAAGGGGTCGCCCATTTAAAATGGAGATGAGGAGGAATTTCATCTCTCAGTGGGTGGTGAATCTTTGGAATTCTCTACCCCATGGAACTGTGGAGGCTGGGTCATTGAATATATTTAAGGTGGAGTTGGACAGATTTTTGAATGATAAGCGAGTGAAGGGTTATGGGCAGCGGGCAAGGAAGTGGAGCTGAGGCCAAGGTCAGAACAGCCATGATCTTATCGAATGGCGGAACAGGCTCGAGGGGACAAATGGCCTACTGCTGCTCCTGTTTCTTATGTTCTTATGGTTGACCACTCTATCCTTCTCCAACGTCTCTCCATTGTCGTCCAGCTTGGTGGGACTGCACTCGCCTGGTTCCATTCTATCTATCTAATCATAGCCAGAGAATCACCTGCAATGGCTTCTCTTCCCGCCCCCGCATTGTTACCTCTGGTGTCCCCCAAGGATCTATCCTTGACTCCTCCTATTTCTCATCTACATGTTGCCCCTCGGCGACATCATCCGTAAACACAGCGTCAGTTTCCACATGTACGCTGATGACACCCATTTCTACCTCACTGCCTCTTCTCTCGACCACTCTACAGTCTCTAAATTGTCAGACTGCTTGTCCGACATCCAGTACTTGATGAGCAGAAATTTTCTCCTTGAATATTTGGAAGACTGAAGCCATTGTTTTGGCTCCCCCACAAACTCCATTCTCTAGATACTGACTCCATCCCTCTCCCCAACTCTTGTCTGTGGCTGAACCAGATTGTTCGCAACCTTGGTGTCATATTTGACCCTGAAATGAGCTTTCGACCACATTTCTGCAGCATAATTAAGACCACCTATTTCCACCTTAGTAACATTGCCCGTCTCCGCCCCTGCCTCAGCTCGACTGCTGCTGAAGCCCTCATCCATGCCTTTGTTACCGCTAGACTTGACTATTCCAACATACCCCTGGCTGGCCTCCCACATTATATCCTACATAAACTAGAAGTGATCCAAAACACAGCTGCCCGTGCCCTAACTCGCACCAAGTCTCGCTCACCAATCACCCCTGTGCTCGCTGAGCTGCTTTGGCTTCCAGTTAAACAACGCCTCGATTTCAAAATTCTCATCCTTATTTTCAAATCCCTCAATGACCTCACCCCTCCCTATCCCTGTAATCTCCTTCAGCCCCATTACCTCCGAGATGTCTACGCTCCTCTAATTCTGCCCTCCTGAGCATCCCTGATTGTATTTACTCAACCATTGGTATCCATGCCTTCTGGGCCTCAGCCCCAAGCTCTGGAACTCCTGGCCTAAACCTCTACTTCTCTTTCCCCCTTCAAAACACTCTTTAAAACATATAGAAACATGGAAACATAGAAATTTACAGCGCAGAAGGAGGTCATTTCGGCCCATCGTGTTCACGCCGGCCGACAAAGAGCCGCACGGCCCTTGGTCAGCAGCCCTGAAGGTTACATATAAAACTATGAACAATGACAGAAAGGCAAAGAGCACCCAGCCCAAACCAGTCCACCTCACTCGACTGCGACACCCCTTATACTGAAACATTCTACACTCCACCCCAATCGGAGCCATGTGATCTCCTGGGAGAGGAAAAAAACAGATAAAAACACAGGCCAATTTAGGGAGAAAAAATCTGGGAAAATTCCTCTCCGACCCATCCAGGCGATCGAAAACTAGTCCAGGAGATCACCCTGGCCGTATTCTATTTCCTGCAGTATTTACCATTATATCTGCACCGTCCAACAAAAGGTCATCCAGTCTAATCCCAATTACCAGCTCTAGGTCCATAACCCTGCAGGTTACTGCACTTTAGGTTCCCATCGAATCATCTCTTAAAAGTGGTGAGGGTTTCTGCATCCACCACTTTTCCAGGCAACGAGTTCCAGATCCCCATAACCCTCTGTGTAAAGAAGCCCCCCTCAAATCCCCTCTAAACCTACCATCAATTGCCTTAAAACTATGCCCCCTCATAATAGACCCCTCCACCAATGGAAATAGGCCCTTACTATCCACTATGTCCAGGCCCCTCAATATTTTGTACACCTCAATATGGTCTCCTCTCAAACTCCTCTGTTCCAATGAGAGTAAACCCAGCCTATCCAATCTGTCCTCATAACTAAGATTCTCCATTCCAGGCAGCAGCATCCTAAATCTCCTTTGCACCCTCTCTAGTGCAATCACGTCCTTCCTATAATACGGCGACTAGAACTGCACGCAGTATTCCAGCTGTGGCCTAACCAAAGTATTATACAATTTAAGCATAACCTCCCTGCTCTTACATTCTATACCTCGGCCATTAAAGGCAAGTATTCTGTATGCCTTCTTAACCACCTTATCCACCTGGCCTGCTACTTTCAGGGAACTGTGGACAAGCACTCCAGGATCCCTTTGTTCATCTACACCATTAAGTGGCCTACCGCTTAATGTGTATACCCTTTCGTTATTAGTCCTTCCAAAGTGCATCACCTCACACTTCTCTGAATTAAACTCCATTTGCACTGCTCTGCCCACCTGACCAGTAAATTGCTATCCTCCTGCAGCCCATGACTTTCCTTTTCATTATTAACCACACAACCAATTTTAGTGTCGTCTGCAATAATCATTCTCCCTATATTCAAATCTAAATCGTTTATATATACCACAAAAAGCAAGGGACCCAGTACTGAGCCCTGTGGAACCCCACTGGAAACATCCTTCCAGTCACAAAAACATCCATCAATCATTACCCTGTGCTTCCGACTTCCAAGCCAATTTTGGATCCAACTTGCCACTTTGCCCTGTATCCCATGGGCTTTAACCTTCATGACCAGTCTACCATGTGGGACCTTATCAAAATCCTTTTTTAAGTTCATATATACTACATCGTATGCACTACCCTCATCGACCCTCTTGGTTACCTCCTCAAAAAATTCAATCAGGTTGGTCAAACACGATCTTCCCCTAACAAATCCATGCTGACTGTACCTAATTAACCCTTGCCTTTCCAAATGTAGATTTATCCTGTCTTTCAGGAATTTTTCCAATAATTTTTCCACCACTGAGGTTAGGCTGACAAGCCAGTAATTACTTGGCCTATTCCTTTCTCCCTTCTTAAACAAGGGTATGTTGTGTATGGAGAAAGAGTCAGACTGAACACTGTAAGCTCAAAGTAAAGTGTGACCTTAGTCTTTTATTACAGGTCTCCAGAGTGCCTCTCCAACCTGTGAAGCCTTCTTAAATACCTGTGCTCCCAAGGGATTATGGGATCCCTTGCGACTCTGGGGAATGAGCCCTCTGGTGGCTATACAGAGTAAATACAAGTCCACATATATAACAATATTCCCCCCCCAAAGTCAATAGTGTAACTATTTACAATGTGAGTCGATCTGGGGCCCTTCTTGCCCTGGTTGATCATCTTGGTGTGAAAGCTGGTGTTGTTGAATCATTTGTTGGGCCCTCGCTGGGCTGCTGTGCAGTTGGCCTTGCTGGGCTGCCTGGTATGTTGGGCCCTGCAGGGCTGCTGTGGGTGATGGGTTCTGCTTCGTGGTCAACCATAGTGTCGGTTGCCACTGATGTGTGTGTTGGGGGATCAAAAAAGATAGGGTCCAAAGTGGGTTGATCAGGGTAGTTCGTGAATCTGAGTTTGATTTGGTCCAAGTGTTTCCGGTGAATGAGTCCTTTTGAAAGTTTGACCCGAAATACCCTGCTCCCCTCTTTGGCCACGACAGTGCCGGAAAGCCACTTGGGATCTTGTCCATAATTTAATACAAATACGGGATCATTGACTTCAATCACGCGTGACACATTTGTGCTATCATGGTATGCACTGTGTTGAAGCCGCCTGCTCTCTACCTGTTCATGTAGATCAGGGTGAACTAACGAGAGCCTTGTCTAAAGTGCTCTTTTCATGAGCAATTTAGCAGGTGGGATCCCAGTGAGTGAATGGGGGTCTCGTGCGGTAGCTAAGCAGGACTCAGGATAGGCGAGTCTGCAGTGAGCCTTCAGTTACCCTCTTCAAGCCTTGCTTGATGGTTTGCACTGCTCACTCTGCCTGACCATTGGACGCTGGTTTAAACGGGGCAGATGTGACATGTTTGATCCCATTACGGGTCATGAATTCTTTGAACTCAGCACTGGGAAAACATGGCCCGTTGTCGCTCACCAGTACATCGGGTAAGCCATGTGTGGCAAACATGGCCCGCAGGCTTTCAGTGGTGGCAGCGGACGTGCTAGCTGACATTATCTCACATTCAATCCACTTGGAGTACGCCTCTACAACCACAAGGAACATTTTACCCAAGAACGGGCCTGTATAGTCGACATGTACCCTAGACCACGGTTTGGAGGGCCAAGACCATAAGTTGAGCGGCGCCTCCCTGGGTACATTGCTTAACTGCAAGTATGTATTACATCAATGCAGGACTCTAAGTCCGCATCGATGCCGGGCCACCACACGTGGGATCTGGCTATCGCTTTCATCATTACGATGCCTGGGTGGGTACTGTGGAGGTCATTGATGAAAGTGTCTCTGACCTTCTTGGGAACCACTACTTGATTTCCCCACAGAAGGCAGTCTGCCTGTATAGACATTTCATCTTTGCACTGCTGGAACGGCTTTACCTCTTCCTGCATTTCCACTGGGACACTGGACCAGCTCCCGTGAAGCACACAGCTTTTGACTAGATAATAAGGAGTCCTGGCTTGTCCAGGTTTTGATCCGCCGGGCAGTGACGGGTGATTGCTCACTCTCAAATGCTTCCATAACCATGGCTAGATCTGCGGGCTGCACCATTTCCACCCCCGTGATGGGCAATGGCAGCCTACTGAGAGCATCGGTGCAGTTTTCTGTGCCTGGCCTGTGATGGATGGCGTAGTTGTATGCGGACGTGAGCGTCCATCTCTGGATGTGGGCCGATGCGTTGGTATTTATCCCTTTACTCTCGGAAAATAGGGATATAAGTGGCTTATGGTCAGTTTCCAATTCGAATTTTAGCCCAAACAAGTATTGATGCATTTTCTTTACCCCATAGACACACGCTAACGCTTCTTTTTCAATCATGCTGCAGGCTCTCTCGGCCTTGGACAGACTCCTGGATGCATAAGCAACCAGTTGCAGTTTCCCGAAATCATTAGCTTATTGCAATACACACCCGATGCCATATGACGACGCATCACATGCTAGTACCAAACGCTTACATGGATCATACAACACAAGCAATTTGTTTGAGCATAGCAATTTTCTCGCTTTTACAAAGGCATTTTCTTGGCTTTTGCCCTAAACCCATTCGCCCCCTTTTCGTAGTAAGACATGTAGTGATTTTAGCAGGGTGCTGAGATCAAGTAAGAAGTTACCAAAGTAGTTCAAGAGTCCCAGAAACGACCGCAGCTCCGTCATGTTCTGTGGCCTCGGTGCGTTTTCGATTGCCTCCGTCTTCGCGTTGGTGGGCCTGATGCCATCCGCAGCAATCCTCCTTCCCAGGAACTCCACTTCAGGCGCCAGGAAAATGCACTTTGAGCATATTAACCTGAGCCCCATGTGGTTGAGTCGACTAAGAACCTCCTCCAGGTTCTGCAGGTGCTCGACTGTGTTCCGACCTGTGACCAAGATGTCGTCCTGGAAGGCCACAGTGTGCTGGACCGACTTCAGTAAACTTTCCATGTTCCCCTGGATATCGCCATCGCTGACTGGATTCCAAACGGGCATCTGTTATAAACAAAAAGACCCTTGTGTGTGTTGATGCAGGTGAGGGCCTTCGATGATTCCTCCAGTTCCTGCGTCACGTAGGCTGAAGTCAGTTCCAGTTTCGTGAACGTCTTTCCTCCCGCCTGCGTTGCAAAGAGGCCATCGGCTTTTGATAGTGGGTATTGGTCCTGCAGGGAGAAACGATTGACAGTTACTTTGTGATCACCACAGATTCTGACGGTGCCGTCTCCCTTGAGGACTGGGACAATAGGACTGGCCCACTCGCTGAACTCGATCGTTGAAATGATGCCCTCTCATTGCAGCCAGTCTAGCTCGATCTCTACCCTTTCTCTCATCATGTACGGTACTGCTCTCGCCTTATGATGGATGGGTCGCGCCCCCGGAGTTAGGTGATTCTGCACTTTTGCTCCTTGGAATTTCCCGATGCCTGGTTCGAACAGTGAAGGAAATTTGTTTAAGACCTGGGCACACAAAGTGTCGTCAGCGGGCGATAGCGCTCGGACGTCGTCCCGGTTACAACGTATCTTTCCCAGCCAGCTCCTGACGAGCAGCGAGGGACCATCGCCCGGTACCACCCAGAATGGTAGCTTGTGTACCGCTCCTTCGTAGGAGACCTTTACGGGAGCACTGCCGATTACAGAAATCAGTTCTTTCGTGTCAGTTCTTAGTCATATGCGAACTGGAGTTAAGACTGGCCTTGAGGGCTTGTTGCACCGCAACCTTTCGAAAGTCTTTTTGCCTATGATGGACTGGCTCATGCCCGTGTCCAGCTCAATTGACACCGTGAGTCCATTTAGTTCAACATTCAGCATTATCGGTGAATATGTGCACCTCATGTACCTCTGCCTCCTCTATCTGAGGCTCTGGTTCGTAGTAATCCTCCTTGGATCTGTCCTCCTCTGCAATGTGGTGGTTTGCAGGTTTAACAGGCTTAGCAGCTTGCCTGCACACTCATTGGAGGTGTCCCATTGTTCCACAGCCCTTGCAAATGTATCCTTTGAATTGGCATGAATGGAAATGATGATCCCCGCAGCGCCAACAAGGTGTTAATGGCCTTGCATTCATCACCCTTGATGGTGGACTCTGAGACATCTGCGGACGTGTAGCTGCAGGTATGTGTGGCCTGCCCTGTACGTTACAATTCGAAAACAACATCACTTTGTTCACAGTACTTGTAGCAGCACTTGTGTGCTGAGAGATTTGCTTAGTATTGTCACAGGTGGCAATGAACGCCTGGGCTATCGCTATGGCCATACTCAAGGTTGGGGTCTCTACAGTCAAAAGCTTGCGAAGTATGGTTTCATGGCCAATGCCAAGGACGAAAAAGTCTCTGAGCATGTGCTCCAAATGTCCTTCAAATTCGCAATGTCCTGCAAGGCGTCTCAGCTCGGCGACATAACTTGCCACTTCCTGGCCTTCAGATCTTTTGTAGGTGTAGAACCGATACCTCGCCATCAGAATGCTTTCCTTCGGGTTGAAATGCTCTCAGACCAGTGTACACAAATCATCGTACGATTTCTCCGTGGGTTTCGCTGGAGTGAGCAAATTCTTCATGAGGCCATACGTTGGTGCCCCACAGATGGTGAGGAGGATCGCTCTACGTTTGGTAGCGCTCTCTTCCCCATCTAGCTCGTTGGCCACAAAGTATTGGTCGAGTCGCTCCACAAAAGTTTCCTAATCATCTCCCTCCAAAATTTTCTCCAGGATGCCCACTGTTCTCTGCATCTTTGGATTTGCTATCTGTATCTCATCGCCAGTTGTTGTTTATGGAGAAAGAGCCAGACTGAACACTGTGAGCTCAAAGTAAAGTGTGACCATAGTTTTTTATTGCAGTTCTCCAGAGTGCCTCTCCAACTTGTGAAACCTTCTTAAATAACTGTGCTCCCAAGGGATTATGGGATCCCTTGGGACTCCGGGGAATGAGCCCTTTGATGGCTGTACAGAGTAAATACAAGTCCACATATATAACAGGGTACTGCATTTAGCAATCCTCCAATCCTCTGGCACTATGTCTAGATCCAAAGAGGACAGGAAAATGATGGTCAAAGCATCTGCTATTTCTTCTTTTCCTTCGCTCAACAGCCTGGGATGTATTTCATCCGGGCCTGGGGACTTATCTACTGTCAAAGCTGCTAAACCCCTTAGTACTTCCTCCCTCACTATATTTATTTCATCCAGAATATCACACTCCTCCTTGATTGCAGTATCTGCATTGCCCCTTCCCTTTGTGAAAACAGATGCAAAGTATTCGTTAAGAACCCTACCAACATCTTCTGCCTCCACACAAAGATTACCCTCATGGTCTCTAATAGGCCCTACCCTTTCTTTAGTTATCTCTGGTCCCCTGCGCTAATTTCTACTTATGCAGCTCGGTGTCAAGTTTCTATCGCATAATACTCCTGTGAAGCGCCATGGGATGTTTCACTATATTAGAGGCTCTATATAGAGACAAGTTGTTGTCATTGTTGCCATATCATTTTTTTCTTTTTACAAACATCTTTTGCTCTTCTGGTCCTATTTTTGTCTCCAGTGCCTCTCTTTTTACAAACACTTTACATGCTATTTTCTCAGCCATTCACATTATCTTTTGAGCATCAAAACATTTCTTTTAATTGTGATAATGGGCCTGTTGCATTTCAGTGCCACATAAAATATTTGTATACCAATATACACACACCTGTGTAAAACATAATTTTTCCATATACTCTTACATAGTTCGATGACCTTTACTGACTTTCCATAGCGCTGTATGCCTTTTAGAGCATGCGGTGCTGTGTACAGTTATGGACAATTTCATCATTCATTCAACCATTTGACCTTTTATGATGTTATCTACTACTTATGACAAACACTGTGGTCCTTTTTAAATTCCAGTAATTATTTTTAAATAATCTGATATGTATAGCGACTGATCTGGATTTCATAAAAGTTGCATGAATGTTACTTGGTACTTATTAGCCCAAGCCTAAATGTTATCCAGGTCTTGCTGCATGCGAGCACAGACTGCTTCACTATCTGAGCAATTTGACTTCTCTTGAAGTTTATCACCATCCTCCTCACTGTTCACTGTACTTCCAAGTTTTGCGTCAGTTGCAAATTTTGAAATTGTGCCCTGTACACCCATATCCATTAATATATATCAAGAAAAGCAGTGGTCCTATAACTGACCTCTGGGGAACACCACTGTATACCTTCCTCCAGTCCTGTCACTTAGCTAATTTCGCATCCAGGCTGCCACTGTCCTTTTTATTCCATGGGCTTCAACTTTGCTGGCAAGGCTATTATGTGGCACTTTATCGAACGTCTTTTGGAAATCTATGTACACCACGTCAACCGCATTACCCTCATCAACGCTCTCTGTTACCTCATCAAAAAACTCGATCAGGTTGATTAAACGTGATTTGCCTAACAAATCCGTGCTGGACAGTGGCAGCGTGAATATGAAATTGGTTAAGTGTCAGGAAATGGAAAGTAGTGGTGAATGGTTGTTTTTCGGACTGGAGAAGGTATACAGGGGTTGATACCAGGACCACTGCTTTACTTGATATACATCTGTGCCACCACCTCTGGTGGGTCTATTCTGCTGGTGGGACAGGACATACCCCAGGGATGGTGATGGGGAAGCCTGGGACGTGGTTGAAAGGTATATTTCTATGACTATGACTATGTCAGGCTGTTGCTTGATTAGTCTGTGGGACAGCTCTCCCAATTTTGGCACATGTCCCCAGATGTTAGTGAGGAGGACTTTGCAGGATCGACTGGGTTGGGTATGCCTTTGCCATATCCGAATCCCGTGCCTAGGTCGATGCCGGGTGCTCCATTCCATTTTATTCTTATTGTTTTTTCTAGCAGTTGATACAATTGAATGGCTTGCTAGGCCATTTCAGTAGGCAGTTAAGAATCAATCACATTGCTGTGGGTCTGGAGTCACATATAGGCCAAACCGGGTAAGGGCGGCAGATTTCCTTCCCTGAAGGACATTAATGAACCGATGGGTTTTTACAATATACCGGTAGTTTCATGGTCACCGTTACTGATACTTAACTAGTCTGGGCCTTTTTGTGACTCCAAACCCACAGCAATATGGTTGACTCTTAACTCCCCTCTGAAATGGCTGAGCAAGCCACTCAGTTATATCAAACCTCTACAAAGAAGCATGGACTGGAACCATTTAAGAAGATGGCCGACCACCAACTTCTCAAGGGCAACCAGGGATTGGCAATAATTGCTGGCCTTGCCAGCGATGCCCACATCCTGTGAACAAAAAAAAAATCTAACTAACTGAATTTAAATTCCATGGTTGCTGTGATGGGCCGTGATGAGACTTGATCTCATGTCTGTGGATCATTAGTCCAGGCCTCTGGTTTACTGCTCCAGGAACATAGCCACTGTGCTACCATTTCCTTTTCTCAACTCTTGCCATGCCATTTGCCTTCGCTGGCTGAGAGGCTTGCTCCTGCCATTCAAACTGGCTGCCAGGAACTGCACGAATTTGACCCTGGGTGACCTCTCTTAGTTTGTTTCCCTTTTCCTGCGGGCAATCACCAAACATCTGTTCAGTATCTTTGTGAATTATTGCAAATTCATTACATGTGTAAACACAGAAATGACCCAGATTCCAAACATGCTTTAATATTCAGGTGCCACATATTAGGATTCAAATGTGTTGATTCCAGTACAGGGACCTGTTCTCTTTCCCCTTATTTAATAACAGCAAACCTTCACATATATTAATAAATTATTTGAGGTATTTTGGACATGGCTCATCAGATTTGGGTTAGAGCAAAATAGGAATAGGATATTAAATGTTTTTTGATCAGGTGAAAAGGAAAAAAGAAAGACTTGCATTTATATAGTGCCTTTCACGACCAGCGGAAGAGGAGGAATGGTGAACTGCTCACAAACTGTCCTCCTTCATTTGTTGTATTGCTAACCAATTTAAATTACTAAACTAAGGCTTTGTTGGAAACAATGTGGATAAGTGGGAATTTTATTTAACTTTTTATGTTGTCCAACACATGAATAATTTGGGAAAAGACAACTTGATGAGGTCTCAAGGCAATCTACTTTCTCTGAGGTTATCTGCTATTCCTCTAGTATCAGTATTAAATAGGTATTTACTTACATAAGCATACCATTAGTGCTTTAGTACACCAGAAGCACATTCACCAGGATTTTGCGGACACCAGAGAATGAATGGCATGTGCCTTTCATTAAACTTACACTTGTCCACAGACTGTCTGTGGTTTTTACACTGTGATTTGCGGTAATTAGAAATTTGAAACAGCGTGAAGCACTCTACAGGGAATCTGGGACCGGAGCATCTCCTTAACCAATCAGATTGAAGAACACACAGGCTGGACTTTTCAAATTTGCAGAGTGGTGGATTTGGGTGCGGATCAGCAGTTAAAAGCGTTGAAATTGACAGCGCATCGGGAAGCTGACATCATCCTGCCAACTTTAGCCTTTCACTGGGGCATGTTTGGAGGCGCACAGTGGGCCCGCTCGGGAGAGGCAGGCGACCTCATTGAGACCTCATCAAAACACGGCTGCCCGTATCCTAACTCACACCAAGTCCTGTTCAACCATCACCCCTGTGCTTGCTGACAGCTCCCTGTTAAGCAACGCCTCGATTTCAAAATTCTCATCCTTGTTTTCAAATCCGTCCATGGCCTCGCCCCTCCCTATCTCTGTAATCTCCTCCAGCCCTATAATCTCCTGAGATATCTGCGCTCCTCTAATTCTGCCCTCTTGAGCATCCCTGATTATCATCGCTCAACCATTAGTTGGCGTGCCTTTTGTTGCCTGGGCCATAAGCTCTGGAATTCCCTCCCTAAGACTCTCTGTCTATCTATCTCTCTATCCTCCTCTAAGACACTCCTTAGAACTTACCTCCTTGACCAAGGCATGCCCCAACCTCTCCTTGTGTGGCTTGTTGTCAAATTTTTTGTCTTATAATACTCCTGTGAAGCGCCTTGGGATGTTTTACTACATTAAAGGCGCTATATTAAAAAAGTTGTTGTTGTAAGGAATGGATGGGTTACATTTGTAGAGGGTGACTATAGGAGTGGCGTAACATTGCCAAATTACGTATTTCTGTAGTGTTACTTCCAAGGCCTCATAGCTGTGGATCGTGAATTGACATGAGCAGTGATTTGATGTCAAGTTGTTTGCGGGAGAAATTAGGTTCTTTTCACCCAGGCGCGGCGCCACTAATGACTCCCGCTAAATTTCACGGGAGTTTAGTGTCGGCGGTAACCAGTAGTGCCCTGCTCTGCTGCGCCGGTGATAACAACGTTATCACCAGGTGCAGTAACCCCCGTTTTCGCCCTGGAGCAAAAATTCGGGAATGCCCCCTGAAGCTGCGCTGGACAATGACAGCAATAGCTTCAGGGGGCACAGACCGGCTGTAGGCCGCTCACCGGGTGCTAGTTAAAGGGGAGGTGGCATGGGCAGAAAATAAATCAGCCAAATTACCAGTCGTAGCTCGTTGCATCGTGGAACGCGGGGTCCGTGCTGCGATCCGGGCTGATGCCACAGCATCCCGTTCCCCAGTGGTCCAGGTAGGGACCTGCGGAGTTGGTAGCTTGGCCCACTCCTTTAATGAAGGGGAGGGCCCCTTCCACGCAGCAGCGCTACGCATCCCAGCGTGAAGCACTGTGCCCCTCTCCGCGTGCTTCCGCCCTGCACGTGCCACACACAGGAAGTGGAGCGCGTTATTTTGCTCTCAGGAGTGGTCATCCCAATATCGCAAGCAGGGCGAAACTTCCATGCCTGGTGCAGGTACTCCCACATCGTGGCTGTTCCTGCCCTCAAATGGGGCGCTACGCAATTTCCCCCCCTTCGTGTGCTATGGATATTTGACAATCACATCCTTTCCGGGAGGTGGGCTGGTGGAGGGAGGGTGGGGAGGCGGCAGAGGAATTTGCACATAAAAGAACACGTGGGTTGGAGGCAGTTTTAAAGATCTAAATCACAACCCCAACCCGCCTCCAACATACCCAATTTCAACCTTTAATCAGATGGAACGGGGGGGGGGGGGCTGTGCAGCCAACCTGCTGTCAGGAGGCGGGTTGGCATTTTAAATATGATAACAGGGCCTGAAGACTCTGTTTTAACGTGCTGTGCAGGTTTAACTGCTTTGGGATTCTCAGTAGCTGCAGCAAAGCAGGAACAGCCACGGGGAGCAATCGTTTTGGGCCGGGAGGAGCAGAAATGAAAATTTCAGAGCGTGCCAGGACGGTCTACCACCACCCCGCCCCTGCTCTCGGTGGGTTGTAAACTCGAAAATCCAGGCCTAGATTTTTAAAAATTTAACTTCCCACCCACCTCCAACCCATCCATTCTTTCATGTGAAAATTCCGAGGGCAGGAAAAGAAACCAAACTCTATGAGGTCGAGAGATCTTGCATGAAATTGAGACAGCCCAGAGAGTGTGTTACAACGAAACTGAGGGAAAAATTAGGAGACTTCTCTCCTCCCCCTCACCCAGTTTTATTTCTCTATTCCCCTTGCTAGCCTATAGTTTCACAGGTACCAGTAATCCTCCAATATTTCATCCATTTTAAAATTGTGAGCCTTGGGCAGTATACTATTCACTCATGGGCTGAATAACATCACAGTCAAGTCTGAACGGGTTCTCACCCAGCATGCACAGATGTATTGATAGGCACTTTCCAACAGACATCACTGTATATAGAGTGGAAACCTAGCTAATCGTTCCACTCCTAGCATATAGTGCACAGGCCAACTATCAAACCTGGCTGATATCATGACTGGAATAAGGATGTGAATAGTGTATAAACTAGCCCTATCCATCTTCCATGGTGGAAATTGAACTACAATAGGAAAAGATGGTGATGACAACAATAAGTATAAAAACTAAATTCATATAACTGGAATCTCATAGCAAAAATTAACTCAGAACTCAGGTTTAAACAATGAAGATATTGAGTTGGAAATTCCTCAGAGCTGCTCCCGCTCCGCTGGCATTACTTTGCTGGAAGTGCAGCAGAAATCCCGTTTACACACTTCCCGTGTTCAGTAGCACTTCCGGAAAAGTAACACCAACAGCATGGGAGCAGCTCTGAAGAATTTCCCAGCTCTTGACTCTGAATTTCCTCAATGTCGCTTACGCCGCAGTTACACCGGAAAGTTAGGCCGTTCACCAGCAGAAGGAGTTACACACACGTTTCCTGGTGTAAGTTAATTTAAATATTTTTGGTGCAGCCCTGGTATAACTTGAGTGTAGAAACCGTGTAAGTCGCTGACACTCTCCAGGAAACATCGACTTTAAAAGCACTCTACAGACATCTGGCAGCAGCAGCACACTGTCCAACAGCAAGGTAAGCAACCAGCAAATGGTTTTGCTGGCATGTTATCCCAAGTCACTTGACAACATCTCTCACCCACAGCTTCAAGTCAGAATGGCAAAATCATATATACTTAGGCATCAGCTGTTCCCGCTGGGCACTCATCATCATCATCATCATCATAGGCAGTCCCTCAGAATCGAGGAAGACTTGCTTCCACTCAAAAAATGAGTCATTAGGTGGCTAAACAGTTCAATACGAGAGCCACAGTCCCTGTCACAGGTGGCACAGATAGTCATTGCGGGAAAGGGTGGGTGGGACTGGTTTGCCGCAAGTTCTTTCCGCTGCCTGCACTTGCTTTCTGCATGCTCTCGGCGATGAGACTCGAGATGCTCAGCGCCCTGCCGGATGCACTTCCTCCACCTAGGTCAGTCTTTGGCCAGGTGTCGGTGGGGATGTTGCACTTTATCAGGGCACTGGGCACTACCCAATAGCAACAGGCAGAAGAAACACAATCGGCTCTCTGGTGAAGACCTCCATGCCACCCTCCTGGTGTAGGATGAGGGCGACCTCAGGGAGCACTTAGATGCAGCACAAGGATAGGAGATAGCAAGGCATGGTTAGGCAATAGAGGGAGTCATGGTGCTAAGAGGGGAAGGAAGTCTTATAATTTACAAACAAATATTGTTTTACTGTCATAAATACACTGTGCAGTTATCCTGTGCTTTGTTACTTATGGTCATGACCATCTTTCAACTCATTTGTTGTGGGCTTCTTCACTCAAGTGAATCTTTGCGATGAAGTACCGTTGGGAAACGAAGTCTGCTATGGTATCATCAGGTAGGGTGGTTCGAAGAAGGTAAGGCTGAGGTGCTGCCACTCTGCTGTCACATCAGATGCACAACTCCACGGCGAGGTCCTCATTAGACCAGTGCTGCATGTACACACGTTGGTGGGCTGCTGTCAGGC
This sequence comes from Pristiophorus japonicus, assembly GCF_044704955.1. Taxonomy (NCBI): domain Eukaryota; kingdom Metazoa; phylum Chordata; class Chondrichthyes; family Pristiophoridae; genus Pristiophorus; species Pristiophorus japonicus. Next base: position 81,068,548 of record NC_091985.1, read on the forward strand.
ATATTCTCCTGGTCTGGACACACTACTGCTGCACCTCCTCCTCCATTCTGTTGACATAGATTGATATGTCTATTGAGAAGCCATGCTTTGTTTGAAGTCAATCTGAATGTGGGTTTGGTGGCTGAAGTCGAGGGTACCAAAAAAAATTCTGGGAAGAGAGGGAAAGGACTACGGTAAATTGAAGTGCCGATGTCAATGATTATGAAGTGTGAAGGAAGGGGCTAATAAAGTTCCTCGGAAGTAAGTGAAGTTGATGCCCATTTCAGCTCACCAAATCCTCACTTACACTTATCTGAAGTGATAAGAGAGCAGTTAGACAAGTTTTTTTTTTAGGTGCAATTGCAGAAGTGGCATAAACCCAGGAAACCTCCATGGCCTTGAATAGTGCAGATATGCAAATGAGCCCTGAGGGGCTTTTACGAGAATAAGATTTGCACTGTTAAAAAGATCAAGTAAACTTGTGTTTAGTGCAATAATGGTGTACATGTACCCAAATGTGCTATTTTTCCTTGATCTTTTCAATGATATAAGTGCTGAAGGATGTTCGGGACCATTATCTTGTAGGAGCAATGCCTCCTGGTGGGCCCAAACCTGAGCCAAAGACAATTCAATCTCTTCTCTTCCACTATTGTCTAATTAGTATAAAATATTAAAATACATTCTGTATTAGTCTGAATTGTTTATAACTGATCAACATCCAAAGTTTTAGCTTAATTCTCTATTTTCTGTAGCTTTGGTGGTGGTGTTTTAGCAGAGCTGATTGTACTAAAGATGGGTGTCACAATACATGGTTAAGATCATTTAAATTGTTGTTGCAAATTACAGACACAACACTATTGATTTGTAGGATTCAAAGTAACTTTTATAGATTACTGTTAAAAGCTGCAACTTAATACTTCCGTCAAAATTTCAAAGGTTCTTTTTTGGACAGCTTCACAAAGTAAAATCAATTATAGTCAAAACGGATTGGCCCAGAAATCCCTGTTTCTTCTTCCCGTGGGCGTTTGACTAGAAACATAGAAACATAGAAAATAGGTGCAGGAGTAGGCCATTCGGCCCTTCGAGCCTACACTGCCATTCAATGAGTTCATGGCTGAACATGCAACCTCAGTACCCCATTCCTGCTTTCTCGCCATACCCCTTGATCCCCCTAGTAGTAAGGACTATATCTAACTCCTTTTTGAATATATTTAGTGAATTGGCCCCAACAACTTTCTGTGGTAGAGAATTCCACAGGTTCACCACTCTCTGGGTGAAGAAGTTTCTCCTCATCTCAGTCCTAAATGGCTTAGCCCTTATCCTTAGACTGTGACCCCTGGTTCTGGACTTCCCCAACATTGAGAACATTCTTCCTGCATCTAACCTGTCTAAACCCGTCAGAATTTTAAACGTTTCTATGAGATCCCCTCTCATTCTTCTGAACTCCAGTGAACACAAGCCCAGTTGATCCAGTCTTTCTTGATATGTCAGTCCCGCCATCCCGGGAATCAGTCTGGTGAACCTTCGCTGCACTCCCTCAATGGCAAGAATGTCCTTCCTCAAGTTAGGAGATCAAAACTGTACACAATACTCCAGGTGTGGCCTCACCAAGGCCCTGTACAACTGTAGCGACACCTCCCTGCCCCTGTACTCAAATCCCCTCACTATGAAGGCCAACATGCCATTTGCTTTCTTAACCGCCTGCTGTACCTGCATGCCAGCCTTCAATGACTGATGTACCATGACACCCAGGTCTCATTGCACCTCCCCTTTTCCTAATCTGTCACCATTCAGATAATAGTCTGTCTCTCTGTTTTTACCACCAAAGTGGATAACCTCACATTTATCCACATTATACTTCATCTGCCATGCATTTGACTAAAAATAGGAGTGAAGATGCGCACTTACCTTTTGGTTGAATGCCCGTCAGAGATCCCGGACTCGAAGCCTCCTCTTCTTGTGCAACGGAGCGCATTCCCGTTGGGACGTCCACAGGAGTCATGTGGGCCTGGACACCCAATCACAGTAAAGTATTTTCTCATTCATAGTCATAGGAGTTTGGTAAGTTGGAAACTCCTATTACTATGAATGAAACATAGAAACATAGAAACATAGAAACATAGAAACATAGAAACATAGAAAATAGGTGCAGGAGTAGGCCATTCGGCCCTTCTAGCCTGCACCGCCTTCAATGAGTTCATGGCTGAACATTCAACTTCAGTACCCCATTCCTGCTTTCTCGCCATACCCCTTGATCCCCCTAGCAGTAAGGACCTCATCTAACTCCTTTTTGAATATATTTAGTGAATTGGCCTCAACAACTTTCTGTGGTAGAGAATTCCACAGGTTCACCACTCTCTGGGTGAAGAAGTTCCTCCGCATCTCGGTCCTAAATGGCTTACCCCTTATCCTTAGACTGTGACCCCTGGTTCTGGACTTCCCCAACATTGGGAACATTCTTCCTGCATCTAACCTGTCTAACCCCGTCAGAATTTTATATGTTTCTATGAGGTCCCCTCTCATTCTTCTGAACTCCAGTGAATACAAGCCCAGTTGATCCAGTCTTTCTTGATAGGTCAGTCCCGCCATCCCGGGAATCAGTCTGGTGAACCTTCGCTGCACTCCCTCAATAGCAAGAATGTCCTTCCTCAGGTTAGGAGACCAAAACTGTACACAATACTCCAGGTGTGGCCTCACCAAGGCCCTGTACAACTGTAGCAACACCTCCCTGCCCCCGTACTCAAATCCCCTTGCTATGAAGGCCAACATGCCATTTGCTTTCTTAACCGCCTGCTGCACCTGCATGCCAACCTTCAATGACTGATGTACCATGACACCCAGGTCTCTTTGCACCTCCCCTTTTCCTAATCTGTCACCATTCAGATAATAGTCTGTCTCTCTGTTTTTACCACCAAAGTGGATAACCTCACATTTATCCACATTATACTTCATCTGCCATGCATTTGCCCACTCACCTAACCTATCCAAGTCGCTCTGCAGCCTCACAGCATCCTCCTCGCAGCTCACACTGCCACCCAACTTAGTGTCATCCGAATGAGAAACGCCTTCAAACACCCAAACACTACATAAAACATTTTTTAAAAACACCTCACATAAATACACTATAGAAATTAAAGTGGATAGAAATGTTTTTTAAAGAAAAAAAATTTGCCGATTTTTAAAAAAAGTTTTAATTATGGTTTGAAATAAAATTACCTGAGTGGGCAGGGTTTTAACATAAACATGTTTTTTAAAATTTTATTTTAATCATGTTTTTGATATGCTTTTAAACTCTTACACCTGTAAAAGTAGGCTATGCGACTGCTTTTATCAGGCGCAAGAGTTTTGAGGACATTTGCTGGGCAAGATATGGGTAAATACCGCGATCTTGATCTTGCAAATGTCCTCGCTCCCGATATGTGTGAGATCTGTCAAACCAGAAACTTGACAGATCGGAAAATCCGGTTTTCAGCGCATGTGCATTGCATGCCGAAAACCGGCTTTTCCGATGCCTTCCTGGGTCCGTAGAAACTTCATACATACCCGGGGAGGCCGGGATTTCCACACCATTATGCTTACATCTCAATTGCAATTTAAGATTTGGGAAAGGGCAATTTTTAGTTAATAAGATTAATTATGATCAGTTGCCGGTCTTAAATTTAAAATAAAATAGTAATATTTTCTTTAAAAGATTTGAGCAGGTGGGTAAATGAGAATTATCATTATTATTGGGACACAATTGTTTTGATATATGACAAAAATTAATTGAAATTATTTGGCTGAGGTGGTAAAATGAAGTAAATCCCGTGTGCTAGATTTTATTTTGTGGAAGGATTTGGTCTCCTCCCATTTCTTTGGCCTCCCAAGTTAGGTCTCAGCATCCACTAGGACATCCCAGCAGTGGGTACCTTCATAGATAGTACCATCATTCCACTATAGGGTCAATCTTGCAAAAGGTATGGCACGACAGATGTGGGACCTTCAATAGATTATGGCCAGATCAGCTGAACCAAACTGATATTCACATCCACACTGGTTCATCTATTTTTTTTGCCACCGTTACAATCTCTGTAAATGATTCATTACAGTCACTGTTTGATATTTATGGACAGTGATGTTTAAATAGACAGAAATCTTTAAATAATTAAATTGACTTGATAGCCATCCACAAACTATGGTAAAAGAGTGCTGCAGCCAAAAATATAACTTTATTAAAAGGGAATTGCTTTCATGAATACTGTTTGGGAAACATTTTCTGTTTGTTTTCAAATACTCAAAATAATTATATGAATCCTGTTCTTGCTTTGATGCTGTTGGGACAAAAGTATCACACAGCATTTCTGTCTCTTGTTTCTCTCCGAAATGTGTTATCTTGGCACAGCTGGTAATAGTCTTGTCTAAATATATATAAACATATTTTGCTTTATGTGGTACATTTCTTTACTGCTGACAGCATAATATTCCCCTCAAAACAGGAAGGTTTTTATTCCAAATCATTGTGCACAGTGGTTATGTCATTATTAAAGACTACTTGTATGTTCTAGAAACATAAGCAGTTGATGCTAATCGAATCAGACTTAGTTCTTTAGGGACACAGGAACTGCTAGATGACAAAAGAGCAAGGGCTGGAATTTCAGCTTTCCTGATTTCGGGACGCTATCGCGGCAGGACGCTCCCGATAATGCCTGAAAAAAGATGGCGTCTTCGACTGGAAATTTCGTCAGAAAATGAGGATCCATGATCAGGGGCGTTAAATCAGGCGTTACCCACCGGACTTTGTGCACCCGAGCCGACAATCAGTGGTTAAAGGGGTGGCCATTTTGCGCATGCGCAATCGTGTTTTTGTTTTCCCGGGCGCAGACGCTATTTAACGGCATGGCAGCTTCCTGCGCGCATGCGCATATGATCCGCTCGACTTCTTGCACTTCTGCAATGATGGAGCAGCAGGAGAGGAAGCAGCGTGCCAGCCATTTCTCCAATGAGGCTGCTGAGGCCTTAGTCCACACAGTGTAGAGGAGGTGGACATCACTCCATCTGGCTGGGGGAGCGAGAGCGCTGCCAGTAATATTTTAAAGAATTTGGCCATCCTCTGTGTGTTCCCCACTGTCCAACGGGGAAGGGATGGTGTCGAAGCAGACCAGCAAGTTGTGGAGACACATCATGCTCCGGATGTTGAGGCCAAGCCTCGTCAGCGTCTCAATGGCTCCCAGGAAATGGAAGTGTCATGTATGTACTTTTGGGATCACTAGCCACCAGATGGCGTCACTGTTGGAGGCCATTGGGCTGCATGCACGTGTGTGCAGCCCAAGTATAAAAGACCAGCCATTTTATATAATAGGCACTTTGGGCCTTAATAAAGCAGAGCCAAGGTCATACCTCTTGGAGTTAAACAGTACTCAGTCTAACCGTTATTGCATACACAACATTTGGCGACGAGGCAACAAGAACCTTTGCATGCAGAAATGAGCACAATTGGATTGTTGGAGCGATTCGTGGAAGGAGAAGATTGGGCAGACTTTGTGAGCTGTTTGAGCCAGTTCTTCGTGGCCAACAAAATAGGTCAGCTACGCAGATTTGTGGTCCAAAAATTTATGGTCTGCTAAAGAATCTACTCCTTCCTGTGAGACGAACAGAGAAGACGTATGAAGAATTGTGTACACTGCTACAGGACCATCTTAAGCCAGACGAAGGCATCATCATCTCGAGATATAGATTTTACACGCACGTTCACTCAGAGAGCCAGAATGCGGCAGAATTCGTTGCCGACCTGAGACGTCTAGCGGGACCGTGTAAGTTCAGGGCTGTGTTGGCAGACATCTGCGGGACTTCTTTGTAATCGGCATCAACCACGAGGTGATCCTGCGTAAACTACTGGCAGTGGAGACGTTGGACTTGAACAGGGCTCAAGTCATGCATGATGACAGATAAAACTCTAAAGCAGATATCAGTGAAAAATCAAAACTCGGCAAGTACTGTACACATGATTGATTCGGCATTCGGCAGTGTGGCACGTCAGGGCCTACCCGACTGCATACGCGAAACCTGTGGCTGCCCAAAGTCTGCCAGCGGGAATGCATCCGATTTCTCCGTGTTGGCGTTGTGGGGGAAATCACCGGCACCAGCAGTGCCGATTTAAGCAATATAGTTGCAAAGGCTGTCTGAGAGTGGGGCATCTCCAGTGCAAGTGTTCGCAGATGAGCAAGCGTGCTGCGACACACCACATGGAGGATGATGATCAGACTAGCGTATCTCGGATTGCATATCCGGATCTGCCAGAGGAGGAAGTGTATGGACTGTACTCATTCCTAACTAAGAGCAAACCGATAATGATCAACATGAAATTTAATGGGGTGCCGGTATCGATGGAACTGGACACGGGGGTGAGTCAATCGATGATGAGCCAGTGGACATTCGACAAGCTGTGGGATACTAAAGCTGTGAGGCGCAGGCTGAGTCCAGTCAATGCCAAGTTGTGCACATACACCAAATAACTCATAATGGTGATTGGCAGTGCCACAATTAAAGTGTCGTATGACGGTGCGGTTCGTGAGTTACTGCTATGGATTGTGCTGTTCGGCAGGAACTGGCTTGAAAAAATCAGATGCGATTGGAACGACATCAAGGCATTGTCATCGGAGAAAAATGCATGTGCCCAAGTACTGAGCAAGTTCTCCTCGCTGTTCGAACCAGGCATCAGCAACTTCACGGGAGCCAAGGTGCAGATCCATGTGGACTCGGATGCAAGACCCGTCCATCACAAAGCTCGGGCAATTCCGTGTATGATGAGGGAGAAAATCAAAATCGAACTGGACAGACTCCAGCGTGAAGGGATCATATCACCGGTTCAATTTAATGAATGGGCTAGCCCCATTGTTCCTGTGCTGAAAAGTGATGGCACAGTCAGAATCTGTGGAGACTACAGGGCTACGATCAACTGGGTTTCGAAACAGGATCAGTACCCGTTACCGAAGGCTGATGACTTGTTTGCAATGCTAGCTGGGAGGAAGTCCTTCACCAAACTAGACTTGACGTCGGCCTACATGACACAGGAGCTGGTCGAGACGGCGACGAGACTTGCGGCATTAACACGCATAAAGGACTGTTTATTTTTCACAGGTGCCTTTTTGTAATTCGCTCAGCTGCAGCAACTTTTCAGAGAAACATGCAGAGTCTACTGAAGTCCGTTCCCAGAACCATCGTGTTCCAAGATGACATCCTGATCACAGGTCGTGACTCCGAGGAACATCTGAACAACCTGGAAGAGGTTCTACATCGTCTGGACAAAGTGGGTCTCAGACTGAAATGCTCGAAGTGCATCTTCATGGCACCAGACATCGAATTCCTAGGGAGGAAAATTGCTGCTGATGGCATCAGGCTCACGGACGCGAAAACCAAGGCCATCAAGAATGCATCCAAGCCGCAGAATGTGACGGAGCTGCGTTCGTTCCTGGGTCTACTCAACTACTTTGGTAACTTCCTACCTAAATTGAGCACCTTATTAGAACCACTGCACATGCTGCTAAGAAAAGGCGACAACTGGGTATGGGATGCGTCTCAAGGCAGAGCTTTTGAGAAAGCCACTAATCTGCTTTGCTCTAACAAGCTGCTGGTACATTATGACCCATGTAAACGTTTAGTATTGGCCTGTGATGCTTCGTCATATGGAATTGGTTGCATACTCCAACAAGCTAATGAGTCAGGTAAACTTCAACCAGTCGCGAATTCTTCAAAAAGTTTGCCTTCAGCGAAAAGAGCCTACAGCATGGTAGAGAAAGAAACACTAGCCTGTGTGTATGGGGTTAAAAAGACCTGTTTGGTCTTCGGTTTGAACTGGAGACAGATCACAAGCCGCTCATTTCACTGTTCTCTGAAAACAAACGTATCAATACCAATGCTTCATCCCACATCCAGAGGTGGGCACTGACATTATCGGCTCATGCTTATGTCATTCGCCATAGACCTAGCACCAAGAATTGTGCGGATGCTTTGAGGTATCTGTTGTTGCCAACACCGGAGGTGGAAACGCCACAACCGGCAGACCTATTCTTAGTTATGGATGCTTTTGAGAGTGAAGGAACCCCTGTCACGGCTCAACAAGTTAAGACCTGGAACAGCCCGGACCCAATTTTTTCGGTGGTGAAGAGTTGCATCCTCAAAGCTGATTGGTCTGCCATACCCAAGCAAATGTGCGAGGAGACCAAACCTTACATTCGTCACAAAGACGAACTGTCTATTCAGTCGAATTGTATACTGTGGGGAAATCGTGTTGCTGTGCCCAAGAAAGGGAGAGAGAAATTTGTACATGAGCTACATAGCACACATCCCGGCATTGTAATGATGAAAGCCATCGCCAGGTTTCATGTATGGTGGCCGGGAATTGACTCTGAGCTGGAATCATGTGTGCATCAGTGCAACACTTACATGCAGTTCAGCAAAGCACCAGCAGAATCGCCGCTGAGACTATGGTCGTGGCCATCCAAATCATGGTCCAGGATCCACATAGACTTTGCAGGTCCCTTCTGTTTTTAGTTGTGGTGGATGTATATTCGAAGTGGATAGAGTGTATAATCATGTCATCCAGCACATCTACAGCTAACATTGAGAATCTTAATGTCGTGTTCGCGACACATGGTCTGCCTGACATCGTTGTTAGGTACAACAGATCGTGCTTCACCAGTCAGGAATTTCAAGAGTTCATGAAATTCAATGGCATCAAGCATGTAATGTCAGCACCATTCAAACCTGCATCCAATGGGCAAGCAGAACGTGCTATCCAAATCATAAAGCAGAGTATGAAGCGAGTAACCCAAGGGTCACTGCAGACCCACCTGTCATGCATACTGCTGAGTTACAGGACAAGACCACACACGTTTACTGGGGTCTCGCCTGCTGAACTAATGATGAAGAGAGGTCTTAAAACCAAGCTATCTCTTGTACACTCTGACTTGAATAATCATGTTGAATATAGAAGACAAAGTCAGCAAGGGTATCACGATCGCGCAGCTGTGTCACGTGATATTTCTGTAAATGATCCTGTATATGTTCTGAATTATGGTCAGGGTCCCAAGTGGATCGCTGATACTGTCATGGCCAAGGAGGGCAACAGAGTATTTATTGTCAAGCTCAAAAATGAGCAAACATGCAGGAAACATATGGATCAGACAAAGCTGCGGCACACAGACGAACCGGAACAGTCGGAGGAAGAGACAATCGACAACCAACCAACCTACCCCCAGTCATCAGAGGACACAATAGTCATCAGTGAATTGGGACTTTCAATCACTGACATGTTCAATGAAAAGGAACTTTCAATCCCTGACATGGCCATTGCCACTCCCACCAGGTCAGCCACCCAGCCACCAGTCACAACAGACTCTGAACACTCACCCAAGACTGGAGTTGAACTGAAGACGGTCAACCCGGGAGCGTGAAACACCAGACCATCTCAATTTGTAAATATCTCAGAGGGGAGTATTGTCATGTATGTACTTTTGGGATCACTAGCCACTAGATGGCATCACTATTGGAGGCCATTGGGCTGCATGCACGGGTGTGCAGCCCAAGTATAAAAGACCAGCCATTTTGTATAATAGGCACTTTGGGCCTTAATAAAGCAGAGCCAAGGTCATATCTCTTGGAGTTTTACAGTACTCAGTCTAACAGTTATTGCATACACAACAGGAAGGTGTTGTCCTTCCTCAGGATGGCAGCATTCTGGCTCCCACCATTGACTCTCCCACCATGCACCCTACACAGTACACACCCCAGCCACCAGTGACTGCTTCCGCCGATGATGAGGTGCAGCAATCCACAGCTGGGCCTTCCAGGCCAAGAGCTGGTTCAGGATGTCCTCATACGCTGTCTGCACTGTCTGCCCTCTAACACAGAAGCCCTCAAGCAGCCTTGCTGTAGGCACTGAGGCCTCATTGAGGAGGAGCAGCAGGCATGGGAGGGGGATGAAGGGAAGGAAGCGGGGGAAATGTGAGGCCAAGTCCTATTAAGGTCTGGGACAATGTTGTGTAGATGGATGGATGTTATATGAATACATATGTAAATCGTTTATTTTCATGAATGCACTTCATTGTTGTTGGCTTACTTGCAGCAGAATGCAGTTTATTGAATGGTTTTGTTTTGTTGGGGGCGGGGTGACTGTTTCTTACTTTGTTAGTAAAAATCTAACTTTGATCCTTTGTTGTTGGTGTCCTGTGTATCATTCCAAAATTCACTGTAGAAGAGCCTTTATGGTGGCACATAGCATCACGAGTATTAGCAGCATCCCTCAGCTTCCCCATTCAAGTAAACCTCATTATGAACTGACGACGTGCGGTTCTTGTTCCGGCAGCATCTCCATGCTGCCTCCCCCGCGGATGGGGTGGCCCTGCAATCGATGCCTCATCAGGCTCCTCTTCATCCACCTCCTCCTCCTCCTCCTGAGGTGGGCCTGCAATCCCCACTGGCAATGTCTGGCCCCTCTTGATGGCCAAGTTCGGTAGCATGCCGCATACCACAATGAATTCGGAGACTGTTGAGGGGCGTATTGAAGGCTCGCCTCCAGAGCGGTCCAGGCATCGGAAACGCTGCTCGAGCACCTCAATTGTCTGTTCAATTATGTTGTGGGTGGCTGCATGGCTGTCATTGTAGCGATGCTCGGCTTCTGTGGTGGAGTTGTGGAGGGAGATCATGAACTAGGTGGCTAGGCTGTAACCTTTGTCCCTGATCAGCCAGCCCTGCCCTTTCCTTTATCACTGAAATATTCGTGAGACACAGCTATCACGCAAGATGAAAGCATCATGTGCGCTTCCTGGATAGCAGGCATTCACTGTGAGGATGCGCTGAGTGTGGTCACACACCAGCTGCACGTTTAGGGAGTGGCATCCCTTTCGGTTTCTGAATACATCTGCGTTGTCAAATGGTGCTTGCAAGGCGACGTGTGTAGAGTCAATGCGGTCCTTGAACCCTCGGGAAGCCCGCAATTCTACCAAACCCACATGCCCGCTCATTCTGGCTGTCCTGCCCATAGGGAACTTTATGATGTCCATTCTGCAGATGTACAGAGCCTTTGTTACGCACCAAATGCAGTGATGTGTAGCATATTGAGGTGCAGCATCATCATCATAGGCAGGCCCTCGAAATCGAGGAAGACTTGCTTCCACTCTAAAAATGAGTTCTTAGGTGACCTTGGAGGACCTTGAGACAATCACTATCACTAGGGGGGTAGTGCTGGACAGGCTAATGGGACTCAAGGTAGACAAGTCCCCTGGTCCTGATGAAATGCATCCCAGGGTATTAAAAGAGATGGCGGAAGTTATAGCAGATGCATTCGTTATAATCTACCAAAATTCTCTGGACTCTGGGGAGGTACCAGTGGATTGGAAAGCAGCTAATGTAATGCCTCTGTTTAAAAAAGGGGGCAAACAAAAGGCAGGTAACTATAGGCTGGTTAGTTTAACATCTATAGTGGGGAAAATGCTTGAAACTATCATTAAGGAAGAAATAGCAGGACATCTAGATAGGAATAGTGCAATCAAGCAGACGCAGCATGGATTCATGAAGGGGAAATCATGTTTAACTAATTTACTGGAATTCTTTGAGGATATAATGAGCATGGTGGATAGAGGTGTACCGATGGATGTGGTGTATTTAGATTTCCAAAAGGCATTCGATAAGGTGCCACACAAAAGGTTACTGCAGAAGATAGAGGTACGGGGAGTCAGTGGAAATGTATTAGCATGGATAGAGAATTGGCTGGTGAACAGAAAGCAGAGAGTCGGGATAAATGGGTCCTTTTCAGGTTGGAAATCGGTGGTTAGTGGTGTGCCACAGGGATCGATGCTGGGACCACAACTGTTTACAATATACATAGATGACCTGGAAGAGGGGACAGAGTGTAGTGTAACAAAATTTGCAGATGACACAAAGATTAGTGGGAAAGCGGGTTGTGTAGAGGACACAGAGAGGTTGCAAAGAGATTTAGATAGGTTAAGCGAATGGGTTAAGGTTTGGCAGATGGAATACAATGTCGGAAAGTGTGAGGTCATCCACCTTGGGGAAAAAAAATAGTAAAGGGGAATATTATTTGAATGGGGAGAAATTACAACATGCTGAGGTGCAGAGGGACCTGAGGGTCCTTGTGCATGAATCACAAAAAGTTAGTTTGCAGGTGCAGCAGGTAATCAGGAAGGCAAATGGAATGTTGGCCTTCATTGCGAGAGGGATGGAGTACAAAAGCAGGGAGGTCCTGCTGCAACTGTATAGGTTATTGGTAAGGCCGCACCTGGAGTACTGTGTGCAGTTTTGGTCACCTTACTTCAGGAAGGATATACTGGCTTTGGAGGAGGTACAGAGACGATTCACTAGGCTGATTCCGGAGATGAGGGGGTTACCTTATGATGATAGATTGAGTAGACTGGGTCTTTACTCGTTGGAGTTCAGAAGGATGAGGGGTGATCTTATCGAAACATTTAAAATAATGAAAGGGATAGACAAGATAGAGGCGGAGAGGTTGTTTCCACTGGTTGGGAGACTAGAACTAGGGGGCACAGCCTCAAAATACGGGGGAGCCAATTTAAAACCGAGGGGAGAAGGAATTTCTTCTCCCAGAGGGTTGTGAATCTGTGGAATTCTCTGCCCAAGGAAGCAGTTGAGGCTAGCTCATTGAATGTATTCAAGTCACAGATAGATACATTTTTAACTAATAAGGGAATTAAGGGTTACAGGGAGCGGGCGGGTAAGTGGAGCTGAGTCCACGGCCAGATCAGCCATGATCTTGTTGAATGGCGGAGCAGGCTCGAGGGGTTAGATGGCCTACTCCTGTTCCATGTTCTTATGTTCTTATGTTCTTATGTTCTTATGACTGAACAGTCCAATACGGGAATTACTATCTCTGTCACAGGTGGGACAGACAGTCGTTGAAGGAAAGGGTTAGTGGGACTGGTTTGCCACATGCTCCTTCCGCTTCCTGCGCTTGTTTTCTGCATGCTCTCGGTGACGAGACTCAAGATGCTCTTCCTCCATTTAGGGCGGTTTTTGGCCAGGGACTCCCAGGTGTCAGTGGGGATGTTGCATTTTATCAAGGAGGCTTTGAAACATTTCCCCTGCCCACCTGGGACTCGCTTGCCATGTAGGAGTTCAGAGCAGAGCGCTTGCTTTGGGAGTCTTGTGTCAGGCATGCGAACAATGTGACCCGCCCAACGGTGCTGGTCGAGTGTGGTCAGTGCTTCAATGCTGGGGATGTTGGCGTGATCGAGGATGCTAACATTGGTGCATCTGTCCTCCCAGGGGATGCAGCATATGTCCTCTGCTGCTGCCTTGAACGAGCCAGAGGCATAGAAGGCCATCGCCACAGTCACCCTCACTGTGATGGGCAGCGCAGTCCTGTTGACACTAGTAGGCTGTTGGTCTGCCTGTAGGAGCTGGCATACCTCTGTCAGCACTTCATTTAGAAAACGCAGCCTTCTCGCATACTGCACCTCAGAGAGCTGGAGGTATGAGCGATGTTCCCTGTAAACTCGTGAGCGGTAAAGTCTCCTTCCCAGTCGTCTTTGATCTCTCCTCATCCATGGACTGACATGGCCAAGAGCCCTTCTTCTAGCTTGAAGCCACCTGTCAATAGCAACCAGCATGATACGGTGGCGAATTAGTAATGCCCCCATTAAAATCTCTCACTGACCTTGTAAGCAAACTGTAATGGCACATAGGTGCAGCTTGCAATTCAGAGCTTCCGCAACATGCTGTGCGCAGCCGTTGCAGTCAATGTGACCTGCGTGATGCCCAAAGGCAGCATGTCCCACCCCTCCGGGATGCAAACAAAGATGCAAAAGAGCTGAAAATGCAGCCCCAAGTTTCATCTACTTCACCATCTACTATCCTGGTAGTCACATGATAAAATGATAATGGAATCGTTGACTAATCATTAGCAACCAATCTTTACCAATTAGTCTAAAAAAGACCTGGAAATGACATGAGGAAAACCCCAGGGATGGAGAGGTTTGGGAACTATGGCGGCCGAAACTCTGAAGGGACAGTTACCGCGGGGTTCAGGCGGTCAATCGAAAAAATTGGAGGGCCGCGGCGTTCAGTTGTTTTTTCCTCCCCGATCCATATTCAACCCGGGGGTGGGGGGGATTCCAGCGGTGCGCACTTCCGCCAGAAACAGTGGGGTGAAGCCGCGGTAAAGGTAATTGTGCAGCAGTGACCTCAGCAGCATACGGGCTGGTGAAAAGCAGCCACAGCAGCTATACTGAGCATCAAAAAGGTCGGATTTTTCCTGGCGGTGCTCCTGCGCCATTTTTCAGTTGGTTCTGAAACGCGACACCGCTGGACTCTTCCCACGATCGGGCCCATTTTTTCATCTTCCTTTCTTAATAAGATAATACCAGGGATGAGAGGCTTTAACCATGAACATCGTGTAAATAAATTGGGGCTCTGTTCATCAGAGCAAAAAAGGTTAAAAGGAGATCGGATTGAGGTCAAAAAGCTCTTGGAAAGCTTTGATAAGGTAAATTAGGAAAAAACTATTTCCACTGGTCAGTGAGTCATTTATTGTAAGGCACAAATTTAAGATCCTCACTAAAAGAATGAGGGGAGAGGGTAGGCATAAATCTCACACAAGATGTGCGCATCATGGATGCTGTCTGGAAAATTTGCATTTACTGCCATGATTATTTGTTTGTGGTCAACAACGAGCTGCACATTCAGGGAGTGGAATCCCTTTTGGTTACGAAACACCTCCGCATCCTGTAAAGGGGCTCACAGGGCGATATGTGCACAGTCTATCCCTGCTCCTTGGGGAAGTTTGCTATTCTTGAGAAACCTAAGCCCTCTCAGTCTGTGCCGTCCTGGTCATAGGGACATTTATAAAGTCCATCCTGTGAACGTAAAGGGCTTCAGTCACCTGTCGAATGGAGCAATGTGTGGCGTGCTGAGAGATACCACAGATATCGCCAGCTGAGGCCTGAAAGGAGCCCGTACATAGCAGGATAGTGCCGCAGTAACCTTTACCTCAATGGGCAGTGCGGTCCTGATGATGCTGGTAGGCTGCAGATCTCCCTTAATTAGCTGGCATATCTCAGTGATGACCTCCTTTCGGAAGCGCAGCCTCCTAAGGCCATGTGTTTTCAGACAAGTTCAGGTATGATTGCTTTTCCCTGTAAGCTCGTTGGGTGTATGGTCTCTTCCTCCACATTAATCTGCCACCTCTTCACTAAACCCAACTTCAGACTCCAGCATGTGAGCATTTACAAATAATGGTAGAAAAGTTATAGACCCCATCACTATTGCTATAAATGCCCTTTGTTCTCAAAAAATATAAATATAAATATCTATATAAATGTGAGCAGATCAGTAAATAAGGTCCTTAAATAACTCTCAAATTACAATTATCCTGATAAGCCCCTTCTTCAAGCAGCCTCCCACTTCCTCGGACTTTCAAAATGACGTCTGTAGTGCCGAGTTCTGTGAACAGTGCCAGGTAGGAGCAGCTTTTCTCCAGCGATCTCCAGTGATCTTCCCGGCGAGCGATCAGTCCGGCAATGTGTGGGCGATGTGACGAAAGTTGCGGTGGGTGAACACCTCGGCGATGTAAAATTCTTGTGTGCCGAAAGTTGGGCCGGCGATCTTTGGGTGATGTCCCGGCCCAACTTTCCACCTTTCAGGTAAAATGGGCAATAGCCTGCCTATTTGGGCGATAGATGGGCGATAGCCCAGCGATTTTCAGTGGAAAGTTCAGCCCATAGGAATTGTTACACAAAAAAAGACGAATGTCCATTTACTTCAACTTCTACTATCTTGGCAGTTGCAGGTATAATGATAAAGGAGTGGGATTTTTTTTGCCTCCATTGAACCTGCTGAGTGCTGCTCAGAGGTTTTGAGAGACTTTTGGAGGACTTTCAGTGTGTAGGTGCGTAGGTGTCATTCTAGGCTCCAGATAATTGCTTAGCAGGGTTCACCCTGAGGATGGGAGGAGTTTTGGGAGGGCGACACCTGGTACACCTGGTCAGACGCAGGGCGGCACGCAGGAGAAGGCTTCGCCATCAGCACCGTGCAGAGAGGCAGCGGGCAAGGGAGGCAGCAGCTATGATTCGTTCATTCTGTGCCAGACCAGTGTGCCCGCCAACTTCACCGGCCCGAATCAGGATTGCGGTTCGCTGCTTGGGGACAAGGGATATCTCCTGCCCACTTGGCTGCTCACTCCTCTGCAGAACCCCAGGACAGCGCCAGAGCATGCATACAGTGATGCTCATTGTGCCACCAGGTGCATCATCGAGCAGTGCATCGGCATCCTTAAGCAGAGATTCCGGTGCCTGGACCACTCTGGTGGCAGCTTGCAGTACTCTCCTCAACGGGTCTCCATAATCAGCATGGTCTGTTGCATGCTGCACAACCTGGCCATCATGAGGGGACAGCCGCTGGAGGTCAAGCCAGCAGTACCACCTGAGGAGGAGGAGGATGAGGAGGAGGACGTGCAGGAGAAGGAGGAGGAGGATCCCTGTTGCCCCAGAGCTAGGAGGCATCGTCCCCATCGCAACCCTGACAGGGAGCTGCAGCTACATCTCATAGCTGCTCGCTTCAGATAATCCCATCCACACATGACCCTTCAGGTCCCACTTTCACTAGCCATCGCAATGAGTGCCTTAACGCAGGATTGCCCACTTCCAAATGAAACACCTGGCCAGATACATGTGCCAAAAATAAAGATTTAGCAAATTATCCAAATCACTGCAAAAACAGAACATAAAGAACAATATAATAATACTGTAATAATTTTTTACCCCTGTGCATCTCACCATAACACCTGTTATACGTGACTACCCTAACACTATGCCTGCCATCCCTGTGGCTGCATCATGGATCCGGGATGGCTGCTGTGGTTGTTGTCTGGGACCTACAGCTGTCCTTCTAGAACGGCCTGGAAGACCCCTGGGCCTGAAAGGGCTGGGTGCAGATTGGTCAGCACCCTCCTGAGAGGTTGCGTCCTCACATATATGGAGGTGCCTGACACCTCCCCTACAATCTCCCTTCATGCATTATGTACTGCCTGTCTGCCAGGTCTCCCCACGTCAGGAAACAGTATTCTTCTTCTATCCTTCACACCGTCCATCAGTGTCTCCAGCTCCATATCAGTGAACCTGTTGGCTCTCCTTGCACCTCTTACTCCTTCTGCCCTCAGGGCCTTGCTGCAAACCCTGCCCTTTAAAAAGGCCAGGGAGCAGCTGGCTCATTAGAAACCCTTACCTGCATGCTGAATTTCTCAGTGGTGATAACGCTCAAATTAAGACAGCCACACTGCTGAAAAATTCACTTTGGAAGGGTTCATTAGCGCTGGAACCCATTTGTTCACTTTTGGAGCTGAATATGGGGTGGCCCAGCCACGAAAACATTTTGGTGCTAATGGCCCTAAAAAGGTGGGGGAGCACCAGTTTTCCAGCGGTACTGAATTTCAGGCCCCATAAGTCCAAAGTCATCTGTTCCTGCCACGCATGCTACTCTTACCACATTTTAGATTATTTAATTCCACATTGCTTCCAAGGTTGAGGGTCAATATTTATAGTGGAGCAATATAGGCATAGTGATCACAAAAAGCAAAGGCTGGAGACTTTGAGAATTCAGCCATTATGGAAAGAATTTCAAAATTTTAACAGTGGGAGAGTGGAGGAAACTAAGAAATTAACTGGGGGCAGAGATTACTGACATGAAGTAAGTATTGGAAAAAAGCTTTACATTTATTACAGATCACTAAATATTATCATACTGTGCTATGGGAATTTGGAAAAGAGCTTCAAACTAAATTGCACAAGCTGCCTTTAAACCTAGTGTGGGAATGATAGCATACATTGGAGTCGATTTTAACTCTGATGGTTTTCGGGTATGCAGCGGGTGGGGTGAGTGTGAAGAGACTAAGAAAAAATTTAACAACCAGGCTATTTTAACTCCCAAGCCTCATTAACATGCTGCAAGTTGGAGCTTCATAGGACAGGAAGCGATTAATCTTCCTGGACCTATAACAAAAGAATGTAATAAAGTTACCAGTTTGGGTCTCTTTATTTTCCCAGCATGTCCCGACTCGCTTTAACCTGGCGGGAATATCACAGCATTGTCCCCACTCAGGCCTGAGTAAAATCACAGGCAGAACTCGATGATGTAATTGGATGTAATTGGATCCCGATCTGCTTAGTTAAAATTGCCCCTATTGGGCAGAATTTTGCAGGGCCCACCGCCACGCACCTTTCCCAAATGTCGGGTCTGCCAGCGCTGAGCAGACCCGACATGCAGTGGCGGGGGAGGCAGCTGAAATCATTAGTAGCTTGTTTATAGCCACCTAACAATGCTTTTTTCTCAACTTTTTGAATTTCACAGGTCACCCACCATTTCCCACCAAGACCTCATCAGTGAAGCTGAGATGGGATGTCACATGACATTGTTTCAGCTGATGAGTTGACAGCTTCAAAAGTCAAGCTCCTAGCTGACTAAGAAATGTTCTGTTAGGCACTAGTTTCTCTAAACTGAATTTCCACTACAGATTCAGAATGCTTCAAGTCTTTACACAAGGCTCCATCCAGTCTGATCTCATGACCTCTCCCACCACTGACAGGTCGTTTCTGTCATCTCTACTTCACCTGCCATATAATCCATCAGCATGGGTGCCCTTGAAACTCTCTCACCTTCATCCTCAGAATCCCACCACATTCAGACCCAACACCAGCATCACCAGGCACACCAACAGCATCAAAAATAACGCCAATCTTCTCCGCAATTACATGACATTGAACAGGACAGAGGACATCAGCACTTGACCACATTGCTGCCCGGGATGCCAGGGATGGCCATGGCCAGATTTACTTCACTTGATGCTGCACACCCTGGCTGCCACATGATGAGCCAGGTTGACACCACCCCACACCAACACCATAATGCAACCCTACAATGCCCAAGCCATTCATTTCACACTCATTAGTATTGCGGGGTACCGCTTTGGAACATCCGGTGGTCATGAAAGGCTCTATATAAATGAAAGACTTTCGTTTTTCTTTTATTGGACAGTCGTGGTAGATTGCGCTCATTGTAACAGACAGAACTCTGCTCCATAATATCATGAGAGAAAAAGCAATGTAACTTATCATATTAGTACTGTAATAGATTGAGAAAAAAACATCAGTTCCTGAAAAATTTTGGAATTTATTTAATAAAATAAATTCCACTGAAAAATATCTGCTACAAGGTTAAAATGCAGCAAACACTTGAAAAAATGTATCACCAACATGGTATTGTGCAGCTCCTGGTTTGTGTTCCATGCTGATGTGCTATCTTAAATATTTTAGTAGCTGGATTAGTGATCATGCACATGGACAACCTTAGTTTCAACACTAAGAAAGGTTTCAACATGGGTGTTATTAATTATTGCAATTGCTTCCTACTGATGTGTCAAAGGTCAGCTGGGTGAAATTGGGCTCTGTAGTGCCTGTTTTTGGGGGCACTAGAAGGCTCCTTGAACTGACAAATAGCATCAGATGGAAAGTGCGGCAAATGCCATATTTTTAAAGAGATTTGCATGCACGTACCTAACGACCACCGGCAACACGCAGAGCAGGGAGATCATGACGTCAATCAGCATGTAATGCTAATTTGATGCAAGAGCTGCCATTTTGGAGCTCCTGCTCCAGCCTACAACTATTTTTATAAAACTTTTAATCAAGTGGCCCTTTTTTAAGGGCACAATCAACAGGTCTACAACCATTTTAGTTGAAACCATCAATCTAGTGTCCCCTTATTAACAGGTGGCACTAAAACTAACAATTAAATGAATTAACTTTTAGCCAGAAACATAAATCAAATAAAAATTTGATTGCTGGGGGTGATAAGGCACTCCAGTCCCTCCGGCGCTCACCTCTTGCAGAAGGCCGTAAGCGTACTGGTGGACACCGCATGCTCCATCTCCAAGGACACCCTGGCTCGGATGTACACGCGGAAGAGAGGCAGGCAGTCAGGCTGAACGACCCCCTCGACCGCCCGCTGCCTGGACCAGTTGATGACCACTTTGGCCATCCCAGGAGCAGCCTACATCATCCCCAACCTACAACTCTTTTGAATAAACAAAACGTTAGATCAAGTGCCCCCCGATCTGGGGGACACTACAAACATTTCACAAGGCCCTTTTTTTTTTTGTTTTTTTTTGGTGATTTTTGTGTTTTTTTGGGGGGTTTTTTTGGGCACTAAAATCATAGTTTTTTTTTCCAAGTGCCCCCTATAAAAGGGGAGGGGGACACTAAAACCCGGCAATTAAAACAAATTAAACTTTAAAACATAAAATCAAATTAAAATTTGGTTGCCGGGGGTGATGATGCACTCCAGTCCCTCCAGCGCCCACCTCTCGCGGAAGGCCGCGAGCGTACCGGGAGACACCGCGTACTCCATCTCCAAGGACACCCTGGCTCGGATGTACACGCGGAAGAGAGGCAGGCAGTCAGGCTGAACGACTCCCTCGACCGCCCGCTGCCTGGACCGGTTGATGGCCACTTTGGCCATGCCCAGGAGCAGCCTACATCATCTCCAACCTACATCATCTCTTAACCTTGCACAGCTGAACACTTGTTCATTGACATGAAGGAACCCTCCACACTATTTAAAGGAATCATGAACTGCTTACAGGTTAGTTGCTGGATTATTTCTTCTGGCTGTTGCTGCAATTCTATGCACTTTGCGGCTTTTCCATCATTGTTTAAAGTTTCAATAGTCTAGAAAGAGTGGTCTGGCTGGTGCTGAAGTACTTTTTTGGTGACTTAAAGGCTTGGTCACAGACGAATTGCTTTCAGACATGGGTGGCCAGTAGGGCTTCCTTTTGGCATTGAGCATGACTGGGAGAATGAGCAGTGGCCACATGAGCAAGGCAAGTGGCTAGAAGAGAGAGGAGGTATTTCTGTGTGCCCTCCAGTGAACTGGTGCCTGGGTTATCCTTTTCCCCAGCCCTGGCTCCAGAACACTTGTGCCCATTGTCTCCCCACATTTAGATTCCGCATCTAACCTATCCTCTAAATTAGGCACCGTGGCAGTATCTGAGTTGGTGGCTGTGACTGTGAAATTGAGTGACGGTACCCCTTCATCTTCACTATCTTCTGACTCTCCCTTCATTGCCTGGACAGCTTCCAGTTCTTGAGTATCGGAAATGAAAAAGGGACAAGGGTTGGGTTGTGGTGTGTGAAGATGAGAAAGTGCATGCTTAAACCATCTGCAACTTGTAAGTCAGAACAGATTGAGGGATGATGGAGCAGTGGGATGAGAGTGGAAGGTGGATTACCCTCATCGTCAGTGGCTTCATCCCTGCCAGTGGCCACAGCCTCAGCAATGGACCTTCCCATAATAGCCAGCACTGTCTCCTCCATGGGGATTCAAACACATATGCACGCCACTCCTCCTGTGAATTCCTGCTGCATCCTGTTGTATGCCACTTTTTCCTGCAAGAAAGAGGGAAAGATGTCAATGAATGTCCTGCAATATATTTGGATGATGTGACTGTTATGGTTGAAGACCTGCCCTTGTGTGCAAGCTTTGAGATGTAGGTGTGAGGCTTGCAACAGTGCTGTGAGTGTGTGGGTGAGATAAAGCACATGAATGCTAGGTATGAGTCCTGATTAATAGAGATTGTTGGTAGGTGAATGATGGAGGTGTAGTGTGTTGTGTTCATACTCTATTTATTTGTTTGTTACAGGTCACTAGACAGGCATTAGGACCCTGTGGGAGCTACTCACACACTGCTGTAAAAGCTAGTTTAGGTTGGCTTGGAGACCACCATTTTGGGAGTTGAGTTAAGTTATATTTCTCCTGGCTCAGTTTGTCAGTTATTTACATGGACACAACATAATAAATTGAGCAATGGGTGATGCAATTGGTGCAGTTGGTGGGATATGGCATGTGATCTTTACAACTCGTGTGAGATCATTAAGCTTCTTCCTGCACTGCATCCAGGTACTTGGGGCTACTCTGCTGGCATTGAGCTCCTTCGCTATCTCTTGTCACTGCCGTCTGAACATGTGTCTAGAGGACCTCCCCCCGCCC
Organism: Pristiophorus japonicus; assembly: GCF_044704955.1. Taxonomy (NCBI): domain Eukaryota; kingdom Metazoa; phylum Chordata; class Chondrichthyes; family Pristiophoridae; genus Pristiophorus; species Pristiophorus japonicus. The sequence continues at coordinate 81,090,574 of NC_091985.1, forward strand.
CCCTCCCCTCGAGGATGCAGGACAGCTCTCCTTTCCACCGCTTCTCCCAAGACCTCCAGTGCATTGTCCAAAAACCTTGGTGCATGCTCTCTCCCATTGAAGCCACTGTTGATTCCTCCACAGCACAACATTCAGTATGGTCTCAGCACTGCCATCAACCACAATGCAGACTACCTTTTAGTTCTGAAAACAGGAAATGCTGGAAATACTCAGCAGGTCAGGCAGCATCTGCGGAGAGAGAAACAAAGTTAATGTTTCAGGTCGATGACCTTTCATCAAGTTTTTGGACAATGCACTGGAGTTTATGCCAGATACGAGACTCCCAAAGCAAATGCTTTATGCAGAGCTCTTTCATGGTAAACGAGCCAAAGGTGGGCAGCAGAAGCGTTACAATGACACCCTCAAAGCCTCCCTGGTAAAGTGCGACATCACCACTGACACCTGGGAGACCCTGGACAAAGATCGCCCGAGGTGGAGAAAGTGCATCCGGGAGGGGGTGTTGAGTTCTTCGAGTCTCAACGCAAAGAGCGTGTAGCGATCAAGCACAGACAGTGGAAGGAGCGCGCGGCAAACCAGCCCCACACACTCCTTCCCTCGACGAATGTCTGTCCCACCTATGACAGGGTCTGTGGCTCTCGTATTGGACTGTTCATCCACCAAAGAACTCACTTTGGGAGTGGAAGCAAGTCTTCCTCAATTCCGAGAGACTGCCTATGATGTGGATAGAGAACTAGTTCGCAGACAGGAAGCAAAGAGTAGGAATAAATGGGTCCTTTTCAGAATGGCAGGTAATGACTAGTGGGGTACTGCAAGGTTCAATGTTGTGCCCCCAGCTATTTACAATGTACATTAATGATTTGGACAAAGGAATTGAATGTATTATCTCCAAGTTTGCAGATGGCACTAAGCGGGTGGCAGCCTGAGCTGTGAGGAGGATGCTAAGAGGCTGCAGGGTGGACAGGTTAGGTGAGTGGACAAATACATGGCAGATGCAGTATACTGTGGATAAATGTGAGGTTATCCACTTTGGTGGCAAAAACAGGAAGGCAGAATATTATCCTAATGGTGACAGACTTGGAAAAGGGGAGGTGCAGCGAGACCTGGGTGTCATGGTACATCAGTCATTGAAAGTTGTCATGCAGGTACAACAGGCGGTGAAGAAGGCAAATGGCATGTTGACCTTCATAGTGAGAGGATTTGAGTATAGCAGCAGGGAGGTCTTACTACAGTTGTACAGGGCCTTGGTAAGGCCACACCTTGAATATTGTGTACAGTTTTGATCCCCTAATCTGAGGAAGGACAATCTTGCTATTGAGGGAGTGCAGCGAAGGTTCACCAGACTGATTCCCGGGATGGCAGGCCTGACATATGAAGAAAGACTGGATCGACTAGGCTTATATTCACTGGTAATTAGATGAATGAGAGGGGATCTCACAGAAACATATACAATTCTGACGGGATTGGACAGGTTAGATGCAGGAAGAATGTTCCCGTTGTTGGGGAAGTCCAGAACCAGGGGTCACAGTCTAAGGATAAGGGGTAAGCCATTTTAGGACCGAGATGAGAAATTTGAACCTGTGGAATTCTCTACCACAGAAAGTTGTTGAGGCCAGTTCGTTAGATATATTCAAAAGGGAGTTAGATGTGGCACTTACAGCGAAAGGGATCAAAGGGTATGGGGAGAAAGCAGGAATGGGGTACTGAAGTTGCATGATCAGCCACGATCATATTGAATGGTGGTGCAGGGTTGAAGGGCCGAATGGTCTACTCCTATACCTATTTTCTATGTTTCTATGTTTCTAAGAAAGAAAGACTGGCATTTATATAACATCTTTCACGACCTCAGGATTGTCCCAAAGCACGTTACAGCCAATCAAGTATCTTGGAATTGTCGTCGCTGTTATAATGTATGAAACGATTTGCGCACAGCAAGCTCCCACAAACACCTCCCACTCCAACGATTGTTTCTTCCCCTAATCAGGAATATGAAGGTAACACAGCTCTACTTGCTTTTATTTCTATTGGGGCCTCGGTTTAAAATCTTATCCAAAAGACTGCACCTCCAACAGTGCAGCACTCCCTCAGTACTGCACTGGCATGTCAGCCTGAAGATTTGTGACAAATCTCTGGAGTGGGACTTGAGGCAACAATCAGAACTTTAAGTACTGCTAGGAATTAACGAAATTGAACTGCTGCTGGCGCGTGCAGCCAATGAGCAGCAAGGGGAGCGCTGGCTGCATGCTGAAATCATGATTAATTGCACATTGCAATCCCTGCGCTGGTTTTCGGGGCATATTCAATTGAACCCCCATTGTTTCTACCTCTAATCAGGACTATGAAGGTAAAACAGTTCTATTTTCTCTTGTTTCCATTGCAGTTGTTACTTATTTCACACATCTGTGCTCTGTTGAAGTTCAAGTCTACCTTTTCTAATAACATTCTCATCAATAATAAAAGCAGGTGTTGGCAATCAATCGCTGCTACTGCTCCCTCTGTCCTCGGCACCGACCCCTCCCAACCCAATGCCCCCCACTTCCCTTCCTCACTTGCCTGAGGGACATCCAAGCATCATGATCATTTCGAAGCCTAGAAATGTAGAGAACATTATTCATCGTCTGAAAGAGAACAAGCTGAGGTTTCGTGTGGGATCTTCAACAGAACTTGTTTGTCAATCTCGGTCAGTTTTGTTGCAACAAGCTGAATTATGCGGCTACCGAGTGTACTTCGGCAGATGTAAAAAAGAAAGGAATGATTTGCTTTAATATCATGTACCTTTATCATGGCTCTCAGAAGCATCTCAAGATAATTCACATGCAATGAATTACTTTGAAGTGAATGATTATTATGCAGCTAATAGCTTATTGGCAGATAGCAAAGAATTACTGTCAACAGCTGGAGTCCTTTTTAAAAATCAATACAAAGAATTATGATTACCTTTAACATTCTTTTACTATCTCCCTCTGGGTGCAGTGCAGAAACCTTTTGTTCATTGATGTTTTTTGATGTGGATTGTAATTGTACAAAGATTAAGACTGATGATATTGAGGACTTGTTGAGTGTCACACTATGAGGGATTAATACCTGTACTCACATGCAACATTAAACCCAAAGCTGTATTCCATATTTCCAATTTTCAGTTTTTACTCCATTTCAATTGTCAAAAGACTATTAAGTTGACTGATAAATCAGTAACATTATAACATCACCAAATACTTACCATAGTCCTTACTACTAGGGGGATCAAGGGGTATGGCGAGAAAGCAGGAATGGGGTACTGAAGTTGAATGTTCAGCCATGAACTCATTGAATGGCGGTGCAGGCTAGAAGGGCCGAATGGCCTACTCCTGCACCTATTTTCTATGTTTCTATGTTTCTATGGTGTGGGCACACCCAAACCAGCAATGGGAAGGACTGGTGTTCCAAAATTTTGTAAGGCAAGCTCCTCTCCTTAATTTAAAATTGTCTCTGCACCTGGAAAACATGTGCAGGGAGGTAGGCTAGCATGCCGATTGGGCAAGATGCACAGAATCAGGAAGAAAATGTATTGGTATCAATTGCCAAGGTAAGTGTAACAACCTTGTATACATACACCTCTCATTCATAGCAGCTGTGGCACCGATATAAATGCTTCTGCCCTGCACCTTTGGGGAAATATCAAGCTGAGATCATTTAGCCCTTGCTCTAAAGGCCTGTTGTTCACCCTTAAAGGGAAGTCTCATTGGAGACTCTAGAGTTTAGAAAATGCATGCAATGATGGTGGGGGGGAAGGCTCTAATCTCGCCCTAATGGTCCTGCTGCAGTGAAGGAGGGTAGCTCTTTTTGGACAAGGTAGTGGTAGGTTTCACCACATGATTTTCAATACTGTTTCTGGCACCAGCCTGCCTGATAGGTACAAGATAGGTGAGGAAAATCCAGGCCAATGTTTTAGCTCATTTATAATGACTTGGCTCCATAAGGAGGAGAGGTGGTCTGGGCCTGGTTTGGAGCAATAAGGTAGTTGCTATCAGCTGCATACATGTGTTCTGCTTACAGACCAAGGTTGCTCACAATCATGAAAATAAGTGAGGGACCAGCCATGCTTAAGCAGTTCACACAATTTTATTGCCTTTTTGAAAGCATCCCGTTCCAGCTCCTCAGAAATGTAGGATGCCAGGAACACAATGGCCTGGAAACTGAATTGTGCTTGGTGCATCGCATGCTGCATATGCCTAATGAGGCTGCTGGCCCAATTAGGATAGTACAGGTGAGTGGTAGGCACTTCTGCACCTCCAAATGGTGGAACTATGATTCAATGAGGTATAATGTGTGTGCATACTGTGATCAGGATCATGGTGCATGCACACAATTTAATAAGTTTTGTTACCTAACAGGTGTTACTGGTACCTGCTGTCATAAGAACATAAGAACATAAGAAATAGAAGCAGGAGTAGGCCATATGGCCCCTCGAGCCTGCTCTGCCACTTAATAAGATCATGGCTGATCTGATCATGGACTCAGCTCCACTTCCCCGCCCGCTCCCCATAACCTGTTATCCCCTTAACGTTTAAGAAACTGTCTATTTCTGTCTTAAATTTGTCCCAGCTTGAACAGCTCTCTGAGGCAGCGAATTCCACAGATTAACAACCCTCTGAGAAAAGAAATTTCTCCTCATCTCTGTTTTAAATGGGCGGCCCCTTATTCTAAGATTATACCCTCTAGTTCTAGTCTCCCCCACCCCATCAGTGGAAACATCCTCTCTGCATTCACCTTGTCAAGCCCCCTCATAATCTTATACGTTTCGATAAAATCATCTCATTCTTCTGAATTCCAATGAGTAGAGGCCCAACCTACTCAACCTTCCCTCATAAGTTAACCCGCCTCATCCCCAGAATCAACCGAGTGAACCTTCTCTGATCTGCCTCCAAAGCAAGTATATCCTTTCGTAAATATGGAAACCAAAACTGCATGCAGTATTTCAGGTGTGGTCTCACCAATACCTTATATAGCTATAGCAAGACTTCCTTGCTTTTATACTCCATCCCCTTTGCAATAAAGGCCAAGATACCATTGGCCTTCCTGATCACTTGCGGTACCTGCATACGATTCCTTTGTGTTTCATGCACAAGTACCCCCAGGTCCCGCTGTACTGCGGCACTTTGCAATCTTTCTCCATTTAAAAAATAACTTGCTCTTTGATTTTTTTCTGCCAAAGTGCATGACCTCATACTTTCCAACATTATACTCCATCTGCCAAATTTTTGCCCACTCACTTAGCCTGTGTATGTCCTTCTGCAGATTTTTTTGTGTCCTCCTCACACATTGCTGTTCCTCCCATCTTTTTATTGTCTGCCTAGAGAGGGTTCAAACCCACACTCGTCATTGGCCTAATAAACCACTGGTACTACCCTGCCTGTGGCAAGGTAACTAAGGTTTTTTTTTAAGTCAAGTTTGTTGCAAGGTGATCTTGGTGATAACTGCTCAAACCAGGTCAATTTATATGACAGACTTGATAATCCAATACCCCGTGGCAGGACTGCTGTTGATTGATCAACCAGCCTGGTTCATTTGTGGGATGAGGAGGGATAGATTTGCCATTGGGGACTGGCATGCTTCTCATTTATCCCCAGGTAACCCTGTAAGCCAATGTCCTAGTTCATATGCTGGTCCGAGCTGGACAACCAGTTTGAAGGTTATCAGTGCGATTGAAACATAGAAACATAGAAAATAGGTGCAGGAGCAGGCCATTCAGCCCTTCTAGCCTGCACTGCCATTCAATGAGTTCATGGCTGAATATGAAACTTCAGTACCCCCTTCCTGCTTTCTCGCCATACCCCTTGATCCCCCGAGTAGTAAGGACTTCATCTAACTCCCTTTTGAATATATTTAGTGAATTGGCCTCAACTACTTTCTATGGTAGAGAATTCCACAGGTTCACCACTCTCTGGGTGAAGAAGTTTCTCCTCATCTCGGTCCTAAATGGCTTACCCCTTATCCTCAGACTGTGACCCCTGGTTCTGGACTTCCCCAACATTGGGAACATTCTTCCTGCATCTAACCTGTCTAAACCCGTCAGAATTTTAAACGTTTCTATGAGGTCCCCTCTCATTCTTCTGAACTCCAGTGAATACAAGCCCAGTTGATCCAGTCTTTCTTGATAGGTCAGTCCCACCATCCCGGGAATCAGTCTGGTGAATCTTTGCTGCACTCCCTCAATAGCAAGAATGTCCTTCCTCAAGTTAGGAGACCAAAACTGTACACAATACTCCAGGTGTGGCCTCACCAAGGCCCTGTACAACTGTAGCAACACCTCCCTGTCCCTGTACTCCAATCCCCTCGCTATGAAGGCCAACATGCCATTTGCTTTCTTAACCGCCTGCTGTACCTGCATGCCAACCTTCAATGACTGATGTACCATGACACCCAGGTCTCGTTGCACCTTCCCTTTTCCTAATCTGTCACCATTCAGATAATAGTCTGTCTCTCTGTTTTTACCACCAAAGTGGATAACCTCACATTTATCCACATTATACTTCATCTGCCATGCATTTGCCCACTCACCTAACCTATCCAAGTCACTCTGCAGCCTCATAGCATCCTCCTCGCAGCTCACACTGCCACCCAACTTAGTGTCATCCGCAAATTTGGAGATACTACATTTAATCCCCTCGTCTAAATCATTAATGTAAACAGCTGGGGCCCCAGCACAGAACCTTGCGGTACCCCACTAGTCACTGCCTGCCATTCTGAAAAGTACCCATTTACTCCTACTCTTTGCTTCCTGTCTGACAACCAGTTCTCAATCCACGTCAGCACACTACCCCTAATCCCATGTGCTTTAACTTTGCACATTAATCTCTTGTGTGGGACCTTGTCGAAAGCCTTCTGAAAGTCCAAATATACCACATCAACTGGTTCTCCTTTGTCCACTTTACTGGAAACATCCTCAAAAAATTCCAGAAGATTTGTCAAGCATGATTTCCCTTTCACAAATCCATGCTGACTTGGACTTATCATGTCACCATTTTCCAAATGCGCTGCTATGACATCCTTAATAATTGATTCCATCATTTTACCCACTACTGAGGTCAGGCTGACCGGTCTATAATTCCCTGTTTTCTCTCTCCCTCCTTTTTTAAAAAGTGGGGTTACATTGGCTACCCTCCACTCGATAGGAACTGATCCAGAATCAATGGAATGTTGGAAAATGACTGTCAATGCATCCGCTATTTCCAAGGTCACCTCCTTAAGTACTCTGGGATGCAGTCCATCAGGCCCCGGAGATTTATCGGCCTTCAATCCCATCAATTTCCCCAACACAATTTCCCGACTAATAAAGATTTCCCTCAGTTCCTCCTCCTTACTGGACCCTCTGACCCCTTTTATATCCGGAAGGTTGTTTGTGTCCTCCTTAGTGAATACCGAACCAAAGTACTTGTTCAATTGGTCTGCCATTTCTTTGTTCCCCGTTATGACTTCCCCTGATTCTGACTGCAGGGGACCTACGTTTGTCTTTCCTAACCTTTTTCTCTTTACATACCTATAGAAACTTTTGCAATCCACCTTAATGTTCCCTGCAAGCTTCTTCTCGTACTCCATTTTCCCTGCCCTAATCAAACCCTTTGTCCTCCTCTGCTGAGTTCTAAATTTCTCCCAGTCCCCGGGTTCGCTGCTATTGCTGGCCAATTTGTATGCCACTTCCTTGGCTTTAATACTATCCCTGATTTCCCTCGATAGCCACGGTTGAGCCACCTTCCCTTTTTAATTTTTACGCCAGACAGGAATGTACAATTGTTGTAATTCATCCATGCGGTCTCTAAATGTCTGCCATTGCCCATCCACAGTCAACCCCTTAAGTATCATTCGCCAATCTATCTTAGCCAATTCACGCCTCATACCTTCAAAGTTACCCTTCTTTAAGTTCTGGACCATGGTCTCTGAATTAACTGTATCATTCTCCATCCTAATGCAGAATTCCACCATATTATGGTCACTCTTCCCCAAGGGGCCTCGCACAATGAGATTGCTAATTAATCCTCTCTCATTACACAACACCCAGTCTAAGATGGCCTCCCCCCTAGTTGGTTCCTCGACATATTGGTCTAGAAAACCATCCCTTATGCACTCCAGGAAATCCTCCTCCACCGTATTGCTTCTAGTTTGGCTAGCCCAATCTTTGTGCATATTAAAGTCACCCATTATAACTGCTGCACCTTTATTGCATGCACTCCTAATTTCCTGTTTGATGCCCTCCCCAACATCACTACTACTGTTTGGAGGTCTGTACACAACTCCCACTAACGTTTTTTGCCCTTTGGTGTTCTGCAGCTCTACCCATATAGATTCCACATCATCCAAGCTAATGTCTTTCCTAACTATTGCATTAATCTCTTCTTTAACCAGCAATGCTACCCCACCTCCTTTTCCTTTTATTCTATCCTTCCTGAATGTTGAATACCCCTGGATGTTGAGTTCCCAGCCCTGATCATCCTGGAGCCACATCTCCGTAATCCCAATCACATCATACTTGTTAACATCTATTTGCACAGTTAATTCATCCACCTTATTGCGGATACTCCTTGCATTAAGACACAAAGCCTTCAGGCTTGTTTTTTTCACACCCTTTGTCCTTTTAGAATTTTGCTGTACAGTGGCCCTTTTTGTTCTTTGCCTTGGGTTTCTCTGCCCTCCACTTTTCCTCATCTCCTTTCTGTCTTTTGCTTTTGCCTCCTTTTTGTCTCCCTCTGTCTCCCTGCATTAGTTCCCATCCCCCTGCCATATTAGTTTAACTCCTCCCCAACAGCACTAGCAAACACTCCCCCTAGGACATTGGTTCCGGTCCTGCCCAGGTGCAGACCATCCGGTTTGTACTGGTCCCACCTCCCCCAGAACTGGTTCCAATGCCCCAAGAATTTGAATCCCTCCCTGCTGCATCACTGCTCAAGCCACGTATTCATCTGCGCTATCCTGCGATTCCTACTCTGACTAGCACGTGGCACTGGTAGCAATCCCGAGATTACTACTTTTGAGGTCCTACTTTTTAATTTAGCTCCTAGCTCCTTAAATTCGTTTTGTAGGACCTCATCCCTTTTTTTTACCTATGTCGTTGGTACTAATGTGCACCACGACAACTGGCTGTTCTCCCTCCCATTTCAGAATGTCCTGCACCCGCTCCGAGACATCCTTGACCCTTGCACCAGGGAGGCAACATACCATCCTGGAGTCTCGGTTGCGGCCGCAGAAACGCCTATCTATTCCCCTCACCATTGAATCCCCTATCACTATCGCGCTCCCACTCTTTTTCCTGCCCTCCTGTGCAGCAAAGCCAGCCACGGTGCCATGAACTTGGCTGCTGCTGCCCTCCCCTGATGAGTCATCCCCCCAACAGTACTCAAAGCGGTGTATCTGTTTTGCAGGGGGATGACCACAGGGGACCCCTGCACTACCTTCCTTGCACTACTCTTCCTGCTGGTCTTCCATTCCCTATCTGGCTGTGGACCCTTCTCCTGCGGTAAGACCAACTCACTACACGTGATACTCACGTCATTCTCAGCATCGTGGAAGCTCCAGAGTGAATCCACCCTCAGCTCCAATTCCGCAACGCGGACCGTCAGGAGCTCGAGGCGGATACACTTCCCGCACACGTAGTCGCCAGGGACACCGGAAGTGTCCCTGAGTTCCCACATGGTACATGCCACATGAAGCTGGTAACACACCAGCAGTAATTCTATGCACATCTGGAAGTCCTTAAGCTTTGGCTCTTGCCATCTTGCAACTAAATCCCTGGGTTTGGGTAAGCAGGGTGTGATCATAAGGGAGAGAGTATCATTCTATATCTACAAGTGGAAACTACTTAAGGCTAATTTTCATCTGGTTTGTTCCTGAGGAAAATGTTATCCTGACCAATATTACTTTCTGAACCAACACCACCAAAAACAGATTCACTGGACATTTATCTGATTTACAGTTTATGGGATCTTGCTTGCTGCCACACCTGCCTACATAATAACAGTGACTACACTTTAAAATGTAATTCTTCGGCTGTCAATCACTTTGAGGTGTCCTGAGGTAGTGAAAGGGTCAATAAAATGCAAGTCCCTTTCTTCTTTTTTCAGTTGGTATCTTTCGAATATCCTGTTAATCTGGATGCCAGTCCAACTCCCTCACAAAGCTAGTCTCAGGAACTACTTCCATTTTGCCTAATACTATCATCAACTCTCACTATTTAAACATTGATGCACATAATGAGAAAGAGCTATTAAGAAGGTTTTATTTGCCTACTCTACAAACAGAATCCATAGATCGCAAGTCACAGCCTTGGATTATTTGAGTACATTAAGCTTAACAGCCAACAATTAGTCTTTACAAAAAACACTTTGCAGCAAATCTATGTTCCCATTTCATATGATTATGTAACAGAGTGACTAAGATTTGGGCGAAAAGCCTATGTTGATCAGTAAATATCAATTGCCATGAAAACATTGCAATTTTAAAAATGTAATATAAAACTGAGCCTGTGTAACTTTAGTGCTGAGCCTATTATTGCACATTCCTCAGCACTGAAAAGTCACTGTTTAAAAATCTGATTGGGTTTACAATCTGTTCCTTAAATCAGTTTTTTTTCCTAAATGATTTAAGTATTTTCCTATTGGACTTTTCAAAATGTGTTCCAAAAATTTCCTAAAGTGATTCTGTTAGTTTGTGATCAGGATTTCCTAAAGAATATTGTGGTGTGTGTTGGGTGTTTACCACTCAACAGCTAATCCAGACTACACTTTAAAAGTCAGAACCATGTTCAAAGCTGAAGTGACATGACTCACAATTGCTTTTCATTTTTCATACAGGATGGGAGCTATGCTGTGCAGGCGTGAGAATGACACACTCTTGTGATACATGTACACCAGCTCCTGCAGTTTCCATCTGTGGCTTAGGTCTGATTTGATACATGTTCTCATTGTGACTCAACATGAAAGAAAGAGCAAACCACTCACTACTGTGTGGATATTACAATAAACCCCTAAAGTTCATTTTTGACTCTGACTTATGATGCCAGATGTGGTTACTTGATATGTGGTCTCGTTAACATGGCTTCCTCTTACAACAGTTTTCCATTGCGTAGCTTTAAAAACATTAACGCTTTATTCTGAAGTCAGGTACAATAGGCTTTACTAAAACCTGCTAAAGTAAACAATTTGCAATTTTATAAACCACGCAAAATCTCCTGCAGACTATTAACTCTGTAAGATCACTTGTGGCTTGCTATAAATGTGTCTGCGCTTTGTCTCGTCTTTTTGTGTCATATTATACCAGTTGCATTTTATGTCATCTACAGGTACAATCAGTTCAGTATAAACTGAAAGAGGTGGGGGATATTTTGCAAGTGGAGGAAGGCAACTTTCACTTTCTTCTACTTTGCGATTTCTTTCACACTTTGCAAAAAATATTTCTATCGAAATAATGTGGGATAGCTGCGGAAGAGACACAGGGGTTATTGATATGCAGAACCTTTTATCCTTCCTTATTGGAAGTGCCCATGATTATTTTGATTTATTCCTGGAATGTTGTCAACATTGCAGGTCCATGTTTATTGTCCATCTCTAGTTGCCCTAAGAAGCTGGTGGTGTCTTACACCATCCTCTCCTTTGGTAATTGGTCAGCTTAGATTTATCAGGATTTTTTTGTGTATAGGACATACCTGGAAAATCTTCCACAGTCAGGTAATTGCTAGTGCCCTAGCCCTAAGTGGAGGAAGAGCATAAGAACATCAGAACATCAGAACATCAGAACATCAGAACATAAGAACATAAGAAATAGGAACAGGAGTAGGCCATACGGCCCCTCGAGCCTGCTCCGCCATTCAATATCATGGCTGATCTGATCATGGACTCAGCTTCACTTCCCAGCCCGCCTCCCATAACCCCTTATACCCTTATCGTTTAAGAAACTGGACGGCATTGAGCACCTCGAGTCTCGTCGCCGAGAGCATGCAGAAACCACACGCAGATAGCGGAAGGAGTGTGCGGAAAGCCAGACTACCCACCCACCCTTTCCTTCAACCACTGTTTGTCCCACCTGTGACAGAGACTGTAATTCCAGCATTGGACTGTATAGTCACCTGAGAACTCACTTTTGGAGTGGAAGCAAGTCTTCCTCGATTTCGAGAGACTGCTTATGCTGATGAGCTGTACTAGAACAGTTTGTCTCGGGGACCAGCTAACTTTGATACTCAGTCTTCAATACTACAGCTAGGATGTTGTCAGGGTCCATAGCCTTCACTGTGTCCAGTGTACTCAGCCCCTTCTTATGTGAAGGAGGCAGAGTATGATCATCCACTCAGCACTTTTGGCTGAAGGCACTTGCAAATACTTCAGCCTTGTCTCTTCCACTCAGATGCTGTGCTCCACCATGGTTGAGGATATGGATTGTCATGGAGTCTCCGCCTCCTGTTAGTTGTCCACCACCATTCTCAACTGGATGAGGTAGGCCTACAGAGCTTTTTCTGAACCATTGCTGTGGGAAGGCTTAGTTTTGTCTATAGGCTGCTAATTTTGGTATTTAGCATGCAGCTAGTCATGTATAGCAGATTTACTAGTTTCACACCATATTCTAAAGTATGCCTGCTGCTGTTCCTGACTACACTTGTGCACTTTGCATGAGACCAGAGTTTGTGTCCTGGCTTGATGGTGATGAAAAAATGAGGGATGTGCTGGGTCACGGGGTTACAGATAATGGTGGTATACAATTCTGATGCTGCTGGTGGCCCACAGGAGCTCATGAATGCCCAGTTTTGAGGCATGGTGACCAATTAGCATGGTGGACGTGACACGCTTTTATTTTTAGTGAATTTGTTTCAGTTGCATTATTGTTTCTTAACCTGTCAACCGAATACTTTTCTTTCTAATTTCTTATAAATCTATTGATACAGAGATTTGAACTATGAAATCAAAGGAAATCAGAAAATATGCCTATGAAATGTCATATAATAAGGTGAGAATGCTAATATTGACAACTGTGCCTTTGAAGACAACCTTACTAAAATAATAGACACAATCATTTAAATAACTTAGATATTGAAATAATAAATCCAAAAAAAGTACAGAATGTTATACAAATTAACCTAGAAATTACTTTTTCCAATATTTTTGGATCAATATTTAATATGTTTGTCTGCCTGCTATTTCAACACAGGCGTTAAACCATTTATTTTAATTAGGTTAACATGTATGTTAAATAGTGGTCAGAGGAATGTCATTTGAATGTGTTAGGCATTAATACGCTAATCTTGTCAACTGTCAGTTCTAGGCTGTTGAGTTCAAGACAGAGTTGACCTAATGGATGCACCTGTGCCAAATATGACAAATATGTATAATTGAAAAGTGAATTCATAATTTATTAATTTGATTAGGCTTAATAAGGAAAAGCTATTAAATAGTACTCAGCATTTGCTAGGGTTGTCTGGCCCAGCTTGCTTTCTGACACCAGGACAGGCATTTGCTCAGGGGGCCATAAAGGTACAGAAGTGATATCATCATGAAAGATGACAACATGTTCCATTCCCATTGCGTGATGACCCCGCCATGTCATCATCAAAGGCAGTCCCTCGGAATCGAGGAAGACTTGCTTCCACTCCTGAAGTGACTTCTCTGGTGGCTGAACAATCCAATACGAGAGCCACAGACTCTGTCACAGGTGGGACAGGAGGGAAGGGGTGTGTGGGACTGGTTTACCGCACGCTCCTTCCGCTGCCTGCGCGTGACTTCTTCACACACTCGGCGTTGAGATTCGAAGACCTCAACGCCCTCCCAGTTGCACTTTCTCCACTTAGGGCGGTCTTTGGCCAAGGACTCCCTGGTGTCAGTGGTGATGTCGCACTTTATCAGGGAGGCTTTGAGGGTGTCCTTGTAACGTTTCTGCTGCCACCTTTGGCTCGTTTGCCATGAAGGAGCTCCGCATAGAGCAATTGCTTAGGGAGTCTCGTGTCTGGCAACTCAGCTCAGCATACCTAGAGATCAGTGATACAAATGAGGCCCCTATCCAATAGGCCCCCCAGCCTGTTCAAGATGGAGGAGATGGTTGAACCCAGAGCATGCATGGCTCCAGTATAAGCACTCCTGAGAGGTGCTGTTACTGGTGTCACAACTCTTTTAGAGGAGACAAATAAACATTAGGTCAAGTGACCCCCGATCTGGGGGACACTCCAAATATTTCGCAAGGCCCTTTTTGAAAAAAATATTTTTGTAGATTTTTTTTGGGGCTCTAAAAACATAATTTACAAGTGCCCCCTATAAAAGGGGGTTACTGGTGTCACAGACCTCTGCATGGAGGCTCAGCTGCTATAGAGATTGAGGTGACCATGGTTGACTGCAGAGTGTCGATGCCATGCCCTATACAAGTGGGTAGTGGAATCCACCACCCTATCCAAAGTTAACTCAATTTACACCATTGCTGCAACTGTAAGAAAGGTGTGTTACATCTACCACTTGATTACAGAGGGAGAACACAGAAGTGTTCTGGGATGTTAATTTGCATATCATTAGCACTGATATAAAATCTGTGTAAAATAAGCAGCTTCCAGAAATTTTCTGTGCTGCTTTTTAAAAAAGCTGTTCAGCCTGTACTCTTAAGCAGCATTCTGAGTGAACAACAGCTAAATTTGAAACTGCTTCTCCCTTTCATTTCTCCCTCAAATTATTTCAGTGCATTTCTAACAAATTTCTTGATTATATGACTTTTCGTCCAAGTTCTGACAAAAGGCCATCGCCCTGAAATGTTAACTCTGTTTCTCTCTCCAGTTCTGATGAAAGGCCATAGCCCTGAAACATTGGTCTGGATTTTGCGGGGGTTCAGCGGGCGCGATTGATGGTGGGTTGGGTGGGAAAGTGTTTTTTCCCCCCAGCAGGTCGGGACCCCGCTATCAACCTGCTACCATGTGCCTCTCACAAATGTCGGCTCTGTCAGCGCTGAACAGCGGTGAGGGAGGCAATTGAAATCATTAGTGGCTTGTTTACAGCCACTTAACAATGGTTTTTCCCAGCTTTTTGAATTTGACAGGTCGCTCACCAGTTTCCCGCTGTGCCTAGACCTCGTTAGTGAAGCTGAGGTGGGAGGTCACTCACCATTGAATCAGCTGGTGAGATGACAGCTTCAAATGTCAAGTCAAAACTCCCAGCTGATTGAGAAATGTTCCCTTAACCACTAGCTTCTCTAAACTGCATTTCTATTGCAGATTCAAAATGCTGCAAGTTCTTTACACAAGTCTCCATCCAGTCTGACCTCATTAACTCTCCCACAATTGTCAGGATCGTTTCTGTCATCTCTACTTCACCTGCCATCTGTTACATCAGCATGGGTGCCCTTGAAACTCTCTCACCTTAGAATCTCACCATGATCAGCCCCAACACCAGCATCACCAAGTACACCAGCAGCACCAACAACAATACCAACCTTTTCCACAATTAACAGATGCTGCACAGGACACAGGGCATCAGCACCTGACCACATTGCTGCTGGGAGGCCAGGGATGGCCTCACCATGGCCAGATTTACTTCACTTGACGCAGTACACCCTGGCTGCCACATGATGTGCCAGGTTGGCAACACCCCACATCAACATCATTACGCATCCCTACAATGCCCAAGCCATTCCTTTCATACTCATCACCATTGCAAGGGGTACAGTTATGTCTCACCATTCACTGCAACTCACTAAGCCACTTCCAAAGGTGCAGACAAATCTGTCCAAGAACACAAAGTGTTGAAAATAAAGGTTTCAATATTTGGCACCACATTAACAGAAAGTTTACATGAATATTGCATAAAACACACAAATGCCTAACCTTGTGTGTTGTTAGTTGGTATAACTGCACTAGGATGAGGGTGTGTGTGAAGGGTGGCTAGTGAGATGGGATGCGATAATATAGATAGAGAGAGATGGGTGGAGGTGTAAGGTAAGATGGTTTGAGTAAGGATATGCAGGAGTAGGGTAGGAAAGGCAAAGTGATGGGAATGTGATGAGAAGCACAACAAGATGAGGTTGAGTGTGGCTTTGCAGTAACATTTTGCAATCTACTGAGATAATTGAAACATTTGCAGAATTGCAGCTGGGTCCTCCTGACCACATCCCTGCTTGGGCCCTCCTGCACAATGTGCAACCAGGTTGTGTTGATCTTCTAGAGAGGTCTTCTCTGCCCATGGGAAGGGAAGAGTGTGCCCTGCGTGCTGTGACTCCCTCCATAAGCATATGAATAGAGTCATGGGAGAACCTGCGTGCAGCCGTGCACCTCTGTGCAGTGCTTGTCAGTGTTTGCAACACCTCAATGCTGTAGAACACTGACAGCACAACTGTCAAATAAAGTTGGCCATGGTCCCTTTAAGGACATCACCAGACCTGCTTCCTCTACTTTGCTGGGAAATGCACTGGGCGGGCTTAACAAGCCCAATCTAGAGAAAATCATTATACATAACGGGCAGGAGCTGGCAGCGAGGCCGGGACCACCAACGTCACCGCCACGGACCCACCAAGGTTGGTAAAATTCAGTCCCTTAACTCTTTTTCTCTCGCCACGGATGCTGTCTGACCTATTGAGTATTTCCAGCATTTTTTGTTTTTATTTCAGATTTCCAGCATCCGCAGTATTTGACTTTTATAAAGGATACTGGTTGATACATTTTGTTAAGGATTTTCAACCACTGTTTACAAAGTTTTGGAACAAAAACAATCAAATGTGAATCCTGGAGAAGAGCGATTTCCATTAAAAGCAATTCTACAAATAAGACTAATTAATTAGCTCCAGCTGTGATTCATCATCATAGGCAGTCTCTCAAAATTGAGGAAGATTTGCTTACACTCTAAAAATGAGTTCTCAGGTGACTGTACAGTCAAATCTGGAAATTACAATCTCTGTCATAGGTGGGACAGACAGTTGTTGAAGGTAAGGGTGGGTGGGGTGTCTGGTTTGCCGCAAGCTCCTTCCACTGCCTGCGCTTATTTTCTGCATGCTCTTGGCGACGAGACTCGAGGTGCTCAGCGCCCTCCCGGATGCTCTTCCTCCACTTAGGACAGTCTTGGACCCGGAATTCCCAGGTGTTGGTGGGGATGTTGCACTTTATCAAGGAGGCTTTGAGGGTGTCCTTGAAACATTTCCTCTGCCCACCTGGAGATCGTTGCCGTATAGGAGTTCTGAGTAGAACGCTTGCTTTTGGAGTCTTGTGTCGGGCATGCAGACCAGCTGGTCGAGTGTGGTCAATGCTTCGATGCTGGGGATGACATTGACGCTGGTGCCTCTTTCCTCACAGGGGATTTGCAGGATTTTGCGGAGACATCATTGGTGGTATTTCTCCAGCGATTTGAGGTGTCGACTGTATATGGTCCACATCTCTGAGCTATATAGGAGGGCAGGTATCAGTACAGCCCTGTAGACCATAAGCTTTGTGCCAGATTTGAGGGCTTGATCTTCGAACATTCTCTTCCTCAGAAGACCAAAGGCTGCACTGGTGCACTGGAGGTGGTGTTGAACCTTGCCGTCGATGTCTGTCCTTGCTGATAGTAGGCACCCGAGTTATGGAAATTGGTCCACGTTGTCCAAGGCTGTGCCGTGGATTTTGATGACCGGGTGCAAGTGGTGTGTGGCGGGGTCAGGTTGGTGGAGGACCTTTGTCTTATGGATGTTTAGTGTAAGGCCCATGCTTTCGTATGCATCGGTGAAGATGTTGACGATGGCTTGGAGTTCAGCCACTGAATGTGCGCAGACACTATGAGGACCATACTGCAGTTTACCAAATATATTGTCATTTCAGTCATATTTTCTACAGAGCAGAGGAAAATAAGCTTACCACTCCATACAAGTAAGTTTTCTAGTTTCAAGTTTTCACTAATTGTCTTGCATTCCTTACCAGAATCCATTGGATCTAGTTAGACATGAAGGAGCAATTTGCCTACCATTTCCAGCATATTCAGGTGTGTAAACAGCGCAGGAACATTTCTTAGATAGGAAAATTGGGTGGAAGTTGTTTCTGCCTGATTTGTGCCATTAAACCACTTTCCCCGAAGTTTCCTTGCGCTTTTTGAGCTTTCCTATGATTCACCCGCCAAGTCCGAAATTACCTCTTTATCATATGTCACAGTGAGAGACAGTGAGAACATAAGAACATAAGAAATAGGAGTATGAGTAGTCATTTAATACGATCATGGCTGATCCGATCATGGACTCAGGTCCATTTCCCTGCCCGCTCCCCATAACCCCTTATTCCCTTATTGGTTAAGAAACTGTCTATCTCTATCTTAAATTTATTCAATGTCCCAGCTTCCACAGCTTCCACAGCTCTCTGAGGCAGCGAATTCCACAGATTTACAACCCTCTGAGAGAAACAATTCCTCCTCATCTCAGTTTTAAATGGGCGGCCCCTTATTCTAAGATTATGCCCTCTAGTTCTAGTCTCCCCTATCATTGGAAATATCCTCTCTGCATCCATCTCGTCAAGCCCCCTCATAATCTTATACATTTCGATAAGATCATCTCTTATTCTTCTGAATTCCAATGAGTAGAGGCCCATCCTACTCAACCTTTCCTCATAAGACAACCCTCTCATCTCCAGCTGTGAGTTTCCTGAGTTTGCACTGCTAATGCACTCTGGATAAGTTAGAGTAATGAGGCCAAGCAGCTGCTGATCAACTGATCAAGGCAGAAGTGACGAGTTTGTGAGCTTGAAGAGTTTGGAGAGTTTAAATAGCGATTTCTATAGCTGGGAAACACTTTGTTACAGAGATTTTATTGGACTGCTGACTATGACTACCTGCATTTGCTTCTGACAGCTTCTGACAGGCTCAGTTGACCGGCATGTTTTTTTACCTTTCTTCCTCCACCTTGAGTCAGGGGTTCGCAGGAGCAGGGACGGCTGTTGTTATGGGCATACCAGGCATGTCAGTGTCATCGAAGAAGAGAAGCACAGTATTGAGCTAAGGATTGTAAGGCACCACTTAAGGAGGATATAACCCACCAGATCTTAGCACCCCCGACCCTTGGAATATACAGGTCTTCTGAGGACCTTTATGACAAGTTGTGCATAAGTAAAGTGCGCTTCAGTAAAGAAGCAAATGGGCATCTTTGTGACCTGCTGCAGGTAACTTTCAAGCCACATTGACCTGCCCACACTGCTTTCGCAGAGGCTATGAAGGTGACCATTACCCTCAGCATCTATGCCACAGTGTCATTTCAGGCAGCACGGGGGATCTGTGTAGCATCAGCCAAGGTGCAGCATGGCAGGCATTTGTTAGGTCACTGACGCCTACACAAAAGAACAGGCTAATTTAACATTATAGCAAGGTAGTAGTGATGCTGGGCCATACCGTTTACAGAGCTGCTAGCTTCTGCAAGGCGCAGGATGCAATCTATCAAACCCCTACTGCTTTGTGGGTGCCCAAAGAACACCCACTCAACCACGTCAACAGGAAGGTATCTACTCTGTTCAGTTGGTGTGTAACAATAATCTGGAGTCACCGAGGAGTTTTTGAGTGCAGGTCATGTTGTGCAGCCTTTCCTGAAGTGCAAAATTATTGTGAAGGCCACAAAAGTTATTTTTGACTTCCAATCTGGAACAAACTGCAGTGCCCAAGGGAGAGCAGTCTAGTTCCAGGTGGGGGAGCATGGCAGGGCGGGGGGGAGGGGGGAGGGGGGAGAGTGGTGGGTGGGCCAGCCATGGGAGGTTGTGCCTGGAGATTAGACCCCCTGTGTTTTGGAATCTTTTGTCTATTTTTCTGCAGAAATGACTTGGTAAAAGAGAATTACTTTAAATGTTGTGTTTTAAAGCACAGTATAGTCATGCATGTGGAAAAACAGATGAAGGATTGTTCATACCTAAAAGTGGCCATGTGAATCCTGATTCTTTACTGATTGATTGGCTGAAAAATGAGTCATTGGTGCTGCTTCTGTAGCCAACCAAATTGGACTTTTTAAAACATTAACCCACCACTAAAATAGATGGTAGGAGTAAGGAGACAGAAATAAAGGCAAGTAAAAAAATTTTATACTTGAAACAACTATGAAAAAAAGGTTAGAAAACATTATAGAAAAAATGAAATTAAAATAAACAAAAGAAAAAAAAAAGAAGAGAAAATGGGAGGAAAAGAGACAACTGTGAGCATTGGTGAGATTTTTAGATTTTCTACGGTTAAAATGTACTAGTCATTTATTCCAGAGAGTTGTTAACCTGTGGAATTCCCTGCCGCAGAGAGTTGTTGATGCCAGTTCGTTGGATATATTCAAGAGGGAGTTAGATATGGCCCTTACGGTTAAGGGGATCAAGGGGTATGGAGAGAAAGCAGGAAAGGGGTACTGAGGGAATGATCAGCCATGATCTTATTGAATGGCGGTGCAGGCTCGAAGGGCTGAATGGCCTACTCCTGCAACTGTTTTCTATGTTTCTATGTTTACTAGTTTAGGGTTAATATTAAGGTCATAAAGCTATCCCTGATGTTTGAGTATTGTCATGTAAGTATTACTTTCTATTTCAAAGAGCTTGAGCTGAAAACTTACAAAAGCTGTTTCTCTCGACCTGTCAGTGGTCTTAGGATTGAAACACTCTGCAATCCTCTCCGTGCCTCTAGGTGATCGGAACTTAATTTTATATTTTTCAGCACTTTTCTCCCAGGCATTTGATGTTCACTTGGTGTAGACGGCTTTCATTTTCATAATTCTTTAATTAAAATGTTGTACCTTATGCTTTTGTGTGATATAGTAACCCTATGTTTATACTTTTAAGTGGAATTGACTTAAAATGTATTTAATATGTTAATGAGGATGTGGTAGTCTTATTTCTTTTTTTAACTGTATCTCATTTTTTCTCATTATTAAAGATACTTATGCAAAATATTCCTGATGGGCTTTGCGGCTTATTTACATCTGGTCTTCGCCCAAGGGCAGCTTACAATGATAACAGAGTACGGAACATAAATCAAGGGGACATTGCAATTTGCATTTCTTTCTGCTTAACTCATTGATGCCGTAATTTCAAAATAAACTTTAATCTTTTATTTAAAGGTTTTGAGGTTGGCTTCTGACTCTAATTCAACTGGGAGTGCATTACATAAGATTTTCCTTTAACATATAAATGAGGTCATGCCACAGTTCATTTTCTTGCAAACAGCATACCTTTGTTGCCGTGACTTATATGGTGTGTGATATGGTGACTTTTTTTCATCAATGAACAGCAATTACATTTCTGTCTCGATTGCTACACTATAGAGACAAGATGCATGCTGTAGCCAACAAGGTGGTAAACTGATACTTTTTTGTGTTAAATAAAGTATTGCAATAAACCCAGATACACATTTAACAAGGCAACAGAAATCCACATATGGGCAGTATTGGAAAAAGCAATGCTTTTGACTGCTAATGTAGCCACAGACCACACCCTTTCCCAACAATAAATCTTCCTGCATGAGTTATTCATTAACCTTTGTCACCAGCTTCTCTTTAACCATGATTCAACCATGTTTTATATAGAGACTTCCAAACATATGTTTCCCTTTTGGCATCATAAAGTAATTATCCATTTTACAGCTTGTCTTCATAGAGCTGTATTATCTGTTTTTTTTATTTTGTGCTTTGCTCTGCACTGCCTGTTCTGCTATGGTCTCATAAAATAATTATACTTTGTACAGTGTTTGTTTCTCACAGATCTCAAAGGAGCTGAACAAAAAGCAGCAATTAGGCCGAGCAGGGGGTGACCATTGAGAATAGAATAACAAGAGTCAATGAACAGATGCTAACAGGAAGTGCCTGGGATAGTGGGCTCAATGCTGTGAAATCTGTCACAAAACATTTTACATCTATTAAATATGAGCTATTTTGGCTGTTCAGAAAAGATAGTTGGGACCATTTACTTTTCAATTATATTGAACACCTAATTCACCAGACTGCAGACTATTGGTATTATGGACACTTCCATTTATTAAACTTTAGCGGTATGAAACTTACAAGATCCCACAATGAAATTTTATAAAATCCTTATATTGTATGGATAAAATTCAGATTAATTGAATGAGCTATGGAACTGAAATCCAAAACAGAATCCCACTGTAGGGTACAGGCTTGATGAGGACAGTCTCCCTAGAATGCCAATGAAATGGTTAATACAGAAAATAGCCTCTCTACTCTCCCTAGGGACATAGATGCCTCAGATGTTTTTTTAATTGCCTGGGGAGTGGACAGATTTGTCTATAAAGCTAGGTGACACAGAGGGATAAATGGCAACTGGTCAAAATTAGACTAACTTTGAATCCAAAAAATGTTTCTGCACTCCTATTATAAAAGAGAATAATAATACCATAGTATATAGTGGGGCTTCAAGGAAGTGAGATGATGCGAGCCCCAGTGTATAGATTCAGATAACCTCATGTATTGCAATGTAATGCAATTGGTACATGTTCCAA
This sequence comes from Pristiophorus japonicus, assembly GCF_044704955.1. NCBI lineage: Eukaryota > Metazoa > Chordata > Chondrichthyes > Pristiophoridae > Pristiophorus > Pristiophorus japonicus. The sequence continues at coordinate 81,112,977 of NC_091985.1, forward strand.
TATGGTGGAACAATATATTTCTACTTGGTAGTACATGGAAATAATTATATTGCCATAATTATATGTGCCATAATAATGCAATGATGTTTTGGTAACAATCAATTCAGTAACCCTTACATAGTTAGCAAGGGCATGGCATTTTTCTTCAGTTACATAGTGCATCTTATGGGAGATTAACTGTTTTTGAAATCAGCATTAACAACTAGTTGCCTATTTTATTTTGCTTTGTGATTCAGACCATTGAATAGAAATAAACAATCCTTCACTATAGGACTGTGTGATACACCAACACCACTGACATAACACACATTGTTATTCCATTACTAATAGACAGAGGCAGTGTAAAGGTTTAGTTTGGTTTAATGCTCCTACTTACAAATCAAACTTATCACTGAATCCACTAGTGCCACAAGTTGTGCAGTCCTAATGCTGTCCCTGCTCATAGAGCGTGTCATAAAAAGAAATCTCTTCTTACAGCAACCCTCAAAACTACTATTGTATGGCTTCTCAAAACATACTTAGAAGGGTGTACAGCATTTGATTTTTAAAAATATGGAGCCGTTTCCATGAGCAAACCTAAAAGTTTAATGCCATGTCCTGTCTATAATTGCAACAATGAAATGAAGTTTTATTTTTCTACTTTAAAATAGCACACAGTTTAAAAAAATATATATATATTCATTTACGGGATGTGAGTATCACTGGCAAGGCCAGCATTTATTACCCATCTCTAATTGCCCTTGAGAAGGTGGTGGTGAGCCTTGAACCGCTGCAGTGTATGTGGTGAAGGTACTCCCACAGTGCTGTTATGTAGGAAGTTCCAGGACTTTGACCCAGCGATGATGAAGGGACGGTGATATATTTCCAAGTCAAGATGGTGTGTGTCTTGGAGGGGAACTCATCCTTCTGAATTCCAATGAGTAGAGGCCCAACCTACTCAACCTTTCCTCATAGATCAACCCTCTCATCTCCGGAATCAACCTAGTGAACCTTCCCTGAACTGTCTCCGAAGCAAGTATATCCTTTTGTAAATATGGAAACCAAAACTGCACGCAGTATTCCAGGTGTGGCCTCACCAATATCATGTATAACTGTAGCAAGACTTCCCTGCTTTTATACTCCATCCCCTTTGCAATAAAGGCCAAAGTTCCATTGGCCTTCCTGATTACTTGCTGTACCTGCACACTATCCTTTGGTGTTTCATGCACAAGTACCCCCAAGTCCCGATGTACTGCAGCACTTTGCAATCTTTCTCCATTTAAATAATAATTTGCTCTTTGATTTTTTTCTGTCAAAGTGCATGACCTCACACTTTCCAACATTATACTCCATCTGCCAAATTTTTGCCCACTCACTTAGCCTGTTTATGTCCTTTTGCAGATTTTTCGTGTTCTCCTCACACATTGCTTTTCCCCCCATCTTTGTATCATCAGCAAACTTGGCTACGTTACACTCGGTCCCTTCTTCCAAGTCCTTAATATAGATTGTAAATATTTGGGGTCCCAGCACTGATCCCTTCGGCACCCCACTAGTTACTGATTGCCAACCCGAGAATGAACCATTTATCCCAACGCTCTGTTTTCTGTTAGTTAGCCAATCCTCTATCCATGCTAATATATTATCCCCAACCCGTGAACATTTATCTTGTGCAGTAACCTTTTATGTGGCACCTTGTCAAATGCCTTCTGGAAGTCCAAATACATCACATCCACTGGTTCCCTTTATCCACCCTATTCATTACATCCTCAAAGAATTCCAGCAAATTTGTCAAACATGACTTCCCCTTCATAAATCCATGCTGACTCTGCCTGACCGAATTTTGCTTTCGAAATATCCTGGTACTGCTTCTTTAATAATTGACTCCAACATTTTCCCAACCACAGATGGTAGGCTAACTGGTCTATAGTTTCTTGCTTTTTGTCTGCAAATACAAATAATAATAATAATAATACAGTTAGGATAACAGGAATGCTAGAAATCTGAAATAAAAGCAAAATATACTGTGCAGAGATTCCTGCTATATATTTTTTAAAGGAACAAGCAATCCAAAATGCATCTAAATCCAGTTTGGGTTAAATTTCAAATCAGAGATCCAAATCAGCCAGTTTGGATTAATGCTGTAACAGTCACAATTTGAACTCTGGGTTGCTTCTAACTTGGCTGCTCTTTACCTGTAGCCATCAGCGGACCTGGTCCTCCATGCATTCTCCATTTCTAGTCCTAGCAAGGACACAAATCCACTGAGTACTAACACAGGCAGCATCCCCCTGCATCGGTGGGCCAGCAACAGACCTTCAGTATAAGAATGCTAGAAAGAGAGACAATGGACAGAGAATCACAAATAGAAATAAAAGTTTCCTCCCCTCTCTTCTCTTTTCTCTCTCCTTCAATAAACCTACTTCAGCTGGAGAACTACTGCAGGGTCATCGACAGTACTCATCCATGGCCAGCTGCTTAGAGGTGAATTTGAGTAGCTCATTTACATTTTTCTCTCCCTGTGGGGAGTTGGCCTCGAGCAAGATACTATTTAGGATTGTGAACTTCAACAAAAATTTACTAACACTAGACTAATGCTGCTCTCTGCTACTGTAGCTCTACAGATAAAGGTAAACTTTGAGAGACTCCACGAGCAGTGAAAGGCATGGCAACATTTAAACCAACAACAACTACTTACATTTATATGGCACCTTTAATGTTGTAAAATGTCCCAAGGCGCTTCACAGGAACTTTATCAAACAAAATTTGACACCGAGCCACAATAGGAGATAGCAGACAGCCAATCAAAAGCTTGGTCAAAAAGATAGGTTTTAAGGAACGTCTTAAAGGAGGACAGAAAGGTAGAGAGCCAGAGAAGTTTAGGGAGGGAATTCCAGAACTTAGGGCCTAGGCAGCTGAAGGCACGCCTGCCAATGGTGGAGTGATAAAAATCAGGGTTGTGCAGAAGGTCAGAATTGGAGAAGTGCAGAGATCTCAAAGACTGAAAGTTATTTAAAATATTGGAAAATAGTCACAAGTGACATGATATTCAGTAAAGCAGATTTATCAATGACTCTTGTTCAAACACAGCAATGGTTGGAATATTGTGGTCTATCAGCAAGGTTTGTAATTTGTGGATGACAATGGAAATGTTCCGACTGGAAACTGCTGAATCACTGAGAGATCGGGGGGTTAATAAAGAACTGGAAATTTCTGGTGTTTTATTGCTGGTAACACTTCATTTACTCACAGTTTGCCTCTTTCTGGAATCAGATGTTCAAGAAATACCCAAAAGATTTAAACAGAGTGTCCTTCAGGCTTTAGCAGCATTCCACAGATCTAGTACTAAAGATGATATATGGCAATGTCATAAACAATAAACTTTGTGCGTGCTTTCTCCTCACTATCATTTATGAATGACAGCACAGCAGAATAAAGCAGTGTAAAAATTGGTATTATAAATTACACTGGTAAATAAGTCATCCCTGATATTCACAAGATGTAAAATGTAAATGAAGTGCGACTTACAACTCAAATTTCACTTCACCTGTTACTGGACCTAGTAGCTGAACACAGCAGTATAAATCTAAGAAAAAATAGGTTCTACTTGTTTAGTTACTTTCAGTCATTTCAAATAACATTATATTTCAACTACAAATTTCTCGATTGCACCTTATCCTCTTTTTATACTGTAAAACTCTTAGCTGCATCTTTTTCCATAAATCTGATACGATAAATACGTTGAGGTGAATTGTCTCACTGTTTTCAACGTACTTCTGATGTGTAATTGGGGCTAATAACATTTTGTGGCAGGAATATGGGGCACAAGCTATTTCTGTCATAAAATTGCAGATTGCAATGAAGCTGCCATATGCTCCACTGGAGCCTGCAACAAAGGCAAAGCTTGCCTGATGTTGCCACAAATGAGAGCTGTAGACTCAAAAGTCACATCCTTGGAGACTGTATACATAGGCACAACATTTCTCGAATGTTATTTTTTGATCAGTACACATGAGCTCTGGGTCCCATTACTTGGAAGTCATAGGTAGCTTCTCCTCAACTTTCACTGGAATGGTGGCATATCCTCATCCATTTCTCATTCCTCTGGTCCTATAAATTACCCAATGCCAATCCTGACTAATCATATCTAATTCCCCATGGTGAACAAATATGAGCTGATGCATGAGAGTGAAGAAAAGGAGAAAGACGTGTATTTATATAACACCTATCATAACCTCAGATATCTCAAAGCACTTTAAAGCCAATGAAGTATTGGGGCGAATTTAGCCCTCCTCGCTCAGCAGAAACCTGGCAAGTGGGCAGTTAAAATCACCCTGGCTCTTACCTGTCCTTCTTTACATATATGTTGCAGCCCGATGACATCATTAGAAACCCAACTATAATTTTAACTCAGGCCAGAATGGGGAATCCACTTGGAGTTAAAATCAGCTGCAATGTGGGAAACACAACAGCCAATTTGTGCACATTTTCCCATTGAGATAAAAATGGGGCAGTTCACCATTTGGAAATTCTAGGCCATTTTCCTTTCTCTCCTCCCCTCCTCTTCTCTTGACTGCACAATGCCTTGCCGGGATATGGTTCATGAGTGTCATTGAATTTTGGTATCTTTTTGGAATGGTCAGTTTTCTTGTGCACGTCGAGAAAGTTGAGCCTAAACCTTACCTCGAATCAAAAGCTTTTCCTCTTCCTAATCCACAGGCACCGATGCCATTGTCACTGAGCTCAGCGAAGTCACTACAATTCAAACTGGAGAACTTTCTGGTCTGTCTGGCTTTGTTACTCACTGTCTTAATAGGTTATTAAGTGCCACTAAACTATAACTAGTATACGATTATTTTCAGTGGTATTGTCAAAGTGATAGAAGTTAGTTTTTGGATCAACATGTGTGACACAGATTGGAAAACTGTTACATTATTTTGTACATTATATTATCTTTTAAAATTCAGAATGAAATATATCAAAATACATTGCATTATTAACCCAAAACAAGTGTGTATCGCTACTAATGCATGAGAAGTGGAAGATGTGTTTTAAACTCAGCAGTGGTTCATAGTCCACTATTAGCCTAGATTGCTATTGGCATTGATAAGTAGTCAGGCCGTTCTGGCCATAATCATTCATTTCCCCCTTTAAACTATTGACAATGGTGCATAAATGCTTGAACTAAAGTACTTGATATAATGTCATGAGCATGTGTAAACTATATTCAATAGAGATTACGGTCAGGTCAATTGTTGCTAATGATTCAGATGTATTAATTAAGTGCACAGGCAATAAATGCACTAAATATTCTCAATAAATACTAATACCACAGGCTAAGTTCTGAATTTGGAGTACATACAGATTATGTTCCTGAGTGCTCCCTTTCAACACAGAAATGACCAATATTATTTATTGAAGTTGGAAGAAATGTTAATAATAACCCTGGTTAAAAAAAAAACTGGTTATTTTCTTGTTAAATGAAATGTTGAGGTGCCAGGAAAGAATGAGCTAGAGTAGGAAAGGAAGTACTGAGTCTTGATTTTAACATAAGATGCAGGGAGGAGGGTGCAGGACAGAATTGTTGGAGCTGAGGACGATCATAGGACTCCTGAACATAACTGTTTATGTGATACAGCCTCTGTATGTGCTGACATGCTGAGTAATACAAAGCTTGACTAGCATTCTAGGGGCTGGTAATATTGTGGATAAGAATTGCAGTTGTGTCTTAAAGTCATTTGGTTTTCTTAAAACTTCCAATGTGGCCCTGGTTCTTCTTTTGTTGACCTCCTGAATTGAATTCACAACATTCCAATATTACATTCTTCTAATGAAAAAGAAAAAATGGGGCGAAATTGTCCTTTTTATAGCCCCATTAGCATCTCCGGGGGGGTTGCTAATGGGGCGCAACGAGGTTATTACTCGGGGGAAGGGGTCAATAGCGCCACCAGGGAAATCACACCAAAGGTTTGGGGGGCTTTGTGTTGTTAGTGCCGTGCCTCATGATTTGTGCCCCAGGTTGGCACATGCGTGCTGACCTCTCACCGCCTGCGCCGACCCCTTTGCATCCCGCGGGGGAAATTGACCCGTGGGTGGCGAGGATGGCCCGGCCGACATCCGTCACTGGATGCCCCTTAAAGGGGAGGCCGTTAGCGCCGTGGGCTGCCATATTTTTGGTATTTGGTTGCCGGGCTGTTTGCCCAGTCGAGGGCATCCCGAGTGGCCCAGTGACGGCTGCCAAAGGGACTGCAGAGCGCGCAGCGACCCTCCCCTTTAATTCAAGGGGTGAGGCATTGTGCCACATCAGCGCTATGCAGAGCATCCGTGTAGCGCTGAGGTTGTCGCGGGGCGCTGGGCTCCGGAGCGCGGCACTGGACTCCGTGCGCTCTACCACCCCGGGAGTGTCCTCCATGGACGCGGAGCACCTCCGCTATCGCTCTGCCTCTGTTGAGGGGCTGAAGGGTCGAATTACACACCAGGAGTGGAACTTCCGGGTTGGGCGATAAATGTTGCACACCTCTCTTAGGGCGCTTGGCCGGCTGAGCATGTGAAAATCCCGAGCTAAACAGCCGGCCTCGGAGCACTCTTAGGGCCCTTAGGGCCCAAGTTTTGGCCTCAGTTGCTCCTGATTTTTTGGAGCGACTGGTGTAGAACGGAGTATCTTAGAAATTCAAATTCTCGGCATTTAGTTTGCTCCAGTTCTAGTCAGTTAGAACAGTTTCACTTTGGAACAGAATTTTTTTTTCAAAAGGGGGCGTGTCCGGCCACTTACGCCTGTTTTCAAAGTTTCGGCAGTGAAAACTTACTCCAAACTAACTTAGAATGGAGCAAGTGAAGATTTTTGTACGCTCGAAAAAACCTTGTCTACACTTTAGAAAATCAGGCGTAGGTTACAAATCAGGTGTAGGGAATGGGGGGGAGGGTTTAAAGGGAAGTTTACAAACATTAAACACTTCAGTTTTACAAATAAAGAGCCATCATCAATAATAAATGATAAAAACATCAATAAATCAACCAATAAATCAATCAAAAAAAATTAATAAGAAATAATATATTTTTTTAAACATTTTCTACTTACCGAATGCAGCACCGGGAGCCCTCCAACAGCGTGCTGGGATGCACCCCCCTCCCGCCCCCCCGCCCCCCCAGTGTGTCTCTGTCAGTGTCTCTATTTCTCCGTCTGTCTGTCTGTGTGTGTCTCTCAATCTCTGTCTGTCAGTGTCTGTGTTTCTGACAGCGAGAGGAGGGGGGGGTAGAGGGAGAGGGGGGCAGGAGGAGGGGAGGGAGGGGAGGGGGAGGGATGGGGGAGAAGGTGGAGGGAAGGGGGAGAAGGGGGAGGGGGAGAGAAGAGGGGGAGGAGAAGGGGAAGGGGAGGGGAAGGGGGAGGGGAAGAAGGGGAAGGGGGGGAGGAGAAGGGGTAGGGGGAGGAGGAGAAGGGGGGAGGAGAAGAAGGGGAAGGGGAGGAGGAAAAGGGGAAGGGGAGGAGGAAAAGGGGGGGAGGAGAAGGGGAAGGGGGGAGGAGAAGGAGAAAGGGGGGAGAGGAGAAGGGGAAGGGGGGGAGGAGAAGGGAAAAGGGGGGAGGAGAAGGGGAAAGGGGGGGCGAAAGGGAAAGGGGAGAGGAGAAGGGGAAAGAGAAGGGGGGAGAAGGGGGGATAAGAGGAAGGGGGGAAGGAGAAGGGGGGAAAAGGAGAAGGGGGAAAGGAGAAGGGGGGGAAAGGAGAAGGGGGGAAAGGAGAAGGGGAAAAGGAGAAGGGGGAAAAGGAGAAGGGGGAAGGAGAGGGAGGGGGGAAAGGAGAGGGGGGAAAGGAGAGGGGGGGAGGGAAAGGAGAAGAGGGGCCCAAGACTTCGGGCAGGGCCCGTCCCCAGCACCAGATTTACAGGTAGGTGGCGTCGGGTCCGGGGCCGTGAGCGCGGGTCGGGTTGGGGGGAGCGCGGGTCGGGGACACGGGTCGGGTTGGGGGGGGCGGAGGTCGGTCGGGTCGGGTCGGGTCCGGGGGGGTGGGGGGCGGAAGGAGAGGGAGGTCAGGTCGGGTGGGGGGGGGAGGGAGGTCAGGTCGGGTGGTGGGGGGGAGCGCGGGTCGGGTCCAGTCAGGGGGGTCGGGTCGGGTCGGGTCCGGGGGCGGGGGGGGGAAGCGAGAGTCGAGTCGGGTCGGGAGGAAGCAGGAGCTGGCCGTGGGAGGCAGCCTTATGCACGCAGCCCCAGTGAGGCCATTCGGCCAGGGCGAGGGGCTGCGTGCTTCGGGCCCCTCCCACACAGTTTTGGGCACATGGAGCTACTGCACATGTGCGCCCACTGTAGCGCGCATGTGCACAGGTCCCGGCACTGTTTTCAGCGCAGGGACCTAGCTCCGCCCCCACAGCTCGTGCTGCGCAGCGCCCGACTCCAGAGGACCAGCAGGGAGCCGGAGAATCTGTAAGTTTTTTTTAGGCGCACTTTCTGGTGCGAAAAGCGAGCGTCACTTGGGCCCTTAGCGTGGCCTGGAGAGAAAAAAAAATCATAAAAAACCCCCAAAAAACATTCCCAATAAATAACTCATGCCACCATAACATAAATCACAAAAAAATATCACACTTACCTGAGGTCGACATTACTTACCTCACTGTAGCCGTTACAGTTTGGACTGCCCGCTTTCACAGCCGGTCCCAGCACGGCGCTCTACGAAGCGCTACAGATCGGGCGGCAACCAAAATTTTAGCCGGTGTCTCAACCAGGGACGTTGCACAGCGGCTCGCCTCTTCCGGGCGGTAATGCTCCGCACCCTGCCGAAACAGGCCCCAAAAACCCCGGCAGGGCGCTGGAAGCTGGCCGTCTGCCCGGAAGAGTTTACTGCCATTACCGCCTCTCCAGGGCAAAAACTGAGGCAGCAACAAGCCAAAAATCCAGCCCAATTATCCCTCTATTTATGAAACCCAGCATCTCATAAGCCTTTTTAACTACTTTCACAACCTGCCCTGCCACCTTCAATGATTTGTGCACACATAACGCCAGGTCTTGCACTCCCTTTAGGTTTGTACCATTTGTTTATATGTCCTCTCTTCATTCTTTCTTCCAAAATATATTACTTCGCACCTTTCTGTGTCCGCCCATTTCACCAGCCTGTCTATATCTTCCTGAAGTCTATCACTCTCCTCCTCACTGTTCAACTATACTTCCAAATTTTGTATCATCTGCAAATTTTGAAATTGTGCCCTGTACACCCACGTCCAAATCAAATATATATCAAGAAAAGCAGTGGTTCTAGAACTGAACCCTAGGGAACACAACTGTGTACCTTCCTCCAGTCCGAAAAACAACTGTTCATCACTACTCTCTGTTTCCTGTCACTTTGCCAATTTTGTATCCATGCTGCCACTGTCCCTTTTATTCCCTGGGCTTCAACTTTGCTGACATGCCTATTATGTGGCACTTTGTCGAATGCCTTTGGAAATCCATGTACACCATGTCAGCCGCATTGCCCTCATCAACCCTCTCTGTTACTGTCATGTATTTTACATTATTATATATAACTGTATCTTAACATGCTATACATGACTGTAATAAGATATGACCTGTAACCACCAGCATACCTTACCACCAGGGGTGCACTTGCAAGAGACAGGTATATAAGGACAGGTCTCAGGCAAGTGCAGCATTCCAGAGCTGTGAAATAAAGGTGCAGGTCCAGAGTGACCTTGACTTCACTACATGCCTCGTGTGAATCTGTACTGAGGGGACAGGACTTTACAGTGGCGACGAGTTACGGGATTACAGAATCCACAGAATGGCGAACAACGGATCAAATGAAAAGTACAATGCGGGAGACAATTGGGAGGACTTTATAGAAAGGCTCCAGCAAAGCTTTGTAACCAAAGACTGGTTAGGCGACGATAAGGCAGGCAAGAGAAGAGCCCATCTCTTGACCAGCGGTGGCTCGAAAACATACGCTTTAATGAAGGATCTGTTGGCACCCGAGAAACCAGCAAGCAAGTCGTTTGAAGAATTGAGCACACTGGTAAGAGACCACCTGAAGCCAGCGAGCAACCTACACATGGCCAGACACAGGTTCTACAACTACAGACGCTGTGTGGGCCAGAGCATACCTGACTTCATGGTGGAACTTCGGAGGTTGGCTAGTTTATGTGAGTTCTCCCATGAACTGAGGAGAGAAATGCTGAGAGACTTTTTCATTGAAGGAATAGGTCACGCAGGCATATTCCAAAAGCTCATAGAGACCAAGAACCTGACCTTAGAGGCAGCAGCACTGGTTGCACAGACATTCTTGGTAGGGGAAGAAGAATCGAGGTTGATTTACAATGCAGGTACGACAACTAACGAAATATCGGAACAAGAAGTTCACAGCACTAAACAAGCTGCTACCCCCACACACAGACAAAACAGGGAGAACAGGCTCTCGACAGCAGGCAGAAGCCATCAAGCTGCTATCCCCACACACAGACAAAACCGGGAGAACAGGCTCTCGACAGCAGGCAGAGGCCATCAAGGGCCACAGGATTGGCCGTTCACACCTCATCAACCCACAATGCGAGCAATCAACTACAAACTGAGAGAAGCTCAAGAGAGATCAGCCAGACACAGCTCATTCTTTGGGAACTCTTTGAACAATGGAACAGGTCTGTGCTGGAGGTGTGGGGGTGGGCACTCGTCAAGGGGATGTCGATTTCGGCAGGCTGTTTGCAGAAATTGTGAATATACAGGGTATTTGGCCCGCATGTGCAAAAAAACGGCAGCTCGGCTGGTATACGAATCAAATGGTCGGAAAGTGGACCAGAAGATGGTGGGGACAGTACAGTACAGTGGGTTAACACGATCAATGGCCGCTGCTCCTACAACAGGACACCTCCTATAATGATGAGGGTCCTACTCAATGGGATATCTGTCAACATGGAGCTGGATACGGGAGCGAGTCAATCTCTCATGGGCACTCAACAATTTGAACAACTGTGGCCGCATAAAAGAGACAGACTAAAACTCACAAGGGTCGACACCACACTAAGGACCAATACCAAAGAAATCGTACCAGACCTCGGCAGCGCCATGCTCTCTGTCACACACAAAGGGACAGTGAACCGACTTCCCCTGTGGATTGTCCCCGGAGATCCCCCAGCACTGCTGGGGAGAAGCTGGCTGGCAAAACTAAACTGGAAATGGGATGATGTCCATGCCATGTCATTAGAGGAACGGACCTCCTGCTCAACAGTTATAAAACGATTTGAACATCTTTTTCAGCCAGGTGTGGGCACTTTCAAAGGGGCCAAAGTCAAAATCTACATCACACAGGACGCTAGACCGGTCCACCACAAGGCCAGAGTTGTACCCTATGTGATGAGGGAAAAGGTTGAACATGAACTAGACAGGCTTCTGCGGGAAGGCATTATATCACCTGTGGAATTTAGCGACTGGGCATGTCCCATCGTCCCAGTCATGAAGCCTGATGGATCCGTACGAATCTGTGGGGACTACAAATCTACCATAAACATAGTCTCCCTACAGGACCAGTACCCGCTGCCCAGAGCGGATGACCTATTTGCCACATTGGCTGGAGGTAAACCTTTCTCAAAATTAGACCTCACATCTGCGTATATGATGCAAGAATTGACCGAGGAATCCAAGCTACTCACCACCATCAACACACATCGAGGCCTTTTCATGTACAATAGATGCCCATTCGGCATCAGGTCGGCAGCTGCCATATTCCAGCGCAACATGGAGAGTCTGCTCAAGTCCATCCCGGGGACGGTTGTATTTCAAGACGACATACTTATCACGGGCAGGGATACCGACTCCCATCTCCATAATTTGGAGGAAGTACTAAAGCGGTTGGATTGGGTAGGCCTACGAGTCAAGAAATCCAAGTGCCTGTTTCTCGCACCTGAGGTTGAGTTTTTGGGCGGAAGGATTGCTGCTGATGGAATCCGCCCAACAGAGTCCAAAACAGAAGCAATTCGCCCAGGCCCCGGAATGTCTCAGAACTGCGCGCCTTTCTCGGGCTACTCAATTACTTTGGGAACTTTATGCAGAACTTAAGCATGTGCTGGAGCCTCTCCACATGCTACTCAGGAAGGGGTGCGATTGATTTTGGGGGGACGCCCAGGAACGCGCCTTCAATAAGGCACGCAACCTTCTGTGTTCCAACAGTGTTTTGAATTTCTTTGATCCAGGTAAAAAGCTAGTTCTCACATGCGATGCGTCAGCGTATGGGGACGGGTGCGTTTTGCAACATGTCAATAGTGCGGGCAAATTACAACCCATAGCTTATGCCTCCAGGTCACTTTCGCGGGCGGAGCGCGGGTACGGAATGATAGAGAAGGAGGCGCTCGCATGCGTGTAAGGTGTCAAAAAGATGCACCGATACCTTTTCGTGGCCAAGTTCGCGTTAGAAACCAACCACAAGCCCCTCATGTCTCTCCTAACCGAGAGCAAGGCAATAAATGCCAACGCCTCAGCGCGAATTCAACGGTGGGCACTCATGCTGGTGTCCTACGACTATACCACAAGGCACAGACCAGGCACAGACAACTGTGCCGACGTGCTCAGCAGGCTACCCCTGGCGACCACGGAAGGGTCTGACGAACAGGACTGTAAGATAGTCATGGCAATCAATGCCTTTGAGTCCACAGGTTCGCCCATGACGGCTCGCCAAATCAGAGCCTGGACGGCCAGCGACCCCACGTTAAAAAGATGTGTCCTAATCGGTGACTGGGCAGAGGCTCGCGATGCCTGCCCCGAGGAATTAAAACCCTTTCACAGGCGCATGCATGAGCTATCACTACAAGCAGACTGCCTGATGTGGGGCAGCCGAGTAGTCATGCCTCTGCGAGGCAGAGAGGCATTTGTCCGGGAGCTCCACCGCGAGCACCTGGGGATCGTTCTCATGAAGGCCATAGCCAGATCCCACGTTTGGTGGCCTGGTATTGACACGGACTTGGAGTTCTGCGTCCGAAGGTGCACCATTTGTGTCCAACTCAGCAATGCCCCCAGGGAGGCTCCACTGAGCCCCTGGCCCTGGCCTACCAAACCGTGGTCGCGAGTGCACGTAGACTATGCGGGCCCATTCATGGGCAAAATGTTCCTCGTAGTTGTAGATGCATTTTCAAAGTGGATCGAATGCACCATTTTAAACTCAAGCACAACCTCCACCACTGTGGAGAGCCTCGCAACCATGTTTGCAACGCACGGAATCCCTGACATGTTAGTCAGTGACAATGGTCCGTGCTTCACCAGCGCAGAATTCCAAGACTTTATAATTGACCTCGCATAAATCACATCAAGAAGGCACCGTTCAAGCCGGCCTCCAATGGTCAGGCGGAGAGAGCAGTGCAAATCATTAAACAAGGCATGCTTAAAATCCAAGGTCCCACGCTGCAGGGTCGCTTGTCGCGACTGCTGCTGGCATACAGATCTTGTCCGCACTCATTGACTGGGATCCTCCCCGCACACTGTTGATGAAAAGGATTTTAAAAACAAGGCTCTCATTAATCCTCCCAGACATGCATGAAATCGTTGAGGCAAAGCGCCGTAAGCTGACTGAGTACCATGACAGAAATTCGAGGGGGAGATGGAATGAGATAGGGGACAAAGTGTTTGTACTAAACTATGGCAGAGGTCCCAAATGGCTTGCAGGGACAATAACGGGCAAGGAAGGAAACAGCCTACTGGTAGTGCAGTGGACAATGGCAAAACCTGCCGGAGGCATGTAGACCAAGTCAAAAGCAGATTTACCAACAACACTGTGGAACCAGAGGCAGACTACAATGTGCAACTCGCACCACACCTGGTGGACAGACAGAGGGAACCATCTGAGGAAAGGGCAATCCCAACAGACAGCCCAGGCGAGTCAACAACAATCACACCAATCGAAACAGACAGCCCAGGTGAGATACCAGCAACCACACCCAAAGAAAAACAGACACCAAGGCAAACAACTGAACCACAACTCAGACGCTCCACGCGAGAGCGTAGACCACCTGAGAGACTGAACCTATAAAGACAATAAGACCTTGGGGGAGGGTGATGTCATGTATCTTATATTATTATATATAACTGTATCCTAACATGCTATACATGACTGTAATAAAATATGACCTGTAACCACCAGCATACCTTGCAAGAGACAGGTATATAAGGACAGGTCTCAGGCAAGTGCAGCATTCCAGAGCTGTGAAATAAAGGTGCAGGTCCAGAGTGACCTTGACTTCACTACATGCCTCGTGTGAATCTGTACTGAGGGGACAGGACTTTACAGTTACCTCATCAAAAAACTCGATCAGGTTGGTTAAACACGGTTTGCCTTTAACAAATCCATGCTGGCTTTCCCTAATTAATCTACACCTATCCAAGTGACTGTTCATTTTGTCCCTGATGACTGTTTCTAAAAGCTTCCCCACTACCAAGGTTAAACTGACTGGCCTGTAGTTTCTGGGTTTATCTTTACACACTTTTTTGAACAATGGTGTAACATTTGCAATTCTCCAGTCCTCTGGCACCATCCCCGTATCTATGGAGGATTGGAAGAGTATGGCCAGTACCTCCGTGATTTCTGCCCTCAATTCCCTCAGCATCCCATCCGCCCCCGGTGATTTACCTACTTTAAGTACACGGAGGTTCCATCATGTTTAATCATCAACAGAGCCCTGAAGTACTACAGGACCTGCTGGCTCAGGTGTGAGATTATTGAGTTTGTGACACAAGGCTGACTTGATTCCACATTTCCATCACGAGGCATGTCAATTTGGAACCCACCTTGATCCCATAGAAACCCTGCTCACCTGCCTCTCAAGGGGGCTGGTCCTTAGTTGGTCTTTAGACAACTTACAAGTTCTAGGTTGAACCATCACTAGTTAGACAGAAGGTGCCAGGAGCTGCCCATGAGTGGCATAGTGAGCGGCAACATTCATCAAAAAAACACGTCAGTGCATTGGCACTATTCTGCTCACACCTGGATACACACCACTGAATAGTGGTTTCACTAGTTGGAGATGCTCAGCATTAGTAGCGTCTTCTTGTTTCTCCTGACAACAATTTCAGTAAGCACAAAACTTCTATCATCTCAGATTTCCTCATCAGCTATACAATGAAGATCTGACTTTAGCATGTTGGCACGTTGCTGGAGAACCGCTTAATTAACTTTATTTTAGATTGTTAAAATCAAAAGGGGATATGTTTTGCAATGCATAGGCATATCTACACACCTGAAGGGAAGTCTGTATATCAAAGTCCAATGCTACATACCAGGATTACTCCTCATCAACTGCTTAATCAAGGTCCTCATGTTAGGAACTTTGGCAAAGAGACATCCGTCAGTGACACTTGGTGTTGACCAAAGACTTCGATCCCTTTTTGCCACAATTCCACCTGACAGCTTGGACCAGAGGAAGTACTGAACTATGAAGGCCATGTGTCTTATATCCCACAAGTCTACTCTACATTGGGACTTTGTTGTCATTGAGGAAAGATGGGAAAGGCCAAAGTAGTCTTCATCCCTTTTTAATGGTATCACGAAGGGCTGTGGCAAGGCTGAAGATGGTATCCACCAGGATTCTCCAGGTACTCCTGATATGATTCAACAATTAGGACAGATGCCCTTTGCATCTTCTCTTCAATACCTTTGAGATGCCCTTTTGAGCTGTGCACAGCCAAAATACCATACTTAGGGCACCTTACCATATCTCACTAATTAGCCCATTTTCCCCAATGATGAAAGTACATATTTATAAGGGAGCCTAAATATTTTTTAAAAAGGAGTAAAGTCTTCAGGGGTTCATGCCAAGTCCCATATCTAGACCTACAAGTGGACCCCCATATCTGCCAGTTGGGAGCCTGGTATGCCTCCTTTCACCCAGTGTACTGGCCACCTGGCAGATCCCATGCTGGGGCTGAGGAAACTCTTGTCCCAGGAGCCCCCTCCCCTGGCAACACTCCTCTGACACAGGGACAAATTTTGGGCTGGATGGAGATTCCACTTCAAACAAACATCCCTGGAAACTCAGTACATAGGCTGGGACCCAACATAATTTCTCAGCTTTTTTCTGCATTCCCAACTGTCTTTCACCAAGATGATACTAAAAGCCTGAAACTGTAACATTTCCTTTTAGATCATTATTGCTGCTGTGATGTGTCATTTTACTACTCTGCAACTCCTTTTAAAAGTCTCCAATGCAGAAAATTATTTGATTTCCACAAACAATTGATAATGCAACAATTGGTCCATGGGCAATACTCTGGTTCCATTATACATGGCTCAAATTAATTCATGAATCTGCTGAAAGTACATTATTGCAGGGCCATTGAAATATTCTCTTCAGGTCCGTATGGAAGAAAGCCATGTTCCATTCATGTTATGCTTTGTCTGCTTGGGTTTCATGAAAACATGTACACAGTTTGAACACTTTCAAAGCAGTCTTGTAAATATTTAATTCCTATCATTCAGCATCTAATTACTTTGTCAGTGGATAAACCATGACATTATGTTTAGCCTATGAAAGATGAGCATCTTCACAGGGCACTTTCCATTTATTTGCTATGAATACTGGGATCCTTTTTGTGCTTTCCACAGGATTAGTTGGATGAAATGTCAACGTATAACTTGCAGCTTGGCAGAGAACTGACAAAACACAGGGTAGTATGAAGGGAATTTGTTAACTATTGATTTGCTGGGTCACTCTTACATTTTGTGCTTTTAAATATTTTCACATTTCTTTCCCATCTGCCATTGTGCTGAACATAATGCTACACATCATTGAAAAACAAATTAGTGACCCCAAACCTGTTTTTCTGGACTATGGCTTCTAGCAATCGTCTTACTCATAGTAGATTAAGTGGCAAAAGATCAAAATTAGACAGGGTGAATTACCTCTCCAGAATGTAATTTTGCCTGCTGCTTTGGCAGAGCTGTAAGTGCAGGCAACAAGATATCCAGGTATTCAAGGCAGGTGCTGGTGAAGCATAACTAATAGCCTGAACCATAGATCTCTATGATTATTAATGTAACTCCATATCTAGTTGGGACAAGCCCAGTCATCTCAGATTTTCCTTCTCTCATGATTCCATTACTATATTTTGTAAAGTTAAATATCTAATGCTCAAAACCAATTCAAAGTGTGTCAACTTGGAAAATGGAGACTTTTTTCACTCATTTCAAATGAAGTCAGAGTAAAAGTAGCATGAAAAAAGGCCACTTTGTTTTCTTTGATCTTGCCTGTCCAGCGTGATGCAGCACCATGTTCTCCATTCTGCCCATCCACAGCACCGCAGTGAAACCTACTATAGTATGTAGGAAGAACCAGTTTGTCTCCATTTCTTGTGGGATTTCCATGGTGGAGACCAAGTTGGTCAAATTGGTATAAGGTCGAAATCAGAAAAGTGAGTCTGAACTGGTCTGGATTTACTTAAAAATACAAAGTCAGTCGACTTCAGACCACTTAATTTTTTTCAAGTCAGCAGGGATGTGATAAGGGACAAGATATTCTTAGCTATTTGTGTAGTAGTTTTTGTTTTTCATGTTACAAAACCTGCTGTCCATCATGCTCAGTGACTGAGAGTTACTGCAAATACAGAAATATTTTAAAAATTGATGTGTGAATTTTGATGTCCTGGTGGTATAGTATATTCAAGGTCCAATATATGACACCACAACATGGTGTGATGTGGGTCCAGATCCATGATCGCTACACTACAGAGGTGACAATCTCACTGTACCATCATAAGGAGGCACTGAGCACAGAATAGGCATCTCGGCACAGTGGGGAGGGAAATTGGAGCTATTACCAAGTTACTAACATGCATCCTCTATCAGCCAATTCAAAAGTGGCAAAGATGGAGATCTAACAACATCTGCCCACTCAGCCACCATTTATGGGAAGACTTTAAAGACAGCGGAGGAACAAAATAAGTGATTGTCATTTTTGTTGATTCATTCTTGGGAAATATGCAAACATAGTTCAACTATATATTACAACTATACATTACAACTATACATTACAATTTGCCGTACAAGGGGCAAAGCTGCAGGTATCAACTCAGAATTGGCGGGAGCTCCACAGGCAAGAGAAGGGGTGTGTGTAGGTTGCTTTGTGTTTAGGACGCCTCTGAGTCTCTAATGGCCTGTTGGGAAGACGAGTCTGCATCAGATCCCCAGCGATCCAATGAAAATAATAAATCGTTCTAATACTGTCCAAATATGCAAATACTCATTACATACTTTTGTTTATAACATGACATGTGGATCACCCAGCATTACTCCTGGTGAATCAAAGGATACAATTATTTTATAACGTGCACCTGCTAAGCCTTTCTATTCCCAGTGGAACCCTGCAACAGATTTCTCTCCCTTACCTTTCTACCCACTCAACAGCTGGTCTCCCTCTCTCTCTGTCTACCCCCTCTCTGTTTCAACAGGATCTTCCTCCATCCCCTACAACAGGATATCATCTATTTCTCATCACCCAGTCAATAGTTTGTCTCTCTTTCTGAAACATGAGTCTGCAGACAAGTAATGGAGTAGTTCAGCATATGACCCTCTTTTGATGGCTGTTCAAGTGGAGGTGATGCTGCACGAGGTGCTTAAATCAAGTTTATTAAGAACAAACTTAAACACTTCACTTAATTTGTAATGCCTATTTCAAACAATAACTGTTTCCTAGCTCTTGGAATTCTTCATAGTTCTGTTAGTTTGCACCAGCTTGTTACGCTTCTGTTTTTTAATTCAAGATAATTTTCCTGGGTTTAGCTTCTCAGATCTCAGCCATAGGCGAACCCTTGCTTTCATTGGCTGGAGGTACCTATGCAATATCTACGTAATTTGTAGTGAACCCAGGGATTGTATAGAAAACTCTTATTACTGTATTTTGGCTTATTGATTATATGGCAGCAGCCTTCATGTGATCTTAGTTGATGTGTCAGCGTGACTCAGTTGGTAATATGCTCGCCTCCGAGTCAGAAAATTGTGGGTTCAAGCCCTACTCTGAGAGACTTGAGAGCACAAAATCTAGGCTGACACTCCTGTGCAGTGTTGAGGGAGTGCTTCACTGCCGGAGGTGCCGTCTTTCTAATGAGACGTTAAACCGAGGCCCCGTCTGCTCTCTCGAGTGGATGTAAAAAAATCCCATGATTCTATTTGAAGAAGAGCAAGGGAGTTCTCCCTGGTGTCCTGGCCAATATTTATCCATCAACCAACATCATTAAAACAGATTTTCTGGTCAACATCACATTGCTGTTTGTGGGAACTTCTGTGCGCAAATTGGCTGCTGCATTTCCTACATTACAGCAATGGGAAGTGGACCAGAATCACTTAAACAAGGTCCAAATTTAAGATACCTCAGACCTGAAGGTTAGGCCAGCGAGTGTGTTCTCCACTTGCCCTGACCCTGCCTGCCCAAAACCTGCTCTGAGTTAAAATTACCCCCCAAAATTTAATTGGGTAAAAGGAAATGTGTCTCCTTTCTTAAACACAAAGAGCGCTACTAATAAAGCACTTGTAAAAGATGTTAATATTTGAAGTGAATGACTTGGCTGCTACCTTAGATACCTGACTAGGCATAATGCCTATATTCCATGGGTTTGTATAATAAAAACAAGGTGGAACATTTTCTGTGCATGGGGTTGATGTTGAACTCCATATATAGTATGACAAAAGAAAGGAAATCAACATCAAAAAAGCTTAATCGTTGACGGAAAATGTTATATTAGGCTGAACACCCACATAATCCTTCATTGACCTCTGCTATGGCGCTATATATATTCCTATGATATTAAATAGGACAGATCTCTGATCTGTTACACTTGCTGATGGACCATTAAGGACCTGGCTAAATCTTTGCCGTGTTTTTGGATATATCGCTGCAACCACAATACCAGAAGGTAGGATGCATTTTAATTTACTCAGCTGCATGGGTTCATGCAATGAAATCATCAGATTCAGAACTACTGCCAATTGGGACAATTCTGAGGTTATCTAGCATCACCATCATCATCATAGGCAGTCCCTCAGAATCGAAGAAGACTTGCTTCCACTCTTAACATGAGTTCTTCGGTGGCTGTACAATCCAATACAAGAACCACAGTTTTTGTCACAGGTGGGACAGATAGTCATTGAGGGAAGGGGTGGGTGGGACTGGTTTGCTGCATGCTCTTTCCGCTGCCTGTGCTTGAATTCTGCATGCACTCGGCGACGAAACTCGAGGTGCTCAGCGCCCTCCTGGATGCACTTCCTCCACTTAGGGTGGTCTTTGGCCAGGGACTCCCAGGTGTCAGTGGGGATGTTGCACTTTATCAGGGAGGCTTTGAGACTGTCCTTGTAACATTTCCGCTGCCCACCTTTGGCTCATTTGCTGTGAAGGAGTTCCGAGTAGAGCGCTTGCTTTATCTAGCATTGAGCAGTTGTGTGACTGTATTGACCTTTCTTACTTGCAATGATACAATCTGCATCTCATAAAGAGCCTTTCTCCATGCAGTCTTGTGTGAGAAGTTAATTGACAGCATCAAGTTGCCTTGAATGGATGAATACTTCATTACCATTTGGCAGCTAAGCAGCTGCTATCATAAGCTTCCACCCTGAATTATTTAAGCTTATTCTAATAAAATTTATTATCATAGCATTGCTGCTACAAGCATTATGTAAGAATTAGGTGCATGGATACTGGAATGTGAATATACCATCTATTATCAATCGATAAGGAATGAATACTATCCAGTGATCAACACGCAGACCTTGTAAATGCATGATTCTCCTGATGGCCTCCACTTTGTCCCTGGATTTCTTATTAATAAAGGTGGCTTTTTCTTTAAGCATGGTTTGCTATACCAGCATAGCCTGATCAAAGCAAATGCTTTATGTGGAGCTCCTTCATGATAAACGAGCCAAAGGAGGACAGCGGAAACTTTATAAGGACACCCTCAAAGCCTTGCTGGTAAAGTGCGACATCACCACTGACACCTGGGAGACCCTGGTCGCAGACCGCCCAAGGTGAAGAAAGTCCATCCGGGAGGGCGTTGAGCTCTTCGAGTCCCAATGCAAGGAGCATGAAGAGGCCAAGAGCAGGCAGCGGAAGAAGCGCGTGGCAAACCAGCCCCACCGACCCCTTCCCTCGACGAATGTCTGTCCCACCTGTAACAGGGTCTGTAGCTCTCGTATCGGACTGTTCAGCCATCAAAGAACTCACTTTAGGAGTGGAAGCAAGTCCTCCTCGATTCCGAGGGACTGTCCATAATGATGACGATCTATGGATCTGCACACTTTTTTACTGAGGGGATTCTAGCAAATATAGACAAAAAAAGGTAATGGAACTCTTACATGATGCTGCTTGAGGAGGTGTTACAAGACTATGGGCTCAATTTTCCCCATTGATTTGCGCCTTTCTTTTGAGCAGGCTGCTTTTTTGGCCTAAATTTAAAAAACGCAGTTTTCCCAATCAATTTGCACCAGTGTAACTCAGTTAGTTACGATTTTTTTAGGTTTTTTTTTTCAGCCAAAGGGGGCGTAACCTACCAATTCTGGCCATTTAGACAAGTTTGGCCAGCTTAGAGTTACTCCAGTTCTGCTTAGGCCAGTGTATGTGGCCTCTGCAGAAAAACCTTCTGGAAAGTAAAATAAATTGGTGTAGGTAAGGAAGAGAGCGAGAGAGAGAGAGAGAGAGAGAACCGGCGACCGGGACGCCATTTTTTGGGATGTTGGACGGGGGAGCAGACAGGCAGGTAAGTTGCTGCAATATATTTGAATGTGTTTTTAAATTGATGCAATATGTTTTAATGTGTTGTGAGCTGGCTGTGTGTTTCACTTTGCAGCCTCAGCTCGCATTGTGTCACTGGTTACCATGGCAGTCCGATCTTTTTGGTGCACATCAAGGCTCCACCCCCAAAACTAAAGGACAGTTAGGCTGCACCAAAATGAAGAAATCCAACGGGGCAATAGAACATTTTTTTTGGCATACTTGGGCCTCAAAAAAATGGATGTAACTCTTCAAGTACGCCAAAAAAAAGCTTTGGGGAAAATTGAGCCCTATGATAGTACTAAGTTATTTGTCCTTTCGCTTGCATAATCATTATGGATGAATTTTAAGTAAGTGACACCTAATCAATGAATTGGAAATTGGTATTGCCTATATTTCACAACAGCACCCTCAGGAAGAAAGAAGAAGCTTTTCTTTCAGATAAGTAGAACGAGGCAGACAATTTTCATTTTCTAAAAATAGTTCTCTTCTTTGTGTTAACACTGTAAAAATAATGCACGCAAAAATGTAACACAAACATCTCAAACATTCATATGTGAATTTTGTTGATCAGAACTTTTAACCTTATGTGGATCCTAAGATAGCATTACATCCTTCAACAGACCATCTCTTTATATTTCTGAATTTTGCTGTTACAAACTTTCCAGTATATGTCTTAGGATTTCCTACAACTGAGTTTAGCTAAAACTATTTCTTGCTCAAATCTCTATATGGGGTGGCAACATTTATCACCATGTGTGATCACTGACGATAATCAGACATTTGAATTCATCATCTCTCGTCTTTCATCCAAATGTTAAACCCTGCTTTAAAGGATTAGCATATGTTAACTAAAACATCAAAATAAGTGAAATATTAAGACTTCATTTTGACAGAAAAGACTGGCATTTGCTACATTCTTGGGAGGGGGGGGACAGAAAACATCTGCTAAGAAAACTTTGAAGTAGAATTTAACAGCTCTCACTGTCAAATTATTTATTTAATAATTGTTTAAACAAAACTTTGTTAGAGTGAAAATTTGTGTAAGACCCTCTCCACAGTCATCTTCACAGTGAAGTGATGGAGGTTTGATGCCTCTCATCTCAGCAGATAAAGAAACTCTGAGCTAAGCTGAATACTTTAGCTGGTTGTGTGGCAGTATAGTTAACATATTGATCATTAAGTCAACTTGTTTAGTCCTCTATACCCAGCCTTGTTGCACATTGTAATGCCAGTAGATAATGTCATGGTGCAGCTGTTGCAAGGTAGGTGGCACAGTAACTTCAATCTTTCAGAGTTCTGGGTCTTAGTGCGCTACTTGTCTCCTGCTGGGTCTTGAATTTGACATGGAAAGGGAAGGTACAGAATGCACTCTTAACATTTAGGTATGAAGCTCATTTCTCTGTTATCCGCCACTGTTTGGAAGATAGTTCCATGGAGTTTCCTTGTTGGAAGAATTACCTTGTCTTGTTTAGTTTTGATGTGACAATTGGTTGCCTGAATTCTGTAGTGTATAATAACAATAGTGCCTTATTAGACATTGAGCTATAAATTGGATCGCACCTGATAACGGGTGCGGGAATCACGATGCGCGATTAACCCATGCCTATTCAGTGTAATGCAGGCAACACGTAAACTTTGTGCTGCTTGCTCATTGTAATGATTTCTGCGTGCAGTCAGCGCTAACTGCACTGTTCATTGGCTGCACACATTAGCAGGGAGCCCAATATCATTAGTAACTTGCACTTCCAAAGCTAGCCTGCACTACTTAAGTGGAGGTCAATGTCAGAAGTGCAGCCCCAAGGATCTGGATGCAGTGCCTCTGGAGTTTTATGATCTCACATGATTGGTCAAGGTCAGTGAATGCATCTTCAATAGCCATATCCTACCATTAGCCTCAGCCATAGCTCAATTCACTCCTGCACCCACCCCCTCCCACTCACTCATCTACCAACAATCTCTATCAATCAGGACTCATACCTAATATTATATGCTTCACCTCACCCTCACACACTTAGCACTGTTGCAAGTCTCGCACCCACAACTCACAGCTTGCCCACACTGGCAGCTATTCAACCATGACAGGCACACCACCCAAATAGATTGCACGACACTCACTGAAACTCTTCCAGGAGATGGTGACACACAACCGGAGGCAGCAGGAACTAACTTGGAGACAGGCACGTCTGCATGTTCTAATCCCCATGGAGGAGACACTACTGGCCATTATGGGAAGGGTCATTGTTGAGGGCATGGCTGTGATATATTCTTATGACAACAAGCACACTCTACAAGATGGCTCTAACACAGAAACCTGTCATCATGTGACTTTGCCACATGACCCTTTTCAACCTTCGTCACCTCCAGGCCAGATCCAAGACCATCCCATCCTCTGTCGTCGAGCTACAATACGCGGATAATGCTTGTGTCTGCGCACATTCAGATGCCGAACTCCAAGTCATAGTCAACATCTTCACCGAGACATACGAAAGCATGAGCCTTACACTAAACATCCGTAAGAGAAAGGTCCTCCACCAAACTGACCCCACCACACAGCACTGCCCCCCAGTCATCAAGATTCATAGCGCTGCCCTGGACAATGTGGATCACTTTCCATAACTCGAGAGCTTATTTTCAGCAAGGGCAGACATCGACGACAAAGTTCAACACCGCCTCCAGTGCACTGGCACAGCCTTCGGCCACCTGAGGAAGAGAATGTTCGAAGATCAGGCCTAGAAATCTGGCACAAAGCTTATGGTCTACAGGGCTGTAGTGATACCCGCCCTCCTGTATGGCTCAGAGATGTGGACCATATACAGTAGACACCTCAAATCGCTGGAGAAATACCACCAGCGATGTCTCTGCAAGATCCTGCAGATCCCCTAGGAGGGCAGACACACCAACATTAGTGTCCTCGATCAGGCCAACATCCCCAGCATCGAAGCACTGACCACACTCGACCAGTTCTGTTGGGTGGGCCACATTGGTCGCATGCCTGACACAAGACTCCCAAAACAAGCACACTGCTCGGTACTCCTACATGGCAAGCGAGCCCCAGGTGGGCAGAGGAAACATTTCAAGGACACCCTCAAAGCATCCTTGATAAAGTGCAACAGCCCCACTGACACCTGGGAGTCCCTGGCCAAGGACTGCCCTAAGTGAAGGAAGAGCATCCGGGAGGTCTCAGCGAGTCACGAGTCTCATCGCCAAGAGCATGCAGAAAGCAAGCGCAGGGAGTGGAAGGAGCGTGCGGCAAACCAGACTCCCCACCCAATCTTTCCTTTGACGACTGTCTGTCCCACCTGTGAAGAAACTGTAATTCCTATATTGGACTGTTCAGTCACCTAAGAACTCACTTTTAGAGTGGAAGCAAGTCTTCCTTGATATCAAGGAACTGCCTATGATATGATTATTATTTACCTCAGTAATTGCATTACCACAGTAGTCCATGAGGTGGAGCAGTAGTCCACTAGGAGGAGCTCTATATTACACTCCCCTCTTCTTATTGAAGAAGTAATCATAATTAAATAGTCATTATACATATTTTGCGTGATTATACAAACAAAAATTATGGACTTTTTTTCCATATTTACAAATCAAACTTAACCACTGGTTTTCTGTTTCGAAGAGGATACTTTTGCTCTCGAACAGAACTTATCAAACTTGGTGTAGAACTTAGACTCATTCTAGGCTGATCCTGAGGAGAGTTTTTCTCCGGCAATCCTTGATCCATATTTGGGCTCTCTACAACTTCAGACTGTTTGTCTGCCTGACTCAGACTCAGACTTAAATTCTGACTTTCTTGTGGACTTGTTTCTAGTACATCTGATGTAAGATTTGCGATGGGTACGCTACTTGTAACAAGACTATCTGATTCATCAGAAATAATTGAATCATTCCAACTTTCAACTCCTTCCACATCTGTAGGTAAAATATGATCAACATGAACAAACCTAAATTTTCCATGATCAAACATCTTGACCAAATATGTGCAAGGGCCACAAATCTTCACTACTCTTCCTGGTAAGCAGTTTAACCATTTATGTTGATGGTTCTTCACTCTAACCTTCTGATTCAATTTCACACTTCTCTCTCTTATTCTACCTTTATCATGACTCTATTTCTGCCTTGATTGTTTCTCTTCTACTGACTGTGCCAAGTTTGGCTTTAACAACGAGAACCTGATTTGTGGCTGTCATTTGAGAAACAACTCTGCTGGTGTTCTACCAGAAGTTGTATGAGGAGTATTACGAAAAATAATTAGAAAATTTGCCAATTTGTGGTCTAATGACAACTGCCATTTATTTGGATTTGGATCCAACATTTGTTTGATGAGGGCATGTTTTACAATGTGTGCTCTGCTGCACCATTTAAAGCTGGGTGGTATGGTGGAACATTGGTATGTTTCCTACCATTTCTGCTCATGAACTGTGCAAATTCTCTGAACAAAATTGCGGTCCATTATCAGACACAATTTCTTCTGGGGGGGCCATATGAAGAAAACAATCTTCGCAAATTGTCTAGTGTTTTAGTTATTATTTTCCGCATCGGAAATACCTCTACTCACTTCAAATGACTATCAATTACAATGAACAATTATTGTCCTAGCTCAACAAAATCTACATGTGACTTTTGCCATACCCTGAGAGGTCATTTTCATGGATGTAATGGTACTGATGTTGGTTTCTTGCTTACTGATTGACATGTTGTACACTGACTAACGATGTACTCTATATCTTTATCTAATCCTGGCCACCATAAATAAATGTGTGCAAAACTTTTGGTTAAGCACATTCCCAGGTGCTGGTCATGAAGATCTCCTATCAATTTGGACCTGAATTTATTTGGTATTACCACTCTTGCACTCTAAATGATACTATCTTTATCCATTGACAATTCCTTTCTCCGAAGGAAGTATGGATATATATCTTTCTCTGATACCTGGTTTGGCCAGCCATTTGCGATGTAATCATACACCTTTGACATAAGTGGATCACATTTGGTTGCTCTACCAATCTCTTCAGCTGTGACTGGCAGTTCATCAATGTATGAAAAATAGAACACTTCTGACCTATTGGATGTAACTTGTGATAGGGATGGCAACCTAGACATAGCATCAGCATTACCATCTGACTTAGGTACAACAACAATGGGTGTAGCATAATTACTTAAATCTACCTTAGAGATAATGTTCTCAATTTCTAGTCTTTTGAGTCCTTGCTCAACTTTTTCCTTGTGTGCGAATGGTACGGGATGTGGCTTGCAGTAAACTGGTCTTGCGCCCTTCTGCACTCTGACGCTTGAAATCTTAAATCAGACTGCCTGTTTCGCAGAACACCTTCGGAAGATGTCATCTTTTGATGCAAATCTTGTTTCAACACGAAAAATCTCATTCCAATCCAGCTTCAGTGATCCCAACCAATTTTTACCTATCTTCTTCTTCTCTTCTTAGGCAGTCCCTCGGAGTTGAGGATGACTTGCTTCCACACTTATATGAGTTCTCAGGTGACTGATGAGTCCAATTTTGAAACTTTTAACAAGTATGGAAAAGCACCCAAAATGTGCAGCAACATCCAGGATAAATAATTCAGGCGCTAACCTATATGTAGTTGATGACCCCTTTAAATAGCGCTGTTGGGGATCCTTCAGGCCATTGAAATCATGTTCAGCTGTGAGAGATTAAGAAACAACAGCTCCACACTCCATGCTGATTGTCATCATGATCTGCCTGCTCTGCATACTTCCGGCAGACATTAGGTGTGCATGCACTAATCCCTTTACCAATATGGCATCCAGCGCACTTCGCATCAGACGTGTGCATGCGCATCGCAGATGCCATTTTGGAACCTTAAGGGACCTTGTAGTGCCCAAAAAACACCAAGTCGAATTTCACCCCAATAAGATGTTAATCAAGGTGGGATGGTGGAAATTATTACGTCAGCAAATTGCCAATTGTAGAGCACTTTAGTAATAGGGCAAGAGGGAAAAACTTGCTGAATATAGCGAAAGTCATTCTTCAGCAGGCGAGACAGCAGCTGTGTATTTTCACAGTAATTGAGTGAGCCAGTCAACAATATATTTCGTTACCGGTTCTCTTCTCAGCCATCAATAGATTGATCTGGCATCCTTCGAGGAAATTATTGTTTCCTTAACTGTGAAATGGGAATTCAGCCCATTTAAAAAAAAACACCATTAAGAAAATAGAGGCAAGAAATTACTATTGGCATTAATTGTTGATGAATTTTTAACTCATTTCTGTGACATAGCTCTGCCCGTTATTTGAAGAGAGGTGACAACTTCTTTAATTTAAATGTGTAATGATGTATAAAATAACAATTCAAGGAATGCCATGCTAACTAACTAAACATTCGTTCCCAACCTTCGAATTTTACTGCCGCCAATTTTCTTCTCACTATTGTCCCAACTTACTGCTGCAGGTCTACCTGTTTCAAATTTAGGTGGGCACCCTCCTGCTGGAAAGAGGCGGGGTCCTAATACCTGTATGCAAACAGGGTCAACCAACATTGTCAGGATCCCCAAAACCTTTTTTTGCCTCATCCCATCCTGCCACCACTACTTCCTTGGTCTATCCAAAAACCATGGGCAGTACAAGCCTGGAAGTGGATATTTCCTGTGCATTTAAAAGGATTCTGATCTGTTCTCATCTAAAATGCTGCCAAGATTTGGGCGACATTTTGCTGGTTTTGGATTGTGTGTTCTGGTTAATTGGATGATATTAAAATACTTGTAGTTGCTGTCTAACCTTCTGAACTCTTGAAGGGATTTAGACAACATTTTGCCTCATGGGAGTTCTTATGGCAATTCCACTGGCTAGAGGAAAAGCAACAGCAGCAGGAGGAGGAAGGGGCAAATAGCTACAGCTGTAAGGAGACTAAATAGAAGGATATGCACTCGCAGGACTTCTTACCCTCCCAAAGGAGTGTCGCGACTCAAGACAGCATATCTGCACTTATCTGAAGAGCAGTGCATATAGAACAGGTGCTCCTCTAAAGAGGCTGTCTCCTGTCACCTCGTGCAACAAGATCGACACCAACTGCTGCAGCCAGCACTGCATTGCCTCTTGCACTCAAGGTCACTGCCTCCCTGATATTTTTTGCCCTTACCTCCTTCCAAGCTGCAAAAGGGATATCCGCCAGTCTGCAGTTCATGCTGGAAATAATCAGGTGATTAATGGCAGGTTTCCTAAAGGGAATATTTTCATCACATTCCCCATGGATAACTGGAAACAGCAGGAGAGGTCTCAGAGCTTCGCACTGATAGCAGGCATCATGAAGCGCAGGGTGTAATACAGAACTCCACCGAGTGGACTACTGCTCCACCTAGTGGACTACTGTGGTGATGCAATTGCTGCTGTCAATACAATAAAAGTCACCTGATGTATTGGAGCCATCTTGTAAAGTCTGTATGTTTTTGATGTTGTAAAGAAGATATTACATTGTCTATGTAAGATAGGATAATCGAATTCCCCAGCTGAGATTTTTGTTGGTGGATGTTCCAGCCAACCGACATAGAGACTTTGAGAGCTTCTTTGCTTTGCAGAATGGCTACAAATCCAAGGTAAATTACAAGCACACTTAGCTGAACTGTTAGAGTCCAAATGGCTGTGCCTATGGGACTAATAGGGCACTTGGGTGAGTTCCAAAGCGACCAAGAGACTTTCGGAGTGTATGTTGAGCGACTAGAAATGTTTTGTCACCGCAAATAGTATCAATTAAGTCATTGATGATGAAAACCATAACTGGATGGTATTAGAAAGAAAATGGGCTATTTTCCTGACTGATGCATGGCCCGAGGTGTATGAAACCCTGAAAAATGTGCTTGTTCCAATCAAGCCAGAGGACAAGCCACTGTCAGAGATTCTAATCAAGTTATAACAGCACTACAACCCTGAGCCACTGGAAATTGCTGAAAGTTATTGTTTTGGAATACGAGATCAATTCCATGATGGGAATATCAGTGAGTACATTGTAGCATTAAAAAAGCTATCTATTCACTGTCATTTTGGAAACTTTCTTAACCGAGCATTGTGTGACTGCTTTGTTTATGGGATTAAAAATGAAACAATCAGAAGAAAGTTGTTGACAACCCCTAACTTGCCTTTTGATTTAGCTTGTCAGACAGCTATGTTGATGAACATGGCCAATCAATATTCCTGAGAATTCCGTACCATTTCCAGTCATCAGACAACTGAGGTGAATCGCCTGCAGGTTAAAAGAAAAAGGCAGTTGGGCCCCAAGGTCTCAGAAACTGGCCAAGGTAACTCCGCATTGAAATCATGCTATCAGTGCCTGGGACAACACATTGCTCAAAGTTGTCCATATGTGAAGGCAGAGTGTTTCTTCTGCAAGAAAACTAGATGTCTTGCAAAGGCATTGCCGACTGAAGAGTAAACCAGCTTTCAATGCTATAAGTAGAAATCGCCAGAAACTACATAGCATTGAAGAGAAGCAACAGGATGAGGAGGTGCTGGAGATACATGTCATCAGGAACATGAGAGTATCTAACAGCAATTCACAAAGTATCGTCATCCAAATAGATGTTGCCGGAACCAGGATATCCATGGAAATCAACACTGGTGCATCTGTGAGTGTAATATTGGAATCGCTATATCTCGACAAGTTGAGTGATTTTCCACTGGAGAAGTCGAAGAAAGAGTTGTGAGGCTACTCAGGAGAGCAAATCCCTGTGGTAGGACGTATCACCGTACTGGTGAAATACAAGGATCAGTTTCAGAACTTGCCTCCCTTAGTACTGTCAGGAGACAGGCCTGCCTTGATAGATAGAAATTGTTTGGGATCACTGAAGCTGGATTGGAACGAGATTTTTCGTGTTGAAATGAGATTTGCATCAAAGGATGATATCATCAAACAATATCTGAAGGTGTTCCGCGAAACAGGCAGTCCGATCCAAGGTTTCAAAGCAATTATCAGAATACAGAAGGACGCTAGACCAGGTTACTGCAAGTCACATCCCGTACCACATTTACTCAAGGAGAAAGTTGAACAAGGACTCAAAAGACTAGAGACTGAGAACATTATCTCTAAGCTAGATCAAATAATTGGGCTACATCCATTGTTGTTGTACCTAAGTCAGATGGTAAGGTAAGGTTTGTGGCGATTATAAAGTAACTGTAAATGGTAATCTGCCCAAAACATTGCCAAATGTAGAAGATTTGTTCACAATGCTGACAGGCAAATAGATATTTTCAAAGATAGATCCTAAAAATGCTTACTTACAACTTGAGCTAGATGAGGAGTCCAAGTCATGCTTGACTATAAAAACTCATTTAGGCCTATATCAATTTAATAGGCTATGATTGGAATGTCTTATTCCACCGCTATATTCCAAGGGGTGATGAACCAGATTTTGCAAGGCCTTGAAGGGGTAGTATGTTATGTAGATGACATACTAATTTCAGCAGCAAACACGCAAATCCATAATAATGTCTTGAATGAAGTGCTCAAATAGCTAGAGAAGCACAGAGTATGAGTGACTGCTCACAAGTGTGAGTTATTTCAAAACTCAGTGGAGTACTTAGGGCACAGAATAGACAAAGATGGTTTACATCCAACCAAGGGAAAGCTCCGAAATGCACCCACTCCCAGGAATGTCACTGAACTTCGAACATTTTTGGGTCTTTTGAACTATTATGGGAAGTTCCTCCCAAATTTGGCTACAGTATTACATCCACTGAAGGAGCTGTTGAAAAAACAGGTCCATTGGAAGTACTCAGAAGAATGCGATGCAGCATTCAAGGAGTGTAAAAGCCAATTGGTAGAGAGTACCATGTTAGTTCACTGTGACGTATCTAAGGAGATCAAGCTAGCATATGATGCCTCTCCATATGGAGTTGGTGCAGTAATCTCTCGCATACTACATAGTGGGGAGGAGAGACCAATTGTTTTTGCTTCACGCACTCTCAGTATCAGTGAGTGCCATTATGCGCAGATCGAAAGAGAAGCTTCGGCATTGATTTTTGGGGTCAAGAAGTTCGACAAATACTTGTATGGTCATAAGTTTACCATCGTTATGGACCATAAGCCCCTGACAGCAATCCGCCATCCAACGTCCCCAGTTCCAACCTTAACTGCAGCCTGAATGCAGAGATGGGCTTTGATTCTGTCAGCATGTATGTATGACATTGAGTGTGGACGATCAGATGATCACAGTAATGCTGATGCTATGTCCAGGTTGCCACCCCCATCACAAATTATGCACAATAGGGAAGAAGTGTACATTGATGAACTGCAAGTCACAGCTGAAGCGATTGGTAGAGCAACCAAACGTGACCCAGTTTTTTCAAAGGTGTATGATTACATCGCAAATAGCTGGCCAAACCATGTATCAGAGAACGATATATATCCATACTTCATTCGTAGGAACGAATTGTCAGTGGATAAAGATTGTATCATGTGGGGTGCAAGAGTAGTTATCCCAAATAAGTTCAGGTCCAAATTATTAGGAAGCCTCGAAACAACAACAACAAATTTTATTCAGCCTGAAAGAGTGGACAGTATGGGGGTATAAAAGAGGCTGGGTGGCCACAGTTCGCTCTCTTGCTCTCGCTCGCTTCGCCTCTACAAGGACCAAGCCTTCTGTATGGGACGCAAAGAAGAAACCAGAAGAGACACGTTTTCATCAGGAGAAGCAGCGAGTAAGCCAACGAATCGATGAGCATCATCTCAGCACACGCATCTTTTTAAGATCACAGCCACGGTGTGAGGGAGTATCGTGTGTTCTCCCAACCAAATCTTAGGGGAGATTTTAGACGTGGGTACTTCGTGATAGGGTCATGTTTAGATGGGCCAGACTGTGTATTGTACTACATTTGTTTGTTTTACACACCAGGGTGTGTGCGCTAGAACTATTGTAAAGTGGGGGTGCTTCGAAAACATCTAAGGGAAACCACTTACAGATATGTGGTCCTCACACATATTTGGTCAAGATGTTTGATCATAGAATGGTTAGGTTTGTTCACATTGATCATATTTTAACTACAGATGTGGAAGGAGTTGAAAGTTGGAATGATTCGATTATTTCTGATAAATCAGATAGTCTTGTTACAAGTAGAGCACCCATAGCAAATCCTACATCAGATGTACTAGAAACAAGTCCACAAGAAAGTCAGAGTCCAAGTCAGGCAGACAAACAGTCTGAAGTTGTAGAGAGTCAAAATGTAGATTGAGGGCATCCCTTGGCGAAAAACTCTCCTCAGGCTCAGCCTAGAATGAGTCTAAGTTTAACACTAAGTTTGGAAAGTTCTGTTCGAGAGCAAAGGTATCTTCTTCGAAACAGAAAACAGATGGTTAAGTTTGATTTGTAAATATGGCAAAATAAGTCCTTATCTTTTGTTGTGTATAACCGTTCTAGATATGTATGATTATTATTTTGTTATGATTATTTTTTCATTAAGGAAGGAGAAGTGTAATATAGAGCTCCACCTAGTGGACTACTGTTCCACCTAGTGGACTACTATAGTAATGCAACTGCTGCTGTAAATACAATAAAAGTCACCTGATGTATTGGAGCCATCTTGTAAAGTCTGTGTTTGTGATGTCATAAAGAAAATATTACACAGAGCATCTACTCGGTTAACAATACAACAGGCTATTGACAACATTTCAGATGCCTGTTAATGATCTGGTGAGTCTTGTGTGGCTATCATCCAGACACTTTATACCTTTCAGGTATGGGAGTAAATTTGCAGCCTCACTACATGGCCGTTAATCTGGTGGAGTGGATTGTCTGCCTATTATAGAACCCATTTGAATGAAATCGGATGAGTTCTGTAAAAGGCGGGTGACCCACTGTGCTAGATTACTTCCCGTGAAGATAAAAAAATTATCCAAAAATGTTTGCCCTCCAGTTTGGTCACATATCTTTAAGTGGTTGTTTCTCTTTTAATAACTGCTCCTGCCCTTGCTGCTGCTGCAGCAGTACACACATGTCTGCCTCCTCACTGTGTGAGTGCCTCAACACCAATTGTGCTTGAGGCATGGTGCTCTCCCTGATTATTAAAATTAGGGAAATCTAGAAGTTGAAAAAAAAGATAGACTTGCATTTATGTAGCAGCTTTCATGACCTCAGGATGTGTCAGAGTGCTTTACAGCAATGACCCACTTTTGAAGTGTAGTCACTGTTGTAATGTAGGAAATGCAGCAACCAATTTTCACACAGCAAGCTCCCACAAACAGTAATGATGACCAGATAATATGGTTTAGTGGTGTTGGTTGAGGGATAAATATTGGCCAGGAGACCGAGAAGAACTCCTCTGATCTTCTTAGAAATATTGTTATGGGATCTTTTACATTCACCTTAGAGGGCAGATAGGGTCTCCTTTTTAACATCCCATCTGAAAGATGGCACCTCTGACATTGCAGCACTCCATCAGTATTGCATTAGAGTGTCAGCCTAGATTTTATGCTCAAGTTACTGGAGTGGGCCTTAAATCCACAACCTTCTAACTCAGGTGAGAGTGCTACCCACTGAGTTAAGGCTGACCCTGGACACGATTGGTACCTGATTGGCCATGCTTAATTCTAGCAAGTAGACAACTCCTGCTACATCTGCAAACTGTGTGGAATTTCAACCTCACAGATTCTAATTCTAGTTAGAAAATACTCTTTGGGTAAAGTGCCACATTAGCAGCAAATGTGTGATAGTCTCCAGAAATGTCAGGATTGTGTACAGCACTACTTTACCACCCATTTACCAACTCTTAACACAATTGCTGTAAGAAGAATATTTATTTTTAGTGCTATTGCACTCAATTCATGCAGAACAGCAATTAACATGGCAGATTGGGCAATTAAAAGGGAAGTGCCCCATGTTGCTGTAGTAACACATCACTGGTGCAATGTGTTAATCTCTCAGATGGAAGTCATTAAAGAAGAGACTGTAATGAGAAAACTGGTGGATTTTGCTTAAAGGAGAATTGCTTCAAATGTTCTTTCCACATCTTAGGTTTTGTACACTATGGTAATGGTATTCTGTGTTATACTAACACTCAACTTGACAAAGGGGGATCGGGAAAAAAAAGGTCTTTTTGTGATGTCATGTAGCATACAGTGCACACCATCAAATGCCATGACACAGTGGGTCTCCCTTACCAGATACATCTACAGCAGAGATGTGTCTAAGGAGGCTCAGGTTTAAAACGGAGGCATTGCCAGAGCTGTGCCATCTCCGAAAGCGAAACCTCTGCACAACATGTAACATTCATACAACACTGCCAATGGTCATCAAAGTCAGCATGACGCTCAAATATATGGTGTGCTCCATCCAGGCTAGTGCTCCGAAATTGACTAATGGTTAACAAACATAAACTAACTAAAAGTAGAAATGTGACTGTGCCATGCTTTTTTTTCCACCAATTGTGCTAACTTCTGGAGTCCCCTAACTTTAATAATCTGTGTAAGCTCCCTGCTTGAACCAGTGCAAGCTCCCTGCCTGAAACATGTGTAGAGCTGGGAGCTTGCACAGTCGGGGTTTGAATTTTGTGTGCTGCTGTAGCAACATTAAAGGCTATAGTATCCAATCAAAGGCAAACAACCATTTAAAAGTGTGTGGCCAAATTGGAGGGTAAAAGTAATTGGATTGTTAGTGAATGTCAGCAAATTCCAATGGAAAGACTTGTGAAGAAATCCAGCCAGGATAATTGCAAACTGATGCCAATGATCTAAGTACTTGCAGGTGAATGCTCCTTTAAATAGCACTTCCAAATCCTGTTTCATAAGAACAGAAGAAATAGGAACAGGAGTAGGTCATACAGCCGCTTGAGCCTGCGCCATCATGCAATAAGATCATGGATTCAGCTCCACTTCCCTGCCTGCTCCCCATAGCCCCTTATCGTTTAAGAAACTGTCTACTTCTGTCTTAAATTTATTCAATGTCCCAGCTTTCTGAGGCAGTGAATTCCAGAGAGTTACAACCCTCAGAGAAGAACTTTCTCCTCATTTCTGTTTTAAATAGGTGGCCCCTTATTCTAAGATTGTGCCATCTAGATTTAGTCTCCCCCATCAGTGGAATTATCCTCTCTGCATCCACCTTGTCAAGCCCCTTCATAATCTTATACGTTTCGATAAGATCACCTCTCATTCTTCTGAATTCCAATGAGTAGAGGCCCAAGCTACTCGACCTTTCCTCATAAGTCAACCTCCTCATCCCTGGAATTAACCCTGAACTGCCTCCAAAGCAAGTATATCCTTTTGTAAATATGGAAACCAAAACTGCACACAGTATTCCAGGTGTGGCCTTACCAATCCCTTGTATAGCTGTAGCAAGACTTCCCTGCTTTTATACTCTATCCCCTTTGCAATAAAGGCCAAGATACCATTGGCCTGCCTGATCACTTGCTGTCCTTGCATACTATCTGATACGTTCACAATAAAGGATGAAACTGAGTACTGTGAACAGTGAGTAAGTGTGACTTCAACTCCTTTAATAAGACTCCTGAGTGCAGGTACCTTGTGGGTGCAGCCTTGCCAGGCTGCTCGGGATGGTGAGTTCGGCTTTGTGGTCAATCATGATGTCGGTTGCCACTTCTGTGTGTGTTGGAGGGTCAAAGTTGGTGGTGTCTTCTTCGGGTTGTTCGTAGCTGTTGGTGCATCGCAATTTGATTTAGTCTAAATGTTTTCTGCATGTTAATCCATTGACCAATTTGACCTGAAACACCCTACTTCCCTCTTTGGGTATGACCGTGCCAGCAAGCCATTTGGGACCATGTCCATAATTGAGTACAAACACAGGATCATTGACCTCAATATCGCGTGACAAATTTGCACGATCATGGTATATAATTTGTTGATGCCACCTGCCCTGCACGTGATTATGGAGATCAGGGTGGATAAGTGATAGCCTTGTTTTGAGCGCCCTTTTCATGAGCAGCTCAGCTGGCAGAACCCCGGTGAGCGAGTGGGGTCTAGTGCAGTAGCCGGGTCTGCAGGAAGCCTTCCGACACATGTTTCAAGCTTTGCTTAATGGTCTGAACTGCCCGTTCTGCCTGGCCGTTGGATGCGGGCTTGAACGGGGCAGATGTGACGTGTTTGATCCCATTGTGGGTCATGAATTCCTTGAAATCAGCACTGGTGAAGCACGGCCCATTGTTGCTGACAAGGACATCAGGCAAGCCGTGTGTAGCAAACATGGCTCGTAGGCTTTCGACGGTGGTCGTGACATGCTTACAGACATTATTACACATTCAATCCATTTTGAATAAGCATCCACGACAACCAAGAACATTTTGCATAGAAATGGGCCAGCATAGTCCACGTGGATCCTCGACCACGGTTTGGAGGGCCACGACCACAAGCTTAGCGGTGCCTCTCTGGGTGTATTGCTTTACTGAGAGCAAAGGTGTTGCACTAGCGCACGCCTGAATCTAAATCTGAGTCGATGCCGGACCACCACACATGGGATCTGGCTATAGCTTTCATCATTACAATGCCTGGGTGGGTGCTGTGTAGGTCACAAATGAATTTTTCTCTGCCTTTCTTGGGCAAGACCTCACGATTACCCCACAACAGACAGTCCGCCTGCAAGGACATTTCGTCTTTGCACCTGTGGAATGGATAATTGCCTCCTGTATCTCCGCTGGGATGCTGGACCAGCTCCCATGGAGGACACAGTTTTTTTTTACCAAGAACAGTAAAGGATCCTGGCTGGTCCAGGTCCTGATCTGACGCGTCGTAACAGGTGACTTTTTGTTTTCGAATGCCTCCATGACCATGAGCAAGTCCGCAGGCTGTGCTATTTCCACCCCGATGGTGGGCAATGGTAGCCGACTGAGAGCATAAGCGCAGTTCTCTGTGCCCAGTCTGTGGCGGATTACATAGTTGTATGCCGACAGCGTGAGCGCCCATCTTTGGATGCAGGCAGAGGCATTGGTGTTAATCCATTTGCTCTCAGAGAATAGCGATATGAACGGCTTATGATCAGCTTCAAGCTCAAACTTGAGGCCAAATAAGTACTGGTGCATTTTTTTCACCCAGTAAACACACGCCAGAGCCTTTTTTTTAATCATGCAGCAGGCCCTTTTGGCCTTGGACAGACTCTTGTATGCATAAGCGACCGGTTGCAAAATCCCCGATTCGTTAGCCTGATGTAACACACATCCGACCCAGTATGACGACGCATCGCAAGCTAGCACTAATCGTTTACATGGGTTATACAGGACAAGCAGTTTGTTTGATCACAACAGATTTCTGCCTTTCTCAAAGGCAGCCTCTTGTGAATTCCCCCATACCCAGTTGTCTCCCATGCACAGTAGCACTTGTAGGGGTTCAAGCAAGGTGCTTAACCCGGGTAGGAAATTACCGAAATAGTTGAGGAGTCCCAGGAATTACTGCAGCTCCGTCACATTCTGTGGTCTCGGCACGTTCTTGATGGCCCCGTCTTGGCATCGGTGGGTCTGATGCTGTCTGCTGCGATTCTTCTTCCCAAGAACTCGACCTTCGGCACAAGGAAAACACACTTCGAGCATTTCAACCTGAGTCCCACGCGATCTAGCTGACTTAGAACCTCTTCCAGATTCTTCAAGTGCTCAATGCTGTTCCGACCTGTAACCAGTATGTCGTCCTGGAAAACCACGGTGCAAGGGACTGACTTTAGCAGGCTCTCCATGTTCCGTTGGAAGATTGCCGCAGTTGACCGAATCCCGGACGGCATTTGTTATAGATGAACAGACCTTTGTGCGTGTTGATTCAGGTGTCCTTTTGAAGATTCCTCCAGCTCCTGTGTCATGTAGGCCGAGGTCAGGTCCAACTTGGTGAATGGCCAAGGTCGCAAATCGGTCGTCTGCCTTGGGTAGCGGGTACTGGTCCTGTAGCGAAAAACGGTTAATTGTTACTCTATAGTCCCCACAAATTCTGACCGTGCCGTCATCTTTGAGTACAAGGACAATTGGACTGGCCCACTCGTTGAATTCCACTGGCGCGATGATGCCTTCTCGCTGCAGCCTGTCCAGCTCAATTTCCACTTTCTCTCGCATCATATACGGTACGCCCGTGCTTTGTGGTGGATGGGTTGCGTAGTGGGAACAAAATGGATCTGCACTTTCGCCTCTGAGAAGCGTCAAAGGCCTGGCTCGAACAACGATGGAAATCTGCTCAGAACCTGGGCACATGAGGCGTCAACGGACGAAAGCGCTCGGATGTCGTCCCAGTTCCAGCGGATTTTTCCCAGCCAGCTTCTGCCAAAGTGTGTGGGGCCATCCCCTGGCACAATCCACATAGGGAGTTTGTGCACTGCTCCATCATAGGAGACTTTGACTTCTGCACTGCCAATTACAGGGATCAGTTTTTTGGTGTAAGTTCTTAGCTTGGTGTGAATGGGGCTGAGCTTGGGCCTGTGTGCCTTGTTGCACCACAGCCTGTCGAAGGTCTTTTTGCTCATTATGGACTGACTTGCACTTGTATCCAGTTCCATAGATACTGGAATGCCGTTCAGTTCAACTTTTAACATAATTGATAGACATTTCGCGGTGAAGGTGTGTACCCCGTACACTTCTGCCTCCTCGGTGCGAGTCTCCAATTCAGCTTCATCCACAGTGGATCAATCTTCCTCTGAAATGTGGTTGTTTGCAGGGTTTGCAGCTCGCCTGCACATTCACTGGAGGTGTCCCATTGTTCTGCAGCCATTGCACGCATAGTGCTTGAAGCCGCATTGATGGTCTCGATGATCACCTCCACAACGCCAACAAGGTGTTAACTGCCTCACATTAACGATTGATGGCAGACTCCGGGTCACCTGAGGTCGTGCAGCCGGCGTGTACGTTCTGCCATGTATATTCCTGCTCGAAAATGACGTTACTTTGTACACAGTACTGGCCAAAACCTCTTTATGCTGTGAAATTTGTTTGGTGTTGTCTCTGGTAGACATAAATGCCTTGGCTATCGTTATGGCTTTGCTCAGATTCGGAGTTTCAACAGTCAACAGTTTACGAAGGATTACCTCATGGCCAATGCCAAGCACAAAAAGGTCTCTCAGCATTTGTTCTAGGAATCCATCAAATTCACAATGCCCTGCGAGGGGCCTTAGTTTGGCAACATAGTTTGCCACTTCCTGGCCCTCCCTTGACACGTGTAGAACCGATACCTCGCCATCAGAACACTTTCTTTAGGATTTATGTACTCCCGGATCAGAATACACAATTCTTCATAGGATTTAGTTGTTGGTTTCATCGGAGCTAGAAAAATCTTCATGAGGCCATAAGTTGTTGCCCCACCGACAGTAAGGAGGATTGCCCTTCGTTTGGCAGCATTCTCGTCCCCTTCTAGCTCGTTGGCCATGAAGTATTGGTCAAGTCTCTCCACGAAGGCCTCCCAACCGTCCCCTTCTGAGAACTTCTCCAGGATACCAACTGTTCTTTGCATTTTTGTGCGGTTGTTCATTACCTCGTCGCCAATTGATATGCTCACAATAAAGGATGAAACTGAATTCTGTGAACAATGAGTAAGTGTGACCTTAGCTCCTTTAATAAGACTCCAGAGTTCAGGTACCTCATGGGTGGCCTGCTTATTTACAGTGCTCCC
This sequence comes from Pristiophorus japonicus, assembly GCF_044704955.1. NCBI lineage: Eukaryota > Metazoa > Chordata > Chondrichthyes > Pristiophoridae > Pristiophorus > Pristiophorus japonicus. Next base: position 81,153,206 of record NC_091985.1, read on the forward strand.
AAGGAATGCTGGGATCCCCTGGGACTCCAACAGGTAAGTGGTGTGATACAGGTTGCCAAGGGTTAAATACATAACATTTTCCTTTTGTGTTTCATGCACAAGTACCCCCAGGTCCCGCTGTACTGTGGCACTTTGTAATCTTTCTCCATTTAAATAAATAACTTGCTCTTTGATATTTTTCTGCCAAAGTGCATGACCTCACACTTTCCAACATTATACTCCATCTGCCAAATTTTTGCCCACTCACTTAGCCTCCCTTTTGCAGATTTTTTGTGTCCTCCTCACACATTGTTTTTCCTCCCATCTTTGTATTGTCAGCAGTCACTTCTTCCAAGTCGTTAATATAGATTGTAAATAGTTGGGGTCCCAGCACTGATCCCTGTGACACCCCACTAGCTACTGGTTGCCAACCAGAGAATGAACCATTTACCCTGACTCTCTGTTCTCTGTTATTTAGCCAATCCTCTATCCATGCTAATATATTACCCCCAACCCCGTGAACTTTTATCTTGTGCGGTAACCTTTTATGTGGCACTTTGTCAAATGCCTTCTGGAAGTCCAAATAAACCACATCCACTGGTTCCCCTTTATCCACGCTGTTCATTACATCCTCAAAGAACTCTAGCAAATTTTTCAAACATGACTTCCCCTTCATAAATCCACTCTGACTCTGCCTGACCTAATTATGCTTATCCAAATGTCCTGCTGCTGCTGCTTCAATAATGGTCTCCAACATTTTCCCAACCACAGATGATAGGCTAACTGGTCTATGGTTTCCTGCTTTTTGTCTGCCTCCTTTTTTAAATAGGGGCGTTACATTTGCAGTTTTCCAATCTGCTGGGACCTCCCCAGAATCCATGGAATTTTGGTAAATTACATCCAATGCATCCACAATCCCTGTCGCTACTTCTCTTGACCCTAGGATGGAAGCCATCAGGTCCAGGGGATTTATCTGCCTTTAGTCCCATTATCTTACTGAGTACCACCTCCTTTGTGATTGTGTTAAGTTCCTCCCCCCCTATAACCCCTTGACTATCCACTGTTGGAATATTGTTAGTGTTCTCTACCGTAAAGACTGATACAAAATATTTGTTCAGAGTTTCTGCCATCTCCATGTTCCCCATTACTAAGTCCCCGGTCTCGTCCTCTAAGGGACCAACATTTAGTTGAGCCAATCTTTTCCTTTTCATATCTGTACCATCCAGTACTGCATGCTACTTCCACTTTTCCCACTGAAAATGGAGTCCAAGTCCTGTCAACATCACAGGCTCCGATTTAAATACTTTAATAAGGTTCTCACCTGAAACAGGCAGGCAGCTGGACTGCCCTACTGAGAGCCTGAAGTTAAGTAGGAGCAGCGAGGTAAGTACAACATCATGATTTTCAGGCTGCTGATGCCCTGTTCCATTGGGTGAAGCAAGTTAAAATTGGCCCTATTTGTTTGAAGTGTCAAAACTGTGAACTCTGAGATATGAATGCACAATCATATGGATCAAGGAAGTAGGATACATGAATCACATGCTAGAGAATGGGAGCATAGCTGCTCAACCTTCATGCTCTTTTTGATTCTTAACGTTGGCCAACTCTGAAAGGGAAGGAACATCCCCTTTCATAGTCTGAACATCTTTGGTCACATTACAGGTTCTAAACTTTACTTACTTGAGCTGTTTCAAGTTATCCAGGACAGGCAATACATGACAACATAAGAAATAGGAGCAGGAGTAGGCCATTTGGCACCTCGAACTGATCTGATCATGGACTCAGCTCCACTTCCCTGCCCGCTCCCCATAATCCTTTATTTCCTTATAGCTCAAAAATCTATCTATCTCCGCCTTAAATATATTCAATGAGCCAGCCTCCACAGCTCTCTGGGGCAGAGAATTCCATAGATTTGCAACCTCTGAGAGAAGAAATGTCTCCTCATCCTAGTTTTAAATGGGCGGCCCCTTATTCTATGGGCCCAACTTTGCCCAATCCCTTTTTTCAGCGCACTTACCTTAAGTGCGGCAACTTTGCACGTTGGAAAGGGCGGCGGAAAAAAGGGGCCCCATCCTGGCCGCTCTTCAGAGTCCCTGAAGTTGTGGCATGGCATGCAGACTGAAGGGGGGGGGGAGCAACAGGCCAGAGCAGAAAGCACTGCCGGCACCTTCGCGCATGCGCAGTGAAGGCTGAGCACATGCTCCTGCCCTCCCAGCGTGTCCTGCGGGCTGTGAGCAGGACCCGATGCTCGCAGCCCCTATCCCCAGCCGAAGAGATGCCCGATCTCGCCGTACACTATCCCCGGCCGAGTGGCCTCCCGCACCGGCCGGTCGGCCCGCTGAGTTCCCAGGCGAGGTAGGACTTCGGTGTTATATTTTATTTAGTGGTTGTGTGTGCTTGAGAGTTTTGATTGGGGCAGGGGGGGGGGTGTTGAGGAGGGGAGTGGGGGGGAGAAAGAGTGTTTTTAGTATACCAGCATCGCTCTCTCTCTCTCTCTGGCTACCCTCCCCCCACCCACCGTCCTCCCCTCGCCCCGTCCTTGTGACATTGTGGCCAGAAGCTCGCATTTCTCCAGTAGGATTTACTTAATTTTTATTAGTATTTTAATTGTTTGAGTTTTTCCTTGCAATGTTTGATGCTTGGTTGTTGAGGTCCTCTCCAGTTCCTTTCCCTCCCTTATCCCTGCCCTAACATCTGTGCTGCTTTTTCTTCACTGCCCGCAAGGTTTTTCAGAGCTGGCCACATACACTGACCTAAATCGATTTGGAGTAAGTTTTAGCTGGCCAAAGTGGCATAAATGGCCAAAACTGGCGTAAGTGTCTGGGAACGCCCCCTTTTGAAAAAAAAATCACCGAAAAAAAATTGTACCTAACTGACTTACTCTGGAGCAAATTTTTGGGAGAAAATGGGATTTTTTTAACTTACTTACTCCAAAAAAATTGATGCAAGTCATGGCCAAAGTTGGGCCCTCTGTCCCATAGTTTTAGTTTCCCCAATGAGTGGAAATATCATCTCTGCATCCACCTTGTTGAGCCCCCTCATTATCTTATATTGTTTCAATAAGATCACCTCTCATTCTTCTGAACTCCAATGTGTATTGGCCCAATCTACTCAACCTATCACCATAAGTCAACCCCCTCATCTCAGGAATCAACCCAGTGAACCTTCTCTGAACAGCCTCCAATGCAAGTATATCCTTCCTTAAATACGGAGGCCAAAACAGTACACAGTACTCTAGGCGTGGCCTCACCAATACCCTCTACATTTTGTAGCAGGACTTCTCTGCTTTTATACTCTATCCCACTTGCAATAAAGGCTAACATTCCATTTGCCTTCCTGATTAGTTGCTGTACTTGCACACTAACTTTTTGTGTTTCATGCACAAGGACCCCCAGGTCCCTCTGCACTGCAGCACTTTGCAATTTTTCTCCATTTAAATTATAATTTGCTTTGATATTGTTTTTGACAAAGTGGATAACCTCACATTTTCCCACATTATACTCCATCTGCCAAATGTTTTCCCATTCACTTAGCCTGTCTACATCCCTTTGCAAATTTTTTGTATCCTCCTCACAATTTGCTTTCCCACCCATCTTTGTATCATCAGAAAACTTGGCTACATTACACTCGGCCTTACACTCGGTCTCTTCATCCAAGTCATTAATATAGATTGTAAGTAGTTGAGGACCCAGCACTGATCATTGCGACACCCCACTAGTTACTGTTTGCCAACCGGAAAATGACCCATTTATCCCAACTCACTGTTTTCTGTTCGTTAACCAATTCTCTATCCTTGCTAATATATTACCCCCAACCCCGTGAGCTTTTATCTTGTGCAGTAACCTCTTATGTGGCACCTTATCGAATGCCTTCTGGAAATCCAAATACACCACATCCACTGATTTCCCCCCTATCCACCTTGCTCGCTACATCTTCAAAGAACTCCAGCAAATTTGTCAAACATGATTTCCCTTTCATAACACCATGTTGACTCTGCTTGATTGAATCATGCTTTTCCAAATGTCCCGCTACTGCCTCCTTAATAATGGACTCCAGCATTTTCCCAACGACCGATGTTAGGCTAACTGGTCTATAGTTTCCTGCTTTTTGTCTGCCTCCTTTTTTAAATAGGGGTGTTACATTTGCGGTTTTCCAATCTGCTGGGGGAAATTCATGTGACATTCCGTATCCTTCATCCTGTCCTTCCAAAGCCAGCTAAGTCATAGCTAGTAAGCAAGCGTAACTTCTCTTTTTGACCTTCTATTGCAGAGAAGACATTACAGTAGATGACAAGCCTTGAAAAAGAACAAAAAATGGCTTATGAGGACCAATGGGATTGGCTTCACGTTATAAATGTTTTTCCTGGTAATTTAAATTTGATAGATAACTTTGTTTATCTTTGCTCAGCTTGATGACAGCTGTCTCTGAGCTGTAATTTTCAAGGTTGCCTTTACAAACCAATGTGAAGCCATCGGTGTCTCTATAATGTGCTGTATTTACTTAATATTTACTTTAGTGCACAGAAGATTGCTCTGTGTATTTTTCTTACAGTAATACATGATTACATACTAGATACCAGTTAGAATATGATGCTTCACAGACGATAGGGGCCTGAATAGAATCGTGGGTACTGGAAATCTGTGGTGCTTTCTATGATGTTTGCATCTTATTATTCCTTGTGCTCAGTAGGTGTATGTAGCTGTTGTAGATATATCAATAGTTAGGACTTCAAAGGATGGCCTTAGCCTTCTAGGAACAATCTGCAGTTTTCTTTGTTGGTTCAATGATGAACTTACTTGTTCTGATAAACAAGGCATCAATGAATTGCTCACTTTGTTTGTGCAGTGTGGATTGGCTGACGTTTCAAATATCCCTGTGGCAGCCTGGAATAAACCTGAGCAATAAAGATTCAGGGCTGAAGTTGACAGCCACTGACGGTGCCTTGTTTGTCATGGAGTTTTTCTGGAAGTCAGTGAGCATCATGCAGCATAACTCCGTCACAGTGTCCCTTGGTGGTAATAATAGCCACAGAGACCCAGTTCCTTGGACAACTTTAGGTAACTGCCCCCCTAACTGTATGTGCAATTGGCGGATAACAGCAGGTGGATGAAGTCCTCTGGTGCATCCCTCCTTTTCTCTTCTTCCTCCAAATATATCAATAAAGCTTTCCCTAGGGATATTCACCAGTGGGAGAACTTCACCTCACGGCCATTCATTTTGTGCCTGAAGTCCCACCTGATGAAATATTCATGCAGCCCACCTGCCTGAAACAGGCATAATGCTGCTTAAATATGCAAATCGGAGTCCTATGCCGGTTGTGGGAACACGACTGCAAAATTCAGGTACAAATGAATAGTGCATGCATAGCACACTTTCTGCCTTTGTACCAGGAGGTGAAAAGATAAGTGAAAAATGAGGCGGAGCAGGTGTGCTCCTCAAGAATAATGTAGCTGCTGCCATCCAGAGCTTCCCTCCACGATCGATTTCCCCCGCTAACTTACCCTATTGTGCTGGTTGGGTTGGCCTCCTGTATTGCCACACCCAGAGCCAGCGAGGTGCAGTGGAATGTACGTTTGATGTCGCAGTTTGCTGACAGCCCGGCTTTGGTTTGGGCCTGGCGCTGGAACAAACTACCAGGCTGAGTGGTTCCACTGTGGACTTCATGTGCATTTCAGGCGGCAGTCGAACTTCTCCCACATTGTGTCAATTTCTAGGTGGAAGCCAAAAAAAGGTCTGTTTCGAAAATATGGCACTAAATTCTATCCATACCTGCATGGACAAAATAAATTCTTGCAAAACAACCTGCAGGACAACAGTTCAATAGCAGAATACAAAACCATTAATTAAACTTGTGTTCTGTCACTTGAAATTACTTGCAATTCCAAAACAGAACTTAACAACCTGATTTGTATGAGCAAAATGTATACACAGTGCATTTCCAGCATCCTAAACAAGAAATTGTGTCGATGTCATCGTATCTGGAATAATTAGATATTAAAATGAAGCTCCCGTTTATTTTCAGCAGAAACTTCCTGTGCCCATCACCCACCCAATCTCCGCCCATACTTCCTGTGCCCATCACCCACCCAATCTCCACCCATACTTCCTGTGCCCATCACCCACCCAATCTCCACCCATACTTCCTGTGCCCATCACCCACCCAATCTCTGCCCATACTTCCTGTGCCCATCACCCACCCAATCTCTGCTCATACTTCCTGTGCTCATCACCCACTCAATCTCTGCCCATACTTCCTGTGCCCATCACCCACCCAATCTCCACCCATACTTCCTGTGCCCATCACCCACCCAATCTCCGCCCATACTTCCTGTGCCCATCACCCACCCAATCTCTACCCATACTTCCTGCCCATCACCCACCCAATCTCTGCTCATACTTCCTGAGCCCATCACCCACCCAATCTCCGCCCATACTTCCTGTCAGTAACACTCCATCTACACACAGTTATGCAGCATAACAAACCAGTATTGGACTGCACTGTATATTTTTTGAGAGATCTCTGCAAATATCTAAAATGAAAACCAGAAGGCAATTAAAAAAAAAAAGGAACCAGAGGTTACATTAATATATTGCTCACCACATAAAAATGTCAGTGAGTGCTTAACAAAATTCAGGTGGTCACTGAGCACTGAGGAAGAAATTAAAAGGTGGGGAGACAGAAGGCATGTCAAGCAGATGTGTGTTTACAAGGCTTTTGAAGGCAAGGAGAGAAAGTCAAAGTGGTATAGACAAGAGTTGTAGAGGGCAGAAGGTAAGACATGAATGATTGGCCTCGAATGATGTAGTGGAAGGAGCAAAAACAACAAAAGGCTGCAGGCAGGAACATATGGCAGGAGACTATCATTCAGATAGTGTGGGTAAGGTCAAAGAGGGTTTTGAAGATCAGAATTTTGAACTTGATTTGCTCGAGTTCCAGAGATGCTTAGCAAGGATGGGGGTGATGAGTGTGTGGGAAAGGACATATGCCACATCATTATTATCATAGACAGTCCCTCGGGGTCAAGGATGACTTGCTTCCACACTAACAATGAGTACTCAGGTGACTGATGAACTCATGTTAAATGGTGGAAGATGCCTGTGCATGGATTTTTTTAACGTGTGGTGGCTGTTGCATACCAGCCACCACACGGACTTGATGGAGCAAGGTCTTGGTCCAGTGGTAAGGGGACCCAAGCTGACTGGAGACCAGGCTCCACCGCATGTGCCAATACATACACACAAACTCAAACATACTTATATGTTATTTGTCTTAAAACACTCCTGTGAAGCGCCTTGGGATGTTTGGCTATATTAAAGGACATGTGCCACATAGTCATAAGATCACAAGATAATTACGGATAAGAAACGCCATTCAGCCCATCTTATTTCATCCATTGAGAAAAACCCGAAAGTTCTCCCATCGCTATTATCACATTATCTGTTAAATAATTCCAGGGCTTTCACTTCTACTACTCTAATTGGGAGACCAATTTTTGTGTGAATAAAAACTTCCTGACATCAGTCCTAAATTGCCTTTTACTACTTGGAACCTGTGTCCCCTGCCCCCTGTTCTAAACTTGCAATTTAATTTAAATGAATTCTCCCATACTACCATTTCTATAGCGTTTACTATCTTATACACTTCTCAGATGCTTCCCACCAAGTCAGAAAAGCCCAAGTGTCTCCAATCTTTCCTCCAAATGCAGATGTCTAACAACAGAGAAAAGTGTTGTCAGCCAGTGGTTCAGTGGGTAGCACTCTTACCTTTGAGTCAGAAGGTTGTGCATTCAAGTCCCACTCCAGAGACTTGAGCACAAAAATCTAGGCTGACACTGCAGAGCAACACTGAGGGAGTGCTGCACTGTCGGAGGTGCTGCCTTTTGGATGAGACGTTAAACCGAGGCCCTGTCTATTCTCTCAGGTGGACAATAAATAGCCCATGGCCGTATTTTGAAGAAAAGCACTGGAGTTATCCTTGGTGTCCTTTACTTATCCCTCAATCAACATAAAAAACCCAAAATGTTTGTGGGAGTTTGCTGAGCAAAAATTGGCTCCGCATTTCCTACATTGTAACAGTGACTACACTTCAAAAAGTACTTCATTGGCTGTAAAGTGGCCATTCAGTGGCCGTGAAAGGTGCTATATAAACACGTCTTTTTCTTTCTCTTTTTCTCTGCGTGCTTACCGGACTTGAACATTTCACTTATGTTACAGAACCGGACCCAGTACTGAAGGTGTGGTTGACCAGAGCACTGTACATAAGAATACTAGCACATAAGAAATAGGAGCAGGAGTAGGCCATTTGGCTCCTCGAGCCTGCTCCGCCATTTAATAAGATCATGGCTGATCGGATCATGGACTCAGCTCCACTTCCCTGCCCACTCCCCATAACCCGTTATTCCCTTATCGCTCAAAACTCTGTTTATCTCCACCTTAAATATATTCAAGACCCAGCCTCCACAGCTCTCTGGGCAGGGACTTCCACAGATTTGCAACCCTCTGAGAGAAGAAATTCCTCCTCATCTCAGTTTTAAATGGGCGGCCACTTATTCTGAGATTATGCCCCCTAGTTTTAGTTTCCCCTATGAGTAGAAATATACTCTCTGCATCCACCATGTAGAGCCCCCTCGTTATCTTATATGTTTTGATAAGATCACCTCTCATTCTTCTGAACAATGAGTATAGGCCCAATCTACTCAACCTATCTTAATAAGTCAACCCCCTCATCTCTGGAATCATCCTTGTGAACCTTCGCTGAACAGCCTCCAATTCAAATATATATATCTTTCCTTAAATACGGAGATCAAAACTGCACACAGTACTCTAGGTGTAGTCTCACCAATACCCTGTACAGTTGTAGCAGAACTTCTCTGCTTTTATATGCCCTAAACCCTTGCAATAAAGGCCAACATTCCATTTGCCTTCCTGATTACTTGCTGTACCTGCATACTAACATTTTGTGTTTCATGCACAAGGACCTCTACGTCCCTCTGTACTGCAGCACTTTGCAATTTTTCTCCATTTAAATTATAATTTGCTTTTCGATTTTTTTCTGCCAAAGTGGATAATCTCACATTTTCCCACATTATACTCCATCTGCCAAATTTCTGCCCACTCACTTAGCCTGTCTGTATCCTTTTGCAGATTTTTTGTGTGCTCCTCACAATTTGCTTTCCCATAATCTTTGTATCATCAGCAAACTTGGCTACATTACAATCAGTCCCTTCATCCAAGTCATGAATAGAGATTGTAAATAGATGAGGCCCCAGCAACAATGCCTGCGGCACCTCATTAGTTACTGTTGGCCAACCAGAAAATGACCCATTTATCCCGACTTTCTGTTAATTAGCCAATCCTCTATCCATGCTAATATATTACCCTCAACCCCATGAACTTTTATCTTGTGTAGTATCCTTTATTGTGGCACCTTATCGAATGCCTTCTGGAACTCCAAATACAACACATCCACTGGTTCCCCCTTTTTCACCCGACTCGTTACATCCTCAAAAAACTCCAGCAAATTTGTCAATTCACTCTGGAGCATCAGCGATGCTGAGGATGTCGTGAATGGCACATTTAGTGAGTTGGTCACACCGCAGGTAAAGGTTACAAAGGCAGATAGGGAATGGGTTGCCATCAGGCAGAGCAGTCGAAGGAAGGTCCTGTAGGGGTCCTCTACAGTCATCTCCCTGCAAAACAGATATACCGTTTTGGGTACTGTTGGGGGAGATGGCCCATCAGGGGAAGGCAGCTGCAGCCAGGTTCATGGCACCATGGGTGGCTCTGCTGCACAGGAGGGCAGGAAAAAGAGTGGGAGAGCTATAGTTGTAGGGGATTCTATTGTAAGGGGAATAGATAGGCGTTTCAGTGGCCGCAATCAAGACTCCAGGATGGTATGTTGCCTCCCTGGTGCAAGGGTCAAGGATGTCTCGGAGCGACTGCAGGGCATTCTGGAGGGGGAGGGTAAACAGCCAGTTGTCATGGTGCATATAGGTACCAATGATATAGGTAAAAAATGGGATGAGGTACTACAAACTGAATTTAGGGAGCGAAGAGTTAAATTAAAAAGTATGACCTCAAAGGTAGTAATCTCAGGATTGCTACCAGTGTCATGTGCTAGTCAGAGTAGAAATAGCAGGATAGTTAAGAAGAATACGTGGCTTGAGGAATGGTGCAAGAGGGAGGGATTCAAATTCCTGGGACATTGGACCTGGTTCTGGGGGAGGTGAGACCAGTACAAACTGGACAGTTTGCACCTGGGAAGGATTGAAACCAATGTCTTAGGGGGGAATGTTTGCTAGTGCTGTTGGGGACGGTTTAAACTGATATGGCAGGGGGATGGGAATCTATGCAGGGAGACAGAGGGAAGTAAAATGGGGGCAGAAGCAAAAGGTAGAAAGGAGATAAGGAAAAGTGTAGGGCAGAGCAATCAAAGGCAACAATCAAAAAGGGCTATAATTCTAAAAGGACAAAGCGTATCAAGGAAACAAGCCTGAAGGTTCTGTGTCTCAATGCGAGGAGCATTCATGATAAGGTGGATGAATTAACTGCGCAGATAGCTGTTAACAGATATGATGTAATTGGGATTACGGAGATATGGCTCCAGGGTGACCAAGGCTAGGAACTCAACATCCAGGGGTATTCAATATTCAGGAAGGATAGACAGAAAGGAAAAGGAGGTGGGGTAGCATTGCTGGTTAAAGAGGAGATTAATGCAATAGTAAGGAAGGACAGTAGCTTGGGTGATGTGGAATCTGTATGGGTAGAGCTGCGGAACACCAAAGGGCAGAAAACGCTAGTGGGAGTTGTGTACAGACCACCAAACAGTAGTATTGAGGTTGGGGATGGGATCAAACAGGAAATTAGGGATGCATGCAATAAGGGTACAGCAGTTATAATGGGTGACTTTAATCTACATATAGATTGGGCGAACCAAACTGGTAGCAATACGGTGGAGGAGGATTTCCTGGAGTGTATTAGGGATGGTTTTCTAGACCAATATGTTGAGGAACAAACTAGAGAGCTGGCCATCCTAGACTGGGTGTTATGTAATGAAAGAGGATTAATTAGCAATCGAGTCGTGCAAGGCCCCTTGGGGAAGAGTGACCATAACATGGTAGAATTCTTTATTAAGATGGAGAGTGACACAGTTAATTCAGAGACTAGGGTCCTGAACTTAAAGAAAGGTAACTTCGATGGTATGAAACGTGAATTGGATGGGATAGACTGGCGGATGATACTTAAAGGGTTGATGGTGGATCGGCAATGGCAGACATTTAAAGATCACATGGATGAACTTCAACAATTATACATCCCTGTCTGGTGTAAAAATAAAACAGGGAAGGTGGCTCAACCGTGGCTAACAAGGGAAATTCGGGACAGTATTAAATCCAAGGAAGAGGTATATAAATTGGCCAGAAAAAGCAGCAAACCTGAGGACTGGTAGAAATTTAGAATTCAGCATAGGAGGACAAAGGGTTTAATTAGGAGGGGGAAAATAGTATGAGAGTAAGCTTGCAGGGAACATAAAAACTGACTGCAAAAGCTTCTATAGATATGTGAAGAGAAAAAGTTTAGTGAAGACAAATGTAGGTCCCTTGCAATCAGAATCAGGTGAATTTATAATGGGGAACAAAGAAATGGCAGACCAATTGAACAAATACTTTGGTTCTGTCTTCACGAAAGAAGACACAAATAACCTTCCAGAAATACTAGGGGACCGAGGGTCTAGCGAGAAGGAGGAACCAAAGGAAATCCTTATTAGTCAGCAAATTGTGTTAGGAAAATTGATGGGATTGAATGCCGATAAATCCCCAGGGCCTGACATTCTGCATCCCAGAGTACTTAAGGAAGTGGCCCTAGAAATAGTGGATGCATTAGTGGTCATTTTCCAACATTCTATAGACTCTGGATCATTTCCTATGAATTGGAGGGTAGCTAATTTAACCACACTTTTTAAAAAAGGAGGGAGAGAGAAAACAGGGAATTATAGACCGGTTAGCCTGACATCAGTAGTGGGTAAAATGTTGGAAGCAATTATTAAAGATGTAATAGCAGCACATTTGGAAAGCAGTAACAGGATCGCTCCAAGTCAATATGAATTTATGAAAGGGAAATCATGCTTGACAAATCTTCTAGAATTTTTTGAGGATGTAACTAGTAGAGTGGACAAGGGAGAACCAGTGGATGTGGTGTATTTGGACTTTCAAAAGGCTTTTGACAAGGTCCCACACAAGAGATTAGTGTGCAAAATTAAAGCACATGGTATTGGGAGTAATGTATTGACGTGGATAGAGAACTGGTTGGCAGACAGGAAGCAAAGAGTAGGAATAAACGGGTCCTTTTCGGAATGGCAGGCAGTGACTAGTGGGGTACCGCAAGGTTCAGTGCTGGGACCTCAGCTATTTACAATATACATTAATGATTTAGATGAAAGAATTGAATGTAATATCTCCAAATTTGCAGATGACACTAAGCTGGGTGGCAGTGTGAGCTGTGAGGAGGATGCTAAGAGGCTGCAGGGTGACTTGGACAGGTTTGGTGAGTGGGCAAATGCATGGCAGATGCAGTATAATGTAGATAAATTTGAGATTATTCACTTTGGTGGCAAAAACAGGAAGGCAGAATATTATCCCAATGGTGGCAGACTTGGAAAAGGAGAGGTGCAGTGAGACCTGGGTGTCATGGTACATCAGTCATTAAAAGTTGGCATGCAGGTACAGCAGGCGATGAAGAAGGCAAATGGCATATTGGCCTTAATAGCGAGAGAATTTGAGCATAGGAACAAGGGGGTCTTACTGCAGTTGTACAGGGCCTTGGTGTGGCCACACCTTGAATATTATGTAGAGTTTTGGTCTCTGAACCTGAGGAAGGACATTCTTGCTGTTGAGGGAGTGCAGTGAAGGTTCACCAGACTGATTCCCAGGATGGCAGTACTGACATATGAAGAAAGACTGGATCGACTAGGCTTATATTCTCTGGAATTTAGAAGAATAAGAGGGATCTCATAGAAACATATAAAATTCTGACGGGATTGGACAGGTTAGATGCAGGAAGAATGTACCTGATGTTGGGGAAGTCCAGAACCAGCGGTCACAGTCTAAGGATAAGGGGTAAGCCATTTAGGACCGAGATGAGGAGAAACTTCTTCACTCAGAGAGTTGTGAACCTGTGGAATTCTCTACCACAGAAAGTTGTTGCGGCCAGTTCGTTAGATATATTCAAAAGGGAGTTAGATGTGGCCCTTATGTCTAAAGGGAGCAAGGGGTATGGAGAGAAAGCCGGAATGGGCTACTGAAGTTGCATGATCAGCCATGATCATATTGAATGGTGGTGCAGACTTGAAGGGCCGAATGGCCTACTCCTGCACCTATTTTCTATGTTTCTATGTTTCTATGATTTCCCTTTCAATAAATCATGCCGACTCTGCTTGATTGAATGATGCTTTTCCAAATATCCTGCTACTGCTTCCTTAATAATGGACTCCAACATTTTCCCAATGACAGATGTTATCCTAACTGGTTTATAGTTTCCTGCTTTTGGTCTGCCTCCTTTTTTAAATGGGGACGTTAAATTTGTGGTTTTCCAACCTGGTGGGACACCTCCAGAATCCAGGGAATTTTGGTAGATTACAACCAATGCATCCACTATCTCTGCAGCTGCTTCTTTTAAGACCCTAAGATTTAAGCCATCGGGTCCAGGGGACCGGTCCATCTTTAGTCCCATTATTTTACCGAATACTACTTCTGTAGTGATAGTACAGTTTGATCATGGCTTCTTCTGACTTGATTTCTATTGTTTTGTCTATGTAGTTCAAAATTCTGTTGGCTTTGTTTATTGCTGATCCTCATTGGTTGAACATATTGAGCAATTTATTTCTGCTTACTTAGGTGTGTTATGAAGCAGAGGCATTGGTCATTACAGTTATTATAATCTATCATGAATTTCAAGGTGAGAAAAGAAAATAACAAAGGGCAGAAACTGCAAGGCCCTGCAGTGCCATCTTGCAATTTCTGCTCTCAACACTCTTGCCATGATAACATTTCCCATCCTGACTGCACCCATCCACAGTCTTGCTCCCGTCCAGTTTTGGACATGCTAAAAGTGGCAACCTTAACTCCATTTAAAAAAATGGTTCATGCTTAGTATTCTCAAATTGAAAATAAGTATAGCATTTTATACTGCCATCAAAGACCATTTTCTCCCTTGCTCATTTTGAATTCCTGCACATCAATGCAAAAGCACAGCAGAAATAAATGTTAAGGAGCTCATTAATATTTAAGAACACACAGCTTTGGGGCATGATGAAATGCATGCATCACACCTACACTCGTGTACTGTTCAACTTGACATTGTCTGCAATTGTAGAAAAATCTTTGAAGTTGCCGACTAAAAATTACGAACAAGTACGAAAGGTTCGCAGAGGAAATTTGGTAAATAACTGGAGTGAGCAAAGGACTGCCATTGCAGAATCAAAAATAAGGCTCCTTGATGTTTAAACACTCTTTTTTGCAAATCTCAGATTAATCCTTTAGTTACAAAACTAAATAAGCAGCTAAATTCTATCTCTGATCGTTTTGCCACATCAGTGATGCCTTGAAAATGTTATTTGACACCAGGCAAAAAATACTCCATTTACCTTGTCACCAGGTAATTTCATACTGACTCATGAGCACTCTCAGTCACAGTCAACAGCAGCTTTTCTGAACTATCAACCTACTTATTTCAGGTTTATGCTGTTATTTTTTTTAAACGCATCTAAATATTGTTCTTGATATCAATTATTTTATCTTTAATCTCAGATTGCTGATAATAGTTGCAATTGTATCTGAAGCATTTCCTGTTTATAAAGTATTGTCTTAGTTTTGCAGATTTTCAAATTACAAATGCATAGCATGCTTGGTAAACATCAACCAACATGAATGATTTTTCTTTACACATGATGATGATATGCTTTGAAGAATGTGGCCTTCCTAGTAGTTGGAGCATATTTGATCACAATGCACAGAAGCTGATAAATGTGTCCTTCAAGCTCCCGACACAAAATAATTTAAACTTTGCCAGTACAAATTCTGCACCCACTGTGAACAATTTTGAACAGCCTATAACACTAAGTCTGACTGCTGAACGGTTACACAGGGTTGTAAATACGAATCGCAATTGTCACCAGAGCTAAAGGCAATGCCACTGCTGTTATGTATTTAACCCTTGGTAACCTGTATCACACCATCACCAGAGGGCCTACCAGTTGGAGATCCAAGGGATCCCAGCATCCCTTGGGAACACTGTATATAAGCAGGCCTCCCATGCTGTACCAGCACTCTGGAGTTAAATGAAAGGAGCTAAGGTCACACTTACTCATTGCATACAGTACTCAGTCTCATCCTTTATTATGAACATAATAATTGGCGACGAGGTAACGAACAAATGCGTGAAAATACAATGAACTGTTGGTATCCTGGAGAAATTCTCAAAAGGGGATGACTGGGAGGCCTTCGTGGAGAGACTCGACCAATACTTCGTGGCCAACGAGCTGGAAGGGGACGAGAACCCTGCCAAATGAAAAGCGATTCTCCTTACCGTCTGTGGGGAAACAACCTATGGTCTCATGAAGAATCTTCTAGCTCCGGTGAAACCAACAACCAAGTCCTATGAAGAATTGTGTATGCTGGTCCGGGAGCACCTAAATCTAAAGGAAAGCATTTTGATGGCGCGGTATCAGTTCTACACGTGTCAACAGTTGGAGGGCCAGGAAGTGGCGAGTTGCATCGCCGAACTAAGGCGCCTTGAAGGACATTGCGAATTCGATGGATTCCTTGAACAAATGTATTGTGTTCCTAATACAGATGAGGCTGCACACAGGGAGGTTAAAGTAACAGTGACCTTCGTCTTTAATAAGATACTCCAGAGTGAGGAACAGGCCTCAGGGGCCAGCTTATATACAGTACTCCCAAGGGATGCTGGGATCCCTTTGGACTTCAGGGGATGAGCTCCCTGGTGGCGGAACATGGGAGTACATGCTTTACAGATACACAACATCACCCCTCCCCCCCCAAAGTCAAGCTGAAAACTATTTACAAGGTGAGGTAGTCGGGAGCCTTTCTTTCCCTGGTGGACCGCCTCAGTACAAATGTCTGTACTGGTGTGTTGGCTGTGCCCTCGCTGGGCTGGCATGCTGTTGGCACTGCAGGGCTGCTAGGTGAGCCTGGCCTTGTTGGGCATGATGGGTTCGATTTCCTGGTCTGGCGTGGTATCGTTGATCCTTTGGGTGTGTGTTGTGGGCTCGAAAAAGGTGGTGTCTGCTGTGGGTTGTTCAGGGCAGTCTGTGAACCAGAGCCTCGTTTGGTCCAGGTGCTTTCTGAAAATTTGTTCATTGTCTAGTTTGACTACAAACACCCTATTCCCTTCTTTAGCTATAACCGTGCCCGCGATCCACTTGGGATCATGTCCATAGTTTAGCACATACATAGGGTCATTCAGATCAATTTCCCGTGACACAGTGGCGTGACCATCGTTTACATTTTGTTGCTGCCTCCTGCTCTACCTGATCATGCAGGTTGGGGTGAACCAGCGAGAGTCTGGTTTTAAGTGTCCTTTTCATGAGTAGCTCAGCCGGGGGCACCGCTGTGAGCGAGTGGGGTCTCGTGCGGTAGCTGAGCAGTACTCAGGACAGGCGTTTTGGAGTGAGCCTTCTGTGACTCGTTTAAGGCTCTGTTTGATGGTTTGTACTGCCCGCTCTGCCTGGCCATTGGAGGCTGGTTTCAACGGGGCCGAGGTGACATGTTTGATCCATTGCGGGTCATGAATTCTTTAAATTCGGCACTGGTGAAACATGGCCCGTTGTCACTGATCAATATGTCATGCAGGCCGTGGGTGGCAAACATGGCCCTCAGGCTTTCAATGGTGTCGGTGGTGGTCCTTCCTGACATTATTTCACATTCAATCCATTTTGAAAAAGCATCCACCACCACCAGGAACATTTTACCCAGAAACGGGCCCGCACAGTCGACATGGATCCTCGACCATAGTCTGGAGGGCCAGGACCACAAACTTAATGGTGCCTCTCTGGGCGCGTTGCTCAACTGAGCACATATGCTGCATTACCGTACATAGGACTCGAAGTCAGAGTCGATAACGGGCCACCACATGTGGGATCTGGCTATCACTTTCATCATTACTATACCCGGGTGTGTGCTGTGGAGATCCGAGATGAACATCTCCCTGCCCTTTTTTGGTAGCACGACGCGGTTACCCCACAACAGGCAGTCTGCCTGAATGGACAGCTTGTCCTTTCGCCGCTGGAACGGCTTGATTGGCTCTTGCATTTCAACGGGGATGCTGGCCCAGCTCCCATGCAGTACACAGTTTTTTACTAGGGACAGCAGAGGATCTTGGCTGGTCCAAGTCCTAAGCTGGCGGGCCGTGATAGGTGATTTATCATTTTCAAACGCTTCCATGACCATCAACAAGTCTGCGGGGTGCGCTATTTCCACCCCCCGTGGTGGGCAACGGTAACCGACTGAGAGCATCCGCACAGTTCTCGATGCCTGGCCTGTGGCGGATGGTATAGTTATACGCTGATAGCGCGAGTGCCCACCTTTGTATTTACCCCCTTGTTTTCAGCGAACAAGGGATGTGAGGGGCTTGTGATCGGTTTCCAGCTCAAATTTGAGGCCAAACAGCTACTGATGCATTTTCTTTACCCTTAACACACATGCTAATGCCTCTTTCTCAATCATGCTGTAGGCCCTCTCGGCCTTTGACAAGCTCAGGTTGCAACTTCCTCGCAATGTTAGCTTGTTGTAATACACACCTGACTCCGTACGACATGCGTCACATGCTAGCACAAGTCTTTTACACGGGTTATACAATACAACCAGCTTGTTGGAACATAAAATGTTTCTGGCTTTCTCAAAAGCAATCACTTGGTTTTTTCCCCATACCCAGTTCTCACCTTTATGCAATAACACATGTAAGGGCTCTAAAAGGGTGCTTAACCCCGGTACGAAGTTACCAAAATAGTTGAGGATTCCCTGGAATGACCGCAACTCCGTGACATTCTGTGGCCTGGGCATGTTCCTGATAGCCTCTGTCTTGGCGTCAGTGGGCCGAATGCCATCCGCCGTGATCTTTCTCCCCAAAAACTCCACTTCTGTTGCCATGAAGACGCATTTCGACCT
Source organism: Pristiophorus japonicus (assembly GCF_044704955.1). NCBI lineage: Eukaryota > Metazoa > Chordata > Chondrichthyes > Pristiophoridae > Pristiophorus > Pristiophorus japonicus. The sequence continues at coordinate 81,171,364 of NC_091985.1, forward strand.
CTTCAGCCGCAGCCCTACGCGATCCAGTCACTGGAGGACCTCCTCCAGGTTTTGCAGGTGCTCGGCGATGTCCCGACCCGTGACCAATATGTCATCCTGAAAAACCACCGTGTGTGGTACTGACTTTAGTCGGCTCTCTGTGTTTCTCTGGAAGATTGCTGCAGCCGACCGAATTCCAAACGGGCATCTGTTGTAGATGAACAGTCCCTTGTACGTGTTGATGCAGGTGAGGCCCTTCAAAGACTCCTCCAGCTCCTGCGTCATGTAGGCCGAAGTCAGGCCGAGCTTGGTGAATGTCTTGCCTCCTGCCAGCGTCGCAAATAGGTCATCTGCCTTAGGTAGCGGGTATTGGTCCTGTAGCGAGAAACGATTAATAGTTACTTTATAATTGCCGCAAATCCTGACCGTGCCATCACTTTTGACTACTGAAACAATCGGGCTGGCCCACTCGCTGAATTACATAGAAACATAGAAACATAGAAAATAGGTGCAGGAGTAGGCCATTCGGCCCTTCTAGCCTGCACCGCCATTCAATGAGTTCATGGCTGAACATGCAACTTCAGTACCCCATTCCTGCTTTCTCACCATACCCCTTGATTCCCCTAGTAGTAAGGATTTCATCTAACTCCTTTTTGAATATATTCAGTGAACTGGCCTCAACAACTTTATATGGTAGAGAATTCCACAGGTTCACCACTCTCTGGGTGAAGAAATTTCTCCTCATCTCGGTCCTAAATGGCTTACCCCTTATCCTTAGACTGTGTCCCCTGGTTCTGGACTTCCCCAACATTGGGAACATTCTTCCTGCATCTAACCTGTCTAACCCCATCAGAATTTTAAATGTTTCTATGAGATCCCCTCTCATTCTTCTGAACTCCAGTGAATACAAGCCCAGTTGATCCAGTCTTTCTTGATATGTCAGTCCCGCCATCCCGGGAATCAGTCTGGTGAACCTACGCTGCACTCCCTCAATAGCAAGAATGTCCTTCCTCAGGTTAGGAGACCAAAACTGTACACAATACTCCAGGTGTGGCCTCACCAAGGCCCTGTACAACTGTAGCAACACCTCCCTGCCCCTGTACTCCAATCCCCTCGCTATGAAGGCCAACGTGCCATTTGCTTTCTTAACCGCCTGCTGTACCTGCATGCCAACCTTCAATGACTGATGTACCATGACACCCAGGTCTCTTTGCACCTCCCCTTTTCCTAATCTGTCACCATTCAGATAATAGTCTGTTTCTCTGTTTTTACCACCAAAGTGGATAACCTCACATTTATCCACATTATACTTCATCTGCCATGCATTTGCCCACTCACCTAACCTATCCAAGTCACTCTGCAGCCTCATAGCATCCTCCTCGCAGCTCACACTGCCACCCAACTTAGTGTCATCCGCAAATTTGGAGATACTACATTTAATCCCTTCGTCAAAATCATTAATGTACAATGTAAACAGCTGGGGCCCCAGCACAGAACCTTGCGGTACCCCACTAGTCACTGCCTGCCATTCTGAAAAGTCACCATTTACTCCTACCCTTTGCTTCCTGTCTGACAACCAGTTCTCAATCCATGTCAGCACACTACCCCCAATCCCATGTGCTTTAACTTTGCACATTAATCTCTTGTGTGGGACCTTGTCGAAAGCCTTCTGAAAGTCCAAATATACCACATCAACTGGTTCTCCCTTGTCCACTCTACTGGAAACATCCTCAAAAAATTCCAGAAGATTTGTCAAGCATGATTTCCCTTTCACAAATCCATGCTGACTTGGACCTATCATATCACCTCTTTCCAAATGTGCTGCTATGACATCCTTAATAATTGATTCCATCATTTTACCCACTACCGATGTCAGGCTGACCGGTCTATAATTCCCTGTTTTCTCTCTCCCTCCTTTTTTAAAAAGTGGGGTTACATTGGCTACCCTCCACTCCATAGGAACTGATCCAGAGTCAATGGAATGTTGGAAAATGACTGTCAATGCATCCACTATTTCCAAGGCCACTTCCTTAAGTACTCTGGGATGCAGTCCATCAGGCCCTGGGGATTTATCGGCCTTCAATCCCATCAGTTTCCCCAATACAATTTCCCGACTAATTACGCTGGGGAGATGATGCCCTCGCATTGCAGCCTGTCCAGCTCGATTTCCACTCTCTCCCTCATCATGAGGTACCGCTCGCGCCTTGTGGTGAATGGGTCGTGTCTCTGGGACCAAGTAGATCCGCACCTTCGCCCCAGAAATGTTTCCAATGCCTGGCTCAAAAAGGGAAGGAAATTGTTGAGAACCTGGGTACATGAGGCCTCATCGAAATGTGATAGCGCTCGGATGTCATCCCAATTCCAGCGGATTTTGCCCAGCCAGCTCCTTCCAAGCAGTGTGGGCAGTTGTAGACTCGTGAGTTCTTCCCTGTACATTTCGCAAACACAGTTTATGAACATTGCTAGCACTTGTGTGCTGAGAGATTTGTTTGGTGTTATCACTGGTGGACATAAACGCATGTGCTATCGCAATGGCCTTACTGAGGGTCGGTGTCTTTATAGTCACAAATTTTCGTAGGATGGTCTCGTGGCCAATGCCCAGTACAAAAAAGTCTCTGAGTATTTGCTCCAGGTAGCCATCAAACTCACATTGTCCTGTAAGTCGCCTTAGCTCGGCGACGTAGCTCGCCACTTCCTGACCTTCAGATCGCTGGCAAGTGTAGAACCGCTATCTCGCCATCAGCACACTCTCCCTCAGGTTAAGATGCTCCCGAACCAGTGTACACAGCTCCTCATATGACTTATCTATGGGTTTCACCGGAGCCAGAAGATTCTTCATGAGGCTGGAGGTTGGTGCCCAGCAGACTGTAAGAAGGACCGCTCTCCTTTTTGCAGCACTTCCTTCTCCGTCCAGCTCGTTGGCTACAAAGTACTGGTCTAGCCATTCAACATAGGCTTCACAGTCTTCATCCTCTGAGAACTTCTCCAGGATGCCCACAGTTTGCTGCATCTTTGCGTTGGATTTGTATACTCGTCGCCAGTTATTGTGTTCCTAACACAGATGAGGCTGCACACAGGGAGGTTAAAGTAACAGTGACCTCAGTCTTTAACAAGACACTCCAGAGTGAGGAACAGGCCTTCGGGGCCAGCTTATATACAGTGCTCCCAAATGCTGGGATCCCTTGGGACTTCAGGGGATGAGCTCCCTGGTGGCGGAACATGGGAGTGCATGCTTTACAGATACACAACAAAATGCTAAGAGACTTTTTTGTGCTTGGCATTGGCCATGAGGTAATCCTTCGCAAACTATTGACTGTTGAAACACCAAATGTGAGCAAAGCCATAATGATAGCCAAGGCATTTATGTCCACCAGCGATAACACCAAACGAATTTCGCAGCATAAAGCGGTTTTGGCTAGTACTGTGCACAAAGTAACGTCATTTTCAAGCAGGAATGTACATGGCAGAACGTACACACCGGCTGCTGCACGACCTAGATGACCCAGAGTCCGCCATCAATCGTTAACACGAGGCAGTTAGCACCTTGTTGGCATTGTGGAGGTGATCATCGGGCCCACCAATGTCGCTTCAAGCACTATGCGTGCAACAGCTGCAGAACAATGGGACACCTCTAGCGAATGTGCAGGTGAGCTGCAAACCCTGCAAACCACCATGTTGCAGAGGAAGATGATCCATGGTGGATCAGGCTGAACTCGAGACTCAAACCGAGGAGGCAGAAGTGTACGGGGTACACATATCTTCACCACGAAATGTCCACCAATTATGTTAATAGTTGAACTGAATGGAATTCCAGTATCCATGGAACTGGACACGGGTGCGAATGAGTCTATAATGAGCAAAAAGGCCTTCAACAGGCTGTGGTGCAACAAGGCACATAGGCCCAAGCTCAGCCCCATTCACACCAAGCTAAGAACTTACACCAAAGAGCTGATCTCTGTAATTGGCAGCGCAGAAGTAAAAGTCTCCTGTGATGGAGCACGCACAAACTACCACTATAGATAGTATCAGGAGATGGCCCCACACTGTTCGGCAGAAGCTGGCTGGGAAAAATCTGCTGGAACAAATTTAGAATCATGCGTGCGCCAGTGCAACACTTGCTCTCAACTGAGCAATGCACCCAAAGAGGCACCGCTAAGTTTGTGGTCGTGGCTCTCCAAACCGTGGTCTAGGATCCACGTTGACTTTGCGGGCCCATTTCTCGGCAAAATGTTCTTGGTTGTTGTGGATGCTTATTCAAAATGGATTGATTGTGTAATAATGTCTGTAAGCACGTCCACCGCCACCATCGAAAGCCTACGAGCCACGTTTGCCACGCACGACCTGCCTGATGTCCTAGTCAGCGACAATGGGCCGTGCTTCACCGGTGCTGAATTCAAGGAATTCATGACCTGCAATGGGATCAAGCACGTCACATCTGCCCCATTCAAGCCCGCATCCAACGGCCAGGCAGAACAGGTAGTTCAGACCATCAAGCAAAGCTTGAAACGTGCGTTGGAAGGCTGCCTGCAGACCCGACTGTCCCGAGTCCTGCTCAGTTACCGCAACAGACCCCACTCACTCACCGGGGTTCCCCGAGCCGAGCTGCTCATGAAAAGGGCGCTCAAAACATGGTTCTCACTTGTCCACCCTGATCTCCATGATCACGTTGAGGGCAGGCGGCATCAACAAAGCATGTACCATGATCGCGCATACTTGTCACACGATATTGAGGTCAATGCCCCTGTGTTTGTACTCAATTATGGACATGGTCCCAAATGACTTGCTGGCACTGTCATAGCCAAAGAAGTGAGTAGCGTGTTTCAGGTCAAGTTGGCCAATGGATTAACGTGCAGAAAACATTTGGACCAAACCAAATTGCGGTTCACCAAAAGCTACGAACAACCCGAAGAAGACACCACCAACTTCGACCCTCCAACACACACACAAGTGGCATCTGACTTCACGGTTGACCACGAAGCTGAACTCACTATTCCCAGCAGCCCGGCAAGGTCAGCTGCGCAGCAGCCCAGTGAAGAACCAATCAACTCACCCACACCTGCATTTGTACCGAGACAATCGACAAAGGAGCGAGAAGTCCCAGATCGTCTCACCCTGTAGATAAGTGTACTATTGACTTTATGAGGAAGTGGTGTTATGTATGTAACCCTTGGCAACCTGTATCACACCGCCACCAGCGTGCCTGTTGAGATCCCTTGGGAGCAGGCCTCCCACACTGTACCAGCATTCAAGGAGCTACGGTCACACTTACTCATTGCATACAGTACTCCGTTTCATCCTTTATTATGAGCATAATAACTGCCATACTGTATTTGTTGGAATAAGTTGCCAACTGTTGTTTGCAGTCAAGGACTGTTATAACATTGAATTCTGAGAAACAATGGCTGTCCTACATAAAAGTGCAACTCTCACCTGAAAGGACACAAGAGAGAGTGTGGTGAGACCACACCTGGAGTATTGTGAACAGTCCTTACCTAAGGGCCACAGAGGGAGTGCAACGAAGGTTCACCAGATTAATTCCTGGAATAGGGGTGATTGTCCTATGAAGAGAGATTGAGTAGACTAGGCCTGACATCGGTGGTGCGGAAAATGCTGGAATCAATTATTAAAGATGTAATAGTGGCGCATTTGGAAAGCAGTGAACAGGATCGGTCCAAGTCAGCATGGATTTATAAAAGAGAAATCATGCTTGACAAATCTTCTAGAGTTTTTTGAGGATGTAACTAGTAGAGTGGATAAGGGAGAACCAGTGGATGTGGTGTATTTGGACTTTCAAAAGGCTTTTGACAAGGTCCCACACAAGAGATTGGTGTGCAAATTCAAAGCATATGGTATTGGGGATAATGTACTGACGTGGATAGAGAACTAGTTGGCAGACAGGAAGCAAAGAGTGGGAATAAATGGGTCCTTTTCAGAATGGCAGGCAGTGACTAGTGGGGTGCCGCAAGGTTCAGTGCTGGGACCCCAGCTATTTACAATATACATTAATGATTTAGACGAAGGAATTGAACGTAATATCTCCAAGTTTGCAGATGACACTAACCTGGGTGGCAGTGTGAGCTGTGAGGAGGATGCTAAGAGGCTGCAGGGTGACTTGGACAGGTTAGGTGAATGGGCAAATGCATGGCAGATGCAGTATAATGTAGATAAATGTGAGGTTATCCACTTTGGTGGCAAAAACAGGAAGGCAGATTCAAGAGGGAGTTACAGAAGGCGGGAGTAGGGTACTGAAGTTGCATGATCAGCCTTCATATTGAATGGCCGTGCAGGCTCGAAGGGCCGAATGGCCTGCTCCTGCACCTATTTTCTATGTTTCTATGTTTCTATGTATATTCTCTAGAGTTTAGAAGAATGAGAGGTGATCTCATTGAAACATATAAAATTCTTACAGGACTTGATGCAGGGAGGATGTTTTGTCTGGCTGGGGAGTCTGGAACCAGGGATCACATTCTCAGCAAAAGGGGTTGGTCATTTAGAGATGAGGAGAAATGTTTTCACTCAGAGGGTGGTTAATCTTTGGAATTCCCTACCCCAGAGGGCTGTGGAGGCTCAGCCTTTGAATATATTCAAGACAGAGATCAATAGATTTTGGGATATTAAGGGAATCAAGGGATATGGGGATAGTGCAGGAAAGTGGAGTTGAGGTAGAAGATCAGCCATGATCTTATTGAATGGCGGTGCAGGTTTAAGGGGCCAAATGTTCTACTCCCGCTCATATTTCTTATATTCTTGTGTTCCAGAAGCTGAAGAAAACAGAGAACAATAAAAAAGAGGAAGAAAAGAGTGAACCAGATAATAAGAGACAGCACTTTGGATACACTTTGAGAAGGGTTCAAAAGCAGAAGGTCTTAGGGGTGCATATACAAAAAAATCTTTGAAAGTGGCAGGGCAAGTTGATAAGGCAGATAAGAAAGCATATGAAATAATTGGCCTTGTAAATAGGGGCATTGAGTACAAAAACAAGGAAGTTCTCCAAAACTTTTACAAATCACTGATTAGGCCTCAGTTGGAGTATTGTGTACAATTCTGGGCACCACACTTTAGGAAGGATGTCAAAGCCATAGAGAGCGTAGAAAGGAAGTTTACCAGGGATGAGGGACTTCGGTTATGTGGCGAGATTGGAAAATCTGGGCTTGTTCTCCTTGGAGCAGAGAAAGTTAAGGGAATACTAATTGAGGTATTCAGAATTATAAGGCTCTTTGGTAGAGCAAGTACGGATCAAATGTTTCCTCTGGCAAGTGGGTTAGTAACCAAAGGTCATAGATTTAAAATATTTGGCAAAAGTACTGGAGGAGAAATGAAGAGAGATCTTTTCACAGAGGGTTGTTAAGTCCAAAATGCAAGACCTGAAAGAGTGGTGGAAGTAAATGCCACAGGAACTTTAAAGAGGCAATTGGACAGGTACTTGAATGGGATCAATTTTCAGGGTTATGAGGGTAAAAAGCTGAGGTGTGGGACTAAATTGGACAGCTCTTTCAAAGAGCCGGCACAGGTATGATGATCCGAGTGGCCTCCTTCAGTGCTATGATTCTATGGCGAGAGAAAGAGAAGTTGCAGCATAGCAACAGGTATGTATCCTCTGATGACTTATTATTAAACCAGGGGATCTCTAAATGTAGGTAGTTTTGGGCCTGGATCGCAGTTGTGATCTTCGGCTGCTAACTTGGCCTGTGCCTTTAAACCCAATGCTCCAAGTAAGCAAATCCAGGAAACCGGAGCTATTTAGAAACTGCTAAGCAATAAATCTCCAGCTGTAGCTACTTGTAAATTTGATACTTTTTGTGCACAAGATCCAACAAACAGAGATGAGATTAATGACTGGATATTGGCATCGAAATTCGATTGACACTACACCTGTTCTTCAGGCACTGCTCCTGTTTCTTAGGCACTAACCAGGTGCTTAAACCTTCAATAAGTGGGCAGGAAGGACATGCTCTTTACCAGCCAGAAGTGCGCTGCCCATCAAAATGGTGCAGGGAAACAGGTGTTTGGGCTTTGCATATGCAAATAAGGGGCCGAGTGTCTGTTTGAGGCATCCCTCTGCAATATTGTATGCTCCGAGGCAGTGAGCGTTGGTGCTAATTGCATTCAGGAAAGCCAGGTCTACATGCGGCTTAACAGTCGGTTCTTAATGGGACTTAAAAAAAAACTTATTGTTCGTTCATGGGATGTAGACATTGCTGGAAAGGCCTGCATTAATTGCCTATTTCTAATTGCCCTTGAGAGGGTGGTGGTGATCCACCTTCTTGAACCGCTGCAGTCCGTGTGATGATGGTACTCCCACAGTACTATTGGAGGAAGTCCCAGGATTTTGAGCCAGTGACGATGAATGGCGATATACTTCCAAGTCAGGATGGTGTGTAACTTTGAGGGGAACTTGAAGATGATGGTGTTCCCATGGTCTACTGCCCTTGTCCTTCTAGGTGGTAGAGGTCGCGGGTTTCGGAGGTGCTGCTGAAGAAATCTTGGCGAGTTGCTACAGTGCATCTTGTAGATGGTACACACTGCAGCCACAGTATACCAGTGGTGGAGTGAGCAAATGTTTAAGGTGATGGATGGGGTGCCAATCAAGCGGGCTGCTTTGTCCTGGATGGTGTTGAGCTTCTTGAGTGTTGTTGGAGCTGCACTCGTCCAGGCAAGTGGAGAGTATTCCACCACACTCATGACTTGTGCCTTGTTGCTGGTGGAAAGGTTTAGGGGAGTCAGCAGGTGAGACAGTTGCCACAAAATACCCAGCTTCTGACCTGCTCTTGTTGCCGCAGTATTTGTTATGTATGCAAACCTCACCAATGTGTAAGACTTTCCACCAGGGGACACACCTGTGGAAGATGTAAGGGTCACCTGTGCACCCTGGGCAAGCAGGTATAAAAGGTAATCCATCATGCTGCTTCCTCACTTTGGAGTTACATTAAAGAGACCAAGGTCACAATGGTTTGAGCTTACAACACAATCTTGTAGAGTTATTCTGAACATAACAGTATTTATGTGGCTGGTCCAGTTAAGTTTCTGGTCAATGGTGTCTCCTCCACCCCAGGATGTTGATGGTGGGGAATTCAGCGATGGTAATGCTGTTGAATGTCAAGAGGCAGTGGTCAGATTCTCGCTTGTTGGAGATGGTCATTGCCTGGCACTTGTGTGGCACGAATGTTACTTGCCTCTTGTCAGCCCAAGCCTGAATTTTGTCCAGGTTTTGCTGCATGCGGGCATGGATTGCTTCATTATCTGAGGAGTCGATAATGCAAATGGCACTCAACACTGTGCAGTCATCAGCGAATATCCCCACTTCTGACCTTATGATGGAGGAAAGTTTATTGATGACGCAGTTGAAGATGGACACTGCCCTGAGGAACTCCTGCAGCGATGGGCTGGGATGATTGACCTCCAACAACCACAACCATCTTCCTTTGTGCTAGGTATGACTCCAGCCAGTGGAGAGTTTTCCTCCTGATTCGTATTGACTTCAGTTTTACTAGGGCTCCTTGATGCCACACTCAGTCAAATGCTGCCTTGATGGCAAGGGCAGTCGCTCTCACCTCACCTCTGGAATTCAGCTCTTTTGGCCATGTTTGGACCAAGGCTGTAATGAGGTCTGGAGCCGAGTGGTCCTGGCGGAACCCAAACTGGGCATCGGTGAGCAGGTTATTAGTGAGTAAGTGCCGCTTCATAGCACTGTCGATGACACCTTTCATCATTTTGCTGATGATTGAGAGTAAACTGATGGGGCTGCAATTGGATGGATTGTTTTGTGGACAGGTCATACCTGGGCAATTTTCACATTGTCAGATAGATGCCAGTGTTGTAGCTATACTGGAACAGCTTGGCTAGAGGCACGGCTAGTTCTGGAGCACAAGTCTTTAGCACGGGATGTTGTCGTAGCCCACAGCCTTTGCTATAGCCAGTGTGCTCAGCCCTTTCTTGATATCGCAAGAGTGAATCGAATTGGCTGAAGACTGGCTTCTGTGATGGTGAGGACCTCAGGAGGAGGCTGATATGGATCATCCATCCACTCAGCACATCTGGTTGAAAATGGTTGCAAATGCTTCAGCCTTGTCTTTTGCACTCACGTACTGGGCTCCACCATCATTGAGGATGGGGATGTTCATGGAGCCTCCTCCTCTCATTGGTTCTTTAATGATCCACCACCATGCATGACTGTAGCAGGACTGCAGAGTATTTATCTGATCCACTGGTTGTGGGATTGCTTACCCCTGCCTATAGCATGTTGCTTCCACTGTTTAGCATGCATGTAGTCCTGTGTTGCCGCTTTCTTAATATCACACATAATTTTTAGGTACACCTGGTGTAGCTCCTAGCATGCCCTTCCACACTCCTAATTGAACTAGGGTTGGTCCCATGGCTTGATGGTAATGGTAGAGTAAGGGATATGCCGGGCCATAACGTTACAGATTGTATCAGAATACAATTCTACTGCTGCTGATGGCCCACAGCACCTCATGGATGCCCAGCTTTGCGCTGCTAGATCTGTTCTGAATCTATCCCATTTAGCATGGTCGTGGTGCCACACAACACGATGGAGGCTGACCTCAGTGTGAAGATGGGACTTCATCTCCACAAGGACTGTGTAGTGGTTGCTGCTACCAATGCTGTCATGGACCGATACATCTGCGACAGGTAAATTGGTGAGGATGAGATCAAGTAGGTTTTTCCCTCGTGTTGGTTCTCTCGCCACCTGCCGCAGGCCCAATCTGGCAGCTATTTTCTTCAGGGCTTGGCCAGCTCAGTCAGTGATGGACATTGAAATCCCCCACCCAGAGTACTTTCAGTGCTTCTTCCAAGTGGTGTTCAACATGGAGGTGTACTGATTCATCAGCTGAGTGAGGGCAGTAGGTGATAATCAGCAGGAGGTTTCCTTGTCCATGCTTGACCTGAAGCCATGAGACTTCATGCATTCTGCAGTCAATGTTGAGGCCTCCTAGGGCCACTCCCTCCCGACTGTATCCCACTGTGCCACCACCTCATGGGTTTGTCCTGATGGTGGAACAGGACATATCCAGGGATGGTGATGATGGAGTCTGGGAAATTGGCTGAAAGCTATGATTTTGTGAGTATGACTATGTTAGGCTTTGCTTCACTCGTCTGTGGGACAGCGCTCCCAATTTTGGCACAAGTCCCCAAATGTTGGTGAGGACTTTGCAGGATTGACCTCAGCTGTGCTGAGGTTGATGCCAAATAGACCATCTGGTTTTATTATTATTGCTTTTCGTAGCGTTTATTTACAACTGAGTGACTTGCTAGGTCATTTTGGAGGGCATTTAAGAGTCAACCACATTGCTGTGTGTCTGGAGTCACAAATAGGACAGACCAGGTAAGGACATTAGTGAACCAGTTGAGTTTAACGACAATCCGATAGTTTCATGATCACCATTACTGAAACTAGCTTTTTTTATTCCAGATTTTTTAATTAACTGAATGTAAATTCCCCAGCTGCCAGGGTGAGATTTTGAACTAACGTCTCTGGATCATTAGTCTAGATTATTAGTTCAGTAACATAACCACTATGCTACCATTCCGATATTTGAGTTGCTTAATTTTAAGAGAGTGTAGCCTAAGTAAAATAATTATTGCTGCTAATTATTCCTGAAACATCAAAGAATGATTTGCATTTATATAGCACCTTTCACAACCTCGAAGTCCCAAAGTACTTTACAGCCAATGAAGTACTTTTGAAGTTTGGTCAGGGTTGTAATGTAGGAAATGTGGCAGCCAATTTGCATACTGCAAGGTCCCACAAACAACAAGGTGAGAATGGCCAGATAATCTGTTTTTTAATGATGTTGGTTGAGGGCTAAATATTGGCTAAAACACCGAGGAGATCTCCTGCTTTTTTTCGAATAGTGCCATGGAATCTTTTACATCTACCTGGGAGAGCAGATGGGGCCTCGGTTAACATCTCATCTGAAAGACAGTACCTCCGGCAGTGCAGCACTCCATCAGTGTCACTGCACTGGAGTGTCAGCCTAGATCATCATTAACCTCTGTTGGCTCCTGACCATCAATGCATTGAATTCAAAATCTTGCCATGGCCTTGCCCCTTCCTATCACCAACTTCCTCCATCCCTATGCTGGGTGGCAGTGTGAGCTGTGAGGAGGATGCTAAAAGGCTGCAGGGTGACTTGGACAGGTTAGATGAGTGGGCAAATGCATGGCAAATGCAGTATAATGTGGATAAATGTGAGGTTATCCACTTTGGTGGCAAAAACAGGGAGGCAGAATATTATCTGAATGGTGACAGATTAGGGAAAGGTGCGGTGCAACGAGATCTGGGTGTCATGGTACATCAGTCACTGAAGGTAGGCATGCAGGTACAGCAGGCAGTAAATAAAGCAAATGGCATGTTGGCCTTCATAGCGAGAGGATTTGAGGAAAGGAGCAGGGAGGTCTTGCTACAGTTGTGCAGGACGCTAGTGAGGCCACACCTTAAATATTGTGTACAGTTTTGGTCTCCTAATCTGAGGAAGGACATTCTTGCTATTGAGAGAGTGCAGCAAAAGTTCACCAGACTGATTCCCGGAATGGCTGGACTGACATATGAAGAAAGATTGGATTGACTAGGCTTATATTCACTGGAATTTAGAAGAATGAGAGGGGATCTCATAGAAACCAAGGGACTGGTGACTTCTCTTCTGAGGGACTTCTCCGAAGGACTGGTGACTTCTCTTCCGAGGGACTGCTGACCTCCTCCGAGGGACTGGTGACTTCTCCCTCCGAGGGACTGCTGACTTCTCCTCCGAGGGACTGGTGGACTTCTCCTCCGAGGGACTGGTGACTTCTCCCTCCGAGGGACTGGTGGACTTCGCCTCCAAGGGACTACTAACTTCTCCCTCCGAGGGACTGGTGACTTCTCCCTCTGAGGGACTGGTGACTTCTCCCTCTGAGGAACTGGTGACTTCTCCCATGAGGGACTGGTGACTTCTCCCTCCGAGGAACTGGTGACTTTTCTCTCCGAGGGATTGGTGACTTCTTCGAGGGACTGATGACTTCTCCCTCCGAGGGACTGCTGACCTCCTCCGAGGGACTGGTGACTTCTCATCCGAGGGACTGTTGGGCTTCTGTGAGGGACTGGTGACTTCTCTCTCTGAGGAACTAGTAGGATTTCTCCCTCCGAGGGACTGGTGGACTTTTCTCTCCAAGGGACTGATGACTTCTCTCTCCGAGGGACTGGTGGGCTTCTCCTCCGAGGGACTGCTGACTTCTCCCTCTGAGGGATTGTTGACTTTTCCTCTGAAGGACTGGTGACTTCTCTTCCGAGGGATTGCTGACTTCTCTCTTCGAGGGACTGGTGACTCCTCCCTCCGAGGGACTGGTGGGCTTCTCCTCCGAGGGACTGGTGACTTCTCCTCTGAGGGACTGCTGACTTCTCCTCTGAGGGACTGCTGACTTCTCCTCTGAGGGACTGCTAACTTCTCTCTCCGAGGAATTGGTGACTTCTCCCTCCAAGGGATTGCTGACTTCTCCTCCGAGGGACTGCTGACTGCTCCCTCCGAGGGACTGCTGACTTCTCTCTCCGAGGGACTGGTGACTTCTCTCTCAGAGGGACTGGTGGACTTCTCCGAGGGACTGGTGACTTCTCCCTCCGAGCGACTGCTGACCTCTCCCTCCGAGGGACTGCTAACTTCTCTCTCCGAGTGACTGGTGACTTCTCCTCCAAGGGACTTGTGGGTTTTCTCCCTCCGAGGGACTGGTGGACTTTTCTCTCCGAGGGATTGGTGACTTCTTCGAGGGACTGCTGACTTCTCCCTCCGAGGGACTGCTGACTTCTCCTCCAAGGGACTTGTGGGTTTTCTCCCTCCGAGGGACTGGTGGACTTTTCTCTCCGAGGGACTGCTGACTTCTCCCTCCGAGGGACTAGTGGGACTTCTTTCTCTGAGTGACTGGTGACTTCTCCCTCTGAGGGACTGGTGGGCTTCTCCTCCGAGGGACTGCTGACTTCTCCCTCCAAGGGACTGGTGACTTCTCCTCCGAGGGATTGCTGACTGCTCCCTCCGAGGGACTGGTGACTTCTCCTCCGAGGGATTGCTGACTGCTCCCTCCGAGGGATTGCTGACTGCTCCCTCCGAGGGACTGCTGACTTCTCCTCCGAGGGACTGCTGACTTCTCCCTCCAAGGGATTGCTGACTTCTCCTCCGAGGGACTGCTGACTGCTCCCTCCGAGGGACTGCTGACTTCTCTCTCCGAGGGACTGGTGACTTCTCTCTCAGAGGGACTGGTGGACTTCTCCGAGGGACTGGTGACTTCTCCCTCCGAGCGACTGCTGACCTCTCCCTCCGAGGGACTGCTGACTTCTCTCTCCGAGTGACTGGTGACTTCTCCCTCCGAGTGACTGGTGACTTCTCCCTCCGAGGAACTGGTGACTTCTCCCTCCGCGGGACTGTTGACCTCCTCCGAGGGACTGATGACTTCTCCTCCGAGGGACTGTTGGGCTTCTGTGAGGGACTGGTGACTTCTCTCTCTGAGGAACTGGTAGGATTTCTCCCTCCGAGGGACTGGTGGACTTTTCTCTCCAAGGGACTGATTACTTCTCTCTCCGAGGGACTGGTGGGCTTCTCCTCCGAGGGACTGCTGACTTCTCCCTCCAAGGGACTGGTGACTTCTCTTCCGAGGGATTGCTGACTTCTCTCTTTGAGGGACTGGTGACTCCTCCCTCCGAGGAACTGGTGGGCTTCTCCTCCGAGGGACTGGTGACTTCTCCTCCGAGTGACTGCTGACTTCTCCTCTGAGGGACTGCTGACTTCTCCTCTGAGGGACTGCTAACTTCTCTCTCCGAGGAATTGGTGACTTCTCCTCCGAGGGACTGCTGACTTCTCCTCCGAGGGACTGCTGACTTCTCCTCTGAGGGACTGCTAACTTCTCTCTCCGAGGAATTGGTGACTTCTCCCTCTGAGGGACTGGTGGACTTCTCTCTCCGAGGGAGTGGTGACTTCTCCTCTGAGGGACTGCTTGGACTTCTCCTCCGAGGGACTGCTGACTTCTCCCTGTGATGGACTGCTGACTTCTCCCTCCGAGAGACTGGTGACTTCTCACGTGAGGCCACTTGGCCTGGGCTAGGAGTGGGACATCGTGTCCCACGCTGCAGAGGATCGACTGCGCATGCGCGAAACCTGAGCTGCTGGCACTCTTTTGAGTGCAAGGCCCTAGCTCCGCCCCTAATTGAATTGCCACGCCACGCCAATCCATGGGAGAGGCCACAGAGCGGCCAGAATGCGGGGAGAATTTTTGGTGCCGTTTTTATCCTCAGAAGTTGGCGCATCTCACGTCAGTGCGCCGAAAAAACAGTGAGCCAAATTTAGGCCCTTTATAACCATTATCTGAATCCAAGGTCAGATTACACCCTTCAACTTGCTTGCATTTGCATTTTTCCCCCAATAATAAATGCAGTGCATGCTGTTCTGCTGTAACCTGCAGGGAAATAAAAAATGATAGCATTGCAATTCAAATGATGTGGTACATATGTTGTTATGTACAATAGCACTTCAGTAGAAATCACACGATTCAATCAGGCAAGGCTGCTGTGAAACAGAATTGCTAGGTAATATTACCAATAGAATATTTATTAATAAATGGTGTATATCATATAGAATAACAGATGAGCTTCTCTCCTTTCTGACCCAGTTACTGTGGCTTCCCGGAGCCAGCATGCGGAAGGTGGTGGCAGCACCTGGGAAGCAACGGTAAAGGCCTCACATTGTCCCAATGGAGGGTAGGCACCTTGCTGTGGCCTCCTCCCTCCAGTCTGCGCCAGACATTTGCCTGCTGATGGTGACAGTCTCAGCCCAGGCCTTCAGCGGGAGCCTTCCTTCTGATCTTCGGAGCACTTCTACCTCTTTAAGGCTCCTGGCTGGTACTGATGGTGTTGCTGTGGCCTTCCTGCTGTAGCACTGTGGGCGTTTCCTCGCTTGCACTGCTGCGATCTTACTTGACAGCGGGGATTCTGCAAGGATCTCATTTTGTCAAAGTGCACCTGTGAAGCTCCTTGAGATGTGTTTACTACGCTGAAGGTGCTTTGCAAATGCAAGTTGTTTTTGTTGTTGGGAGCCCACCATGCATATGCAATGAGCCTCGACCCAGGAAAATGGTCCGGGGTTGGGGTGAATATAGGGAGGGTGGATGGAAGTCGGAATTCCACCCTGAAGTGGAGAAGTGTTGCTTGGCTATTTGACCATGGAGGGCATCACAGTCCAGGCTGATCCTGTTGAGACACAATGATCACAGTGTGCATTTTCCAGCAAGGATAATTGAATAATGACCGTGCTAGATTTTTCCCTTCCCAAACCAAGGCTTCTCAGCCTAATATGGCAGGGGGATGAGAACCAATGCAGGGAGACAGAGGGAAACAAAAAGGAGACAAAAGCAAAAGACAGAAAGGAGATGAGTAAAAGTGGAGGGCAGAAAAACCCAAGGCAAAAAACAAAAAGGGCCACTGAATATAAAGGGGCTGCAGGAGGGGTCAAAACTAAAAATCATGGTTTAAAAACTAGGATTAAAACACTCTACCTAAACACACGCAGCATTCGAAATAAAGTAAAGAGTTGACGGCACAAATCATTACAAATGGGTATGATTTGGTAGCCATTACAGAAACGTGGTTGCAGGGTGGCCAAGACTGGTAATTAAACATACAGGGGTATCTGACGGTTCAGAAAGATAGACAAGAAGGGAAAGGAGGAGGGGTAGCTCTGTTAATAAAGGATGCTATCAGGGCAGTTGTGAGAGACGATATTGGCTCTAATGAACAAAATGTTGAATCATTGTGGGTGGAGATTACAGATAGTAAGGGGAAAAAGTCACTGGTGGGCGTAGTTTATAGGCCCCCAAATAATAACTTCACGGTGGGGCAGGCAATAATCAAGGGAATAGTGGAGGCATGTGAAAAAGGAACGGCAGTAGTCATGGGGATTTTAACCTACATATCGATTGGTCAAATCAAATCGCACGGGGTAGCCTGGAGGAGGAATTCATAGAATGTATCCGGGATTGTTTCTTAGAACAGTATGTTACAGAACCTACAAGGGAGCAAGCTATCTTAGATCTGGTCCTGTGTAATGAGACAGGAAAAATAAACGATCTCCTAGTAAAAGATCTTCTCGGAATGAGTGATCACAGTATGGTTGAATTTGTAATACAGATTGAGGGTGAGGAAGTAGTGTCTCAAACGAGCGTACTATGCTTAAACAAAGGGGACTACAGTGGGATGAGGGCAGAGTTGGCTAAAGTAGACTGGAAACACAGAATAAACTGTGGCACAACTGAGGAACAGTGGAGGACTTTAAAGGAGCTCTTTCATAGTGCTCAACAAAAATATATTCCAGTGAAAAAGAAGGACGGTAAGAGAAGGGATAACCAGCCGTGGATAACCAAGGAAATAAAGGAGAGTATCAAATTAAAAACCAATGCGTATAAGGTGGCCAAGGTTAGTGGGAAAATAGAAGATTGGGAAAATTTTAAACGACAGCAAAGAATGACTAAGAAAGCAATAAAGAAAGGAAAGATAGATTACGAAGGTAAACTTGCGCAAAACATAAAAACAGATAGTAAAAGCTTTTACAGATATATAAAACAGAAAAGAGTGACTAAAGTAAATGTTGGTCCCTCAGAAGATGAGAAGGGGGATTTAATAATGGGAAATGTGGAAATGGCTGAAACAATTATTTTGCTTCGGTCTTCACAGTGGAAGACACAAAAACCATGCCAAAAATTGCTGGTCACAGGAATGTGGGAAGGGAGGACCTTGAGACAATCACTATCACTAGGGGGGGTAGTGCTGGACAGGCTAATGGGACTCGAGGTAGACAAGTCCCCTGGTCCTGATGAAATGCATCCCAGGGTATTAAAAGAGATGGCGGAAGTTATAGCAGATGCATTCGTTATAATCTACCAAAATTCTCTGGACTCTGGGGAGGTACCAACGGATTGGAAAGCAGCTAATGTAACGCCTCTGTTTAAAAAGGGGGGCAGACAAAAGGCAGGTAACTATAGGCCGGTTAGTTTAACATCTGCAGTGGGGAAAATGCTTGAAACTATGATTAAGGAAGAAATAGCGGGACATCTAGATAGGAATAGTGCAATCAAGCAGACGCAGCATGGATTCATGAAGGGGAAATCATGTTTAACTAATTTACTGGAATTCTTTGAGAATATAACGAGCATGGTGGATAGAGGTGTACCGATGGATGTGGTGTATTTAGATTTCCAAAAGGCATTCGATAAGGTGCCACACAAAAGGTTACTGCAGAAGATAGAGGTACGCGGAGCCAGAGGAAATGTATTAGCATGGATAGAGAATTGGCTGGCGAACAGAAAGCAGAGTGTCGGGATAAATGGGTCCTTTTCGGGGTTGAAATCGGTGGTTAGTGGTGTGCCACAGGGATCGGTGCTGGGACCACAACTGTTTACAATATACATAGATGACCTGGAAGAGGGGACAGAGTGTAGTGTGACAAAATTTGCAGATGACACAAAGATTAGTGGGAAAGCGGGTTGTGTAGAGGACACAGAGAGGCTGCAAAGAGATTTAGATAGGTTAAGTGAATGGGCTAAGGTTTGGCAGATGGAATACAATGTCAGAAAGTGTGAGGTCATCCACCTTTGGAAAAAAAACAGTAAAAGAGAGTATTATTTGAATGGGGAGAAATTACAACATGCTGAGGTGCAGAGGGACCTGGGGGTCCTTGTGCATGAAACTCTTTTTGGAGTTCACCTGCAAAAACATAAAACATTAAACGGTGCCACCCGACCTGGGTGACACTCCAGACATTTACAAGGCCCTTTTTTTTTTTCCCCTTTTTTTTTGTGTTTTTCTTTTTTTGTTTTTTTTTTGGGCACTAAAATCACAATTATCCCCAGTGCCCCCTATAAAAGGGAAGGGGGACACTAAAAGCACCGGCAATTAAAACAAATTAAACTTAAAAACGTAAAATCAAATTAAAATTTGGTTGCCGGGCGTGATGATGCACTCCAGTCCCTCCGGTGCCCACCTCTCGCGGAAGGCCGCGAGCGTACCGGTGGAGACCGCGTGCTCCATCTCCAAGGACACCCTGGACCGGATGTAAGAGCGGAAGAGAGGCAGGCAGTCAGGTTGAACGACCCCCTCGACCGCCCGCTGCCTGGACCGGCTGATGGCACCCTTGGCCGTGCCCAGGAGCAGTCCTACGAGGAGGCCTTCGGACCTACCCGCTCCCCTCCGCACAGGGTGCCCAAAGATCAGGAGAGTGGGACTGAAGTGCAGCCAGAATTTCAGGAGCAGCCCCTTCAAATAATAAAACAGGGGCTGCAACCTTGTGCATTCCATAAAAACATGGAACACGGACTCTTCCAGACCGCAGAAATTGCAGGCGGCCTGGGAGTCCGTGAACCGGCTTAAAAATTTGTTGCACGGCACTGCTCCGTGCACCACCCTCCAGGCCAAGTCCCCGATGAATAGTGGGAGGACCCCTGCGTAGAGTGCCCTCCATCGGGGACCCCCGCCTCCTCCGGACGGCAAGATGGTACGCCATGGCGTGTCCGGACGGCCGGCGAGGATGGCAAAGTTGAGGGTGTGCAGGAGCAGCCCGCACAGGAAACCCCTCCGCGCGGAACTGAAAGGCACGGAGGGGATTTCCCCGAGGCGGCTCAAGTTGTGAGGCGCCGGCCCCCGAGGGAGGTTCCGGGGTTTGGCGCCGATGAGGAATTCCGTCCGGACGGGGGTCAGTTCGGACGGGATCTCCCCACGTGCTTGAGCCTCCTCGATGCACCTAACGGAGTCAGGGCCCAGAACTGTTTTTAGCGACTCGATGGCATCGGCCGCGTGGCGGACGTTGGCAGAATTTAGGCGCCGCGCCAGCGTGTCTGGCGCCATCCAGCCCGCTCCTCCGCCATCGAGCAGGTCCCTGACCCTGGTCACCTCACCAGCCACAGCCCTCTCTTCCGACCGCCACATAAAACCTCGGCCGTGGAGGTACGGATTCCCGAGCAGCGGTTCCTGCAGGACGGCCGCCACTCCAGCCGGCGGAGAGCTGCGCTTGGTGGAGACTTTGTTCCAGACCCTGATGAGTTCCCTGTAAAAGACAGGCAGCTCCCGGAGGGCGGTCCTGGCACCCCCCAAGTTCACAAACAGGAGCTGCGTGTCATAATTGAGGTCGCGCTGCTGGCGGAAGAAATACCTCGCCAGAGCGCACCACCTAGGAGGGGGCTCGACGTAAAGGTATCTCTGCAGGGTCTGAAGACGGAAAGTCGCGAGCTGGGCGCTGACGCATACCAACGACTGACCGCCCTCCTCAAGCGGGAGACTCAAGACCGCGGCAGAGACCCAGTGCTTCCTGTTGTTCCAGAAGAAGTCCACCAGCTTCTTCTGTATCTTGGCGACAAACACAGGGGGAGGGGTCAAAGTGACCAGCCTGTACCACAACATTGCGGCCACCAGCTGGTTTATGACTAGCGCTCGACCCCTGTAGGACAGCACTCGGAGCAGTCCTGTCCAGCGCCCTAGGCGAGCGGCGACCTTGGCCTCCAGCTCCTGCCAGTTCGCCGGCCAGGCTCCCTCGTCGGGGCTAAGGTAGACTCCCAGATAGAGGAGATGGGTCGTGCTCCAGGAAAAGGCCTGAGCTCCTCCGGCAGGGAGTCCACCCGCCACTGACCCACCAGGAGTCCGGAACATTTCTCCCAGTTGATCCTGGCGGAGGACGCGGCCGAGTAAATCTCCTGGCACTCACGCATCCTCCGCAGGTCAGCGGGATCCTCTACCGCGAGGAGCACGTCATCGACGTAAGCCGAGAGGACGACCTCCACGCCCGGCCCTTGCAGAGCCAGTCCCGTCAACCTCGTCCGCAAGAGGCGCAGGAAAGGCTCCACGCAAACGGCGTATAACTGGCCGGACATGGGGCATCCCTGGCGCACCCCTCTCCTAAAGCAAAGGGGCGCCGTCAAGGACCCGTTAACCTTAATCAGACACTCTGCGGCGGCGTACAAAAGTCGGATCCGGGCGACGAAATGCGTCCCGAACCCAAAAGCGCGCAGAGTTCCGAGCAGATAGTCGTGATCCACCCTGTCGAACGCCTTCTCTTGGTCGAGGGATAGGAAGGCGACCGACAGACCAGCCTCCTGGGAACAATGGATGAGGTCCCGGACCAGATGGATGTTATCGTGGATTGTCCGGCCCGGGACCGTGTAGGACTGGTCGGGGTGGATCATGTGGTCCAGCACGGCACCAAGGCGAGCAGACATCGTCCTGGCGAAGATTTTGTAGTCCGTGCTGAGGAGGGAGACCGGGCGCCAGTTCTTAAGGACGCGGAGCTCGCCCTTCTTAGGCAGCAGGACGATGACTGCCCTGCGCCAAGAGAGGGGCATCTACCCGGTCGCCAGACTTTCCCCCAGGACCCGCACGTAGTCGCTCCCCAGGACGTCCCAGAACGCCCTGTGGAACTCCACGGTCAGCCCGTCCAGCCCCGGGGATTTTCCCCTCGAGAGCCGGGCGAGGGCACCGGTCAGATCCGCCAGGCTTAGCGGAGCTTCCAGATTTTCGAGAGAGCCGTCGTCGGCCAGCAGCGTCAAGAGCTGCTTACGGACACTCTGCCTTTTTTCCAGCGAGTAGAAGAAGGGGGAGCCGCGGTCCAGATCCCGCAGGAACCGGATCCGCGACCTCACGAACGCGCCTCGGGACCCGACGAGCTGCAGGTCCTTCAGCGCGGCCTTCTTCGCTTCGTACACCGTCCGCAGGGCCGGGTCCTGGACGACTTGACCGAGACGGGCTTCCAGGTCGAGCACCTCTTTTTCTAGGCGCCCGACTCTGGCCGCCCGCCTCTTGGTCGACCCCCTCGCGTACTCTTGACAGAAGACGCGGATGTGAGCCTTGCCCACGTCCCACCATAGCCTCAAGGAGGGGAAGCCCCCCTGCTTCCTTCTCCAGTCGGACCAGAATCGACGGAACGAGTCCTGGAACCGCACGTCCTCCAGCAGCCGGTTGTTAAAGTGCCAGTACGCGGACCCCGTCCTCGCGCGGAGCGAAGCGAGCTCCGCCCACACCAGGTGGTGGTCCGAACACGGCACCGGCCGCATGGAGGCCGCCGGGACGCAGGAAACGTACGCCCGAGACACGTAAAGGCGGTCGACTCCAGACCATCCAACTCCAGGCCTCACCCAAGTAAAGGCGCTGGAGTCGGGGTGGAGATTTCGCCAGACGTCCACCAAGTCGAAGGACCCGACCAGGTCCCTCAACTTCTCCATCGCCGTCATGCACTGCGATGGGTGCAGTTAAAATCCCCACCGAGGACAATGCAGTCGCCGACGTCGACGGAGCCAAGAAGAGCGGACACCTCTTCAAAGAAGCGCGTTTGCTGCGGGCCGGGCTGAGGGGCGTACACGTTCACGAGATGGAGCGGCACGTCCCCCAGGCGAACCGTTACGTGCAGCAAGCGGCCTGGCACGGGCTCCTCGACCCCCAAGATCTCCGGCTGAAAATGCGGGCCCAGCAAGATGGCCACCCCACTAGAAATGGCGGAGAGGTGGCTCATGCGGACCTCTCCTTGCCATTCCAGGAGCCACGTGGCTTCGTCTCCCGGAACGGTGTGGGTTTCTTGCAGGAAGCACACCGCATATTTCCCCTCCCGCAGGAGCGAAAAGTTGTCAAATCTACGGCGTGCCCCTCTGCCGCCGTTGATGTTGAGGCTGGCTATGGTTATCTTCATGGCAAAAGCATAGTGCAACCTCTACCTTAACCTATTGTGGGGGAGGGAGCGGAGTCTTTTGTTGAACTCCGCTCCCTCCGCAGCCCAGCGAGGAGTCCCTCGAGCTCGCGCAGCTCAAGGTGTTGCGCCTTTGTCAAGGGCCCGCCCGCGGCCAAGGTTTTAACGGCGGCGCGGACGGACCCCTTGATCAGCTCTGGCTCGGACCATTTTTCCAGGGCCAGTCGGGCTTGGTTTCAGTGACCCCGGCTCTGGGCCAAAAAGTCCCGGAGTTCCTTTGCAGGAATGAGGATGGTCTCGGCGGCGGCCGCGAGCAGATCCACCGCCTCGCTGGCGGTGGTCTCTAGGTCTTTAGCCGCGTCCCCCACCGAGTCCCCGTCCTCCTCCGGGAGGTGGCCGCCAGCAGCCGGCCCATCGACCGCACAAGGTACGGCAAATGACCCGGCCGCTCCAACCGGCCCTGGCTCTGCCCCGATCCCACCCCCAGGATCGTCGGCAGAGGAGTCCCCACTGGGCTCTTTTAAAAATGGTGCTGGGTCGGGAAATGACAGCGGAAGGGGTTCCCCCTCCGCCCCAGGAACCGGGGAACAAGGAGAGACCCGGCCATAGGAAATCCCCAGGCTCCCCAAGTGCACCAGCTCCAAAGCAAGGGGCGAGGGTGGGTGTTCCTCCCCCTCCCCGCTGCCAACCCCCGGCCCAGCATCTACAGTGTCATAATAGACATATGTTTCATTTTCTGCCGGGTCGAGCGACTCCCGGGGGAAGTTGGGTATTGGCTGGGCGGGCTCAGGTTCGGCCTTTTAGGCCCCGCCCGCCTCAGTCCCCGGGACGCCCGGCCCGGCGGCAATGCATTCCTCCGCGATCCCCACGCCCCCCACGACAGGCAGATCTTCCACGCCATCCCCGGGAGGCAGAGGCTGGGCAGCCTCGACTGTCTCACCCTCCCCGGGGACAGACTCCTCTCGCCTACAGCGCAGCTTGGGGGCGCTGGTTGGGGACGCGGGACACGCGGCGGGCACCGACTCCTCCGCGGAGGGATGTTGTTCCCCCTCCGCCTCATCGGTGCCGCGCCTCCTTTTGTTCCTGGGGGCGCGCGGAGGCAGGGAAACCTCCATGTCTGCCGAGGCCTCCCGCTCCGCCCCCCCCCTTTTCCTTTTTTTGCCCGCGCCCGGGCCCCTCTGTGGTGTTGTTCAAGGGCTCGGGCACGGGCTCGGGGCACCCCGCGCTCGCCAGTGACTGGGTTGGGCCGAGCGCGGTAAACAAATTGTCTGGCGCACCGAGGGGACCCGCCTCTGGATGTTTTGCCTTGTCCCGCGCCTTCCTTCCGTTCGGACGCTCTCCCTCCCCCCCGCCGGAGGCCCCGAAAACAAAGGCCTCTGACGATGCCCGCGCACCTATGGCTCCCGGCACGCGGACGCAACTAGGGGGAGGGGTGGCGGCGGCGCCAGCCTTGGCCGCCTTCGGTGGTTTGGCGGCCTTGGAGGCGGGGCAGTTCTTGCGAATGTGCCCCACCTCTCTGCAGGCATGGCACCGCACGCCGTCTGACGTCCAGAAGACGTGGTAGGCAGTCCCCTCGTGCACCACATTAAAGTGCCCTTCCGTCATGTCCTCCCGCGCCAGCCGGACAAAGAGCTGGCGGCGGAAGGAGAACACGTGGCGCAGGCTGTTCTCCCTGAGGCCGAGCGGTATGGGGTTGATCCCCGACCTTACCTCCCCCAGTTGGTGTAGGTGAGGGAGGAGGAGCTCAGCGGAAACAAAGGGCGGGACGTTTGACACGATGACCCTCTGCGCGGTGGCCTTGAGAGGGTCCACCGGCAGGAACGTCCCGCCCACCGTGAGCCCCTTTTCAAGGGCCAGGGACACCGCCTGCTCCGACCCCAGGAAGAACACGGCCCTCCCAGACATCTTGGAGGCTGCGACAATGGCCGAGGGGCCGACTACCCCAGCCATCGCCCGCACGCACTCCTCGATGGTCATTGTGGGGTGAGTGTAGCTCTTGACCCCGTGTTTTTTGGTGATTAATCTGAATGGTGGCAGGGCAGCGGGTGGCGCAGGAGGTGCCGTGGAAGCGGTTGCCACCTGCGCATATGTCCTTGCTGGCCCTGCCACCGGCGTGGATGGGGTCGCCATCACGGGGTCCCTTTAAGGGCTACACCCACCCCAAAGTCACAGGCCTTAATGGTCTTTATTGGCCTCGTATATTAACTGAGCAGAGGAGCCCTTAACGAGGCACCTCTCCCCTAGTTGGCAATTGGGGAGGGGCCTTGCTCCCTCTGCTCAGTTGTCTCAATTGTTTTTTTTTAAATTAGGAGAAAGGGGCCTCAGAGAGAGAGGGGAGAAACAGAGTAACAGAGAAAGAGAGAGGGGGGTGGGAAGGGGGGGGGAACTGCGAGGGCAGGTCTCCCCTCGCAGCTGTGGGTGGGTGCAATCCCCAGATGGCAAAACACAAAGTCTTTGGGGTGGTCTTCAGGTGAGGGGAGAAGATGTCTTCACCTGGGGCAGCTCGAGCCACCAGGCACACACTCCTAATGATGTTTAAATAGGGTGATTAAGGAAAATCTTCAGCCTGGTAGCTCCAGCTATCCCAGGCTAGGCAATTGGGGGGGGGGGGTTCAGTTGTGTGTGGGGCCTAGTTGTAAGCAAGGCCCCCACACACACTTCCACACACACACACCCCCCGCGATGTTCCGGCCCTCAGTGGTCTTCTTTCCTCCCCCCACCGAATCAACAAAGTCTTTTTGGGACTGCACCAATACACCCACCTGTAGAATGGTAGAGTCTCCCTCCTTCCACACTGGATGTTTGTTGTTGGTTTTTTCCCCCTCTCTCCAACTCCTTGCAGAAATGGTAAAAAGTTGAAATGTTTTCTGCTTCCTCCTCTCCCTCTGGGTGAAAGTTGAAGGTGAAGCCCCTTCCTTCCTTCTCTTCCTGGGCTGTTCTCAGGGCTCTCCAGGCAGGAGCAAAAGTTGATAGCTGCTCCTCTCACTGCTCACAGCTCCAACTGAGCAGGACACGCCTCCACTGCTCCACAATTGGTCCTTGTGCATGAAACTCTTTTTGGAGTTCACCTGCAAAAACATAAAACATTAAACGGTGCCACCCGACCTGGGTGACACTCCAGACATTTACAAGGCCCTTTTTTTTTCCCCCTTTTTTTTTTGTGTTTTACTTTTTTTGGTTTTTTTTTTGGGCACTAAAATCACAATTTTCCCCAGTGCCCCCTTTCAAAGGGAAGGGGGACACTAAAAGCACCGGCAATTAAAACAAATTAAACTTAAAAACGTAAAATCAAATTAAAATTTGGTTGCCGGGCGTGATGATGCACTCCAGTCCCTCCGGTGCCCACCTCTCGCGGAAGGCCGCGAGCGTACCGGTGGACACCGCGTGCTCCATCTCCAAGGACACCCTGGACCGGATGTAAGAGCGGAAGAGAGGCAGGCAGTCAGGTTGAACAACCCCCTCGACCGCCCGCTGCCTGGACCGGCTGATGGCACCCTTGGCCGTGCCCAGGAGCAGTCCTACGAGGAGGCCTTCGGACCTACCCGCTCCCCTCCGCACAGGGTGCCCAAAGATCAGGAGAGTGGGACTGAAGTGCAGCCAGAATTTCAGGAGCAGCCCCTTCAAATAATAAAACAGGGGCTGCAACCTTGTGCATTCCATAAAAACATGGAACACGGACTCTTCCAGACCGCAGAAATTGCAGGCGGCCTGGGAGTCCGTGAACCGGCTTAAAAATTTGTTGCACGGCACTGCTCCGTGCACCACCCTCCAGGCCAAGTCCCCGATGAATAGTGGGAGGACCCCTGCGTAGAGTGCCCTCCATCGGGGACCCCTGCCTCCTCCGGACGGCAAGATGGTACGCCATGGCGTGTCCGGACGGCCGGCGAGGATGGCAAAGTTGAGGGTGTGCAGGAGCAGCCCGTACAGGAAACCCCTCCGCGCGGAACTGAAAGGCACGGAGGGGATTTCCCCGAGGCGGCTCAAGTTGTGAGGCGCTGGCCCCCGAGGGAGGTTCCGGGGTTTGGCGCCGATGAGGAATTCCGTCCGGACGGGGGTCAGTTCGGACGGGATCTCCCCACGTGCTTGAGCCTCCTCGATGCACCTAACGGAGTCAGGGCCCAGAGCTGTTTTTAGCGACTCGATGGCATCGGCCGCGTGGCGGACGTTGGCAGAAATTAGGTGCCGCGCCAGCGTGTCTGGCGCCATCCAGCCCGCTCCTCCGCCATCGAGCAGGTCCCTGACCCTGGTCACCTCACCAGCCACCGCCCTCTCTTCCGACCGCCACATAAAACCTCGGCCGTGGAGGTACGGATTCCCGAGCAGCGGTTCCTGCAGGACGGCCGCCACTCCAGCCGGCGGAGAGCTGCGCTTGGTGGAGACTTTGTTCCAGACCCTGATGAGTTCCCTGTAAAAGACAGGCAGCTCCCGGAGGGCGGTCCTGGCACCCCCCAAGTTCACAAACAGGAGCTGCGTGTCATAATTGAGGTCGCGCTGCTGGCGGAAGAAATACCTCGCCAGAGCGCACCACCTAGGAGGGGGCTCGACGTAAAGGTATCTCTGCAGGGTCTGAAGACGGAAAGTCGCGAGCTGGGCGCTGACGCACACCAACGACTGACCGCCCTCCTCAAGCGGGAGACTCAAGACCGCAGCAGAGACCCAGTGCTTCCTGTTGTTCCAGAAGAAGTCCACCAGCTTCTTCTGTATCTTGGCGACAAACGCAGGGGGAGGGGTCAAAGTGACCAGCCGGTACCACAACATTGCGGCCACCAGCTGGTTTATGACTAGCGCTCGACCCCCGTAGGACAGCACTCGGAGCAGTCCTGTCCAGCGCCCTAGGCGAGCGGCGACCTTGGCCTCCAGCTCCTGCCAGTTCGCCGGCCAGGCTCCCTCGTCGGGGCTAAGGTAGACTCCCAGATAGAGGAGATGGGTCGTGCTCCAGGCAAAAGGCCTGAGCTCCCCCGGCAGGGAGTCCACCCGCCACTGACCCACCAGGAGTCCGGAACATTTCTCCCAGTTGATCCTGGCGGAGGACGCGGCAGTGTAAATCTCCTGGCACTCACGCATCCTCCGCAGGTCAGCGGGATCCTCTACCGCGAGGAGCACGTCATCGGCGTAAGCCGAGAGGACGACCTCCACGCCCGGCCCTTGCAGAGCCAGTCCCATCAACCTCGTCCGCAAGAGGCGCAGGAAAGGCTCCACGCAAACGACGTATAACTGGCCGGACATGGGGCATCCCTGGCGCACCCCTCTCCTAAAGCGAAGGGGCGCCGTCAAGGACCCGTTAACCTTAATCAGACACTCCGCGGCGGCGTACAAAAGTCGGATCCGGGCGACGAAATGCGTCCCGAACCCGAAAGCGCGCAGAGTTCCGAGCAGATAGTAGTGATCCACCCTGTCGAACGCCTTCTCTTGGTCGAGGGATAGGAAGGCGACCGACAGACCAGCCTCCTGGGAACAATGGATGAGGTCCCGGACCAGATGGATGTTATCGTGGATTGTCCGGCCCGGGACCGTGTAGGACTGGTCGGGGTGGATCATGTGGTCCAGCACGGCACCAAGGCGAGCAGACATCGCCCTGGCGAAGATTTTGTAGTCCGTGCTGAGGAGGGAGACCGGGCGCCAGTTCTTAAGGAGGCGGAGATTGCCCTTCTTAGGCAGCAGGACGATGACTGCCCTGCGCCAAGAGAGGGGCATCTCCGCGGTTGCCAGACTTTCCCCCAGGACCCGCGCGTGGTCGCTCCCCAGGACGTCCCAGAACGCCCTGTGGAACTCCACGGTCAGCCCGTCCAGCCCCGGGGATTTTCCCCTCGAGAGCCGGGCGAGGGCACCGGTCAGCTCCGCCAGGCTTAGCGGCGCTTCCAGATTTTCGGCGCCCTCCGGGCTGACCGTCGGCAGGTCCTCCCACAAAACTTTACGCACTTTCTCGCTGGACGGATCCGGAGAGAACAGAGCCCCGTAATATTCACGGGCCCTGTTGTTGACGCCCTCCGGATCCGAGACGAGAGAGCCGTCGTCGGCCAGCAGCGTCAAGAGCTGCTTACGGACACTGCCTTTTTTCCAGCGAGTAGAAGAAGGGGGAGCCGCGGTCCAGATCCCGCAGGAACCGGATCCGCGACCTCACGAACGCGCCTCGGGACCCGACGAGCTGCAGGTCCTTCAGCGCGGCCTTCTTCGCTTCGTACACCGTCCGCAGGGCCGGGTCCTGGACGACTTGACCGAGACGGGCTTCCAGGTCGAGCACCTCTTTTTCTAGGCGCCCGACTCTGGCCGCCCGCCTCTTGGTCGACCCCCTCGCGTACTCTTGACAGAAGACGCGGACGTGAGCCTTGCCCACGTCCCACCATAGCCTCAAGGAGGGGAAGCCCCCCTGCTTCCTTCTCCAGTCGGACCAGAATCGACGGAACGAGTCCTGGAACCGCACGTCCTCCAGCAGCCGGTTGTTAAAGTGCCAGTACGCGGACCCCGTCCTCGCGCGGAGCGAAGCGAGCTCCGCCCACACCAGGTGGTGGTCCGAACACGGCACCGGCCGCATGGAGGCCGCCGGGACGCAGGAAACGTACGCCCGAGACACGTAAAGGCGGTCGACTCTAGACCATCCAACTCCAGGCCTCACCCAAGTAAAGGCGCTGGAGTCGGTGTGGAGATTTCGCCAGACGTCCACCAAGTCGAAGGACCCGACCAGGTCCCTCAACTTCTCCATCGCCGTCATGCACTGCGGGGCACCGGAGCGGTCCCTCGCCTCGAGGGTGCAGTTAAAATCCCCACCGAGGACAATGCAGTCGCCGACGTCGACGGAGCCAAGAAGAGCGGACACCTCTTCAAAGAAGCGCGTTTGCTGCGGGCCGGGCTGAGGGGCGTACACGTTCACGAGATGGAGCGGCACGTCCCTCAGGCGAACCGTTACGTGCAGCAAGCGGCCTGGCACGGGCTCCTCGACCCCCAAGATCTCCGGCTGAAAATGCGGGCCCAGCAAGATGGCCACCCCACTAGAAATGGCGGTGAGGTGGCTCATGCGGACCTCTCCTTGCCATTCCAGGAGCCACGTGGCTTCGTCTCCCGGAACGGTGTGGGTTTCTTGCAGGAAGCACACCGCATATTTGCCCTCCCGCAGGAGCGAAAAATTGTCAAATCTACGGCGTGCCCCTCTGCCGCCGTTGATGTTGAGGCTGGCTATGGTTATCTTCATGGCAAAAGCATAGTGCAACCTCTACCTTAACCTATTGTGGGGGAGGGAGCGGAGTCTTTTGTTGAACTCCGCTCCCTCCGCAGCCCAGCGAGGAGTCCCTCGAGCTCGCGCAATTCAAGGTGTTGCGCCTTTGTCAAAGGCACGCCCGCGGCCAAGGTTATAACGGCGGCGCGGACGGACCCCTTGATCAGCTCTGGCTCGGACCATTTTTCCAGGGCCAGTCGGGCTTGGTTGCAGTGACCCCGGCTCTGGGCCAAAAAGTCCCGGAGTTCCTTTGCAGGAATGAGGATGGTCTCGGCGGCGGCCGCGAGCAGATCCACCGCCTCGCTGGCGGTGGTCTCTAGGTCTTCACCTGCGTCCCCCACCGAGTCCCCGTCCTCCTCCGGGAGGTGGCCGCCAGCAGCCGGCCCATCGACCGCACAAGGTATGGCAAATGAACCGGCCGCTCCAACCGGCCCTGGCTCTGCCCCAATCCCTCCCCCAGGATCGTCGGCAGAGGAGTCCCCACTGGGCTCTTTTAAAAATGGTGCTGGGTCGGGAAATGACAGGGGAAGGGGTTCCCCCTCCGCCCCAGGAACCGGGGAACAAGGAGAGACCCGGCCATAGGAAATCCCCAGGCTCTCCAAGTGCTCCAGCTCCACAGCAAGAGGCGAGGGTGGGTGTTCCTCCCCCTCCCCGCTGCCACCCCCCGGCCCAGCATCTACAGTTTCATTAAAATCACTCATTTGTGTTTCTGCCGGGTCGAGCGACTCCCGGGGGAAGTTGATTAATAGCTGGGCGGGCTCAGGTTCGGCCTTTTCGGCCCCGCCCGCCTCAGTCCCCGGGACGCCC
Organism: Pristiophorus japonicus; assembly: GCF_044704955.1. Classification (NCBI taxonomy): domain Eukaryota; kingdom Metazoa; phylum Chordata; class Chondrichthyes; family Pristiophoridae; genus Pristiophorus; species Pristiophorus japonicus. Next base: position 81,202,051 of record NC_091985.1, read on the forward strand.
GGCCCGGCGGCAATGCATTCCTCCACGATCCCCACGCCCCCCACGACAGGCAGATCTTCCACGCCATCCCCGGGAGGCAGAGGCTGGGCAGCCTCGACTGTCTCACCCTCCCCGGGGACAGACTCCTCTCGCCTACAGCGCAGCTTGGGGGCGCTGGTTGGGGACGCGGGACACTCGGCGGGCACCGACTCCTCCGCGGAGGGATGTTGTTCCCCCTCCGCCTCATCGGAGCCGTGCCTCCTTTTGTTACTGGGGGCGCGCGGAGGCAGGGAGACCTCCATGTCTGCCGAGGCCTCCCGCTCCGCCCCCCCCTTTTCCTTTTCTTGCCCGCGCCCGGGCCCCTCTGTGGTGTTGTTCAAGGGCTCGGGCACGGGCTCGGGGCACCCCGCGCTCGCCGGTGACTGGGTTGGGCCGAGCGCGGTAAACAAATTGTCTGGCGCACCGAGGGGACCCGCCTCTGGATGTTTTGCCTTCCCCCGCGCCTTCCTTCCGATCGGATGCTCTTCCTCCCCCCCGCCGGAGGCCGTAATAGCAAGGGCCCCCGGCGATGCCCGCGCACCCATGGCTCCCGGCATGCGGACGCAACTAGGGGGAGGGGTGGCGGCGGCGCCAGCCTTGGCCGCCTTCGGTGGTTTGGCGGCCTTGGAGGCGGGGCAGTTCTTGCGAATGTGCCCCACCTCTCTGCAGGCATGGCACCACACGCCGTCCGACGTCCAGAAGACGCGGTAGGCAGTCCCCTCGTGCACCACATTAAAAGACCCCTCCGTCGTCTCCTCCCGCGCCAGCCGGACAAAGAGCTGGCGGCGGAAGGAGAACACGTGGCGCAGGCTGCTCTCCCTGAGGCCGAGCGGTATGGGGTTGATCCCTGACCTTACCTCCCCCAGTTGTTTTAGGTGAGGGAGGAGGAGCCCAGCGGGAACAAAGGGCGGGACGTTCGACACGATGACCCTCTGCGCGGTGGCCTCGAGGGGATCCACCGGCAGGAACGTCCCGCCCACCGTGAGCCCCCTTTCGAGGGCCAGGGACACCGCCCGCTCCGATCCCAGGAAGAACACAGCCTTCCCAGACATCTTGGAGGCCGCAACAATGGCCGAGGGGCCGACTACCCCAGCCATCGCCCGCACGCACTCCTCAATGCTCATTGTGGGGTGAGTGTAGCTCTTGACCCCGTGTTTTCTGGTAATTATTCTGAAAGGTGGCAGGGCAGCGGGTGGCGCAGGAGGTGCCGTGGAAGCGGTTGCCACCTGCGCATACGTCTTCGCTGGCCCTGCCACCGGCGTGGATGGGGTCGCCATCACGGGGTCCCTTTAAGGGCTACACCCACCCCAAAGTCACAGGCCTTAAAGGTCTTTATTGGCCTCGTATATTAACTGAGCAGAGGAGCCCTTAACGAGGCACCTCTCCCCTAGTTGGCAATTGGGGAGGGGCCTTGCTCCCTCTGCTCAGTTGTCTCAATTGTTTTTTTTTAAATTAGGAGAAAGGGGCCTCAGAGAGAGAGGGGAGAAACAGAGTAACGGAGAAAGAGAGAGGGGGGTGGGAAGGGGGGGGGAACTGCGAGGGCAGGTCTCCCCTCGCAGCTGTGGGTGGGTGCAATCCCCAGATGGCAAAACACACAAGCACAGTCTTTGGGTTGGTCTTCAGGTGAGGGGAGAAGATGTCTTCACCTGGGGCAGCTAGAGCCACCAGGTACACACTCCTAACGATATTCAATTGGTGATTTAAAGAAACTTCAGCCTGGTAGCTCCAGCTATCCCAGGCTAGGCAATTGGGAGGGGGGTCAAATGTGTGTGGGGCCTAGTTGTAAGCAAGGCCCCCACACACACTTTCCACACACACACACCCCCCGCGATGTTCCGGCCCTCAGTGGTCTTCTTTCCTCCCCCCACCGATTCAACAAAGTCTTTTTGGGACTGCACCAACACCCACCTGTAGAATGGTAGAGTCTCCCTCCTTCCACATTGGATGTTGTTTTGGTCTTTTCCCCCTCTCTCCAACTCTTTGCAGAAATGATAAAAGTTGTTAAAGTTTTCTGCTTCCTCCTCTCCCCCTGAGTGAAAGTTGGTGGTGAAACCCCTTCCTTCCTTCTCTTCCTGGGCTGGTCTCAGGGCTCTCCAGGCAGGAGCAAAAGTTGATAGCTGCTCTCCTCACTGCTCACAGCTCCAACTGAGCAGGACACGCCTCCACTGCTCCACAATTGGTCCTTGTGCATGAAACTCTTTTTGGAGTTCATCTGCAAAACAAAAAAACATTGAACGGTGTCACCCAACCAGGGTGACACTCCAGACATTTACAAGGCCCTTTTTTTTCCCCCTTTTTTTTTTGTTTTTTTTTGTGTTTTTCTTTTTTTGGTTTTTTTTTGGGCACTAAAATCACAATTTTCCCCAGTGCCCCTTATAAAAGGGAAGGGGGACACTAAAAGCACCGGCAATTAAAACAAATTAAACTTAAAAACGTAAAATCAAATTAAAATTTGGTTGCCGGGCGTGATGATGCACTCCAGTCCCTCCGGTGCCCACCTCTCGCGGAAGGCCGCGAGCGTACCGGTGGACACCGCGTGCTCCATCTCCAAGGACACCCTGGACCGGATGTAAGAGCGGAAGAGAGGCAGGCAGTCAGGTTGAACGACCCCCTCGACCGCCCGCTGCCTGGACCGGCTGATGGCACCCTTGGCCGTGCCCAGGAGCAGTCCTACGAGGAGGTCTTCGGACCTACCCGCTCCCCTCCGCACAGGGTGCCCAAAGATCAGGAGAGTGGGACTGAAGTGCAGCCAGAATTTCAGGAGCAGCCCCTTCAAATAATAAAACAGGGGCTGCAACCTTGTGCATTCCATAAAAACATGGAACACGGACTCTTCCAGACCGCAGAAATTGCAGGCGGCCTGGGAGTCCGTGAACCGGCTTAAAAATTTGTTGCACGGCACTGCTCCGTGCACCACCCTCCAGGCCAAGTCCCCGATGAATAGTGGGAGGACCCCTGCGTAGAGTGCCCTCCATCGGGGACCCCCGCCTCCTCCGGACGGCAAGATGGTACGCCATGGCGTGTCCGGACGGCCGGCGAGGATGGCAAAGTTGAGGGTGTGCAGGAGCAGCCCGTACAGGAAACCCCTCCGCGCGGAACTGAAAGGCACGGAGGGGATTTCCCCGAGGCGGCTCAAGTTGTGAGGCGCCGGCCCCCGAGGGAGGTTCCAGGGTTTGGCGCCGATGAGGAATTCTGTCCGGACGGGGGTCAGTTCGGATGGGATCTCCCCACGTGCTTGAGCCTCCTCGATGCACCTAACGGAGTCAGGGCCCAGAGCTGTTTTTAGCGACTCGATGGCATCGGCCGCGTGGCGGACGTTGGCAGAATTTAGGCGCCGCGCCAGCGTGTCTGGCGCCATCCAGCCCGCTCCTCCGCCATCGAGCAGGTCCCTGACCCTGGTCACCTCACCAGCCACAGCCCTCTCTTCCGACCGCCACATAAAACCTCGGCCGTGGAGGTACGGATTCCCGAGCAGCGGTTCCTGCAGGACGGCCGCCACTCCAGCCGGCGGAGAGCTGCGCTTGGTGGAGACTTTGTTCCAGACCCTGATGAGTTCCCTGTAAAAGACAGGCAGCTCCCGGAGGGCGGTCCTGGCACCCCCCAAGTTCACAAACAGGAGCTGCGTGTCATAATTGAGGTCGCGCTGCTGGCGGAAGAAATACCTCGCCAGAGCGCACCACCTAGGAGGGGGCTCGACGTAAAGGTATCTCTGCAGGGTCTGAAGACGGAAAGTCGCGAGCTGGGCGCTGACGCACACCAACGACTGACCGCCCTCCTCAAGCGGGAGACTCAAGACCGCGGCAGAGACCCAGTGCTTCCTGTTGTTCCAGAAGAAGTCCACCAGCTTCTTCTGTATCTTGGCGACAAACACAGGGGGAGGGGTCAAAGTGACCAGCCTGTACCACAACATTGCGGCCACCAGCTGGTTTATGACTAGCGCTCGACCCCTGTAGGACAGCACTCGGAGCAGTCCTGTCCAGCGCCCTAGGCGAGCGGCGACCTTGGCCTCCAGCTCCTGCCAGTTCGCCGGCCAGGCTCCCTCGTCGGGGCTAAGGTAGACTCCCAGATAGAGGAGATGGGTCGTGCTCCAGGAAAAGGCCTGAGCTCCTCCGGCAGGGAGTCCACCCGCCACTGACCCACCAGGAGTCCGGAACATTTCTCCCAGTTGATCCTGGCGGAGGACGCGGCCGAGTAAATCTCCTGGCACTCACGCATCCTCCGCAGGTCAGCGGGATCCTCTACCGCGAGGAGCACGTCATCGACGTAAGCCGAGAGGACGACCTCCACGCCCGGCCCTTGCAGAGCCAGTCCCGTCAACCTCGTCCGCAAGAGGCGCAGGAAAGGCTCCACGCAAACGGCGTATAACTGGCCGGACATGGGGCATCCCTGGCGCACCCCTCTCCTAAAGCAAAGGGGCGCCGTCAAGGACCCGTTAACCTTAATCAGACACTCTGCGGCGGCGTACAAAAGTCGGATCCGGGCGACGAAATGCGTCCCGAACCCAAAAGCGCGCAGAGTTCCGAGCAGATAGTCGTGATCCACCCTGTCGAACGCCTTCTCTTGGTCGAGGGATAGGAAGGCGACCGACAGACCAGCCTCCTGGGAACAATGGATGAGGTCCCGGACCAGATGGATGTTATCGGGGATCAAGGGTTATGGCGAGAAAGCAGGAAGGGGGTACTGAAGTTTCATGTTCAGCCATGAACTCATTGAATGGCGGTGCAGGCTAGAAGGGCTGAATGGCCTGCTCCTGCACCTATTTTCTATGTTTCTATGTTTCTATGTCCGGCCCGGGACCGTGTAGGACTGGTCGGGGTGGATCATGTGGTCCAGCACGGCACCAAGGCGAGCAGACATCGTCCTGGCGAAGATTTTGTAGTCCGTGCTGAGGAGGGAGACCGGGCGCCAGTTCTTAAGGACGCGGAGATCGCCCTTCTTAGGCAGCAGGACGATGACTGCCCTGCGCCAAGAGAGGGGCATCTACCCGGTCGCCAGACTTTCCCCCAGGACCCGCGCGTAGTCGCTTCCTTGTGCATGAAACTCTTTTTGGAGTTCACCTGCAAAACATAAAACATTAAACTGTGCCACCCGACCTGGGTGACACACCAGACATTTACAAGGCCCTTTATTTCCTTTTTTTTTTGTGTTTTTCTTTTTTTTGTTTTTCTTTTTGGGCACTAAAATCAAATTTTTCCAGTGCCCCCTATAAAAGGGGAGGGGGACACTAAAAGCACCGGCAATTAAAACAAATTCAACTTTAAAACGTAAAATCAAATTAAAATTTGGTTGCCGGGCGTGATGATGCACTCCAGTCCCTCCGGTGCCCACCTCTCGCGGAAGGCCGCGAGCGTACCGGTGGACACCGCGTGCTCCATCTCCAAGGACACCCTGGATCGGATGTAAGAGCGGAAGAGAGGCAGGCAGTCAGGTTGAACGACCCCCTCGACCGCCCGCTGCCTGGACCGGCTGATGGCACCCTTGGCCGTGCCCAGGAGCAGTCCTACGAGGAGGCCTTCGGACCTACCCGCTCCCCTCCGCACAGGGTGCCCAAAGATCAGGAGAGTGGGACTGAAGTGCAGCCAGAATTTCAGGAGCAGCCCCTTCAAATAATAAAACAGGGGCTGCAACCTTGTGCATTCCATAAAAACATGGAACACGGACTCTTCCAGACCGCAGAAATTGCAGGCGGCCTGGGAGTCCGTGAACCGGCTTAAAAATTTGTTGCACGGCACTGCTCCGTGCACCACCCTCCAGGCCAAGTCCCCGATGAATAGTGGGAGGACCCCTGCGTAGAGTGCCCTCCATCGGGGACCCCCGCCTCCTCCGGACGGCAAGATGGTACGCCATGGCGTGTCCGGACGGCCGGCGAGGATGGCAAAGTTGAGGGTGTGCAGGAGCAGCCCGCACAGGAAACCCCTCCGCGCGGAACTGAAAGGCACGGAGGGGATTTCCCCGAGGCGGCTCAAGTTGTGAGGCGCCGGCCCCCGAGGGAGGTTCCGGGGTTTGGCGCCGATGAGGAATTCCGTCCGGACGGGGGTCAGTTCGGACGGGATCTCTCCGCGTGCTTGAGCCTCCTCGATGCACCTAACGGAGTCAGGGCCCAGAGCTGTTTTTAGCGACTCGATGGCATCGGCCGCGTGGCGGATGTTGGCAGAGTTTAGGCGCCGCGCCAGTGTGTCTGGCGCCATCCAGCCCGCTCCTCCGCCATCGAGCAGGTCCCTGACCCTGGTCACCTCACCAGCCACAGCCCTCTCTTCCGACCGCCACATAAAACCTCGGCCGTGGAGGTACGGATTCCCGAGCAGCGGTTCCTGCAGGACGGCCGCCACTCCAGCCGGCGGAGAGCTGCGCTTGGTGGAGACTTTGTTCCAGACCCTGATGAGTTCCCTGTAAAAGACAGGCAGCTCCCGGAGGGCGGTCCTGGCACCCCCCAAGTTCACAAACAGGAGCTGCGTGTCATAATTGAGGTCGCGCTGCTGGCGGAAGAAATACCTCGCCAGAGCGCACCACCTAGGAGGGGGCTCGACGTAAAGGTATCTCTGCAGGGTCTGAAGACGGAAAGTCGCGAGCTGGGCGCTGACGCACACCAACGACTGACCGCCCTCCTCAAGCGGGAGACTCAAGACCACGGCAGAGACCCAGTGCTTCCTGTTGTTCCAGAAGAAGTCCACCAGCTTCTTCTGTATCTTGGCGACAAACGCAGGGGGAGGGGTCAAAGTGACCAGCCTGTACCACAGCATTGCGGCCACCAGCTGGTTTATGACTAGCGCTCGACCCCTGTAGGACAGCACTCGGAGCAGTCCTGTCCAGCGCCCTAGGCGAGCGGCGACCTTGGCCTCCAGCTCCTGCCAGTTCGCCGGCCAGGCTCCCTCGTCAGGGCTAAGGTAGACTCCGAGATAGAGGAGATGGGTCGTGCTCCAGGCAAAAGGCCTGAGCTCCTCCGGCAGAGAGTCCACCCGCCACTGACCCACCAGGAGTCCGGAACATTTCTCACAGTTGATCCCGGTGGAGGACGCGGCCGAGTAAATCTCCTGGCTCTCACGCATCCTCCGCAGGTCAGCGGGATCCTCTACCGCGAGGAGCACATCATCGGCGTAAGCCGAGAGGACGACCTCCACGCCCGGCCCTTGCAGAGCCAGTCCCGTCAACCTCGTCCGCAAGAGGCGCAGGAAAGGCTCCACGCAAACGGCGTATAATTGGCCGGACATGGGGCATCCCTGGCGCACCCCTCTCCTAAAGCGAAGGGGCGCCGTCAAGGACCCGTTAACCTTAATCAGACACTCTGCGGCGGCGTACAAAAGTCGGATCCGGGCGACGAAATGCGTCCCGAACCCAAAAGCGCGCAGAGTTCCGAGCAGATAGTCGTGATCCACCCTGTCGAACGCCTTCTCTTGGTCGAGGGATAGGAAGGCGACCGACAGACCAGCCTCCTGGGAACAATGGATGAGGTCCCGGACCAGATGGATGTTATCGTGGATTGTCCGGCCCGGGACCGTGTAGGACTTGTTGGGGTGGATCATGTGGTCCAGCACGGCACCAAGGCGAGCAGAAATCGCCCTGGCGAAGATTTTGTAGTCCGTGCTGAGGAGGGAGACCGGGCGCCAGTTCTTAAGGAGGCGGAGATCGCCCTTCTTAGGCAGCAGGACGATGACTGCCCTGCGCCAAGAGAGGGGCATCTCCCCGGTCGCCAGACTTTCCCCCAGGACCCGCGCGTAGTCGCTTCCTTGTGCATGAATCCCAAAAAGTTAGTTTGCAGGTGCAGCAGGTAATCAGGAAGGCGAATGGAATGTTGGCCTTCATTGCGAGAGGGATGGAGTACAGAAGCAGGGAGGTCCTGCTGCAACTGTATAGGGTATTTGTAAGGCCGCACCTGGAGTACTGCGTGCAGTTTTGGTCACCTTACTTCAGGAAGGATATACTAGCTTTGGAGGCGATTCACTCGGCTGATTCCGGAAATGAGGGGGTTACCTTATGATGATAGATTGAGTAGACTGGGTCTTTACTCGTTGGAGTTCAGAAGGTTGATGGGTGATCTTATAGAAACATTTAAAATAATGAAAGGGATAGACAAGATAGAGGCGGAAAGGTTGTTTCCACTGGTCGGGGAGAATAGAACTAGGGGCACAGCCTCAAAATACGGGGGAGCCAATTTAAAACCAAGTTGAGAAGGAATTTCTTCTCCCAGAGGGTTGTGAATCTGTGGAATTCTCTGCCCAAGGAAGCAGTTGAGGCTAGCTCATTGAATGTATTCAAGTCACAGATGTTTCTATGTTTCTATGTTTCTATAGGAATGGGGTACTGAAGTTGAATGTTCAGCCATGAACTCATTGAATGGCGGTGCAGGCTAGAAGGGCCGAATGGCCTACTCCTGCACCTATTTTCTATGTTTCTATCGATAGATTTTTAACCAATAAGGGAATTAAGGGTTACGGGGAGTGGGCGGGTAAGTGGAGCTGAGTCCACGACCAGATCAGCCATGATCTTATTGAATGGCGGAGCAGGCTCGAGGGACTAGATGGCCTACTCCTGTTCCTAATTCTTATGTTCTTATATTCTTATGTTCAAAGGGTAGCACCATAACTGGGGCCCTAGGTAAATCGGCACAAGTACCTTTCACTGCCTGAAAGGGTGGTAGAGGCAGAAACCCTCATCACGTTTAAAAAGTACTTGGATGTGCACTTAAAGATCCATAATCTACAGGGCTATGGACCCAATGCTGGAAGGTGAGATTAGGCTGGGTTGCTCTTTTTCGACCAGTATGGGCATGATGGGCTGAATGGCCTCCAGCTGTGTCGTAATTTTTCTATGATGGCACAACTAGGGATCAGAAATTGCCTAGTTTAATTAAAATTTAGAATTAATCGTGGAAATCAGCCAATACACATGACGAGCAACTTTTGTGAAGACAAAATCATTTATTTGATTTATGTTATTCAAAACAATGGAAACTTTTTGTAAATGTTCGTCGACAAGTGCTGGAAGAGGATGTATCATATATTACTACTTGATAGTCATTAAATATTATCCGTTTGTGACTATACAGTGGATTCTGCCTCATTACACTTCTGTTGCTTGTTTTAAAGGTCATCTTACAGACAATTTTAGGAATTCAAAGAACAAATTTAAAAAAGAAATTGGTGTATAATTTACAATAACAGTAATTATCTAAACATTAATTACATCACACTTGAATCTCGCTGGAGCTGGATGAGGCATGTGATATAATTCCCTTTTGTTATCTCCTTGACACAAGAAAATATTGTTTAATCCTCAGTGATGGTTGGATTTATTTAGATTTAACAAATCATAATGTAACTGCATTTGCAAAGAACACAAACAATAGAAGAGTGCCCGGTCATGTGATTTCTCTGTGATAGTGTTATGTATCTTTTATTACTGTCTATTCAACCTTTCCTTCCAAAATCAACTTTATTATTTATTCAGCAAGGCAGTTCACATGCCATTTCTGTTTGGCAGTTTATCACTTGTGTCATAGAGCTTGTTTGTATTCATTTTTCTATCAATGGCATTTGAGTCTTAAAATAGTAATCAGCATTTAACAGCATACAGCTTTCAAGAAAATGTATATATTTTTTGGGAGGGGGAGAGGAAAGAGGCAGAAAAGCTGCATAGTTAGAATAATCTCGTGGGCAAGTGACACAATTATGTTATTCGATGGGTTGTACATCATGGCAATGTGCCTCGGCAAATTAATTTTAAAAAGTGTTTGCTAAATATTTTCACCTCGATAATGAACCTTTGAAATCTGCTTTATTGTTTAGGTAATTGGCTCTTTCTTAGCACAGAGAGAGAGAGAGGTGCCCCGATCAATTTTCAGGCCAAGAAGTGAAAGAATGGGTTCCTGCGCTAACGATTGCCTCCAAAGTGCACTTAGCAGCGTTGTGGATGTGTTAATTGAAGCGGGATCCCCACGGAGAAATTCAGCATGCTGCTAATGTGGATCTAATGAACCAGCTGCTCCCTGGGTTTGCAGCTAGGCCCTGAGAGGGGAAGGAGTTTACTTTGAGGATGGCTGGTGTGAGAGGAGCAAGGAGGGCAAGCCACTTCACTGATGCAGAGCTGGCAACCCTTTTACAGGGTGTAGAGGGCAGGAGGAGACTGCTGTATCCAGACGTGGGGAGACCAACTCGGCGGGTCTTGACTAATGCATGGAGGGAGATAGCAGAGGAGGGCTCAGGCACCTCATTCATCAGAGGACTCCCATGCAGTGCAGGAAACGATTCCATTACATCATCTGACTTATGAAAGTGAGTACCTCTTCCAGCAACTGCTGACCTTGCATCTGCGAGCCTCAACATTCTCTTATTTCCCATACTCACTATTTCGTAACTCAAGCAGCATTTCATTGTTCATGCCTCTATACATATATGTGTGTGTTCACGCAATGGAGGCTCCCTTTCATCTCAGACTTACAGTTGCATATCAGGGACAAACACTTGTGCACTCATTTCTGATGCGTCATTGGAGTGGTACTCACCAACCATTCTTTCTTTTGCAGGCCAAATTGGCTCACAATAGAGCTGAGCAAAGGAGGACCGATGGTGGCGAGGTGGACACACAGGTCCTCACACCTCTGGAGGAGAAGGCTGAGGCGCTGGTCAGCGGACATAGTGCGTTCCCTGTGGGCCAGTGCAATGATGGCACTGATTTGGGTTAGTGAAGGCCCTCTAAAGCACTCTCTCCTTGAATGAGCCAGCATCTATTGTGCCTTTCCTTCATGGAAGTCTGCTAGTTGCATCCTCCATGCCTTCATCCCCCACCTCCCCCTCACGGCAGTCCTTCTCCCATCTCTGCTTGCAGATGACACGTCTCCTGTTGGCTGCGGTACTGGCAATGCCGATGTGGGCAGCATGGGTAAGTGAGGCCGTCCTTGAATGAGCTTTCTGCTTGAATGCACCAGCACCTACTGTGCCTTTGCTTCTGGAAGTCTGCTATTTGTAGGCTCCATGCGTCAATCCCCCACCTCCCCCTTACAGCAGCCCTTCTCCCATTTATACTTGCAGATGACAGACCGAGTGGCCAGTCGCCAGTGACGAGAGACGTCGCACACCAGCTGAAGGCCTGCATCACACCCTTCTTGACATAAGCCCTGAAATCTCAGGTCGCAGCAGTGAGAACATTGAGGTTCAAGCCTTGCTGAACATATCCTCAACACTCTCTGGTTTGGGGATGCCACTGAGGAGGAAGAGGAAGAGAACACTGATGGTACCAACGCATCACTGCTTCCACCCACACGCGCCAGCTCAGATACTGGGAGCACGCGGTCCGATCTAGTTCAGACAGTACAGGGATCTGCACTGGTTGTTGCACCGGGGCCTAGCGAGCTGCACCATGGTGACGGGGATAGGCAACCTCAGGTGTCACCTCTCTGGGTGCGGGGGCGGGGGGGCGGCGAGTCCGCACCGGAGTTCTGCCAACGAGGACTCAGATGATGTCATCGATGTAGCGGCATACGAAAGAAGGGTGGAGATCATGCATTCCCAGATGTTGGGGGCACTGACAAGGGTGCCGAAGAGGCTGTCGGAATTGATGAGGCACGTGAAGGAGTCCGCCTCCCGCATAGTCAACAGCTCTGCGCATACCATGGAGCCCATAATTGCTAGTGTGCAGGCGATGGTGGACTCCCAGAGTGACCGTGTAGATCTAGCTGTGATGCTGAAACTTGCAGGTGATGTGGCAACTGCCATTTCAGCGCAGGCGCAAGGGAATGAGCGCATCGGTGCTGGACTGGAGAGGATGGCCCTGGAAGCTCAGAATGCTCTTATACACTCTGGGAAACAGGCCATGGAGCGTCAAACTGCTGCCATGTCTGCTGGTTTTCAAACTCTGGCTGCTCTCATGCAGTCTCTGCTCGATGCCACCCGACATCTCAGTATTGCATTCGCGGCTGGGTCAGCCACGGGGGACCTTCCAGTGTCGCGCCACACCACCAACCTGAACTCCCTCAGCTTGGTGGTGGAGGTATTGTGCCGCCCCCGGTGAGTGACTCAGGCTCCTCGGAGCAGGATCCTGATGAGCTGCTCTCTCAGGATCACAACATTCCTGGCCCCAGATCTGCCACTCCACCAGTGCCTCCACTCATGGCCTCACCCGAGCCAAGCCAGACTGAACCCTCCCCAGAGGGTGCTGCCCAGTCTGCACCTGGCCCTTCAGACCCAAAGTTGTTCGCGGGCATCCGACAAGGACATCTGTAGCTTCTACGCAACAACCTCTTATGTTGTTGTGTAGAAGCCTTCCCAGACCCATGATGCATCCACAGGGAAAACACTTGGGTGTAGTATTAGGAGAGGCACGCGTAAGAGGTGTTATGAGGACATGCACAGGGGTACAAAATGATTATTTGTGTTAGTTTCTGGTAGATTTTTTGTTTCTGTTGTATTTTTGCACTGACTTGCATTATTTGTTCAATCTTTATTTTAGGCACATGTATCTGGCCAGGTCTTTCATTTGGGAGTGGGCAATTCTGTGTGAAGGCAATCATTGGGATGGCCATGGAAAGTGGGAGCTGAAGGGGCATGTGTGGATGAGATTATCAGACGTAGCTGCACCTCCCTTGCAGGGTTGCGATAGGGATGATGCCTCATGGCTGGGTGGCGACGAGGATCCTCCTCCTCGACCTCCTGTGTCTCCTCGACCTCCTGTGCCTCCTCATCAGGTGGTACTGCTGGCTCAACCTCCAGCTGCTGACCCCTCATGAGGATCAGGTTGTGCAGCATAGACATAGAAACAAAGAAACATAGAAAGTAGGTGCAGGAGTAGGCCATTCGGCCCTTCGAGCCTGCACCACCATTCAATATGATCATGGCTGATCATGCAACTTCAGTACCACATTCCTGCTTTCTCTCCATACCCCTTGATCCCTTTAGCCAAAAGGGCCACATCTAACTCCCTTTTGAATATATCTAATGAACTGGCCTCAATAACTTTCTGTGGTGGAGAATTCCACAGGTTCACAACTCTCTGAGTGAAGAAGTTTCTTCTCATCTCGGTCCTAAATGGCTTACCCCTTATCCTTAGACTGTGACCCCTGGTTGTGGACTTCCCCAACATCGGGAACATTCTTCCTGCATCAAACTGTCCAATCCCGTCAAAATTTTATGTTTCTATGAGATCCCCTCTCAATCTTCTAAATTCCAGTGAATTTCAGCCTAGTCGATCCAATCTTTCTTCATATGTCAGTCCTACCATCCCGGGAATCAGTCTGGTGAACCTTCGCTGCACTCCCTCAATAGCAAGAATATCCTTCCTCAGATTAGGAGACCAAAACTGCACACAATACTCAAGGTGTGGCCTCCCCAAGGCCCTGTGCAACTGCAGTAAGACCTCCCTGCTCCTATACTCAAGTCCCCTCGCTATGAAGGCCAGCATGACATTTGCTTTCTTTACTGCTTGTTGTACCTGCATCTCTACCTTCAATGACTGATGTACCATGACACCCAGGTCTCGTTGCACCTCCCCTTTAAATAATCTGTCACCATTCAGATAATAATCTGCCTTCCTGTTTTTGCCACCAGCATACAGCACATCACCACAAATATGATGACCCGTTCATGAGAGTACTGCAAGGCGCCACCAGATGGGTCCAGGTAACGGAACCTCTGCTTGAGGATACCGATGCACTGCTCGATGATGCACTTGGTGCCAGAATGAGCATCACTGTATGCATGTTTTGCCGCTATCCTGGAGTTCCGCAGTGGAATGACCAGCCAGTTGGACACGGATATCCCTTGTTGCCAAGCAACCAACCACAATCCTGATTTGGGCCGGTGAAGAGGGCGGGCACACTTGTCTGGCACAGAATGAATGAATCATGGCTGCTGCCTAGGTACCTCGCATTAGCTGCCAGGATCCGACGCTGGTAGTCACACTCAAGCTGCATATTGAGGTAGTGGAACCCCTTGCGCTTGACAAAGATCTCGGGGTCGTGTTGCGGCGCCCTTAGCCCAACGAGTGTGCAGTCAATCGCACCCTGCGCCCTGGGGAACCCTGCATGCAGGCAAATCCAGCCTGCCGCTCCACCGGCTAACAACCAGGGCCCTGAAATTCTTTCTAGTGATGAGCCCAGCTGGGTTTACTGGGTGAGTGGGAGGGCACTTTTGTTGCATTGGGCAAATGGGTGCAAGCATCACAACAGGTGCATTTCCAGCACCTGGGTGCCCCAGGCAGTCTGGGGAAAGGGTTGCTGAGGCTTCCTCTCTGCCCTTTGATTAAGGGACTGATCAAGTTATAAAACATTTTTAAGTGGCCTTCATGGGGGTCTAGCATGGACCCCCACCGTGAGGCTAACTTCCTCCTCAGACACTATTGTGCTTTAAAATATTCAACTGACTCAGGCAAGTGCGAACTCCATCAAAAGCAATCTCCACCCCTGGTACCACCTCACTGACAACATTTGCCTTGTGAGGAGCAGTTGGGGGGTTCCACGCCTTACAAGGTATGTTGGAAATTTCCAGGAATGGTGCAACTAGTCTCTGTCTGCCTTTTTACGATGGGTTCAACTGATTGTCTGCCAGAGGTATGATGGGAGACGGACAGAACACAGGTAGTTTTCTGGGAATTAATTCATTGAGCAATGACTTGTATGTTGGCACAATAGTGGAGTTTATTGCCACTCAAGTGTGCGATACTGTTAATGAAAGGTGCCAAGTGGAGACCAGCTGCTTCCTCACAGGCTGTTCTCACACGATTCACAGTGGCCATTTGTAAAGCATTACTGGCACAGAGCTGAAGGGAAGTGAAATGTACCCTCTCCCACCTGGAATGGTGCATGGGATAGGAGAGATGAAGACGGGATAAAATTAAAAGAATTAAAGTATTGTAATTTTTAAAAAAGAGATACATGCCATTAAATGTAGTATTTTACGAGAAATTGAATCCAAGTTTAATTTTGGGGGGATTTAATTCCAACGTTTATAGGCCCTTATAGGTGCTGCCCATTGCAAGATCTGTCATTGCATCGACATGCATCAAGTTTCAACTGATCTTAATGTGTAAATTTGAAGATCGCGATGATTCAAATAGACTTTAAACCTCATTCCTCAAAAAACATCTGAGTGTTACATCAAACAATTAAATCAGATCATTATTAAAGACTTTAGGCTAGGAAATTTCTTGAAGCTTTTCTTGCTCCAATTCCGTAACTGTACCGGAAGTGGGATGGAAACCCTCCATTTCCACAAACCCCATCTCCAGTGAATCAGTGCAGTGGGAGCAGCTCTGAATAAGAACCTGGCCTGAAACATATATTCCTATATTTATATGTATATATATATTCTAGTTTACTGTGGCAGCTTGTTTATAATGGATTTCTGCCCAATGTTGATTGAGAAACACAACATAATGCAGCAGACAAAATAGATACAATAAACACCAACATCTTTATCACTCCTAATTCCCTAGTTGAAACCAATGTTGTTTCATAACACAGTTTAATCTCATATTTGAAATTTGTGAGGCTGACCACAAATTGAGGACATTTCCTGGTATCATCTACCTGTATGTGAAATAAATCTTCTCAGTTCTTTGGAGACAAGCAGTTTATCCTTATAAATAAAGAACTTGCATTTGTATAGCACCTTTCATGACCTCAGGACTTCCCAAGTACCGTGTGAAATACTGCTAGTGTCTAATAGAGCACGTATTCACTAGTTGTCATCTTTCAAAATTACATAGATTCGAAAAGGTTCTTGTGGATTGGAAGATAGTAAATGTTACCCTGCTATTTAAGAAAGGAGGGAGAGAGCAAATGGGGTACTATAGACCAGTTAGCCTGACAATAGCAGGGAAAACATTAGAATCTATTATTAAGGACATGGGAAAGAGCAATTAGAAAATAATAAAAGATTGGGCAGAGTCAACACAACTTATGAAAAGGGAAATCATGCTTGACAAATCTGTTAGAGTTTTTTGAGGTTGTAACTAATAGAATAGATAAGGGGGAACCAGTGGATGTGGTATATTTGGATTTTCAGAAGGCATTCGATAAGGTGCCACACAAGAGGTTAATAAAATTAGGGTTCATGGGATTGGGGTTATATGCTAGCATGGATTGAGGATTGGACAGAAAACAGAGAGTAGGAATAAACGGGTAATTTTGGGTTGGCAGACTGCAACCAGTGGGGTACCACAAGGATCGTGCTTGGACCCCAGCTATTCACAATCTATATCAATGATTTGGATGAGGGGACCAAATGTAATAAGGCAAGTTTATGATGATACAAAACTAGGTGGGGATCTAAGTTGTGAGGAGGATGCAAATAGATTTCAAGGGGATATAGACAGGCTAAGTGAGTGGGCAAAACACAGCAAATGGAATATAACATGGAGAAATGTGGTAGGAAAAATAGGAAAACAGAGTGGGGCCGAACTTGCCCCTTTCAATAAGAGCTGTGGCAGCCGTGGGTCAGTATGGGCTGACCACCTAGTCGGCACGGATTGTCCGATGCTCGCGACATTGCCCTCTGTGATTTTTCTGGCGGTGTACGTCACTGCCCCGCTCCCCCCACTTTCGCCCTGCTCTTGCGTATGTATTAGTAACAACGTAATCAAAGCGCGCACCGGCTCGGCCCCGCCCCAGAAGCCAAATTGCCCTGAAATCAGCTTCTGACCACTTGTTGGGGCCAATGACCGGATTTTGGGCCGGTGCACACTGTGGGATGAAGACCGCCAGCGGTAGTTAAAGGCGCAGTGCAGCTCCCACCATTGTTGTTGGCCAGATTTTTTTTGAGGCTTACAAGCATTGAAAGTTGCGTTAGTGAGAATGGATTTGGACATTACTGGGCTAGCCTCTTCATAGTCAGCAACAGAGAACGCTGAATGAAGAGGTTGTTCTTGAATAGGTTTAAAAAATGGCTCAGTGCTGGCATCATGCGCGGCAGGGAGGTTCAAGGAGAAGGCAGTGCCGGCTACAATGGACGGCGAGGCAGCAGCCAAGGGATGCAACTTGCGTCAGTAAGATGGAGAAGGCCATGGAGATGGCGTCAGAGCACAAAATAGAGAGGTGCACCAGGAAAGACCTCAAGAAGGGCCTACCGCCAGGAGGAGGATCAGGGATGCAGACCCCCAGTACCACAGAGTGAGGCAGATGGAGAGGAGACAGCATGCACAGGATGCGACCACCATGATGCAGAGGGTGAGGACAAACATGAGCAGGAGGGAGAAGGCAGCTGTGAAAGGAAGATGTCTACACAGACATGCTGGCAGAAGGTCCTATCGTCAAAGGGTGTACAGACATCTGTTCTCCTACATGGACCTCACTGATGACCAGTGTCTCCGGAGACTGAGATTCCACAAAGACGTCGTCACGGAGCTGTGCAATCTGCTGCAGCCAGACCTGCAGCCTTAAACAAGATTGAGGACAGCTCTGTCAGTGGCATCAAAGGTCACCATCGCCCTGTATTTCTAGCCCTGTATTTCTATGCGACTGGATCTTTTCAAGTTGCAACAACAGACATATCTAACATCACAATTCACCGTGCATTGCTCCATCCATCAGGTCGCAGATACTCTGTATATCATCATCACAGGCAGTCCCTCGAAAGCGAGGAAGACTTGCTTACACTCTAAAAGTGAGTTCTCAGGTGACTGTACAGTTCAATACAGGAATTATAGTCTCTGTCACAGGTGGGACAGACAGTTGTTGAAGGAAAGGGAGGGTGGGACTGGTTTGCCGCATGCTCTTTCCGCTGCCTGTGCTTGTTTTCTGCATGCTCTGGCGATGAGACTCGAGGTGCTCAGCGCCCTCCCAATGCTCTTCCTCCACTTAGGGTGGTCTCTGGCCAGGGATTCCCAGGTGTCGGTGGGGATGTTGCATTTTATCAAGGAGGCTTTGAGAATGTCCACCTGGGGGTCAGTTGCTGTGTAGGAGTTCTGAGTAGAGTGCTTGCTTTGGGAGTCTTGTGTCAGGCATGCGAACAATGTGGCCCGCCCAACGGAGCTGGTCGAGTGTGGTCAGTGCTTCGATGCTGGGGATGTTGGCCTGGTCGAGAACACTGACGTTGGTGCGTCAATCCTCCCAGGGAATTTGCAGGCTCTTGCGGAGACATCGTTGGTGGAGGGACTACATATCCTTTCTAATGAACAGGGAGAAGCAGTTAGAGTGCCAGACTGGATTCATAAGGATAGCGGGCTTCCCCAGGGTACAGGGCACCATGTACTGCATTGACATCGCCTTGAGGGTGCCACAGAACAATCCCAAGGTGTTCCATAATCCCAAGGGATTCCACTCCCTCAATGTCCAGCTGGTGTGCGACCACAGCTGCAAAATCATGGCAGGTGATGCTCGCTATCCTGACAGCTTTCATTCTGCGGCACACCAGTGTGCCTGGCGTGTTTGTTGGCCCAAACCAAGATTGCGGCTGGTTCCTTGGAGACAAGGGCTACCCACTGTGCACTTGGCTGCTGACTCCCCTTGCAACCCCAGGAATGCTGCACAGAAATCGTACAATGACTCTCATTCAGCCACCAGTTGCATCATTGAGCAGACCACCGGAAGCTTTAAACCGAGGTTCTGTTGCCTGGATCGCTCAGGAGGAGTGTTGCAGTACTTGGCTGAGCGGGTCTCCCTATTTTTTGTCGTCTGCTGCATGCTTCACAACCTGGCAATCATGAGGGCACAACCATTGGAGGATGAGGCAGCAGTACCACCTGAGCAGGAGGAGGAGGCGCAGGAGGAGGAGGAGGAGGCACAGGAGGAGGACCAGGATGCAGGTCGGCAGCCACGCAGGAGGTGGCATCGCGTTCTGGACCCTGCAAGGGAAGTGCAAAACCGTCTCAATGCTAAGTGTTTCCAATGAGTTGATCCTTCATCTGTGCATCACCATGTCCTTTCACACATCATTCCCCACAGTGAAATGAGAGATCTGCACAGATATTCAAACCCCAAATAAAGATTTATTACACAAGAAATAATGGTGCAAAAAAACATCCACATTAACAATTCTCACCCTTGTGCCGTTCCTTATAACCCCTCCTTATTCTACAACTACACCGCAGTGTCTCCCCTGTGGCTGCATCATGGCTCTGGGAAGGTTGCTGTGTTTCAGCTGTAGAAGCTACAAATGTCCTTCTAATTCTAGGATGCCCTCAACCAGTTCTGGCTGTGGAAGGGCAGACACAGTCTCAATGCCACTAGACACGACATCAGTAAGATGTTCCGTGTCCTGTTGCCTAGAGTGCATGAGAGCATTCTGAGCTTCCAGGCCAGCGGCCATTCTCTCCAGTACAGCACTGAGACATTGGGTCCTTTCCGCCTGTGCTGTAATGGCTGCAGCCACATCGCCCACGACACATGTCATCACAGCTGGATCCGCACAGTCACTCTGAGTCCACCATCGTCTGCACATTGGCAATGATGGGGTCCATGGTGTGCGTAGAGCTGTCCACAATGCGGGAGGCAGATTCCTCCACACTCCTGTCTGCTTGCGCAAGGCTCTCGGATACCTTTGCCATTGCCCCCAACATCTGCAAATGCATGGCCTCCACCCTTGTTTCATAAGCCACCATATCAATAGGCTCATCTGAGTCTTCTCCAGTAGAACTCGTTTGCGGACTCGTCCTTTGGAGAGTCCTTCACCATGCTGCAGCCTGCTAGGCCCCAGTGCATCACGCAGTGCAGACCCGTCTCCTAAATCTCTTCTTCCAAACAGTTATGTGACACCTTGGCCTGCAAAGCAAAGAAGGCTTGCTGAGTAGCAGTGTCATGAGGCCTTGGCAATTAGTGCAAGTGTAGGTCCATTACATGCAGGTGTAACTCTCACATGACAAGGACCCTCAATGTGAGTATACACACATAGATATAAATGCTCAGCAATCAAATGGTGCTTCAGTGACTATATAGTGAAGGTGGGAAATAAGAGAAGGTGAAGGAGAGGCTCAGGGATGGAAGGTGAGGAGTTGGGGGAACATGTCCTCACTTTCATCAGTCGAACGATGTTGTTAAATGCCTTTTGCAGCATTGGGAGCTATCTCTCCCCAGCCATTCACAAACACATCCACATTACTGGGTCTTCCTGAGTCTGGATACAATACGTGCCTCCTTCCCTCCACAGCTTGGATGAGGATTTCAATTTCTACATCGGAGAAGTGGCTGGCCCTCCTTGAAGCTCTTGCATTAGCCATTCTGTCAGAAGCACCAAAGGCAAACTCAATGTTCAGGACCTAGCTGCAAAACCTGCCCTTTAAGAAGGCCAGGAAGCAGCTGCCTCATTATCACTCAATGGGAATTTCTCGGCCTATTCGGTCAGTCCGCCTCCACACCGTTACAAAGAGCCCATTACCGCCAGCAACACTGCCCCTCTCCATTTTTTTCCCTCAATGTCCCGAATTTCTCTCCAATGTTCGCCCCATCCAATGGGGTGGTAATGCACACAAAAAATCGGTATGTGTGCCCTGTTTCGAGAGGAGGTCAATTTTGGCCCCAGTATTTTTTTAAATGGTGAGAGATTGGGAACTGTTGATTCAGAGGGACCTGGGTGTCCTTATACACGAATCACTGAAAGTACAGTAAGCAATTAAGAAAGCAAATGGTATGTTGGCCTTTATTACAAGAGGATTTGAGTATAAAAGTAAAGACATCTTCTACAATTATATAGGGCCTTGCTGAGACCATACCTAGAGTATTGTGTACAGTTTTGGGGGCTGAAATTGCCTACCCCTGAAACGAGATGCACCTATCATTTTCGATGTGTTCTGCCCGCCCCAATGCATGGGGCTGCCAAGCCATTGAAATTCAGCAGTTCAGGATTTTTTCAAGGACAAATAGCCTCATGATGGGGGCGGGCAGGGGTGGAGTGACCAACGCTGCTAGGCATAAGCTGATGACGTCATCGCTCTGGCGCGTCACAATGTCTCTCCCCTTCAGTTAAAGGGGAGGGCTGCAGCGAACACGGCAGCCAATTTAGTGGCAGACACTGGGCCACTAGGGAGGTTTTCATTTGGGTGCGCTGCCTGTTGGCGGCCTGGCCGAACCCATGGCCACCATTGTCGGGCTGACATGGCAGTCAGCCCAACAATTAAAATAAAATGGCGACCGTGGCAGTGTGCCCTCCCCTTTAAGGGCGGACATGCCGCCAGCCACAAGAAGGTTCCCACTGGGAAAAGCTGTTGGGGGCACCGACCGGTGGCCTAACCGCTCCTGCGGGGCAATTCCTCACACAGGGCATAAACGGGGTTGCCACTAGTCGACGGGGTGGCAACACTGGTGCAGCGTAGACGTTCTTCGTAGGGAAAATCCATGAGGGCAATTTTCAAAATGGCGGCCTCTCTGTTCCGACCGTGCGGTGAGTGCTGACTGACCTGTGGCCGCCACTTTTAGGTGGCCACGGCTCATATTGAATGGGGCCATTTCGGCCCCATTGTTGTTTATTTGCTGCCAACTCACTATTATGAGGACAGCAAGGCAGGCTGTGGGGGAGGGTTGGGGGATGTGGGGGGGAAGGGGGGCTGCTGTTGTACAAACCTGATAATATATAAGATAATAAGAAAATAGATCTCCTATAAAGGTTAATTTGTAAAGAGGAAAATTCACCATTGGGATAGACTTTGACTTTTCGTTTACAAACCAGCGGAGCCACTGTGACTTTGAGGCCCTGGCCTCAATTGAATCTGACTGGCGAGGTAACAACCTGGTGTCCTGA
Source organism: Pristiophorus japonicus (assembly GCF_044704955.1). Lineage (NCBI taxonomy): Eukaryota > Metazoa > Chordata > Chondrichthyes > Pristiophoridae > Pristiophorus > Pristiophorus japonicus. Next base: position 81,223,725 of record NC_091985.1, read on the forward strand.
GGCAAATCGGCAGTTTTAGGTTACATGAATGTCGGCCTCCTGGGATGTCTGCGACAGTTGGAGTGGGAGACAAGACTGTTACGTCTCAAATAAAGCAATGTGACTGAGTACTGTAGACTTGAGTAAGTGTGACCTTAGTCTCTTTATTCTGACTCCAGAGTCCTGGCACAGCATGGGAGGCCTGCTTATATGCCGTGCTCCCAAGGGATAGTGGGCTCCCTTGGGACTCCAACAGATGTGCCCTCTGGTGGTGGTAGAATGCTGGTTACAAGGTGTTGCATACATAACATCACTTCCCCGCGCCCCCCCCCCCCCCAAAGTCAATAATACACTTATTTACAGGGTGAGACGATCTGGGGCTTTCCGCTCCCTAGTCTATCGTCTCGGTACAAACACAGGTGAGTTGGTTGGGCCTTCGCTGGGCTGCTGCGCAGCTGGTCTTGCTGGGCTGCTGGGGATGATGAGTTCAGCTTCGTGGTCAACCGTGATGTCGGTTGCCACTTGTGTGTATCGGAGGGTCGAAGTTGGTAGTGTCCCCTTCAGGTTGCTCGTGGCTGTCTGTGAATCGCAGTTTGGTTTGGTCCAAATGCTTTCTGCCAGTTAGTCCATTTGCAAATTTGACCTCAAAACACCCTATTCCCTTATTTGGCTAGAACAGTGCCAACAAGCCATTTGGGACATGTCCATAGTTGAGTATAAATACAGGGTTATTGAGTTCAATATTGTGTGACAAATTTGCGCGATCATGGTACATGCTTTGTTGATGCTGCCTGCCCTCGACATGATTATGGAGATCAGGGTGGACTAGAGAGAGCCTTGTTTTGAGTGCCTTTTTCATGGGCAGTTCGGCAGGGGGAACCCCGATGAGTGAGTGGGGTCTGGTGCAGTAGCTGAGCAGGACTCGGGACAGACGGGTCTGCAGGGAGCCTTCTGACACATGTTTCAAGCTTTGCTTGATGGTTTGGATTACCCGTTCTGCTTGGCCATTAGATGCGGGCTTGAACGGATCAGATGTGACGTGCTTGATTCCATTGCAGGTCATGAATTCCTTGAATTCAGCGCTGGTGAAACACTGCCATTGTCGCTGACAAGGACATCAGGCAGGCCATGCATGGTAAACATGGCTCGTAGGCTTTCGATGGTGGCAGTGGACATGCCTACAGACATTATTACACATTCAATCCATTTTGTCCCTCCTGTGAAGATCAAGGATCTTTTCACTGCCCAATGTGTGGCGAGGAGATGTCTCTCACAGTTGGAGTACCCCTTCTCTACATCTGTGAGGATCCTTGAGGAGTAAACCACCGGCCTCAGCTGGCACTGAGCTCAAACTGTCCCCGCTGGCTGCCATCTCCAGGAAAAACTCCTTTCCTACATCTATCGCTCCTAAGGCTGACGCGGTCTGCAAGTCCTTCTTGAGCTGATTAAATGCTGCCTCACAACCCTCATCCCAGTCCCACTCTACACCCTTGTGTAGGAGCCTGAGCAGAGGGGCTGCGGTGACTGCATAATCCTCAATGAAGTCTCTGCAGTACCCGGTGAGCCCTGTCACTGTGTTGGGGGCTGGTAACTCCTGTAATGCCCCCCTTCTAGCCTTGTCTATGGCCCTTTCCCCAGCGTGCACAGTCAGCCCCAGGAATTTGACTCCCTTTTGGCCGATCTGTGCCTTCTTGGGGTTTACTTTAAACCCTTCTTCTTTTAGCAGCTCCAGCAGCTCGGCCAGCAGTGGGCCATGCTCCTCCCCCTGATTGGTGAACAGGAGCAGGTCATCCACATACTGCACCAACTGCTGGGGTCTGCTAAAGCCCTTTAAACAGTTCGCCATACATTGGTGAAAAATGCTGGGACTATTGTAGAAGCCCTGGTGAAGACAGTTCCACGTGTATTGTTGGCCCTTAAAGGTAAAGGCGAACTTGTACTGGTCCTCCCGTTTTAAAGGAATGGACCAGAACCCATTTGAAATGTCCAGCACCATGAAAGTGGATGCTGGAATACTCCCTATGAGATCTGCTACGGCTGCTACAGTGGATGCACAGGCAGGGATATTCTTATTTAGTACTCGATAGTCCACGGTGGCCCTTCATGAGTTGTCCGGTTTCTTAACCGGCCACAGTGGAGAGTTCACATGGGTTGCTATCGGTCTTAACACCCCTTGCTCTACCAGTGATCCCAGCGCCGTTGTCAGGTCTGCCTCTGCCTCCCTGGGGAAGTTATATTGCTTTTGTGGTCGGGTCATGGGGTCCCCTACTATACTAACTTCCACCCCCGTTACCCTACCACAGTCATGTTTGTGGGTGGCAAATGCTGCAAGGTGTGCCCGTACATATGCCTGGTACTCCACTGGGGTGTTACTGACCAGTAATTCCAAGTCATAATCCTCCTTTGGCTTCACGGTACACAATGTTCCCTTGGCCCCTTTTTCTGGGATCACCGCCACCTCACCTTCCCTGTCAGTCATTATGGCTCCCCAGAGACAGTGATTCCTGAGATCCACTCGGATCTGGTGGCTAATGATAAAATCAGCCCCCAGGATCCCTTTTCCCTTCTGCTCCCATTTCATCAGGACACACTTCCATTTGGTTTTGAGTGTCCCTAACTGAATGGTGAGCGGGATGGAAAACGAACCAGTTTGCTCATTGCCTGTGAACCCCACTAGACTGTACGGGACCCCATTCGATAGAGGTGAGGTAGCTGGGTTATCTGCATATACAAGGGTGCTGGAAGCACAAGTATCTAGCAGATAGGTCCCTTTCACTTTCTCCACCTCCATCGTAACGCACGATCTCTTCCAGGCATCGTACTCTAGGGAACACAGGTACACAGGCTGCGCTGGCTCTAGTCATGCATCTGGGTGGGTTGGAGCAGAGGGTTTTACCGTACCGGCTACTGCACCAGTTGCGATAGCTACAGCTCCCTGTCCGTTTATGAGTGTCTGTAGGGCGGCTACGAGTGTCTCATATGAGTCGGGTGTTCCTGCCCCAGCCTTACGGGCTGGGGCTGAAGTGACCTTTCCCTTAGTCTCTTTCTATGGGTTCCTACAGTCCTTCTTCCAGTGCCCACTTTTCCCACACCCAAAACACTCGCCCCCTTTGTGGGGAGGGTTCCCACCTTCCTGATACCACTCTCTCTTGCCTTGGCTGGGTTTAATCTCATGAACCCTCCCTTTAGAGGAGGACTCCTCTGTCCCTCTACCGTTCCGGTAAGCCAGTGTCAACTGTCTGACCACTGTCTCCTCGGTGGTTCTGGGATCTCTTGGATCGAACCAGACCTCGGCTTTTGCCTTTACTCCAGGTAAGCTGTTTGCCACCAGGCTGCGGAGCCAGTGAGCCAGCTCGTTAGGGTTCAGGTGGGCCCGGTCAAGAACCCTACTACAAGCCCTTTCGTAGACCGGCCACAACCTGTCGGCGAAAGCCTGTGAAGTCTCCCCATAGAGCTACACTGTTTTCTCCGCTCGGGAGAAAGGACTCCCGTCGTTCATACCCATGGCCTCTAGAACCTCCTCCTTAACCGTAGCGTACGTGTTTTGCCCCTTTCTGCTGTCTGCAGAGGGAATGGCAGAGTTTGGTGTCTAGCGAGAAGAGCAACAGCTTAGCCTGCTCTGAATCATCGCACCCGTTAATATCCCCTGTGTGTTCCACTTCCAGGAAGTGTACCGAGGGATCCCCCTGTTGGGTGAGCTTATTTAGATGGCCTATCATAGCCCTCAGTTTTTGGGTGTCGTGGGGGACTACGAAGTTGCTTTCTAGGGGTCCTGCTGCCCCATTGGCATCAGGCGGGTCAAACTTCTGCTGCCGGACCGGGTGCATTGGCCCTGGTTCCGGCCCTTCTTGTATTGGCTCGCCCGCTTCCCCCTGCTGCCAAGCCGAGTTAAAACTCAGGGCTGCCGGTGTTGGTAGTTCGCAATCCTTGCCTGCCCCGCACTCTGGCTGATACCTCTGCTGCCCAGGGCCATTCCTGGGGGCTGCAGGCGGTGACTGAGGGCTTTCTCCTTGCCCAACCAGGTGTTCCTGGGCTAAACCCGAGTTTATCAGGCACACCATGCCTTTAGCCCGGGATAGTGCAAGGTTTGGCTTTGGATCTGCTGCTGGCAGGGGCCGTGGTCTCCTGCCTCAAATTCCCTGGTACTGGCTACCTTATAGGCTACCTGAATGTCTCTCACCCTCTCCCCGTACTCTTTAACTTGCTTGGCGAGGCAGGAATTCTCTTCCCGCAATGCCAGTTCGCTGTTCTTGGCTACAATAATCTGACACTGTAAAAGGTCCAATTGGGTTTTGTGCCTTTCTTTAGTGAGCTCTCTACTTTCCTTTAACTGTCCCACCTCTGTCCACAGCCTTTCCCCAACTGTGGCCCTTGCGCTGGACCTCTCTTCTGCCTGTCTCAATACTCCCTTTAATTTCTCATTCTCCTCATCTAGAAGCCGGATCTGTTGCTGAAGGCAAATTAGCCAAATGGCCTTCTCTATCGACTTTTTATGGTCCTTGCTCTCGGTCCATTGAGCTGCAGCATCTTCTGGACGCTCAGCATACAATAGATCGAGTACCCATTCTTTAGCCACATTTACCCTCTTAAACACATACGAGGAAATTCCCTCTTCCATTTTGCTTCATTTCCTGAAACCAGTCTCTCTCTTATCACGTCCCTTGTACCAGTGTCCCATCTGGATCGCCATGTATAAGGGGTGGTTTGCAGGGGGTCAGCTTTCCCTTCTGACCTTATATGAGCGGTTCCGAATCGTTCCCACACCCTTGGTTCTAGACACTGGAATTATGAAGGGACTGTGACAGACTTGGACAGACAATCGGTTTCAAGGTAGGAAGCAGGTATGGCTTTATTGTGTTAAAAAAAGAAGTAAAAGGCACACCTTCAATAACACACACAGACCAATACACACTGTGGGGTACAACACATTGAATAAAATGTCAAATTACAGCCTGTGGGGAAAAGAATACAGCATAAACTCTAAATGGGGTAAAGAGGAGAATGCAGATACATTTACACAAGTTATCCCAGCCTCCCCCCTCCCAATTCCCCATACTAACTAAGTTATAGCTCTGAGGGTTCAGGGGCTATGCTCACCAATCCCTTTAGACAGTTGCCGGTGAATCACGGTTTCGGGGTTCGCTGCACTTGGCCTTCTAGGCGAGCCGCACCCCGGATGGAGGAGAGGACTTCAGACTGCGTAGTCTTCGGTTGGGGTGCGTCCGTTGATGCGCTAAGTTGCGTTTTGGATGTATGGAATAAGTACCCACTTTTTTTGGTTTTAGTTAGTCCTTTTAGGTAATTTCTCACCCATTGGCCGTTCAGAAGTAGATTGTAGAGTGGAAATAAATGTTGATTCTTCGGTTTTTGCTGAGTTGGTTTTGGTTGGTCGTTTCGCTGGTTGTGGTAGCCCGGGTTGTCAATTTGGTTGCTGACAACCTTCCGTTTCGTGGGCCTCGTGCTCGGTTGGTCCTTGACGATTTCTTGTAGTTTCCTTCACTACTCCATTTCTTCACTCCCCAGCTCCGGCTGCTTGTGTCTGTCTGTGTACCAGTCTGTTCCTTGTTCGAGTCTGTGTTCTGCTTCGTTCTGTGCTCTGCTAGTCTGTGTTCTGCTAGTCTGTGCTCTGCTAGAGTCTGTGCGAGTTACAGTCTGTGTTCTGCTAGTTTTTCTTGTAAAACTGGGGGATAGATATATCCCAAAAAAGGCTCCGTTATCTCCCATCAAATCTCTTGGGCTCGGTTTAAACTGTTCTGTTCATTGATTTTCAAATGTCTCCTTTGTCAGCAGTAACTCAATTAGGGTGTGAGAATGTGCTATCACTGGTTTTGCATTGTTTTAGGATTGTCCAGTTTTTCTGACCATGATTTCCATTGTGCTTGATTGGGTAATTCGATTATCTCTTAGGGGGTGAATAGCCTGGGGTCCTTAATACACGAATTTGTTTCAGACGTTGGCCCCACCTCCTGTATTTGGTAACTCTTTTTCGCAGCCAAAATGTTGTAGAATCTTAAAATTGATATGCTCCTTCCCATAGATGTTTAGGGGATCTCAAGCTTCTGTAATTTAGGTCCATTTTGAATTCCCTTTCCTATGAGCCAAAACACTGGGGTGAGGGGGGGTGGGTCTCCATGAATGCATCCCCTTTTATCCCCCGCAGGCTTCGTCTGCCCCTTTAAACTCATTTTAAAAGCTCAGAAAGGGGTTCTTCTCCTCTGTCGGGGAAAGGTACCTGGAATCTTTGCGAGATATTGGTAAATTCTACATTACACACTCAATCCATTTTGAATAAGCACCCATAACAATCAAAAACATTTTGCCTAGAAATGGGCCAGCAAAGTCAACGTTTGGAGGGCCATGACCACAAACTTAGCGGTGCCTCCCTGGGTGCATTGCTCAGTTGAGAGCAAGTATTGCATTGGCGCACGCAAGACTCCAAATCTGAGTCAATGCCAGGCCACCACACATGGGATCTGGCTATAGCTTTCATCATTATTATGTCTGGGTGGGTACAGTGTAGGTCGCATATGAACATTTCCCTGCCTTTCTTAGGCAAAACCAAGTGATTACCCCACAAAAGACAGTCTGCCTGTATGGACACTTCATCTTTCCGCCGCTGGAACAGCTTGATCTCTTCATGCATCTCTGCTGGGACGCTGGACCAGCTCCCATGGAGGACACAGTTTTTTTTACAAGGGAGAGTAAAGGATCCTGGCTGGTCCAAGTCCTGATCTGGCAGACCGTAACGGGTGACTTTTCATTTTCAAATGCATCCATCACCAAGAGCAAGTCTACAGGCTGTGCTATTTCCACCCCGGTGGTGGGCAATGGTAGCCGACTGAGAGCATCAGCGCAGTTCTCTGTGCCTGGCCTGTGGCGAATTGCATAGTTATATGCAGACAGCGTGAGCGCCCACCTTTGGATGCGAGCAGAGGCATCGGTATTCATATCTTTGCTCTCTGAGAATAGCGATATGAGTGGCTTATGGTCAGTTTCTAACTCGAACTTAAGCCCAAACAGATACTGGAGCATTTTTTCACCCCATAAATGCATGCCAGAGCTTCTTTTTCAATCATGCTGAAGGCCTTTTCGGCCTTGGACAAACTCCTGGATGCATAAGCGACCGGTTGCAATGTTCCCAATTCATTTGCTTGTTGTAACACACACCCCCGTACAAAGACGCATCGCAAGCTAGCACTAAATGTTTACATGGGTCATACAGAACAAGCAGTTTGTTGGAACATAACAGATTTCTGGCTTTCTCAAAAGTAGTCTCTTGTGATTTCCCCCATACCCAATCATCTTCCTTGCGTAGCAACACATGTAGAGGTTCTAGCAAGGTGCTTAACCTGGGTAGGAAATTATCAAAATAATTGAGGAGTCCCAGCAACGACTGCAGCTGTATCACGTGGTTACGGTGCTTTCTTGATGGCCTCTGTCTTGGCGTCGGTGGGTCTGATGCCATCTGCCGTGATTCTGCTTCCTAAGAACTCGACCTCTGGCGCCAGGAAAACACAGTTCGAGTGTTTCAACCTGAGTCCCACACGATCTAGCCGACTTAGAATCTCTTCCAGGTTCTGCAAGTGTTCGATGGTGTCCTGACCTGTGATCAATATGTCGTCCTGGAAAACCCGGTGGCGCGGAACAGACTTTAGCCGACTTTCTATGTTCCTTTGAAAAATAGCCGCGACCAATCGAATCCCAAATGGGCATCGATTGTAGATGAACAGGCCTTTGTGCGTGTTCATGCAGGTGAGGCCTTGCGAAGATTCCGCCACCTCCTATGTCATGTAGGCCGAGGTCAGGTCCAACTTGGTGAACGTCTTCCCTCCTGCCAGCGTCACAAATAGGTCATCTGCCTTGGGTAGCGGGTCCTGGTCCTGCAGCAAAAAACGATTCATCATTACTTTATAGTCCCGACAAATTCGGACCGTGTCATCGCCCTTGAGAACTGGAACAATCGGACTGGCCCACTCATTGAACTCAACCGGTGCGATGATGCCCTCTCATTGCAACCTGTCCCGCTGGATGTCCACTTTCCCTCGCACATGCCTTGTGGTGGATGGGTCGTGTACCGGGAACCAAGTGAATCTGCACCTTCACCCCTGGCTCAAACAACGACGGGAACTTGCTCAAAACCTGGGCATATGAGGCGTCGTCGATGGACGAAAGCGCTCGGATGTCGTCCCAGTTCCAACGGATTTTTCCCAGCCAGCTTCTGCCGAACAGTGTAGGGCCATCTCCTGGTACAATTCATAGTGGTAGTTCGTGCACCGCTCCATCATAGGAGACTTTTATTGCTGCACTGCCAATTACAGGGATCAGCTCTTTAGTGCAAGTTCTCAACTTGGGCCTTTGTGCCTTGTTGCACCACAGCCTTTTGAAGGCCTTTTTGCTCATGATAGACTGACTTGCACCTGTGACCAATTCCATGGATACTGGAATTCCGTTCAGTTCAACTTTTAACATGATCGGTGGATATTTTGTGGTGAAGGTGTGCACCCCGTGCACTTCTGCCTCCTCGGTTCGAGTCTCTAGTTCAGTTTGATTCACCATGGATCGGTCTTCCTCTGCAACATAGTGGTTTGCAGGGTTTGCAGCTCGTCTGCACATTCGCTAGAGGTGTCCCATTGTTCCACAGCCTTTGCACGCATAGTGTTTGAAGCAGCATTGATGGGCTCGATAATCACCTCCGCAGCGCCAACAAGGTGTTAATTGCCTCGCATTAACGATTGATGGCGGACTCTGAGTCCTCTGATATCATGCAGCTGCAGGTGTGTACGTTCTGCCATATGCATTCCTGCCTGAAAACGACTTACTTTGTGTACAATACTTGCCGATGCATCTTTATGCTGTGAAATTTGTTTGGTGTTATCGCTGGTGGACATAAATGCCTGCGTTATGGCTTTGCTTAGGTCCGGTGTTTCAACAGTCAATAGTTTGCAAAGGATAACCTTATGGCCAATGCCAAGCACAAAACAGTCTCTTAGCATTTGCTCCAGGAATCCACCGAATTCACAATGTCCTGCAAGGCGCCTTAGATCGGCGACGTAGTTCGCCACTTCCTGGCCTTCAGACCATTGACAAGTATAAAATCGATACCTTGCCATCAGAACGCTCTCCTTCGGATTTAGGTGCTCCCGGACCAACATACACAGTTCTTCATAAAATTTTGTTGTTGGTTTCACCGGAGCAAAAAGATTCTTCATGAGGCCATAGGTTGTTGCCCCGCAGATGGTGAGGAGGATCGCCCTTCATTTGGCAGCGTTCTCATTCCCTTCCAGCTTGTTGGCAATGAAGTAATGGTCGAGTCGCTCTATGAAGGCTTCTTAATCGTCACCTTCTGAGAATTTCTTCAGGATACCAACAGTCCTCTGCATTTTCACGTGATGGTTTGTTTATCTATTACTCGTCGCCAGTTTTTATGTCTCAAACAAAGCAATGTGACTGAGTACAGTAGACTTGAGTAAGTGTGACCTTAGTCTCTTTATTCTGACTCCAGAATCCTGGCACAGCATGGGAGACCTGCTTATATGCAATGCTCCCAAGGGATGCTGGGATCCCTTGGGACTCCAACAGATGCGCCCTCTGGTGGTGGTAGAATGCTGGTTACAAGGTATTGCATACATAACAAAGACCAAGCCTAGGCCAGCAGCGGCCTGCGATATTTTTGTGGGGGCCTCAGGAGGTAGTGTAGAACATTGACTGTTGGAATAGGCTTAAGAAGAAGGGGGCTTCAAAGGCACTGCTCTGCTGATTGGGTAAATATAACCTTTCTACATTTTTCTGCTAGAGAAGCAATTTGTTGTTGTGAGCTTGATTATCTGCTGTCTGAAACCATAATACTCCTATCAATAGAGTCAGCAATCGGCAGCAATAACATTGAAGAAAGAATAGATGATGAAAGCAGAAAACTCCTATAAGTTCAGGGCTAATAATGATCGTATTAGGAATTCCCTCTCCTCAACTTAGCAGCTTCATGGAACTGGTATTTTGAAATGCTCCTCTTCTGTTTTTGTAACCCTGAAAGAACAGAATGATATTACAGCCAGAATCCCCATGATAGGCAGCAAAATACCCAGCAAGATCTGGCGAGGAATATGGAGTGGTCCACTAACTGGATCTGTTCACTTTATAATCATCCCTGTGCTCGCTGACCTAAATTGGCTCCCAGTTAAGCAACACCTCAATTTCAAAATTCTCATCCTTGTTTACAAATCCCTCCATGGCCTCGCCCCTCCCTATCTCTGTAATCTTTTTCAACATCACAACACCATGCGATGTCTGCGTTCCTCAAATTCTGCCCTCTTGAGCATCCCTGATTATAATCGCTCAACCATCTGTGGCCGTGCCTTCAGCCATCTGGGCCCTAAGCTCTAGAACTCCCTCCCTAAACCTCTCCGCCTCTCTACCTCTCTTTCCTCCTTTAAGACACTCCTTAAAATCTACCTCTTTGACCAAGCTTTTGGTCATCTGTAATTTCTTCTTATGTGACTTGGTGCCAAATGTATTTGTTTTGTCTTATAACACTGCTGTGAAGCGCCTTGGGATGGTTTACTACATTAAAGACGCTATATAAATAAAAGTTGTTTGTGTTGTCTGTATTGCAGTCTACCATAGAGCATTTGATGATCCTATATCTGGAGCAGAACTCTCAGTGGCACAGGATCTAAGAATAAGGGTAATATGTCTGCTGAATCCGCACAGTGCTGGTATGGGGGATGTTCTAGTTTGGCTTCATGGGGGCTTGCACGGAGAAAACCCTGAGGCAATGATTCAATTATGTCATTACAACCCACATTTCACCTCTCACGCAGAGCCGTCGACCTACTGAGACATGCCGAGCGATAAAAATAGGTACAGATGAGGCTGCTGTCTCTCATCACATACTGGTTTATCGATATACCCATGCAAGTGCCAGTAGATGTACCAGAAAGCAGGTGGGACCAGCTAACCACAGCAGCAGTGGACATGGCTGCATGAGTAACAGGGCTATTATATGAAATAGCCTAAAAGGAATAGGGCTGCTAGAATCCCAAACGGTTGCCATTGAAATTCTGTAGTCAGTCAGCAGACTTGCTACTTCTATTGGGGAATCATTTGATAGAAGTAATAGGTTAGGGTTTAGTTGTCACATACAATCCATCAGCGTCAAGGAGAAGCAGTATTTTAAAACACACTGACATCACCCACACATTACACAAAGTAATAACATCAATTTGTTGTAGTCTGTTTCTACCTCGTGCTGAGGATTTCTTTGTGCAGAAGAAGGTATTCATGCAGTAAAAGAGGAGCAGTGATGATAGTTGAGGAGGTGTAAATGACAGTGTTAATGAAGGTGTTTTGAGCCTCTTGATTGTGTACTTTGGACATGAAGGGTTTTTAGAGTGGCAGTTCAGGTACTTAGCTAAATGGATCTTGTATAAGCATTTGCCATACTGCTCATTTCTTGGCTGCATTGGTGTTTCAGGGATTACATCCCCAGAATCAGTGTCTGCCTCGTAGTCTGGCCTTTTTTCATGTACTCCTCCTTGATTAAACTTCTTTGTGGATCAGTAATGGAGCTTGCAGCCATGATTGTGAAGACCATGGCAAAGGGGGAGGTAACTGGACTATACTGCACCCCTTATCTTTCCAGATCACTGCTTCTGCTTCAAGATGTCAATCAAATGCTCAGTAACGATCTTGGTATTTGCCCATTTGTATCAGTGGTTTGCTCCTGTTCTTTGACTGCAGCAAAGGCATTAACAGGGCTGAAGAGGATAATCTGGACTCTAGGGAGCCTTCCTATAAATCTTCCTTCATTGTCAAATGAGCTTGGCATAGGTAATCGGTGCAAAATGAAAGCATCTTGGGAGCTGCCTGAGAAGCATACATTGATCTGAATAATATGGTGTTGCCCTTCACGAACTAGCTGCACATTGATCAAGTAGAACCACTTTAAGTTCATTTTGGTCATTGTATTATGAATAGGAGACTGAAAGGCCACATGGGTGCCATCAGTCATCTCCTATACTTTAGGAAATACCACAGTCCAGTGAATGCAGCCCCTCATGCTGCCGGTCTGGTCAATAGGAAAATAAATGAAAGTAAAGGAAATTAAAATAAAGCATCACCAACCTCTCTATGGTCTCAATAAAATCTGTGCTCCTTACAGTTAGCCATCACACGCTAATCTTGAGCCTCAACGTTAGTTCATTACTTGTCTCCCAATATCACACAAGAGAAATAACCACGAAGCAGTCCTTACAATAAATATTTCAGTGGTTTATTGTAATTATTTACAAAACCATTGCTTGATTTTTTTCACCATGTATCCCTCTGGTGACAATGTGAGTTCTCTACCCTATTCTCACACTTATGCATGTCACCTGAGGTTTGGGAGTCTGAGATATAGATAGATACTACAAAATATTACGACCCTCTTGGAATGGAAGTGGCCTTTCTCTCCGGGATGGACATGGGACAAGATAACTCATTGTCATGGGCTCCTTGACAGTCTATTTCTGCAAAGATGAAGGCTTCTGTTGGGGGAGGGGGGGGGCGGTTTGTTGATGGAATGCTCCTCTGTGCTGCTAGTATAAGGGGAAGTAGTCTCTGAAGGATGCACACCAACTTCTTCACTGGCATGGAAATAGGATTCTCGTTACCAGTGATCATTGGGAGAATGAACTTCACGGAATCAGAAAGATTGTTAAGCCCCTGAGAAAGGCAACCATTGGTCCTTTTGTCTCCCCAAGGCGCTGTCCTATATACTTTGCAATGCAGTCATCATTGATCTCTCCAGTTGATCTACGATCTCTTACAGACGTGCAGTCATTCACTCGATGCTTCCACATTGAGTTGACTGAAATGCACAAATTTCTCATGGAGTGGGGAAGGTTTGCAAACGTTCTTGTAGCTGCACTTTCTCCAGGCTGCCATGCCACAAGTTGAAACCCCCTCAGATGTTGGCACACAGCAGGGCAGTGGACTCCATCACTATCCCAGCCATCTGTTGCACATCTTGCAAGAGGCCAAGAAAAGCCCCCACATATGTCTGGTTCTCTACTAGGGTCCTTCTCTTTATGGCAGAACCTCCGAGATCATTATCCATTTCCACATCTGTATCCTCTGACTTCCTGTATCCTCTGACTTCCTTGTGCTCTGTGTCTCATCATGTGTTAATCCCTCAACTACAATAATGATACACCCTTGAGTGTTTTTCTCTACGCTGCATAGTGAAAGGGAGAGGGTGAATGATTGATAGGTGATGTAAAGGGCGCGACAAGATCTTACACTTTAGCCATCTTCTCCACTGTATCCTGGCTTGCAACCTCTGGAAGAAAAAACTGTAAACTTTTACATGTTTGAGCAGCCTTCTATCTTACACAACTACTGTGAGACTTGAATGTTCTTGCAGGGATTACCGATGGGGAAACACCAGACATAAGTGCTGCCAAGTGACTTCTGGGACATGGAAAATGGTGCCATGTGATACCCTAAGGAGCAATGCTTGATTATTGTGTTAGAGAATATCGACAAGCTTCTCTGTGATTCGGGTATCTCTTCTTGGCCCCATAAACTTAGTGGCAACAAGGTTTTTGCCAACCTCAAATTTTAAATACACATCCTCATCCCATATCCCTTCATGGTCTAACCCCTCTCTATCTTGTTAACTTCCTCCAGCTCTAATAAACCCTACCCCAAACTCTCCATTACTTTGACTCTGATCTTTTGTCCCTTCACCCCACTTATGCTTTCAGCTGCCTCGGCCCCACACTCTGCAATTTCCTCTTAAAGCCCTGTGCTCTTCCACCTCCCTCTCCTTTAAGAACATCTTTTAAGCCTACCTCTTTGATCAAGCTTTTGGTCACCCTTAATATCTCCTTTGGCTCAATGTCCATTTTGTCCCTATACTTCGGTGAAGGACCTTGGGGCATTTTTCTACATTAAAGTGATATATAAATGCAAGTTGTTGTTTCCTCACTCGTGGGTACATCAGAAAGTGACTATTTAATATGCTAACTATGTTTTAGTTCACCCTAGGCTTTCACTCCCTTTGAATCCTGAAGGGGTCTCAATTCTTCTTTGATAAGCTTCTTGCTGTTGTAAGCTTGGAAGAATCTAATTTTGTGTTTGGCTGCTACAAATATGATTATTTCCACATTTGTCTCTCTGACCACATATTTTGCAATTTTTTTTGGAGTTTCCTGTATTCATCCTAGTGATTCCCCCTCCAGATTTTTTAGAGTTTATTTTTCCTTACTGATTCCACTTGGTATTGTTTTATTAATCCATTAGGTATTTTTTTTTAATCTGCATTTACTAATTCTTGGTATAATGCAGTCTGAGTAATATGCCCTGAAAGGAATTCCATTTATCTTCAACTGAAATTTTTGTGAGTTCTGCTCCAAATCAATCTGTTCAAGCTCTTTTTATGTTGGACATGCAGAAAATTATATGAACAAAATCTTTACCTTATGGATGAATTAAATCACCAGACCATATTAATCACCACACGAGCAGCAGGGGAAGGACTTTTAAAACCACGTGGAAGAAAGGAGGGTTGCTCTGTTTAGAGCAGCAAGGAATCATCCAATGCATCAGAAGAAGTGGATGAAAGAGTCAACACAGTCTCCAACATATAGAGGAAATACCTGTAGATGAGGAAGACGTTTGGAGCTTCAGAAAATCTGCACCACTAAGACTACCAGCACTTCATTAGACAAAGTAGATGTGCACTATATGTAATCTACAGTTTCCTCTCAAACTGTTACCTTGACTGAGGCTGTTTCCAAAGCATCCAGACATTTTTTGGATTCACTTGTAATGCTGCAGGGCACACTTTCTAGGCCACTAAAATCTGAACTGTTGTTGCATTTAGATTTGCAAAGCTGTACCCATAAAGTAGGCTTCCAATAAAACCTTGGTACACGGTGCATGATTCATGTTCATTTACTTACATGTTAATTGGGAGGCAGGATGGGCACTTCAGTCTCAATGCCATGTTCATCAAACTCTCAACATATCAACAGGAGGGGGCCTAGACAGACCCTGTGACATAAACATTGAGGGCAGTGGTGAGTTTCAAATAATTGTAGCAACTGAATTATTGAGGAGCCCCAAAATGATATATTTGAAACCATAATACTATAAACACAACGTTAATGATGCAACTGAAGATGTATTCAAGGAAATTCCAAGCTTAGCAGGTGCTTGATATTTATGATTTGAATATTTGAAACTTCAATGGAAAAATAAACATATTGATTTTTATCCAGTATTTTATTACGTTTTTGAAAAGTTTCCAAAGGAGATCAGGGTATAAATAGCCTCTTATTGAAGGAACAAGTTAGTTGATAAACTTTTAAACTTGTAGATAGAGAAAAATTCTGTAATTGTTCATTTTAATTTTCTTCTGCGTGATGGCAAGCAACTCATATACACTGAATGTAAAGTTTGGACTAAGATCAAAATGAGAATAAAATAGAACAGTTATATCATCTGCCCTTGAAAATATTCTAGATGTATGCTCTGAAAGCTATAGAGCGGCAAAGGAAATTCAACATCAAACCAGTGCTAATGGATTCCCCATTGCTTTCTTGGAAAGGAACGAAACAGGTAATCAGCTTGTACTTAATCTGAATGGGAAAATATCAATATGGTGCATGCAGAGCAAGGCATTTGCTGCAGCTTCTGTGTTTGAAAAAACAAATGATCTGTATTGTGTTCCTAACACAGATGAGGCTGCACACAGGGAGGTTAAACACTGACCTCAGTCTTTACTAAGACACTCCAGAGTGAGGAACAGGCCTTAGGGACCGGCTTAGAGACAGTGCTCCCAAGGGATGCTGGGATCCCTTGGGACTTCAGGGGATGAGCTCCCTGGTGGCGGAACATGGGAGTGCATGCTTTACAGATACACAACATCACTCCCCCACCAAAAGTCAAACTGAAAACTACTTACAAGGTGAGGCGGTCAGGACCCTTTCTTTCCCTGGTGGACTGCCTCGGTACAAATGTCTGTTCTGGTGTGTTGGCTGTGCCCTCGCTGGGCTGGCGTGTTGTTGGCCCTGCAGGGCTGCTAGGTGAGCCTGGCCTTGCTGGGCTGTTGGGCGTGATGGGTTCGATTTCCTGGTCCTGCGTGGTGTTGTTGATCCTTTGGGTCTCTGTTGTGGGCTCGAAAAAGGTGGTGTTTGCTGTGGGTTGTTCAGGGCAGTCTGTGAACCGCAGCCTCGTTTGGTCCAGGTGCTTTCTGCAAATTTGTCCATTGTCTAGTTTGACTACAAACACCCTATTCCCTTCTTTAGCTATCAGCGAGCCCACGATCAACTTGGGACCATGTCCATAGTTTAGCACATACACAGGGTCATTCAGATCAATTTCCCGTGACACAGTGGCGCGACCATCGTTTACATTTTGTTGCTGCCGCCTGCTCTCTACCTGATCATGCAGCTGGGGTGAACCAGCGAGAGTCTGGTTTTAAGTGTCCTTTTCATGAGTAGCTCAGCCGGGGGAACCCCTGTGAGCGAGTGGGGTCTCATGCGATAGCTGAGCAGTACTCGGGACAGGCGGGTTTGGAGTGAGCCTTCTGTGACACGTTTAAGGCTCTGTTTGATGGTTTGTACTGCACGCTCTGCCTGCCCATTGGAGGCTGGTTTAAACGGGGCCGAGGTGACATGTTTGATCCCATTGCGGGTCATGAATTCTTTAAATTCGGCACTGGTGAAACATGGCCCGTTGTCACTGACCAGTATGTCAGGCAGGCCATGGGTGGCAAACATGGCCCTCAGGCTTTCAATGGTGGTGGTGGCGGTGCTTCCCGACATTATTTCACATTCAATCCATTTTGAAAAAGCATCCACCACCACCAGGAACATTTTACCCAGAAACGAGCCCGCATAGTCGACATGGATCTTCCACCATGGTCTGGAAGGCCAGGACCACAAACTTAGTGGTGCCTCTCTGGGCGCGTTGCTCAACTGAGCACATGCATTGCCATACATAGGACTCTAAGTCAGAGTCGATAACAGGCCACCACACGTGGGATCTGGCTATCGCTTTCATCATTACTATACCCGGGTTTGTGCTGTGGAGATCCGAGATGAGCATCTCCTTGCCCTTTTTTGGTAGCACTATGCGGTTACCCCACAACAGGCAGTCTGCCTGAATGGACAGCTCGACCTTTCGCCACTGGAACGGCTTGATTGGCTGCATTTCAACAGGGATGCTGGCCCAGCTCGCATGCAGTACACAGTTTTTTACTAGGGACAGCAGAGGATCTTGACTGGTCCAAGTCCTAATCTGGCGGGCCGTGACAGATGATTTATCATTTTCAAACGCTTCCATGACCATCAGCAAGTCTGCGGGCTGCGCCACCATCAACAAGTTTGCAGGCTGCGTCATTTCCACCCCCGTGGTGGGTAATGGTAGTATCCGCACAGTTCTTGGTGCCTGGCCTGTGGTGGATGGTATAGTTATATGCTGATAGCGCGAGTGCCCACCTTTGTATGTGGGCTGAGGCATGAGTATTTATCCCCTTGTTTTCAGCGAACAGGGATGTGAGGGGCTTGTGATCGGTTTCCAGCTCAAATTTGAGGCCAAACAGGTACTGATGCATTTTCTTTACCCCGAACACACACGCTAATGTCTCTTTCTCAATCATGCTGTAGGCCTCTCGGCCTTAGACAAGCTCCTGGAAGCATAGGCGACAGGTTGCAACTTCCCCGCAACGTTAGCTTGTTGTAATACACACCCAACTCCGTAACGACGACGCGTCACATGTTAGCACAAGTCTCCTACACGATTATACAATACAAGCAGCTTGTTGGAGCATAAAATGTTTCTGGCTTTCTCAAAAGCAATTACTTGTTTTTTTCCCAATACTCAGTTCTCACCTTTGCGCAATAACACATGTAGGGGCTCTAAAAGAGTGCTTAACCCCAGTAGGAAGATACCAAAATCGTTGAGGAGTCCCAGGAACGACTGCAGCTCCATGTTGTTCTGTGGCCTGGACGCGTTCCTGATAGCCTCTGTCTTGGCGTCTGTGGGCCGAATGTCATCCGCCGCGATCTTTCTCTCCAAAAACTCCACTTCTGTTGCCATGAAGACACATTTTGACCTCTTCAGCCGCAGCCCTATGTGATCCAGTCACCGGAGGACCTCCGCCAGGTTTTGTAGGTGCTCGGCGGTATCCCGACCCGTGACCAATATGTCGTCCTGATAGACCACCGTGTGTGGTACCGACTTGAGTAGGCTCTCCATGTTTCTCTGGAAGATCGCTGCAGCCGACCGAATTCCAAACGGGCATCTGTTGTAGATGAATGGTCCCTTGTGCATGTTGATGCAGTAGAGGCCCTTCGAAGACTCCTCCAGCTCCTGTGTCATGTAGGCCGAAGTCAGGTAGAGCTTGGTGAACGTCTTGTCTCCTGCCAGCGTCGCAAATAAGTCGTCTGTCTTAGGTAGCAGGTATTGGTCCTTTAGCGAGGAATGATTAATAGTTACTTTATAATCGCCGCAAATCCTGACCTTCCCATCACTTTTGAGTACTGGAACAATTGGGCTGGCCCACTCGCTGAAATCCACTGGAGAGATGGTTCCCTTGTGTTGCAGCCTGTCCAGTTCAATTTCCACTCTCTCCCTCATCATGTGAGGTACTGCTCGCTCCTTGTGGTCAATGGGTCGTGCCTCTGGGACCAAGTGGATCCGCATCTTCGCCCCGGAAAAGTTTCCAATGCCTGGCTCAAAAAGAGAAGGATATTTGTTAAGACCCTGGGTGCATGAGGCCTCATCGACATGTGATAGCGCTCAGATGTCATCCCAGTTCCAGTGGATTTTGCCCAGCCAGCTCCTTCCAAGCAGTGTGGGGCCATCGCCTGGGACAATCCAGAGTGGTAGTTCATGCACCGTGCCCTCGTAGGTGACCTTGACCATGGCGCTGCCCAGGACAGTGATAAGCTCTTTGGTGTACATTCTCAGTTTTGTGTGGATGGGGCTCAAGGCTGGTCTGAATGCCTTGTTGCACCACAGTCTCTCAAACATCTTTTTACTCATGATGGATGGGCTTGAGCCTGTGTCCAGTTCCATGGCTACAGGTAAGCCATTCAATTTTATGTTCAGCATTATAGATGGACATTTCGTCGAAAATGTGTGCACCCCGTGTACTTCAGCATCTGCCTCCTCTCTCTGAGGCTTGAAATTGCTTTGATCCACCATGGACCGATCTTCCTCTGCCACGTGGTGATTAGCAGGTTTTGCAGAGCTTGTAGCTCGTTTGCAAACTCGTTGGAGGTGCCCCATTGTTCCACAGCTCTTGCAAACATACCCTTTGAAGCAGCTGAATAGAAGCCTCCACAACGCCAACAAGGTGTGAATTGCCTTACATTCATCCTTTGTTGGGGACTCTGAGCCATCTGGGTCAGCTGAGGCCTGCTGGCAGTTGCAGACTCATGTACATTTCTGCTCGCAAACACAGTTCCAGTTAATTTATGAACATTGCTTGCACTTATGTGCTGAGAGATTTATTTGGTGCTATCACACCTGTGCTATCGCACTGGCCTTACTGAGGGTCGGGTCAGTGTCTCTGCAGTCAAAAGTCTTGTGGCCAATACCCAGTACAAAAAAGTCTCTGAGCATTTGCTCTAGATAGCCATCAAACTCACATTGTCCTGCAAGTCGCCTTAGCTCGGCGACGTAGCTCGCCACCTCCTGACCTTCAGATCGTTGGCACGTGTAGAACCGATGCCTCGCCATCAGCACGCTCTCCCTCGGGTTAAGATGCTCCTGAACCAGTGTACACAGCTCCTCATACGACTTATCTGTGGGTTTCACCGGAGCCAGAAGATTCTTCATGAGGCTGTCGGATGGTGCCCCGCAGACTGTGAGGAGGACCACTCTCCTTTTTGCAGCGCTTCCTTCTCCGTCCAGCTCATTGGCTATAAAGTACTGGTCTAGCCATTCGACATAGGCTTCCCAGTCCTCACCCTCCGAGAACTTCTCCAGCATGCCCACAGTTTGCTGATCTTTGCATTGGATTCGTATTCTTGTCGCCAGTTATTGTGTTCCGAACACAGGTGAGGCTGCACACAGGGAGGTTAAAGTAACAGTGACCTCAGTCTTTAATAAGACACTCCAGAGTGAGGAACAGGCCTTAGGGGCCAGCTTATATACAGTGCTCCCAAGGGATGCTGGAATCCCTTGGGACTTCAGGGGATGAGCTCCCTGGTGGCGGAACGTGGGTGTGCATGCTTTACAGATACACAACAATCTGTACATAGCACGTGGTCAGCCTGTGCAGTTTGGAAATGAAGTCTTTTCATGCAGCGAAAGCTTTACGGTACATAATAGGTCAGAACACATCAAATTAAATCAAAGTTTTTGTACATACATGATGGCTCTTTTTTAACTGCACTGCAGGCTGCGTCATAGTGCTGCCAGCAGACAGACTGTACAATACCTTCAATCACTTCCATTCAGTCTCATAAAAATCTTTCCATTTGACATGAATTTGCCTTGGGCCTAATGAAGATGTAGTGAGCCGGGGTCAGACTCTGAAAGCATAATATAATTACACTGCTCTTTCTGCTTTACATTACAGACAGCAGTAATGCAAATCCACAAATCTCTAATTCTTTTCCTGTATGAACCTCACAAAGGTAACATACTAGTGTACTGAAAATTGCGGCCTCGCTGGGTGCGGACGAAGAGGCCTCGCAAATGCCGGTTCTCGGTGTACGATGTGCATGTTCCAAGAATTGGCTTTTCTGATCTGTCAATTTATTTTGACAGCTCCAACACATCCCCGCAGGATGGACTTCCTTGGGGCAGAAATTGGGCTATTTGTCCAACTCTTACCCAGAGAATGTCCTTCAGACTCTTACGCCTGGTAAAAGCAGGTATGTAGCCTACTTTTAGCAGCGTAAGAGTTTTAAAACATAGAAAAATTAAATGTAATCATTCATTTTTATATTAAAAACTTTGTCCATTCAGATAAGTTTATTTTTAACCATATTAAAACACAGAGGCTGCAGGGTGACATGGACAGGTTAGGTGAGTGGGCAAATGCATGGCAGATGCAGTATAATGTGGATAAATGTGAAGTTATCCACTTTGGTGGCAAAAACACGAAGGCAGAATATTATCTCAATGGCGGCAGATTAGGAAAAGGGGAGGTGCAACGAGACCTGGGTGTCATGGTACATCAGTCATTGAAACTTGGCATGCAGGTACAGCAGGCCGTGAAGAAGGCAAATGGTATGTTGGCCTTCATAGCTAGGGGATTTGAATATAAGAGCAGGAAGGACTTACTGCAGTTGTACTGGGCCTTGGTGAGGCCTTACCTGGAATATTGTGTTCAGTTTTGGTCTCCCAATCTGAGGAAGGACGTTCTTGCTATTGAGGGAGTGCAGCGAAGGTTCATCAGACTGATTCCCGGGATGGCAGGACTGACATATGAGGCGAGACTGAATTGACTGGGCGTTTATTCACTGGAGTTTAGAAGGATGAGAGGGAATCTCATAGAAA
Organism: Pristiophorus japonicus; assembly: GCF_044704955.1. NCBI lineage: Eukaryota > Metazoa > Chordata > Chondrichthyes > Pristiophoridae > Pristiophorus > Pristiophorus japonicus. Next base: position 81,245,208 of record NC_091985.1, read on the forward strand.
CATATAAAATTCTGACGGGATTGGACAGGTTAGGTGGAGGAAGAATGTTCCCGATGTTGGGGAAGTCCAGAACTAGGGGACACAGTCTAAGGATAAGGGATAAGCCATTTATGACTGAAATGAGGAGAAACTTCTTCACTCACAGAGCTGTTAACCTGTGGAATTCTGTACTGCAGTTCACTGGATATATTCAAGAGGGAGTTAGATATGGCCCTTATGGCTAAAGGGATCAAGGGGTATGGAGAGAAAGCAAGAAAGGGGTACTGAGGTGAATGACTAGCCATGATCTTATTGAATGGTGGTGCAGGCTTGAAGGGCCGAATGGCCTACTCCTGCACCTATTTTCTGTATTTCTATGTTTCTAAAACATTTTTCAAAAAAATAGTTTTTTTAATAAAATATTTAATTATATTCAATTTCAATTAATTTTAAATATGTGAGGTGTTTTTTAAAATTTATTGTGTTGTATTTCTTGTTTTTGTGGGTATTCTCATTGATAGTAATGGGAGCTCATACAAATGGAGTTCCCATTATTATCAATGAGAATACGACATAGTGATTGGTGGTCCAGGCCCACGTGATTCCAGGATATCAATACGTACCTAGAAGACATGTTCCCCTACGTGGCATAGCAAAGGAAGGCCTTTGACCACAATCCTATGTTCCTCCAGAACCATTAGGTATTTTCATAATTTTTTTTTGAGTCAAAGGCATTTGTCCGAAGGAAGCCTCCAACTGCAATTTTCCCCCCAAAGTGTTATTTTGTAGTATGCAAATATATGAATAGCATCAGGTAGCTTTCATATTGGAGCCCTGTTGGAAGTAGACAATTTACAGGCAATGATGGAATAGTCTGGAGTGAAATCACGGCAATTTAATGCTACTCAAATCCATTGTTATGTTCTTCCTGAGTCTGACCTTAGATGTATTCCTGTATAGTAGGAGAGAGCTGCTACCTGAATCGAAATGATATTTAGAGATACATTTATATTAGCCAATTAGAATGACTCCACATGACTCCATTTTGCTTCATTTCACTCTAAGGACACATGCAGGCACACAGCTAAAAGAGCAGTGTAGAGATCTCATTGATCAGTATATGAATGTCACTTTATGCTTCGTATGGGTCCTGGGGTCTGTTTACTATGGCCAAATACTAATTGTATAAGGACAGCAAGATGGGAAATTAAGATTTGTTTATGCTCGGGTTTCCTTTTTGAGGCTCAATCAAATTGAATGTGTCTCAAATTGTACAAAACAGTTTTCCCTTGTCACAACTCTGAATAGATTTATGATAATATTAGAGAGGTGAAAATGTTGCTCCAATGTGAATTGATCAAGAGTTTACAACTTTATTGGACTGATAATTATTTAATTTGGAGTGGATCAATTCTAGATTCACCTTTAAGATAAGAACAAAATTCTAGTTTAATTAAAGATTGATCGAGTAAATATAGTTCACATCATGTGTAAACAAGATCAAAACATTCCTGCTCATATTTACACTGTCATGTATGTATACTTGGTGTTACTAGCCACCAGGGGGCGCCACTGTCGGAGGTCATTGGGCTGTACGCATGGGTGTGCGGGCCAGGTATATAAAGCAAGCCACCATGTAATATGGGCACTTTGGACCAGAAGACATTTGAGCCAGGTTTGCACCTGAGTGAGGTTACAGTATTCAGTCTATCGAGTTATTAGATACATAACATTTGGCGACGAGGTAACTCAAGAACCTTTGCATGCAAAATGAGCACCATTGGAATTCTGGAGAGATTCCTAGAAGGAGAGGACTGGTTGGATTTTATCGATCGCCTGGACCAGTACTTTATGGCCAACAAAATGGAGGAAGCTACTGACGCAGTTAGGCGTAGGGCGGTTTTCCTCAATCTTTGCGGTCCGAAAATTTATGGCCTCATAAAGAATCTTCTCTCGGCTGCATGTCCAACGGACAAGGACTATGAGGAATTGTGCGCTCTGGTACGTGACCATCACAAACCATCATCATCTCACGCTATCGATTCTACACGCATGTTCGTTCTGAGGCCAGACGTCTTGCTGGGCCATGTAAGTTTGAAGACGCATTGGGAGACATGCTGTGAGATTTTTTCATAATAGGAATCAACCACGAGGTGATCCTCCGGAAGTTATTGGCTGCGGAAACACTGGATTTGAACAAGGCCATCGCGATTGCCCAGGCATCCATGACGAAGGATGATAGAAACATAGAAAATAGGTGCAGGAGTAGGCCATTCGGCCCTTCGAGCCTGCACCACCATTCAATAAGATCATGGCTGATCTTTCACCTCAGTACCCCTTTCCTGCTTTCTCTCCATACCCCTTGATCCCTTTAGCCATAAGGGCCACATCTAAATCTCTTTTGAATATATCCAACGAACTGGCATCAACTACTCTCTGCGGTAGGGAATTCCACAGGTTAACAACGCTCTGAGTGAAGAAATTTCTCCTCATCACAGTCCTAAATGGCTTACCCCTTATCCTTAGACTGTGTCCCCTGGTTCTGGACTTCCCCAACATTGGGAACATTCTTCCTGCATCTAACCTGTCCAGTCCCGTCAGAATTGTATATGTTTCTGTGAGATCCCCTCTCATCCTTCTAAACTCCAGTGAATACAGGCCCAGTCGATCCAGTCTCTCCTCATATGTCAGACCAGCCATCCCAGGAATCAGTCTGGTGAACCTTAGCTGCACTCCTTCGATAGCAAGAACGGCCTTTCTCAGATTAGGAGACCAAAACTGAACACAAGATTCCAGGTGAGGCCTCACCAAGGCCCTGTACAACGGCAGTAAGACCTCCCTGCTCCTATACTCAAAACCCCAAGCTATGAAGACCAACATACCATTTGCCTTTTTCACGGCCTGCTGTACCTACATGGCAACTTTCAATGACTGATGTACTATGACACCCAGGTTTCATTGCACCTCCCCTTTTCCTAATCTGCTGCCATTGAGATAATATTCTCACTTCGTGTTTTTCCCCCATAATTTAAAACTGATATCATCGAAGAGTCAGAGCTCCATGTCAAGTACTGTAAACAAGATTGTGTCGTCATATGGCAGAGCTGCTTATGACAGGGTGTACTCGACTGCGTATGCGAAATCTGTAGCTGCTCAAAGTCCACCAACGGGTACGAATCCGATTTCACCCTGTTGGCATTGTGGGGGCAATCATCGGCATCATCAGTGTTGTTTTAAACAGTATGTTTGTAAAGGCTGTTCGAAAGTGGGCCATCTTCAGCGAATGTGTCCACAACTGAGCAAGCGTGCTGCGACTCACCACGTGGATGAGGATGACCAGTCCAGCGCGGACCTGGATATGCGACCCGAGATACCTGAGGAGGAAGTGTATGGACTGTATTCGTTCCTGACAAAGAACCAACTGATAATGGTTAATGTGAAACTAAATGGTATGCCAGGATCGATGGAATTGGACATGTGTGCGAGTCAGTCGATAATGAGCCAAAGGACATTCGACAAGCTATGGGACACTAAGGCTGTGAAGCTGAAGCTGAGTCCAGTCAATGACAAGTTGCGTACTTACACCAAAGAACTCATACCGGTGATTGATAGTGCAGTAGTCAAGGTGTCGTATGATGGTGTGGTTCATGATCTACAGTTATGGATCGTTCCAACGAAATGGTCCAATACTGTTCGGAAGGTATTGGCTCAGAAAAATCAAATGGAATTGGAACGATATCAAAGCGTTGTCAACGGTGAATGACACTTCGTGTGCTCAAGTGCTGAGCAAGTTTCCCTCGCTTATTTGAACTGGATATCGGCAATTTCATGGGAGCCAAGGTGCAGATTCACCTGGACTCGGGTGCAAGACCCATCCATCACAAAGCTCAGGCTGTTCCGTACATGATGAGGGAGAAGGTCGAAATTGAGCTGGACAGACTCCAACGTGAAGAGGTCATATCACCGGTTGAATTTAACGAATGGGCCTGTCCCATTGTTCCTGTGTTGAAGAGTGATGGCACTGTCAGGGTTTGTGGAGACTGCAAGGTTACGATCAACCGAGTTTCGAAACAGGATCAGTACCCGTTACTGAAGGCTGATGATCTGTTTGCAATGCTAGCCGGTGGGAAATCATTCACTAAACTGGATCTGACATCGGCCTATATGACACAGGAGCTTGTCGACACCTCAAAGCAACTTACGTTTATCAGCACTCATAAAGAACTGTTTATCTACAACAGGTGTCCTTTTGGAATTCGCTCAACTGCAGCCATATTTCAGAGGAACATGGAGAGTCTACTGAAGTCCGTCCCTAGAACCGTCGTGTTTCAAGATGACATTCTGGTCACAGGTCGTGACACTGCCGAACACCTGAACAACCTTGAAGAGGTTTCACATCGTCTGGACAAAGTGAGACTCAGGCTGAAACATTCGAAGTGCGTCTTTATGGTACCGGAAATCAAATTCCTTGGTAGGAAGTTTGCTGCTTACATAACAATATAAGAACATAAGAATTAGGAACAGGAGTAGGCCATTCAGTCCCTCGAGCCCGCTCCGCCATTCAACAAGATCATGGCTGATCTGGCCGTGGACTCAGCTCCACTTACCCGCCCGCTCCCCATAACCTTAATTCCCTTATTGGTTAAAAATCTATCTATCTGTGACTTGAATACATTCAATGAGCTAGCCTCAACTGCTTCCTTGGGCAGAGAATTCCACAGATTCACAACCCTCTGGGAGAAGAAATTCCTTCTCAACTCGGTTTTAAATTGGCTCCCCCATATTTTGAGGCTGTGCCCCATAGTTCTAGTCTCCCCGACCAGTGGAAACAACCTCTTTGCCTCTATCTTGTCTATCCCTTTCATTATTTTAAATGTTTCTATAAGATCACCCCTCATCCTTCTGAACTCCAACGAGTAAAAACCCAGTCTACTCAATCTATCATCATAAGGTAACCCCCTCATCTCCGGAATCAGCCTAGTGAATCATCTCTGTACCCCCTCCAAAGCTAGTATATCCTTCCTTAAGTAAGGTGACCAAAATTGCATGCAGTACTCCAGGTGCAACCTCACCAATACCCGATACAGTTGCAGAAGAACCTCCCTGCTTTTGTACTCCATCCCTCTCGCAATGAAGGCCAGCATTCCATTCGCCTTCCTGATTACCTGTTGCACCTGCAAACTAACTTTTTGGGATTCATGCACAAGGACCCCCAGGCCCCTCTGCACCGCAGCATGTTGTAATTTCTCCCCATTCAAATAATATTCCCTTTTACTGTTTTTTTTCCCAAGGTGGATGACCTCACACTTTCCGACATTGTATTCCATCTGCCAAACCTTAGCCCATTCGCTTAACCTATCTAAATCTCTTTGCAGCCTCTCTGAGTCCTCTACACAACCTGCTTTCCCACTAATCTTTGTGTCATCTGCAAATTTTGTTACACTACACTCTGTCCCCTCTTCCAGGTCATCTATGTATATTGTAAACAGTTGTGGTCCCAACACCGATCCCTGTGGCACACCACTAATCACCAATTTCCAACCCGAAAAGGACCCATTTATCCTGACTCTCTGCTTTCTGTTAGCCAGCCAATTCTCTATCCATGCTAATACATTTCCACTGACTCCGCATACCTTTATCTTCTGCAGTAACCTTTTGTGTGGCACCTTATCGAATGCCTTTTGAAAATCTAAATACACCACATCCATCGGTACACCTCTATCCACCATGCTCGTTATATCCTCAAAGAATTCCAGTAAATTAATTAAACATGATTTCCCCTTCACGAATCCATGCTGCGTCTGCTTGATTGCACTATTCCTATCTAGATGTCCCGCTATTTCTTCCTCAATGATAGTTTCAAGCATTTTCTCCACTATAAATGTTAAACTAACCAGCCTATAGTTACCTGCCTTTTGTCTGCCCCCTTTTTTAAACAGAGGTGTTACATTAGCTGCTTTCCAATCCGCTGGTATCTCCCCAGAGTCCAGAGAATTTTGGTAGATTATAACGACTGCATCTACTATAACTTCCGCCATCTCTTTTAATACCCTGGGATGCATTTCATCAGGACCAGGGGACTTGTTTACCTTGAGTCCCATTAGCATGTCCAGCACTACCCCCCTAGTGATAGTGATTGTCTCAAGGTCCTCCCTTCCCACATTCCTGTGACTAGCAATTTCTGGCATGGTTTCTGTGTCTTCCACTGTGAAGACCGAAGCAAAATAATTGTTTAAGGTCTCAGCCATTTCCACATTTCCCATTATTAAATCCCCCTTCTCATCTTCTAAGGGACCAACATTTACTTTAGTCACTCTTTTCCGTTTTATATATCTGTAAAAGCTTTTACTATCTGTTTTTATGTTTTGCGCAAATTTACCTTCGTAATCTATCTTTCCTTTCTTTATTGCTTTCTTAGTCATTCTTTGCTGTCGTTTAAAATTTTCCCAATCTTCTATTTTCCCACTAACCTTGGCCACCTTATACGCATTGGTTTTTAATTTGATACTCTCCTTTATTTCCTTGGTTATCCACGGCTGGTTATCCCTTCTCTTACCGTCCTTCTTTTTCACTGGAATATATTTTTGTTGAGCACTATGAAAGAGCTCCTTAAAAGTCCTCCACTGTTCCTCAATTGTGCCACCGTTTAGTCTGTGTTTCCAGTCTATTTTAGCCAACTATGCCCTCATCCCACTGTAGTCCCCTTTGTTTAAGCATAGTACGCTCGTTTGAGACACTACTTCCTCACCCTCAATCTGTATTACAAATTTAACCATACTGTGATCACTCATTCCGAGAGGATCTTTTATTAGGAGATCGTTTATTATTCCTGTCTCATTTCACAGGACCAGATCTAAGATAGCTTGCTCCCTTGTCGGTTCTGTAACATACTGTTCTAAGAAACAATCCCGTATGCATTCTATGAATTCCTCCTCCAGGCTATGAATTCCTCCTCAGGCCTCTGGACTTGAAAACCAAGGCCATCAAAAATGCACCCAGGCATCAGAATGTGATGGAGCTGTGTTCGTTCCTTGGTCTACTCAACTACTTCGGTAATTTCTTACCTAGGTTGAGCACTTATTAGAGCCACTGCACATGCTGCTCATAAAAGAAGACAACTGGGATTGTGGTGTGTCTCAAAATAGAGCTTTTGAGAAAGCTACAAATCTGCTTAGCTCTAACAAGTTGCTGGTACATTATGATCCATGTAAGCATCTAATATTGGCCTGTGATGCTTCCTATGGGGTTGGCTGCGTGCTCCAACACACTAATGAATCGGGTAAACTACAACCTGTTGTGTATGCTTCGAAATGTTTGTCAAAGGCGGAAAGAGCCTACAGCATGGTAGAGAAAGAAGCACTAGCCTGTGTGTAAGGGGTTAAAACTGTTCGGTCTTCGTTTTGAACTCGAAACTGATCACAAGCCATTCATTTCATTGTTTTCGGAAAACAAAGGTATCAATGCCAATGCATCGTCCCGCATCCAGAGATGGATGCTGACATTATCTGTCTGTGATTATGTCATTTACCATAGACCTGGCACTGAGAATTGTGCTGATGCATTGAGCCGTCTGCCTTTGCCCGCACCGGAGGTGGAGATGCCACAACCTGTAGATCTACTGTTAGTTATGGATGCTTTTGAGAGTGAAGGAACCCCTGTCACTGCTCAACAAGTTAGGACCTGGACCAGACAGGACCTGATTTTCTCGGTTGTAAAGCATTGTGTCCTTAGTGGTGATTGGTCTGCTATGCCTATGGAAATGTGTGATGAGACCAAAGCTTACAACCGTCACAAAGACGAACTATCTATTCAGTCAGATTGTTTCCTGTGGGGTAATCGTGTTGTTATGCCCAAGAAAGGCAGAGAGAAATTTGTACGTGATCTACACAGCACTCATCCCGGTATTGTCATGATGAAAGCTATCACCAGGTCTCACATATGGTGGCCTGGAATTGACTCAGATCTGGAATCATGTGTGCATCAGTGCAACACTTGCATACAGCTCAGCAAAGTAACAGCGGAATCTCCGCTGAGTCTGTGGTCGTGGCCATCCAAACCATAGTCGAGGACCCACATTGACTTTGCAGGTCCTTTCCTGGGTAAGATGTTTTTTGTTGTGGTGGATGCATATTCCAAGTGGATAGATTGTATAATCATGTCATCCAGTACATCCACAGCTACCATTGAAAGCCTTCGTGTCATGTTTGCTACTCATGGTCTGCCTGACATTATTGTGAGCGACAACAGATCTTGCTTCACAAGTCTGGAATTTCAAGAGTTCATGAAACTCAATGGTATTAAACATGTGAGGTCAGCAACATTCAAACCTGCTTCTAATGGTCAAGCAGAGCATGCTGTCCAAACAATCAAGCAGATTATGAAACGTGTAACTCGCTTGTCATGCATATTGCTTCGTTACAGGACAAGACCCCACACGCTTACCGGAGTCTCCCCTGTTGAACTATTGATGAAGAGAGATTTCAAGACCAAGCTCTCTCTCATCCATCCTGACTTGAACGATCGTTTTGAAAACAGACATCAAAATCAGCAGTGGTATCATGATCATGCTGCTGTGTCACACGACATCTCTGTTAACGATTCTGTGTTTGGTCAAGGCCCCAAGTGGGTCGCCGATACTGTTATGGCCAAGGAGGGAAACAGAGTGTTTATTGTCATGTTCAAGAATGAGCAAACATGCAGGAAACATGTTGATCAGATAAAGCTGCGGCACACGGATGAACTGGAACAAGTTGAGGAAGATACAGTCAGTGACCAACCAACCTATATTCATTCATCTGAGGACTCCGCCGTCATCAATGAACCTCGACTTTCAATCTCTGACATGGTCATTGCCACTTCCATCAGATCGGCTACCCAGCCTCCAGTCATAACTGACTCAGAATGCTCTGCCAGAACTGGAGTTAAACTGAGACGATCAATTCGTGAGCGATCAATTAAGATGGTCAGAAAGCCCCAGACCATCCTAACTTGTAAAAAGACTGATACTAAGATCTTGAAGGGGGATGTTGTCATGTATGTATGCTTGGGATTACTAGACATTAGCGGCGTCACTGTCAGAGGTCATTGGGCTGTACGCACGTGTTTGCGGGCCAGGTATATAAAGCAAGCCACCATGTAATACAAGCAGTTTGGGTGGGAATAAATTTGAGGCAGGTTTGCACCTGAGTGAATTTACAGTATTCAGTCTATCGAGTTATTACATACATAACATCGTGGCCCCCCGACCTGCAAGAGAACAGCTCCACAGGTCGGGAAGTAAAAGAGCTGGAGCGGCATAACACTTCAACCTCCAGCACGAGCTGCTCCAAGTATGTAATGATTTTGAGATGGGCGACTGGGTGACGTCATCAAAACCCTAGTCGCCATTTGGGCGCATGGGCAGGAACATCGGCAGGGCCCAGGTACAGAGGAGTGGAAGGTCGGGGCGGATTAGTGGCGAGTGTTTGTGGCGAGATGCTATGAATGTTTATGGTGGAGGGGCGACGAGAGGTCATGGTGGAGGTGCGACAGATGAGGGTATGGGGCCCAGAAGAGCCAAGGGCCCAGGGCCAGCACGGGCCAGCCCACACTGTGTGCGCACTAGGTCCGTGCAGCAAAGCAGGTCTCCAGTCGTCCTGGTTAATCCTTGCCACTGGTTAAAGGCCTAGCTCTGTCAAGCCCGTGTGGTGGCTGATGTGCAACGGTCACCACACATTAAAAAAATTCACTCACAGGCATCTTCTACACCCTCAATTGGAGTTCAGGACTGGAACATCGGGTCCTTCATCAAAACACCTATGAACTCGTGGAAGCAAGTCACCCTCGATCAAGGGACCGCATGTGATGATGATGATGACATAACATATACTTTGATAAATTATAATGTACTTGCAAATGAAGACTATTGTTGCTTGGGTGTGTTAGACCTTTACACCCTTATACATGAAATTTCAACTTTAAAGTTTTCACCACTGTTACAGTAAAAAAGATTTGCACCCGCTCTTGGTCAGGAGAGGTGTTTTCTTTTCATTCATTTTCGGGATGTGGGCATTGGTTGCAAGGTCAGTATTTATTGCCCATCCCTAGTTGCTCTTGAGAAGGTGGTGATGGGCCTTTATCTTGATTTGGTGCAGTCTGTGTGATGAAGGTACTCTAATAGTATTGTTAGGGAGAGAGTTTCAGGATTTTGACCCAGTGTCGATGAACGTCCAAGTCGGGATGGCGCGTGACTTGAAGGTGAACTCTGAGCTGATGGCAGCATCTGTGGAGAGAGAGAAATAGACTTAATGTTTCATGTCGATGACCTTTCACCAGCATTTTTTGTTTTTATTTCAGATTTCCAGCTTTTGTAGGAGGTGACGGTACCCACTATCCTTGTCCTTCTAGGTGGTAGAAGTTGCGGGGCTGGGAGGAGCTGCCGAAGAAGCTTTGGCACCTTGCTGCAATGCAGCCTGTAGATAGTATGCACTGCAACCACGCTCCGTCGGTGGTGGAGGGAGGGTCTTCTGGGTCAGTTCATTTACATTTCTATTGGAATAGTCATTGATATAAATTCAGTGTAAAACAGGTGTACTCTGTTACAGTGCATTGAAACTGGAGTACAGTGTGCAAGTTCAGGTGTCTGTGTATAGAATGCCAAAAAAAGTTCCAAAAATTGAAAAATGTTTGGCAGCGGATAATCACTATTCAATCTCCTCAGACTCTCCAGGTTCTGAAGCTCCAACTTTCACTGGTATCAGCTGATCCTGGCAGCTGCCACATCTTATAAATCTCAGTCTGTTGCACAGAGTGCATTCTGAGTGTAAAACCAGCAAACTCAGAACTGCTGCCTCACTGGTCCTCATTTTGACGTATGCAAATGAGGTCAGTTGCGACTCTACGGGCGAATTGTGGGAAGGCTCAAATAGCCGTTGAAAGCCCGGGGCAATGGTGTAAAACTCACGCTGGGCCGTACCCATATCCGCAACAGGTCTCCAAGGTACACAGCCTCTGGCATTTTAGAACAATCTCTCGGACTTCCAACAGACCTGAATTGTATGAATGTAGCAATTCACACTAATGCTCTGTAGTGTTTTATTTTATTCCTGTCCATCAGACTGACTGTAGCATTTACGTGACAGATAGTTTTTTGACAGTTTTAGAGGCATTTACTTGACAGCTCCTTTTGTTTTAGTAACGTTCCAAAGGACTTGACCTGTTAACTGCACAGGGGCATTGAGGCTGCTACGTGATGGCTGAAGTCTGAAGTTTTTGCCCTGGAGATATTTGAAGCCAGCAATTTTATTCAGCTGTTTTGTCCCGAGTTGACAGTCTTTGCTCATTTAAGTGCTGGTGCACACCCGCGTCTGAGCAAGAAATGGGGCAGACTTGAAACTTGCTAAACAGCCGCCTTGACTTCACACAGTGATAAAGGATTTGGCTTTACCTGATATCGAGATTGGGAAAGAGAAACAAATGTTATCTGCTTTTTTCTTTTATTATAAAAGGCCACATGAAAATACCCTGGTAAAATGTAATCCAGCCTTTCACTGTTAAACTACTATTTTTTCATAAAAGTTTATTTGGAAAAAAAGGTTTTGCACTCCAATCTGTTATTAGGATAAAGAAAAACAAAAAAAAATTTAACTTTAAAGGAAAGAAGGTTTAAAAAAATTACGGATCTTGACAAGTGTGTGTAAGTACTTGACTGCACCTTTTAAAATAAAGTCTTCACGTCTGGCATAACCGTTGGTCATTTTTCACATTGCATTAACCATTGAGTAATAAAGAAAGAAAAACTTGCATTTCTAAGCACCTTTTACAACCTCAGGATGTCCCAAAGCATTTCACAGCCAATGAAGTACCAATGTAGGGAAACATGGCAGCCAATTTTTGCACAGCAAAGCTGGTGCTCATTTTATGCCGACAGTGTGCCAGTTTTATTTAAACGAGGCTCGGTCACCAAAATTGATTGGGCCTCCCTGCGGTGCCAAGGGGTGGACAATGCAATCAGTCTGTCCACCGCCCACCCCAAGTACACTTGAAATGAAAATTGCTGTTCATGCAGTGTTCCCTGTTTTTAGTTCACATGTCCCACATACACTTTTTATTTTTATTTCTAATGCAGATATTGCACTATTCAGGGCTTGTGACCTAAATTAATATTGCAAAACATGTACTGTTGATGGGAAAACACACATCAGAATTTTGAGAACTCGTTGCCCACGATTTGCAGTTCATTTGGCTTGCAAAATGACCCCAGTAGTAGGGATGGATTGAAATAATTTTCCAGTTTGTTTTCTATTTGTTTTGGGCCAGAGTCTGAGGTGTATTTTGCAGCTTCTCAAAACTATTCTGAAAACTTTGATTCAGAGTCTGAAAGAGCCTGAAGCAGCTGTAATTTTAATGTGGAAAATGGGAACTCGTGTTATCCCCACCCAATGAGACTTTGCCCCAATATTGTACCTTGCACTAATTCTGCATCAAAATTATCGATTAGCAGAACATCACAAGCCACCCAGTTGAAGTGGAATTATTTGTTATAAATTTGCCGAGCAAGTAAATATAATTTAAATAAAAAATGAAGCCTCTTGCCCTATTGCGAAATGCTTTCCTTATTCTGGGTGGATAATACAAGTAAAAGAAATGGAAAAGCTTTTTATAAACCATGCAATCAGCAGATAGCGATGTTATAGACTTTGTTATAATGGGCAATGAGACAGTTAATTGTTTATCACTTTGGCACTTTAATTAGTTGAAACTAGCAATTATGAATCATACAGATGTCAATGGAAGAATATTCCTTTTTCTGACGATGTCGATAAGGTTGTGATTAGGCTCCTAACTAATACATTCGTCAGTAATAAGCAATACGAGAACAACAATTTGAACAGTGCTTCTGTAATATTTGGCTGACATGACAATGCTGGCTAATGAGTAACTAGGTGATGTCACCCGTATTTTTTAAGGGAACAAAGTGGTACCATGCAAAAGTGATGACAATGCCAGGCGAATAGGCCGGATTTTGAAAGGAAGGCTTTTTTTAATAGCCTGAACTTGCTGCTGATCAATTCGAAACATGAAGTGATGCTGGTGACAGTCAGTGCCTCTGAGTCAGTGGATGACATCAACCCACTACTTCACTAACCGGTTACTCACCACAAATGGCTTAGGCACGGGATCTGATTGTAATGCTCTTAATGCCTTTATTCAGTGTCAAAGGGAGACAACAGCCAGTTTTATCAGTTGTGGTCTAGTTCTGTGGAACAAATGAGTGATACAGTGTTGCATTCTTCTTAATCTGCTCCAGGACGGTTGCGGCGGGACTTCTATCAGCTGCCCTGATACTTGCCCGATCCCAAGCCATTTTCCTGCGTCAACTGCCATTAGCAATGAAGGGCAGGCTTCTGGCTTGACTCCTGTCATCGAGAGGTTACCCACTGCTGTTGGAATGGAATAGTACCAGGAATGCTGCAGTGGGATTTTCGGGGACCATTTCTCAGGTGCCCGGTGGCCTCCTGCCTGATTTCCTGCACTTGCCCGCCAGCTCTTACATCATTTCCACTGGTTTCGGGCAGGAGACAGTGTAGAGAATTGTAACTGAACACACCCCAAGTTAGATATTTTGCTTAAATCACAGGTGAGGTAGAACTTCACGAACTTAATACCAGCAAGATTGAAACCGTGGGGTAGAAATTGGTATGCGCTGTGCCTGTTATATGTGTGTAAATCGAGTGCTAAACATATCAATTTAGCAATAGCATGATCTGTGCCCAATCTGGAACAGGTGTTAGGAACCTTTAATAGATTATCTAGGGACCTAATTCTTATCGAAGGACTCCTTTACAAAATTAGTCACTCAGGATTTTTTTTTATATTAAAAATAAATGTAGTTTTCTGTGAAGCCAGGTAAATCTTCATATTTACTTATAAATGCTTTCATTGGCTGTGCCTCACCTACTTCTACAATCTCTTTTGATCATACTTGTCAGCATGATCCTCTGCTGTTCTGACTTTGGCCTTCTGACTTTGGCCATTTCGGCATGGACTCGATGGGCCGAATGGCCTTCTCCCGTGCTGCAACCATTCTATAATTCTATGATTCATTGTATACAATGGTCATTCTCTAATTAATCTCCTACTATGACTCTGTTAAATACGTTAGGCCATTTACTGCATTGAAAGTACATTAAATACACTGCTGTTGAATTAGCTGCAAAAATGTAAAGCAATTGGCAGACATACTAATGGTGAAAATAGGGAAAGGAGTAGGCCATTCAACCTACTGAGGTCATAGGAAATAAAAATCGGGAGAGATGTAAAACTGGCTGCCGAATCGCTATCATCCATTTTACACTATCGACATAGGCAGGATCTACACCAGAGATTTCCCATTTTCAGCAGTGCTGATGTGGGAAATAATGCACAGAAGCAAGGTCTTCTTTCCTATAACAGGAGAGAAAATTGGAGAAGCATCTATTTTTTAGCACCCAAACCAAGAGCAAAATTAACTGAGGTGGTATGGTATACACTGAAGTACAGTACAGGAACAAGAAGAAATATATAAAATACCTTATTCATAAAACAAATAGAGAGTGCATTAAAGAAAAAGAGGCCATATGCCTAATATATTTTTGTTTTTAATGAATGCCCACAATGGCTCCCAGTTACATTGGATTCTGACTCCTAACTTGCAGCCCAGTTGTTACATGATCAGAATTTCTTTCACCTTACATAACCTTACATAACCACTGAGCGTGAAGATGTCACCTTCAATCTTACCATCTAGCAAACTTGGCCAGCAGCCAGTACACAATATTGTATACAGTAACTAGCTTAAAAACTGCTGGCAAGTTAATCATTTAAATGTTGCGGAGTCCCATGTTTATACTGCTACGTTTATGCTGGAATGAACCCGGTACTTAGACCATTGCAAAACAAACTTGCCAGTATTAGTTCTGTAAAATAGCATATTCTGCTGACAGATCAAATGCAACAAACTCTAGGGAATGCATCATGTGAACGTGTAGGGATCTGATTTTGCACAGGTTTCAGTGTGATCTCAGATGAATCACAACCCAGTTTCTCTGCAATATAACCACAGATGTTAACATTATGAAACAAAACGCAATATTGGCCGGAATTTTACCGGCGTTACGAGTGCGAGTTTGGAGGCGGGTCAGCTGTCAAAATGGAAGTTATTGACAACGGGCGGAAGTTCGCTTTCAGCCCGCCTCCATGTCAGTTACCCAAGTGGCAGGACTGCCTACCCTTCACCAACCCGACACTAAGCGGCAGGGGAGCCAATTTAAATTGTTAACACTTGTTTAAAGGTATTTAAAAAGCATTTTACCAGGTACTTACCATTTTTCCAGCTTTTTTACGAGGTTCCCGGCGCTCAGAGATCGTAAGTGTGTCGGGTTTTCAATGACTCTCCATTGCTGCGAATAGGTGACAGCCGCAAAAGTGGTATAAAAGTTACCAATTCACAGCTGTTCTATTTCCAATTTTAGAAGCTGGAGCCTTCAGAATTAGAGCTTTTTAGAGGTTTGAAGTGTTTGGAGTGACCTCTCTATCCAATGTCACCTGCTTGGAGCAACCTCTCTCACCATTGACAGATCGCTTCAGCTGCCATCTATTCCAGCAGCATTGGTGCACTTGAAAAAAATCTCAACTTGGTCCTCATAATCCCACCAACTTCACTAGGCACACCATCATCACCAAAAATGACACCAACCTTCTCCGCTATCATCAGATGCTGGACAGGACATAGGGCATCAGCACATGTCCAGGGGTCACAGTCTAAGGATAAGAGGTAAGCCATTTAGGACCGAGATGAGGAGAAACTTCTTCACTCAGAGAGTTGTGAACCTGTGGAATTCTCTACCACAGAAAGTTGTTGAGATCAGTTCGTTAGATATATTCAAAAGGGAGTTAATTGTGGCCCTTATGGCTAAAGGGATTGAGGGGTATGGAGAGAAAGCAGGAATGGGGTACTGAAGTTGCATGATCAGCCATGATCATATTGAATGGTGGTGCAGGTTCGAAGGGCCGAATGGCCTACTCCTGCAACTATTTTTCTATGACCACATTGCTGCCCGGAACACCAGGGATGGCCTCACCATGGCCAGATTTAGTTCACTTGATGTTGTACACCCTGGCTGCCACATGAAGCGCTAGGTTGGCACCACCCCACACAAGCACCATAAAGCATCGCTGCAAAGCCCAAGCCATTCATTTCACATTCGTCACCATTGCTGGGGGTATCGTTATGTCTCGCCATTCACTACAACTCACTAAGTCACTTCCAAAGCTGCACACAAATCTGTACAAGTGGGCAAAGTGTTCAAAATAAAGATTTCAATGTTTGAAAGCACATTAACAGAAACCCTACATGAACATTGACCAAAAGACCTGAGTGTCTACCCTTCTGTGTTGTTAGTTGTTATGTTTGGACAAGGATGATGGTGAGTGTGAGGGTTGGCTAGTGAGATGGGGATGTGATAATGTAGATGTTGTATAATGAGAGAGGATTGATTAGCAATCTTATTGTGCGAGGCCCCTTGGGGAAGAGTGACCATAATATGGGAGAATTCTTCAGTAAGATGGAGAGTGACACAATTAATTCAGAGACTAGAGTCCTGAACTTAAAGAAAGGTAACTTCGACAGTATGAGATGTGAATTGGCTAGGATAGACTGACGAACGATACTTAAAGGGTTGACTGTGGATTGGCAATGGCAGACATTTAAGGATCACATGGCTAAACTTCAACAATTGTACATCCCTGTTTGGCGTAAAAATAAAACGGGGAAGGTGGCTCAACCGTAGCTTACAAGGAAAATTAGGGATAGTGTTAAATCCAAGGAAGGGGCATATAAAGTGGCCAAAAAAAGCAGCAAACCTGAGGATTGGGAAAAATTTTGAATTCAGTAGAGGAGGACAAAGAGTTTAATTAGGAGGGGGAAAATAGAATATGAGAGTAAGCTGGCAGGGAATATAAAAACTGACTGCAAAAGCTTCTATAGATATGTGAACAGAAAAAGATTAGTGAAGACAAATGTGGGTCCTTTGCAGTCAGAATCAAGAGCTTTTATAATGAGGAACAAAGAAATGGCAGACCAATTGAACAAATACTTTGGTTCTGTCTTCACTAAGGAAGACACAAATAACCTTCCGGAAATACTTGGGGACCGAGGGTCGAGCGAGAAGGAGGAACTAAAGGAAATCCTTATTAGTCAGCAAATTGTGTTAGGAAAATTGATGGGATTGAAGGCCGATAAATCCCCAGGACCTGACAGTATGCATCCCAGAGTACTTAAGGAGGAGTCCCTAGAAATAGTGGATGCATTGGTGGTCATTTTCCAACATTCTATAGACTCTGGATCAGTTTCTAGGGACTGGAGGGTCGCTAATGTAACCCCATTTTTTAAAAAAGATGGGAGAGAGAAAACAGGGAATTATAGACCGGCCAGCCTGACATCGGTTGTGGGGAAAATGTTGGAATCAATTATTAAAGATGTAATAGCAACACATTTGGAAAGCAGTGACAGGATCGGTCCAAGTCAGAATGGATTTATGAAAGAGAAATCATGCTTGACAAATTTTCTGGAATTTTTGGCCGATATAACTAGTAGAGTGGACAAAGGGGTGACAGTGGATGTGGTGTATTTAGACTTTCAAAAGGCTTTTGACAAGGTCCCACACAAGAGATTACTGTGCAAAATTAAAGCACATTGTATTGGGGGTAATGTACTGACGTGGATAGAGAACTGGTTGGCAGACAGGAAGCAAAGAGTAGGAATAAATAGGTCCTTTTCAGAATGGCAGGCAGCGACTAATGGGGTACAGCAAGGTACTATGCTGGGACACCAGCTATTTACAATATACATTAATGATTTAGACAAAGGAATTGAATGTAATATTTCCAAATTTTCAGATGACACTAAGCTGGGTGGCAGTGTGAGCTGTGAGGAGGATGCTAAGAGGCTGCAGGGTGACTTGGATAGGTTAGTTGAGTGGGAAAATACATGGCAGATGCAGTATAATGTAGATAAATGTGAGGTTATCCACTTTGGTGCTAAAACAGGAAAGCAGATTATTATCTGAATGGTGACAGATTACTAAAAGGGGAGATGCAATGAGACCTGGGTGTCATGGTACATCAGTCATTGAAAGTTGGCATGCAGGTACAGCAGGCGGTGAAGAAGAGAAATGGCATATTTTCCTTCATAGCGAGAGGATTTGATTATCGGAGCAGGGAGGTCTTACTGCAATTGTACAGGGCCTTGGTGAGGCCACACCTTGAATATTGTGTACAGTTTTGGTCTCCTAATCTAAGGAAGGATATTCTTGCTATTGAGGGAGTGCAGCGAAGTTTCACCAGACTGATTCCCAGAATGACAGGACTGACATATGAGGAAAGACTGGATGGAATGAGCCTGTATTCGCTGGAGTTCAGAAGATTGAGAGGGGATCTCACAGAAACATAGAACATTCTGACAGGATTGGACAGGTTAGATGCAAGAAGAATGTTCCCGATGTTGGGGAAGTCGAGAACCAGGGATCACAGTCTAAGGATAAGGGGTAAGCCATTTAGGACCGAGATGAGGAGAAACTTCTTCATTCAGAGAGTTGTGAGCATGTGGAATTCTCTACCACAGAATGTTGTTGAGGCCAGTTCGTTAGATATATTCAAAAAGGAGTTAGATATGGCCCTTATGGCTAAAGGAATCAAGGGGTATCGAGAGAAAGCAGGAATGGGGTACTAAAATGCATGATCAGCCATGATCATATTGAATGGTGGTGCAGGCTTGAAGAGCCGAATGGCCTACTCCTGCACCTATTTTCTATGTTTCTATGTTTCCATAAAGAGGGAGTGGTAGAGGTGCAAGTTAAGTTGTTACGAGTAAGGATGTGCAGGAGTAGAGTAGCGAAGGCAGAGTGATGGGGATGTGATGAATGGCACAGCAGGATGAGGTTGAGTGTCGCTTTGCAGTAACATTTTGTGATGTACTGAGATCATTGAAAGGTTTGCGCCACTGCAGCCTGGTCCTCCTGACCACATCCCTGCTTGTGCCTTCCTGTGCAATATGCAACCAAGCTGTGTCGGTCTCCTGGAGAGGTGTCTTTTGCCCATTGGAAGGGAAGAGAAGCTCGCTGCGTGCTGTGACTTCCTCCATAAACATATGGAGGGAGTCTTGGGAGAGCCTGGGTGCAGCCGTGCACCTCTGTGCAGTGATTGTCAGTGTTTGCAGCAACTCAATGCTACAGAACACTGACAGCACAACTGTCAAAATTAATGTGAACATGGTCCCTTTAAGGAAACCAGCTGATGATGCGTCATCAAATTACATCATCTGACGCGCTTCCATTTAATTGGCCGGGATCTTTGTGGGGCAGGCTTAACAAGCCCAATCTAGGTAAAATCACTTCAACACAGCAGCCTGCAACCAGGAGCGGGTTTCCAATCCGTACCCGAAGTCGTCCCCCTCTCTCCTGACCTGGCCAAAGATTCCAAAATTCCTTGAATTAGGCTCTTGTCAGTTTTGCCAGGATCATATCCTCCAGCAGCGACCCCACTAGATTTTGTGGGGTCAGTAGTAGGATGCCTCATTAACATGGGAGAGGCAGTTTTGCAAGTGGAAATACGAGTGCATTTCTGGCACCTGCCTGACCATGCCCACAAAAATTCCCATGGTCACTCACTTTTGAGGGGTGGGGTTTGTTAGGAGCACTGGTGACAAAGGGCTTTATTACAAAATTCATTTTATGTTAAAGGCTCCACTTTATACCACACAGTCATCTTCAGGAAACCGAAGGAGGCAGTATCTGGTGCATGTCAAATCAGCCCAGACCCTTAAAGTTCCTTCATGACTGTGGCAAGCTAGAATCATAAGAGATAGTTGTCTATTCTTTGTATAGTTCTGACCTTCATGTACTACAACATCTGTCTTATATAAGGAGTTGCTTTTACCTTTTTTCTACATGTAGTTATGCTGCCACCGTAGACGTAGATGAGTGAACTCTGTTGATCTCTGAAAACATAGGGACCATAGAGCATAGAAATGTAAAGCACAGAAGGAGGCCATTTGGCCCATCGTGTCCGTGCTGGCCGAAAAAGAGATATCCAGCATAATTCCATTTTCCAACTCTTGGTCCATTGCCTTGTAGGTTACGGCAAATCAACTGCATATCCAAGTGTTTTTAAAATGTGGTGAGGGTTTCTGCCTCTACCACCCTTTCAGGCTGAGTGCTCCAGACCCCCACCACTCTTTAGGTGAAGAAATTTCTCCTCAAATCCCCTCAAAACCTCCTACCAATTACTTTAAATCAATGTCCCCTGGTTGTTGAGCCCTCTGCTAAAATAAATCGATCCTTCCTATCCACTCTATCGAGGCCCCTCATAATTTTATACACCTTAATTAGCTCTCCACTCAGCCTCCTCTGTTCCAAAGAAAACAACCCCAGCCTATCCAATCTTTCCTCGTAGCTAAAATTCTCCAGTCCAGGGCAACATTCTTGTAAATCTTCTCTGTACCCTCTCTAGTGCAATCACATTTTTCCTGTAATGTAGTGACCAGAACTGCACACAGTACTCTAGCTGTGGCCTAACTCATGGTTTATACAGTTCAAGCATAACCTCACTGATATTCAATGCCTCGGCTAATAAAGGCAGGTATCACGTATGCCTTCTTAACCACCACCTGTCCTGCTACTTTCATGGATCTGTGGACATGCACTCCAAGGTCTCTCTGTTCCTTTACACTTCTCAGTGTCCACTTCTACCATTTATTGTGTATTCCCTTGCCTTATTAGCCCTCCCCAAGTGCATTACCTCACACTTCTCTGGAACACAAGAAATATGAGCAGAAGCTTTCCTTTCATAAATCCGTGTTGACATTGTCCAATCCTATTATTATTTTCTAAGTGCCCTGCTACCATGTCCTTAATAATAGATCAACAAAGGCAGACATTGATGCAGAGATTCAGCATCACCTCCAGTGCGCCAGCGCAGCCTTCGGCCGCCTGCGGAAAAGAGTGTTTGAGGAACAGGCCCTCAAATCTACCACCAAACTACAGGGCTGTAGTAATACCCACCCTCCTGTAAGGGTCTGAGGCATGGACGGTGTACAGAAGGCACCTCGAGTCGCTGGAGATATATCACCAACGATGTCTTCGCAAGATCCTGCAAATCCCCTGGGAGGACAGGCATACCAACATCAGTGTCCTCGACCAGGCTAACATCCCCAGTATTGAAGCACTGACCACACTCAATCAGCTTTGCTGGGCAGGCCACATAGTACGCATACCAGATACGAGACTCCCTAAGCAAATGCTTTATGTGGAGCTCCTTCATGGCAAATGAGCCAAAGGAGGACAGCGGAAACATTATAAGAACACCCTGGTAAAGTGCGACATCACCACTGGCACCTGGGAGACCCTGGCCGCAGATCGCCTGAGGTGGAGAAAGTCCATCCGGGGGGGCGTTGAGCTCTTTGAGTCTCGACGCAAGGAGCATGAAGAGGCCAGGCGCAGGCAGCGGAAGAAGCGTGTGGCAAACCAGCCCTACCGACACCTTCCCCCGATGAATGTCTGTCCCACCTGTAACAGGGTCTGTGGCTCTCGTATCGGACTGTTCAGCCATCAAAGAACTCACTTTGGGAGTGGAAGCAAGTCCTCCTCGATTCCAAGGGACTGCCTATGATGATGAATAGGTTCTAGCATTTTCCCTACTATTGATGTCAGGCTAGCTGGTCCCCGTTTTCTCTCTCCCTCCTTTCTTAAATAGCGGGATTAAATTTGCTACCTTCCAATCCACAGGAACCAATCTAGAATCCATAGAATTTTGGAAGATAATAACCAATGCATCCACTATCTCTATAGCCAACTCTTTCAAAGCCATCAGGTCCAGGGAATTTATCAACTTTCAGTTCCATTAATTTCTCCAGTACTATTTTTTTTACTAATACTAATTTCTTTAGTTCCTCAATCTCGCTAGACTCTTAGTTCTCCACTATTTCCGGAAGGTTTTTTGCATCTTCTTCTGTGAAGACAGACACACATTATTTGTTTAATTTCTCATTTTTTTCCTTATTTCCCCATTATAATTTCTCCTGTCTCAGCGTCTAAGAGATGCACATTTACTTCCGCTATTCTTTTCTTTTTTACATACCTAGAGAATCTTTTACAGTCTGTTTTTATGTCTCTCGCTAGTTTACTCTCATATCCTATTTTCCCTTTCTTTATCAATTTCTTGGGTCCTCCTTTGCTAAATTCTAAAATTCTCCTAATCCTCAGGCTTACTGCTCGTTTTGGCAACATTATAAGCCTCTTCCTTTGATCTGATACTATTTTTAACCTCTTGTTATCCATAGTTGGACCACTTTTCCTAAGGGGTTTTTGTTCCTTAAAGGAATGTATGTTATAAATTCTGTATTAATTCTTTAAATGCTAGCCATTGCTTGACTATCATCATACCTTTTAATGTAGTTTTCTAATCTACCTTAGCCATCTCACCCCTCATACTTACGTAGTTTGCTTTGTTTAGATGTAAGACCCTAGTTTCAGATTAAACAATCACATTCAAACTTAATATAAAATTCTATCATATTATGGTCACTCTTCTCTAAAGGCCTTTTTACTACATGGTTATTAATGAGCCTTTTCTCATTGCACAAGACTTAATCTAAAATAGTCTGTTCCCTTGAATTCCCTTGCCACTGTTCTGCCCACCTGACCAGCCCATCTATATCTTCCTGCAGTCTGCAGCTTTCTTCTTCATTATCAACCTCACGGTCAATTTTTGTATCATCTACAATCTTCTTAATCATATCCCCTACTTTCAAGTCTAAATCATTGATTATATACCACAAAAAACAAGGGAACTAGTACCGAGCCATGCGGAACCCTAGTGGAAACAGCCTTCCAGTCATGAAAACAGCCATTGACTTCCCTTGCTTTGCTTCCTGCCTCTGAGTCAATTTTAGATCCAACGTGCCACTTTGCTTTGGATACCATGCACTTTTACTTCTGTGACCAGTCTGCCATGTGGGATCTAATAAAAAGCCTTGCGAAAATCCATATACACTGCCCTCATCAACCCTCCTTGCTACCTACCATAGCAAGTCTCTGGAATACTGAGATAATGGAAGTTAATGTAAACTATGAGTAAAGCTCATGGAAGGCATATCATGTAATGACCTTTAGCTAACCCTTTAATAATGTGACCATTGTAATGCCTTACTTACAAATTGGAAAGTGCAGTGGCATGCATGTGGGCAGGGTAAATGCTGAAAGTACATACACCTGTCAGAGAAAAGCACTTAAGCAGGTGGAGAAAGAAAGAGATCAGGGTATTCTAGTCCATAAATCTCTAAAGGTTCATGAGCAATGCTGTGAAATGATAGCTAGAGCAAATAAAGTGTTAGGGTGCATCATCATCATCACAGGCAGTCCCTCAGAATCGATGAAATTTGCTTCCACTCTTAAAATGAGCCCTTTGGTGGCTAAACATTCCAATACGAGAGCCAAAGTCCCTGTCACAGGTGGGACAGATAATAGTTGAGGGAAGGGGTGGGTGGGACAGGTTTGCCACACGCTCTTTCCGCTGCCTGTGCTTGATTTCTGCATGCTCTCGGCGATGAGACTGGAGGTGCTCAGCGCCCTCCCGGATGCACTTCCTCTATTTAGTGTGGTCTTTGGTCAGGGACTCCCAGGTGTCGGTGGGGATGTTGCACTTTATCAGGGAGGCTTTGAGGGTGTCCTTGTAATGTTTTGCTCTGCCCACCTTTGGCTCCTTTGCCGTGAAGGAGTTCTGAGTCGAGCGCTTGCTTTGGGAGTCTCGTGTCTGGCATGCGGCCTACCCAGCGAAGCTGATCAAGTGTGGTCAGTGCTTCAATGCTGGGGATGTGGGCCTAGTCGAGGATGCTAACGTTGGTGCGTCTGTCCTCCCAGGGGATTTGCAGGATCTTGCGGAGACATCGTTGGCGGTATTTCTCCAGCGACTTGAGGTGTCTACTGACATGGTCCATGTCTCTGAGCTATATAGGAGGGCAGGTATTACTACAGCCCTGTAGACCATGAGCCTGGTGGCAGATTTGAGGGCCTCGTCTTCGAACACTCTTTTCCACAGGCGGCCGAAGGCAGAACTGGCGCACTGGAGGTGGTGTTGAATCTTGTCATCAATGTCTGCTCTTGTTGATAAGAGGCTACCGGGGTATGGGAAATGGTCCACATTGTCCAGGGCTGCGCCGTGGATCTTGATGACTGGGGGGCAATGCTGTGCAGTGAGAACCGGCTGGTGGGGGACCTTTGTCTTACGGATGTTAAGTGTAAGGCCCATGCTTTCGTATGCCTCAGTCAATACACCGACTATATCCTGGAGTTCAGCCTCTGTATGTGCGCAGATGCAGGAGTCATCCGCGTACTGTAGCTCGACGACAGAGGTTGGGGTGGAGACAGCGAATGTTGAACAGGTTACTACTCGTTCGTCAGTTTAGCTCCACTCCAGCGGGGAGCTTGTCGACTGTGAGGTGGAGAATGGCAGCGAGGAAGATTGAGAAGAGTGTTGGGGCGATGATGCAGCCCTGTTTGACCCCGGTCCGGACATGGATTGGGTCTGTAATGGATCCATCAGTAAGGATAACGGCCTGCATGTCATCATGGAGCAGGCGGAGGATGTTGACGAACTTTTAGGGGGCATCCGAAACGCAGGAGGACGTTCCATAGACTCTCAACCGTGATTTGATTCAATTTATAAGATGATGACGAGAATAGATTGTTTGTGCCAACTAAATAGGTCAGGAGGAGGGGTCACAATTTTAAGTTGTGTAAGGGCAAATCTAGGTTACTTGTCAGGAAGTGTGCTTTTCCCAGAGAAGGGTGGACTTTTTAAACATGCTGCCCGACTGTGCAATGGATGGCGATTTTCTGAGTTCCTTCAAGCAAGAGCTAGATCTGTTTCTGGCTGATGAAGCGATCATCTCATACAAAAGGTAGGTACTGCATTATTAGAGCCAGAGTGATCTCTGGACTAATTTCGATCGTCTAAGGGCGTCGGAGAGGAATTTCCCAGCTTTTTTTCCCCAAGTTGGCCTGTTTTTTTTTTAACTTCCCAGGAGATCACATGGCTTTTTTGGGGTAGGGAGTGTATATATTATGATGCATGAGATATCACAATTACATGGGACAGGCTGGATGGACTAAAGAATCTTTTCCTGTCCATCAATGTTCGTATTTTCATGTGTTCACAAACTCCTCTGCCATGTCTGGGAGTTTCCTTGCTGCTGGCAGAACTTCTGTCCATCTCTTCCAAGTTGAAACCCTCAATTGGTGGGGGGGTGGGGGCAGTGGAGGAAAGGGACCAAAGGCAGGGATTTCCTAAGCCAGGTATTTAGCCTCATAAGCTCTGTCAGGAGCTGACATTTAACTGGTAAACAGGATGAGCATTTTCAAGCCGCCTGGACACCTAATAATCATGGATTAAATCACTTTGTTTTGAAACCAATTGGACCGGTGCTGGGCAAACAGCCTGGGCAAACTGCTCCCCCCTCCCCATAAGCATGTGGAGTCCAAAGTTTCTGTTGACAATGGGCAGTTAGGCTCCAGAGATGCACCCAAAAAGGCCTGCCCATGCTAAAGAAGTGACCTTCCTTGAGCCACTCAAATACTGTTGGGTCAGTGATGGACGGCATATAATTAGCATAATTTCCGCAACCATTTTAGGGCTGAAATGCAACTTTTCAGTCAATGCAAAGATGTGGCCATTGCCATATCTTATGTTTTTACAGGATGAAGTGTTGCACAAGGAGCACATTTTTCCAGATTAAACCTTGCATCCATTCTATGCCTGAGGTTTGAATCCTTTCCTAATAGTTCCTCTGATATCAAACAAAGTTATAAATAGTTACATAATTAAGCTTCTCCAAACTCAAATCAACCAGGTACATTATCAAATTATTATTATTTTACATATGTTTTTATGTTGGAGTCAATTTACTAAATAGCATATCAGATTGCCATATCAATCCATTGTATTATATAAGATGTGGAGTCCAATACTTTCCACATTACTATCATTCCACAGGGCAATTTCAACCCCTAAGTGCTTTTCAAGGATGTCAAAACGTCCATCATAAATTTGTAGGTGTTACATTGGACACTTTACCCTGAAGATAAATTTCTGAAGAAGTAGAAGAATCTGTTGAATAATCAGCCTTGGTCTGAGTTTGACTCTTGTCAGGGAACAGAACATCGGCACCAGTAGTAACTAAGGGCCCAAGTTTCCCCAGGCGTTGCTCCATTTTTTTGGAGCTGTTGTGTATTTAACCCTTTGTAACCTGCATGACACCCGACCACCAGAGAGCCCACCTGTTGGAGTCCCAAGGGATCCCAGCATCCCTTGGGAGCACAGTATCTAAACAAGCCACCCACAAGGTACCTGCACTCTGGAATCTTATTAAAGGAGCTAAGGTCACACTTGCTCATTACACACAGTACTCAGTCTCACCCTTTATTATTAGTGTAATAATTGGCGACGAGGTAATGAACAACCGTCATACTTCAGTGCCATCGGCTCCCGTAGCCTTGTTGTTCTTAAGCTGTCTTATGGCTTTTTCTACCTCGTGCAGTGCTGGTGTTTTACTGAGATGGTGGTGGGTAACATGCTGCGAGATGGAGTCGAGAACACTCGGGTCAAAGGCAGAGTCTCGATTGAGGAAATCTTTGAAGAGCTCCTTCCAGCGGGCCCTGACTGCCTCGGTGTCCTTGATGAGTATTTCCCCATTCTTGGTCAGCAGTGGGGTGGAGCCTTGGGAGTTTGGACCATAAGTGGCCTTGACTGCGATGAAGAATCCTCGCACATCATGGCTGTCGAACAGCTGCTGTATCTCTTGTGCTTTCTCCATCACCATCTGTTCTTTAGGTCCTGGGTTTTTTGTTGGCCCTCAGCCTTAAGCCGTCTGTAATGCTGCCTTGCTGTTCCCGAGTTGGGTTGTTGTTTAAGGCTCAGAAATGCCCTGCACTTGCGATCTATTAGCTCTTGGATCTCCTGGATTTCCTACATATGGAAATGCTGGAGTCACATGGGCCTGGACCACCAATCATAATGCAGTATTCTCATTGATCAAAATGGGATCTCCGTTTGTGTGAATTCCCATTACTATCAATGAGAAAGCACCCCGAAAACAAGAAACACAGCATAATAAATGTAAAAAACACCTCACTATTTAAAATTAATTGAAATTAAATGTAATTAAATATTTTAGAAAAAACAATATTTTTTGGAAACGTTTTTTATGTGTTTTAATAGGGTTAAAAATAAACTTTCCTTAATCGACAGGGTTTTTAACATAAAAGAGAATGATTAAATTTAATTTTTATATGTTTTAAAACTCTTATTCTGGAAAAAGTAAGCTATACGCCTGCTTTTGCCAGGCATAAAAGTTTAAAGGACATTTGCTGGGCATGAGTGGGGCAAATAGCTCAATCTCTCCCGCGCAGATGTCCTTCTCCCGGGGATGTGGAGGATCTGTGAAAAGAAATCTTGACAGATCGGAGAAGGTGGTTTTCGGCACATGTGCAGCTCGCTCCAAAAAACGGCTTTTGTTAGGCCTCATTGGGTCCGTGCGCATTTTGTACAGACCCGGCAAATCCAGAATTCTCGGCCCAATAAAATATGCGGAGATAAATGGTAATATTGTTTTGTCTTCTGTCTTATTGAAGAGAATCAAGGCAAGACAATTGGCAACCCTGAAAATATCACTGGGTATCTAAACAAGTTGAAATCAATAGATTTTTGTTAGTTAAAGGTTCAAGGGATATAAGAACATAAGAACATAATAAGAGCAGGAGTAGGCCATTTGGCCCTTCGAGCATGCTCTGCCATTCAATAAGATCATGGCTGATCTGATCCTGGCCTCAACTTCATTTCCCCGCCCGTTCCCCATAACCCTTGACTCCCTTATCACTCAAAACTCTGCCTATCTCCACCTTAAATATATTCAAAGACCCAGCCTCCACCACTCTCTGGGATAGAGAATTCCAAAGATTCATGACCCTCTGAGAGAAGAAATTCCTCCTCATTTCTGTTTTAAATGGGCAACCCCATATTCTGAAACTATGCCCCCTCGTTCTAGAGTCCCCCATGAGGAGAAACATCCTCTCTGCATCTACCCTGTCAAGCCCCCTCAGAATCTTATGTTTCAATACGATCACCTCTCATTTCTTTAAATGCCAATGAGTGTATGCCCAACCTGCTCAACCTTTCTTCATATGACAACCCCTTCATCTCAGGAATCAACCTAGTGAACCTTCTCTGAACTGCCTCCAATGCAAGTATATTCCTCCTTAAATAAGGAGACCAAAACTGTACGCAGTACTCCAGGTGTGGTCTTACCAGTGCCTGTACAGTTGGAGGAGGACTTCCCTACTTTTATACTCCATTCCCCTTGCAATAAAGGCCAACATTCTATTTGCCTTCCTGATTACTTGCTGTACCTGCATGCTAACTTTTTGTGTTTCATGTACAAGAACCCCCAGATTCCTTTGTACCACAGCATTTTATAATCGTTCCCCATTTAAATAAAAACTTGCTTTTTTATTTTTCCTACCAAAGTGGATTACCTCACATTTTCCCACATTATAGTCCATCTGCCAAATTTTTGCCCACTCACTTAGCCTATCTATATCCCTTTGTAGATTATTTGCATCCTCCTCACAACTTGCTTTCCCACCTATCTTTGTATCATCATCAAATTTGGTTACATTACATGGTCCCTTCATCTAAGTCATTAATATAAATTGTAAATAATTGAGGCCCCAGCACTGATCCCTGTGGGACTAGTTACATTTTGCCGACCTGAAAATTATCCATTTATCCCGACTCTCTGTTTTCTGTTAGTTAACGGGTAAATGGAGTTGAGTTACAGATCAGCTGTGATCAAATTGAATGGCAGAACAGGCTCGAGGAGCAGAATGGCCTACTCACCTTCCTATGTTTGATAAAATTAAGTCCAAACCCAAAACTTGTAAAAAATAGCACAACCATTACAATTTTTTCTGTTCCAAATCTACAGATGTTGCCACAACTGGGTAATTCATGGAACTGGTGCAGATGTTAAATTGACAACTTGCATTATGTTGTCAGGCAGCAATTTAACATTCATAAAAGTTAATTGATCAGCATGTATCATTTTTAACATAATTGTTTCAAGATGACAGACTGTAATTATAGTTAGGATTTTACAATTCAGCTGAAAATTGATGAACATGAACATGACCCTTTTCAAAGATTACCAAAATTCTAATTTAGATCAGTTTGATTTGAATCATTCAATAAAATGGAACAAGAAGTTAGAAACAAGTCTTTAAACCTTCCCCCAATATGGCCAAAGGTATTTACAATATATCAAATTTCAAACATTTTTGTTGTCACGCTCAGTGTGGCAAGACAGCTAACCTCTGATGCAGGCTCCCAGGACAATCTTTCCTTTAATACTATCACAATAACATCAACTTTTTTAGTAAATGATTCACCTAGGCCATAGTTAAAGCCTTGGTTTTCCTATTCAGACTTCACTTTCAGCCATTTCCTTGACGAACCTATCCTCTAACAGCAAATTCGGTTATTCTTTCCATGAGTCTCCTTTTTTAAAACCATTCCCAGTAGCTCCCCCTCAGAACAGCTTTCAAGAAATTTCCTAAGAGCCAAGTTTACCATGCTTTTCCTATATGGATGAGGTTCCTCCAGTTTTAATCAAATTTCTATGGAGTACCAAACTGAGGTAAACCTTTCAGCAACAGTGGGTTTGGTGAAATGGAAAAACAAAAATATAATATTTTTCTACTTCAGTTTTCTGTCGATAATTAAACATTATCTATAGTCCAGAACATTAGTCCAGATTGTCTTATTTTTCTGACCAGTGTGATAGTGATACTGTAAAAATAAAGGAAATTAGGAGAAAAAATAAATATGTAAAATAATAAAAACACCAATTTTAAACAGTTGAGGGTTTTATTTCCTCTATGTAGTGTATGTGGTATCCATATACGCCAACCTAGAAAAGTAGCAAAATCTGACCAACTCGCTTCCAACAAGCTGATACAAAAAGCTAACAAAACCATCACGGTCCTGATGTGTATAAACAAGTAGTTATACACGCTTTACCCGAGAAATTAGTCTCGGGTGGTGGCACAAAACGGGCGGTATTTGATTGTCTGTCCATTATACGCAGCGCCTGATATTCAGTTCCATTGACTGCAGGCACTGTGTATAATGAGCAGCTGGTCCAATACCGTCTGTTTTGTGCCATCGCCCGAGACGAATTTCTAGGCTTTTGTGTTTTAACCCCATTCATATAGAAAATGTATGGTAAATGTGACCTTGAGAGAAATTGTTGAGGAGTAGTCATTGAACTCAGAAGCTGCTGAGAAAGATTGCAAAGCAAGGAGATTTATGGAAAGACTTGCTGTCAAAGATAGGTATACATAACACTCCTTCACTTGCATTGAATGAAAAGTAAGTGGAAGTACAAAACACCTGAAGGGGCAATGCAAATGTTGAAAACTGTTATAAGTTTAGGGTCTGCCTTAGATAGTCTCTTGGGCACAATGGTGATGGGTATTCGTGCAAGTGGTCTGAGCATCTTGTGTTTGAGGGTTTGCCTGTATAGAATCATAGAATGGTTAGAGCCCAGAAGGAGGCCATTATTCCTGTCGAGCCTGCACCGACTATCTGCAAGAGCACCTCAGCTAGTCCCACTCCCTACCCTTTCCCCGTAGCCCTGCAAATTTTTTCCTTCAGCTACTTATCCAATTCCCTTTTGAAAGCCACAGTTGAATCTGCCTCCACCACCCTCTAAGGCAGCGCATTCTAGATCTTAACCACTTGCTGTGTAAAAAAAGTTTTTTCTCATGTCGCCTTTGATTCTTCTGATAATCACCTTCAATCTGTGTCCTCTGGTTCACGACCCTTCTGCCAATAGGAACAGTTTCTCTCTATCTGCTCTGTCTAGATCCCTCATGATTTTAAACACCTCTATCAAATCTACTCTCAAGCTTCCTTGCTCTAAGGACAACAGACCCAGCTTCTCCAATCTATTCATAAACTGAAATCCCTCATCCCTGAAACCATTCTTGTAAATCTTTTCTGCACCCTCTCTAAAGCCTTCACATCCTTCCTAAAGTGCAGTGCCCAGAATTGGACACAATACTCCAGTTAAGGCCGAACCAGTGTTTTATAAAGGTTCATCATAACTTCCTTGCTTTTGTACTCTATGCCTCTAATTATAAATGGGTAATTTTCCGGTTGGCAAACAGTGACTAGTGGGGTGCCGCAGGGATTGGTGCTGGGTCTTCAACTATTTACAATCTATATGAATGACTTGGATGAAGGGACCAAATGGAATGTAGCCAAGTTTGCTGATGATACAAAGATGGGTGGGAAAGCAAATTGTGAGGAGGACACAAATAATCTGTAAAGGGATATAGATAGGATAAGTGAGTGGGCAAACATTTGGCAGATGGAGTATAATGTGGGAAAATGTGTGGTTATTCACTTTGGCAGAAATAATAGAAAAGCAAATTATAATCTAAATGGAGAAAAATTGCAAAGTGCTGCAGTACAGAGGGACTTGGGGGTCCTTGTGCATGAAACACAAAAGGTACGTATGCAGGTACAGCAAGTAATCAGGAAGGCAAATGGAATGTTGACCCTTATTGCAAGGGGGATAGAGTATAAAAGCAGAGACGTCCTGCTACAACTGTACAGGGTATTGGTGAGGCCACTCCTGGAGTACTGTGTGCAGTTTTGATCTCTGTATTTAAGGAAGGATATACTTGCATTGAAAGCTGTTCAGAGAAGGTTCACTAGGTTGATTCTAGAGATGAGGGGGTTGACTTATGAAGATAGATTGAGAAAGTTAGGCTGATACACATTGGAGTTCAGAAGAATGAAAGGTGATCTTATCAAAACATATAAGATAATGAAGGGGCGTGACAAGGTGGATGCAGGGAGGATATTTCCACTCATAGTGGAAACTAAAACTAGAGGACATGAACTCAGAATAAGGGGCTGTCCATTTAAAACTAAGATGAAGAGAAAGTTCTTCTCGAAGAGGGTTGTAAATCTATGGAATTCTCTGCCCCTGAGAGCTGTGGAGGCTGGGTCATTGAATATATTTAAGGCGGAGATAGACAGATTTTTGAGCAACAAGGGAATAAAGGGTTATGGGGAGCGGGCAGGGAAGTGGAGCTGAATGCATGATCAGATCAGCCATGATCTTATTGAATGGCGACGCAGGCTCAAGGGGCCAAATGGCTTACTCCTGCTCCTATTTCTTATGTTCTTATGTTCTTATTTATGAAGCCCAGGATCCCGTAAGCTTTTTTAACCGCATTCTCAACCTGCCCTGCGACATTGAATGATTTATACACAGATATCCCAAGGTCTCTCTGTTCCTGCACCTCCTTTAGAATTGCACCCTTTAGTTTATATTACTCTCCTCATTCTTCCTAGCAAAATGTATTACTTCGCACTTTTCTGCGTTAAATTTCATCTGTCACGTGTCTGCCCTTTCCACCAGACTGTCTATGTCTTCTTGAAGTCTATCACAAACTTCCTCACTATTCATTACACTTACACATTTTGCGTATTGCCCTATATATAACTAAAGGATAACAAAATCAGGGGTATAATAAAAGCATACCAGTCCTGTGATCTGAAGTGAGATGCACTTTTACAATTTTTTTGAAGGCGGACTGAAAGACAAGTGAGACAAAGCTTGATATGAATTATTTTACTGACAGCAATTGAATGTTTCCACCTTACTACAGTGACTATGCTTCAAAAAGTACTTAATTGGTTATAAAATATTTGGGACATCCTGAGGTCGTGAAAGGCACTATATAAATGCAAGTTCTTTCTTTAACAGTCAAAATAAATTTCACTTATTGAGATCAATCTTACTTTATCGCAAAAATACAGGAAAGATAATAAACAACGTGCCCTGCCTTTTTTCAGGGGATGACGTACTTGTTTTTGGCATTATCTTTCTGGCTGCTGCCAACTGCAAGAACTGACCTTTTGTACTTTTAGCCTCCATCTCATCCGTACCCACATGAATAGAATCATCCTCACCACAATGACTGTGAATGTTTCTCCACCTAAGATGAGATGACGATTGCTTAACATTCTTGATCATCCTGGATCATCTAGTTTTAAATTACGGTCTCCAATACCTGCAGTCGATGTAAACATATGCAAATCCACTTTATTTTTAGCATGATTTTTAAATATAACTCACTCTCAAAGTACATTCTGTGCAGGAAAAATGTTATTTGAAAAATACTGAAATGTGACAGAAGCATAAATCGCCTGACTGATTTGGAGAGGAATTTTCCAGACTATTTTTTTCCCTTATTAACCCCAGTTTTTTTACCTCTCCTGAGAGATTACATGGCTGTGGGGGCGGGAGGTCGGGGGGTGGGGGGATTGGAGATGCGGGAGGTCGGGGGGTGGGGGGGTTGGAGATGCGGGAGGTCGGGGGGGTGGGGGGGTTGGAGATGCGGGAGGTCGGGGGGGTGGGGGGGTTGGAGATGCGGGAGGTCGGGGGGTGGGGGGGTTGGAGATGCGGGAGGTCGGGGGGGTGGGGGGGTTGGAGATGCGGGAGGTCGGGGGGGTGGGGGGGTTGGAGATGCGGGAGGTCGGGGGGGTGGGGGGGTTGGAGATGCGAAGAGGTGATGAGGAAGTATCTAGTCATGATGCTTCGGCTATCATGATGTGGGGCAGGTTTGATGGACCAGCTGGTCTTTTCCTGCATGTCAGTTTTGTATGTAAATGAGGTGCCCACGTGCTGCCCATACAAACACGGGCAGGGTCAGCGCCTGAAAGCACAAGATCAAGGCCTGCAGATTTTCGGGCCAATATGTTTTGCAATTATTTTAAGAGTTTACCTGAGGCAGTTTTTTATGAATAATTTATTCGGAACATTTATTAGGAATAAATGTTGTCGGGATTCAACCTTCACAACCAAGAAGAAATTACTTAATTAAAGCAAACTTATATTTGCATTGATAAAAGCATTGTAATCTGAACCTTGTACAGGCCTAGCACAATGGCTAATGTCATCTCTGAGACAAAGGGTATATTAATGTAAATGTAACAGCTCACTTGTTGTTTTTGGCACTGAAGAAGCATGACCTCATCTGATCCTAAAGTTCAGTGGATAGCAAAAAGGAGGAAGCAGAAGATGATTATATTTTTACTTAAAGCTGTTCTAACCTCACATTGTTTTTAAATGTTTAGAGACAGAGGGGGAAAATTGCTCCATGCCCCGATAGGAAGCGGAGCGCAATCTCCCGTGGGGCGGGGGGTCAAGTGCTAAGCAGACGCTTCAATGTCCTTTCCTTCGCTTAAAGGGGAGAGTCGCTGCACACTCTTCACAGCCTCTGATGGCTTCCACTGAGCCACCAGGGCACCCAAGACAGAATGCCGGGCTGCATGATGGCAGCCCGGTCCACACTAGGGCCACCATCACAGAGGCAACCGGAGAGTCGGTAGACAAAAAAAGATGATGGCCCAGGGCGCTGGCACTGGCACCCTCCCCATTAAGCACGCCCTGAGAGCGGATGTTGGCAATTTCCTCCATGGGGTGGTAAGGGATCGGCATGGAGCAGTGAGGGGTCGCCGTGCATGGCGATGATGTCATTACCGGTTGCGTGGTGGCCTGAGGCACTCACAGTGGGGCGCAAACTCCTGGGCAATATCCCGGGAGGTGGTAGTGCCCCCCTCCCCCGGGTGTAAACAGTCTTGTGCCCTGTTAACGCCCCCCCCCGGAGGTGCTAATGGGGCTATAAAAAGGGGCAATTTCACCCCCATACGTTTTTAAATATAGGTAAAATTAATTATGACTTTTTTTCAATTTTAGCTCAATATTGAATGTAAGAAAAATCAACTGTCTGGAGCTCAGAGGAACATCTGGATTTGGGTTCAGCAGTTCTGAAGCTGTGGTTTGCAATATGGTGCAAAAAAAAGTGAATTACCACAAACATGTTACATGCAATGCATATTCTGATGCCAAACTGAAAAAGAAAGGAAGCATACCGCTTCCTTTGCTAACAGTTTACTTGTTGTACAGCTGCGTGATAAGGGTGTTGGCTTGCATGCTTTCAAACATGAGATCATAGACTGAAGTACATTTATAGAAAGAGAATTAACCCTTCCAATACCAACATTTCTTTCTGCCTTTTAGCTCTTCTTAACTAAGAAGTCAAAGGTCTGTCAAAGGTAAATATACATATTTTTTCTGCTATCGAAAGAAAAAGAAAAACTTGCAATTTTATAGCATCTTATCACATCATTCAGAACCACATTCTCCTCACCTTCCGTGAATTACAGTGACTGTTTTATGAAGAAGTACAGGAACCTTTCTTTGCACAGTGAGATCCTACAACAGCATTGAGATGAATGATCAGTTTATCTGTTTTTGGTGGTGGTTTTGGATGAGGGCGAACTATTAACCAGGACACCAGCAGAGCCCCTTTGTTCTTTGAATGATACCATGGGATCTTTAGCCTCCATTTTAACTGCTGGAACATGGCCTCCGTTAAAATTCTTGTCTGAAAGATGACACTTTCAACAGTGCAAGATTTCCTCAATGGCACACTGGAATCTCAGCCTAGATTATGTACTCAAGTCCTTCTGTGATTTTTGGTGCCGGTTTCGGCGGGGCGTGGAGCAGTACCGCCCGGAGGAGGCGAACTGGTGTGCAACACCCCTAGTTGCGACACCGGCTTAATTTTTGGCTCACTCCCGATCCGTAGTGCTCCATAGAGCGCTGTTCTGGGATCGCCTGTGAAAGCAGGCGGTCCGACCTGTAATGGCTGCAGTGAAGTTAGTAATGTCGACCGCAGGTAAGTGTGATTGTTTTTGATTTTATTTTTTTTGCAATTTATGTTGTGGTGGCGTGAGTTATTTATTGTGAATGTATTTCGTTCTTGATTTTTGTTCAGGTTTTTTTTCTCCCCAAGTCTCTCTCAGAGCGCTCCGAGGCCGGATGTTTAGCTCGTTTCGCATGCTCAGCCGGCCGAGCACCCTAAGAGAGGTGTGTGTGGTGTATGTAGCACACAACTCACTGATTCCACACGGTCTGGTGTTGATCTAACTGCTGTGACCTTGGTCCTTTATTGAACAGCTCCAGAGTGGCCTCCAGGTATGGTGGGCAGCCTTTTATACTGCCTCCTGCAGGTACTTTCAGGTCTCCCACCACAGCGCCCTCTGTGGTGCACCATTGAACTTATCATACATTTAATGTACCAGAGCAATACACAACATCACTGCCCCTCCCAGTTCAAAAAGCCGTTGCTAGAATCCCCTGAATCGAAAAACGCATTAGCCCATTGGTAATGTTGGTCACAGATCCACGTTTACCTGAATTTAAACACAGTGACCATTTAGCATTGCAATATTAACTCTTGTCATTATTCGCAATTCATGTCCATTATTTTATACATAGTGAGCACCTAGCATTAAAATATTATTTCTTGTCATAAATCCATCATCCTACATTCACATGGCACACTTAGGCTTGCTCTAGCCTTACAAAAGTCCGAAAGTCTTTATGTGAGGACCGCAGTGGTGTGAGGCCCTTTTAAGACTCCCGGGAGCATTTCCCTTTTAAGACGCCATCTTGTGGCTCCCATGAGGCTTCCATTGGGCACCGCCATCTTGTGTCCAGTTGGCCTAGAAAGAAGAAGAAGAAACACGGAAGGAGGGAAAGGGAAACACAGAAGGTGGGGAGAGGGAATTTTGGAGAAAGGTTTCAGGCATTTGTCCATGATCCTCTTCCTCTGGCGCTGATGCTGGACTTACTCGATGCTGGCTCTCTCAAACTCGGCGCGGCGTTTCGTTGCAGCTCCTGCCGTAGCCGTCTCTCCTGCAGCCTCTGTGGCCGCCTCTCCTGCTGCCTCCATGGCCACCTCACCTGCTGCCTCCATGGCCACCTCACCTGCTGCCTCCATGGCCACCTCACCTGCTGCCTCCATGGCCACCTCACCTGCTGCCTCCGTGGCCACCTCACCTGCTGCCTCCATGGCCACCTCACCTGCTGCCTCCGTGGCCACCTCACCTGCAGCCTCCATGGCCACCTCACCTGCTGCCTCCATGGCCACCTCACCTGCTGCCTCCGTGGCCACCTCACCTGCTGCCTCCGTGGCCAACTCACCTGCTGCCTCCGTGGCCACCTCACCTGCAGCCTCCGTGGCCACCTCACCTGCTGCCTCCGTGGTCGCCTCTCCTGCTGCTTCCGTGGCCACCTCACCTGCAGCCTCCGTGGCCACCTCACCTGCTGCCTCCGTGGCCACCTCACCTGCTGCCTCCGTGGCCACCTCACCTGCAGCCTCCGTGGCCACCTCACCTGCTGCCTCCGTGGTCGCCTCTCCTGCTGCTTCCGTGGCCACCTCACCTGCTGCCTCCGTGGCCACCTCTCCTGCTGCCTCCGTGGTCGCCTCTCCTGCTGCTTCCGTGGCCGCCTCACCTGCAGCCTCTATGGCCACCTCACCTGCTGCCTCCGTGGCCACCTCTCCTGTTGCCTCCGTGGTCGCCTCACCTGCTGCCTCCGTGGCCGCCACCATCGCGGCCGCTGCCACCGCCCACTTGTTCCGCTGCGTGGGTCCCCCGGCCGCCGATGGACCGCAGCGCCCCGCCGGCCCGCACCCCAGCAATGGGCCCGCACCTGTAGCCTTGGGTGGAGGCTGAGGCTGCAGGATTGCTTGGGGCCAGGAGTTCTGGGCTGCTGCTGCAGCTCCAGCTCAGTTGCCGCTGCCCTTTGGAAACCCGGGGAGCAGTAGTCTGTGAGGGAGTGAAGAAGTCTTCCCAGCTCCCACATACCTTTCACATCCATCTTCTGCCGAGGAGCGTAGGCTCATTGCCTGCAATGACCCAAAAAAGTAAACCGTGCGTCTTGCCCCCGTGAGATACCTGCCGAGAACAGGTATCAGTTCCTTGGTGTAGGTACTCAGCTTTGCCTGGACCGGGACCATCTTGGGTCGTGCAGCCGGGTTACCCCACAGTTTATCAAAAGTTCTCTGACTCATCAACGATGGACCCGATCCCATATCCACTGCCATACTCACTGGGACTCTGTCAATTTTTACTTTCATTATCACTGGGGGCGAATTGCCGGGACACGTATGCAGTCCCAACAACTCATCTTCTTCTGCCTGCTCCTCGCTGAACAGTGGATCATCCCCCATCTCCTCAGCCACATGGTGAGTCCGATTTCTTTTACACATACGCTGAAGGTGGCCTTTAACATGGCAGGTATTGCACGTGTACTCTGCAAACCTGCACCGGTGAGCCCCATGGCTTCCTCCGCAGTGCCAGCATGGTGCTGCTTGATTGGCTCCTCCCCCAGCGGACTCTGAGTTCCAGGACCCCGAGGTGCGTGTTCTCTGCCCCGGGCAGAATCACGTTCTGCAGTTTTGTCCATGGTGGGTGCTATCCTGTGGACAGTGCTTGCCGGGTTCAAGGCTGTGTGGATCATTTGCTTGGTGCTGCAAGTCGAGGTCATATATGCCCGGCTGATGGTGATGGCCTTTGTCAGGGTGACTGTGGGTTCCGTGGCTAGCAGCTTGTGAAGGAGGCCCTCATGGCCGATCCCAATGACGAAAACGTCCCGCAATGCTTCGTCAAGGTGTACCCCAAAATCACACAGCGCCGCGAGTCTCCTGAGGTCTGCAGCATATTTGGTGACATCCTGGCCCTCGGGTCTGCAGTGATGGTAAAATTTGTATCTGGCCGTGAGGATGCGCTCCTTCGGTTTCAACTGGTCACGAATGAGTTCAGTCAGCTCCTTGTATGACTTGTCCCTGGCGCTCCCGGGTGCCAGCAAATCCCTGACGAGACAGTAAACCTCATCTCCACAACTGGAGAGCAATATCGCCTTACGCTTCTCTCTCAGTGCGTTCATGTCCTCCGTCAGATCGTTTGCTGTGAAGTAGTACTCGAGCCTTTCCGTAAAGGCCTCCCAATCATTGCCCACGGTAAAATCCTTTAGTGAGCCCAGAGTAGCCATGGTTGCGTGGACTTCGTCCGCTTCCTTGTCGCCAATGTGGTGTATGTAGCACACAAATCACTGACTCCACACGGTCTGGTGTTGATCTAACTGCTGTGACCTTGGTCCTTTATTGAACAGCTCCAGAGTGGCCTCCAGGTGTGATGGTCAGCCTTTTATAGTGCCTCCTGCAGGTACTTTCAGGTTTCCCACCACAGCGCCCTTTGTGGTGTACCATTGCACTTATCATACATTTAATGTACCAGAGCAATACACAACAGTGTGCAACGCTTTCCTTAGCGCTCCGTCCCACACTCTGGGCCCAGCTGACGAATTTTGCTGACTGAGGCACAAACTGTTCCTGGGCGCAAACTTTACTGCCCCGCTGCCATTAACCCCACCCCTCCCCCCGCCACCCCCCCACCCCGCCACTGAAATGAGTAGAGCCAAAAATTCAACCCCAAAGATTTAAGCAAAATTGCGAGGAAGCATGAAGAAGCAGAAAAGAGAACGATAGCTCACAGATGAGTTCCCAATCTCATTGTGAAGAAGCACCAAGCTGAGGCCACATGCTTTCTCAAAGGGAGGGAAAATCAGAGAAAGATACATCCGCCAGGATTCTCTTGTGCACTTACAGGCTGCTAGTTCGTAACAGTGTCCGGGGAGGCCTGAGAACAGGTACTGCTTTATCGTTTCTTTTGGTATAAGGCCAGAAGAAAGACGGGGAGAAAAAATAAATGCTAAATGTTTCCGAATATGAAAATCTTTATTGCATTAAAAACATATGCAAACACATTTAACTGACTTTTCCCCCTGTGTGATTTTACTGTGCCTGGTCTGACTGCGACATCTACAGCACATGTAAATGCTTCAACATAATACAAATGCAGCCTTTTTAAGTTACATATATGTGGACCTTTACCTCTGTTGTTGAAAAGTAGTCCATTTAGTGGTCCAAATTATAATTGCTGAAACTCATGCCCTCAGTCGATTGATCCTAATACTGAAATATCATTAACTATCAGCAGGCACTGCAGGAAGAGTGAAAGGTGATAGAAGCAGCTTGGCAGAGAATGTTGCTGATGAGTAAACTGTTGATATCCATGGAGTAAGACTGCACAATACAACATTAGCCGACAGAAGCTTGATTAGACCCGAAATTCCGGCCTTGCCAGGTCCGTACGGAATACATACTGACCCGGCGAGGCCCCGCAAAAGCCGCTTTTCGGCATGCAATGTGCACGCGCCGAAAACCGGCTTTTCCGATCTGTCAAGTTTTAGCTTGACAGATCCAACGCATCCTGGCAGCCAGGTCATTCGCATGGGCAAGATTGTGCTATTTGCCCATCTCTTTCCCAGAAAATGTCCTGAAAACTCTTGCACCTGGTAAAAACAGGCGCATATTTGTGTTAAAAACCCTGTCCACTAAGGTGAGTTTATTTTAAACCCTAACTACAACACAAAAAAAATTGGAAAAATATTTATTTTTTCTAACACATTTCATTAACTTTAATTTAAATTAATATAAATATGTGAGGCGTTTTTAACATTTTTTAATTTGTGTTTGGGTGTTTGGGGGGGCAGGGGTGTTTCTCATTCATGATATTGAGAACTCCTACTTACGGAGTTCCCATTATTATGAATGAGAATACTGTATCTTCATTGGCTGCCAGTGCCACGTGGCTCCAGCTTCTCCCTCCGCATCTCCAAGACGTGAACGCGCTCCGATGCACAGGAAGAGGAGGCCTCCGACCGTAATCGCTGGAGGGCGCAGGAGCAAAAGGAAGGTGCGATCTTTTTTCTTATTTTCAGGCGAGCGCCTGCGGGAAGCCCAGAACCGAGATTTCAGCCCAATAAATTTGTGCAAAATTCCTGTGAGTGATAAGTATATTACTTATTTTAAATGGGCTGATGTCTTGGTAAATTTGTAGCCAGATGAATTTTGTACAATCATGTTAAAATGCCATTTTCTGGCATTGCATAGTGCATTTCACCCATTTGTTTTAAGAACAGCTGAGTCCTACCTGCGTGAAGCACAAGCAAACATTTACTCAGTGCAGAACTATCTGAAGTGAGCATTGCAGCATAAGGACCACATTGATGCCAAATGGCCCTCAGTCTAAAGATCAGATGGTCCTCAATGAGTGTCAAAACTGCATGAGCTTCATAATTAAAACAATGTATTCTGGGACAGTCGACCTGGTTAAGGACTGTTTCAGAGTCCAGCACAATCTAACAGCAAGCATCATTTTTTTATTGGTGCATTTTCTGAAAAGTCTTCAATCGGAGAATCTTGTCTTTTTGTGGGTGGAGGAAGAGGCGAGGAGGAGGCAAAGGGAATCAGATTTAGAAAATCTTGTCTTTTTGTGGGTGGAGGGGGAGGTGAGGAGGAGGTAAGGGGAATCAGTCAGAAGGGTATAATCATGGAATCCACATAGGCATCTGCAGACCTGTATTATTGTAAAGAGAGGACCTCCTGGCCAGACAATATAATCAACCTATCTGTAAACGGGTTTGTTCGTATTGACCCAATGGGGACCTCTGCTGGTTATAGCCCACAGAACATCCAAGGATTGTTTATAGCAGTTAATGCAGGGTGCATTTCTTCTTTAATGAAAATGCTGTCTGTGTAATGTGAAAAATTAAGATTAATAGCTCACAGTTGGAATGTAAAGGAAGCAGTCAATTTGTTTCACTATTAAGCTTTTTCTAGTTTAATAGATAAATTGACAATCTCGTAAAATTACAGCCAATGTTTTATACATTTATTGCCTTCCAAATAAAAATTTTACTACTTTTGCTGAAAACAAATGAAAGATTGAAGGCTGCAGAAGGGGCACTGTAATCTCCGTGAACTGGTTATTTTGCACTTGCTTAACATGATCAAATACACAATAAAGTCAACATGTTACCTTGGGCAGTGAATGGATATTAAATTGTGAAAGCAAAATATACCATTGATGTGAAATCTGCCTGGAAATGCTTTGTACCAAAGCAGATTGCAAACTTTACCCCCGTGGGAGATTTAATTGAGGTGTACAAAATTATGAGGGTCCTAGTTAAACATAGAAACTTAGAAACATAGAAAATAGGTGAAGGAGTAGGCCATTCGGCCCTTCGAGCCTACACCACCATTCATATGATCATGGCTGACCATGCAACTTCAGTACCCCATTCCTGCTTTCTCTCCATACCCCTTGATCCCTTTAGCAGCAAGGACCACATCTAACTCCCTTTTGAATAGATCTAATGAACCGGCCTCAACAACTTTCTGTGGTAGAGAATTCCACAGGTTCACAATTCTCTGAGTGAAGAAGTTTCTCTTCATCTCAGACCTAAATGGCTTACACCTTACCCTTAGACTGTGACCCCTGGTTCTGGACTTCCCTAACATCGGGAACATTCTTCCTGCATCTAACCTGTCCAATCCCATCACAATTTTATATGTTTCTTTGAGATCCCCTCTCATTCTTTGAAATTCCAATGATTATAAGAATAGTCGATCCAGTCTTTCTTCATATGTCAGTCCTGCCATCCTGGGAATCAGACTGGTGAACCTTCGCTGCACTCCCTCAATAGCAAGAATGTCCTTCCTCAGATTAGGAGACCAAAACTGAACACAATATTCCAGTTGAGGCCTCAACAAGGCCCTTTACAACTGCAGTAAGACCTCCCTGCTCCTATACTCAAATCCCCTAGCTATAAAGGCCAACATACGATTTGCCTTCTTCACCGCCTGCTGTATCTGCATGCCAACTTTCAATGACTGATGTACCATGACACCCAGGTCTCATTGCACCTCCCCTTTTCCTAATCTGTCACCATTCGGTAATATTCTGCCTTTCTGTTTTTACCACCAAAGTGGATAACCTCACATTTATCTACATTATACTGCATCTGCCATGCATTTGTCCACTCACCTAACCTGTCCAAGTCACCCTGCAGCCTCTTAGCGTCCTCCTCACAGCTTACGCTGCCACCCAGCTTAGTGTCATCTGCAAACTTGGAGATATTACATTCAATTCCTTTGTCTAAATCATTAATGTATATTGTAAATAGCTGGGGTCCCAGCACTGAACCTTGCGGTACCCAACTAGTCACTGCCTGCCATTCTGAAAAGGACCCGTTTATTCCTACTCTTTGCTTCCTGTTTGCCAACCAGTTCTCAATACATTACCCCTAATGCCATGTGCTTTAATTTTGCACACTAGTCTCTTGTGTGGGACCTTGTCAAAAGCCTTTTGAAAGTGCAAATACACCACATCCACTGGTTCTCTCTTGTCCACTCTACTAGTAACATCCTCAAAAAATTCTAGAAGATTTGTCAAGCATGATTTCCCTTTCATAAATCCATGCTAACTTGGACCGATCCTGTCACTATTTTCCAAATGCGCTGCTATTACATCTTTAATAACTGATTCCAACATTTTCCCCACTACCGATGTCAGGCTAACCGGTCTATAATTCGCTATTTTCTCTCTCCTTCCTTTTTTTAAAAGTGGGGTTACATTAGCTACCCTCAATCCATAA
Organism: Pristiophorus japonicus; assembly: GCF_044704955.1. Classification (NCBI taxonomy): domain Eukaryota; kingdom Metazoa; phylum Chordata; class Chondrichthyes; family Pristiophoridae; genus Pristiophorus; species Pristiophorus japonicus. The sequence continues at coordinate 81,288,745 of NC_091985.1, forward strand.
AGTGGATAGGAAGTGTTATGTATTTAACCCCGTGAACCTGCATCACACATGTCCACCAGAGGGCCTACTACCTGTTAGAGTCCCAAGGGATCCCTGCATTCCTTGGGAGCACAGTATATAAGCAGGCCACCCACGAGGTACCTGAACTCTGGAGCTATAATAAAGGAGCTAAGGTCACACTTGCTCATTTCACACAGTACTTGGTCTGACCATTTATATGAGCATAACAATTGGCGACGAATTAACGAATAACTGTGCGAAAATGCAAAGAACAGTCGGCATCCTGGAGAAGTTCTCAGAGCGAGATGATTGGGAGGCCTTCATGGAGAGACTTGATCAATACTTCATGGCCAACGAGCTGGAAGGGGACGAGAACATGACCAAACGAAGGGCGATCCTCCGAACTGTCTGTGGGGCAACAACCTGTGGCCTCATCAAGAATCCAACGGCCAGGCGGAGAGAGCAGTGCAAATCATTAAACAAGGCATGCTTAAAATCCAAGGTCCCACGCTGCAGGGTCGCCTGTCGCGACTGCTGCTGGCATACAGATCTCGTCCGCACTCACTGACTGGGATCCGCCCCACGCAACTGTTGATGAAAAGGACTTTAAAAACAAGGCTCTAATTAATCCTCCCAGACGTGCACAAAATCGTTGCGGCAAAGCGCCGTAAGCTGACTGAGTACCATGACAGAAATTCGAGGGGGAGATGGAATGAGATAGGGGACAAAGTGTTTGTACTAAACTATGGCAGGGGTCCCAAATGGCTTGCAGGGACAGTAACGGGCAAGGAAGGAAACAGGCTACTGGTAGTACAAATGGACAATGGGAAAACCTGCCAGAGGCATGTAGACCAAGTCAAAAGCAGATTTACCAACAACACTGTGGAACCAGAGGCAGACTACAATGTGGAACTCGCACCACACCTGGTGGACAGACAGAGGGAACAACCTGAGGAAAGGGCAATCCCAACAGACAGCCCAGGCGAGTCAACAACAATCACACCAATCGAAACAGACAGCCCAAGCGAGATACCAGCAACCACACCCAAAGAAAAACAGACACCAAGGCAAACAACTGAACCATAACTCAGACGCTCCATGCGAGAGCGTAGACCACCTGAGAGACTGAACCTATAAAGACAATAAGACCTTGGGGGAGGGTGATGTCATGTATCTTACATTATTATATATAACTGTATCCTAACATGCTATACATGACTGTAATAAGATATGACCTGTAACCACCAGCATACCTTACAACCAGGGGTGCACTTGCAAGAGACAGGTATATAAGCACAGGTCTCAGGCAAGTGCAGCATTCCAGAGCTGTGAAATAAAGGTGCAGGTCCAGAGTGACCTTGACTTCACTACATGCCTCGTGTGAATCTGTACTGAGGGGACAGGACTTTACAGGGACGACATCCGAGCGCTCTCGTCCGTCGACGATACCGCATGTACCCAGGTTCTTCGCAAATTCCCTTCGTTATTTGAGCCAGGCATTGGAAGCTTCTTGGGTGCGAAAGTGCAGATCCATTTGGTTCCCGCTACGCGACCTATCCATCACAAGGCTCGGGCGGTTCCATATATAATGCATGAAAAAGTGGAAATCGAGCTGGACAGGTTGTAATGTGAATGCCTCATTGCGCCAGTGGAATTCAACGACTGGGCCAGTCCGATTGTTCCGGTACTCAAGGAAGATGGTATGGTTAGAATTTGCGGGGACTATAAAGTAATGATTAACCATCTTTCGCTGCAGAACCACTACCCGCTACCCAAGAAAGATGACCTATTTGCGACCCTGGCTGGAGGGAAGACGTTCACCAAGCTGGACCTGACCTCGGCCTACATGACACAGGAGCTGGAGGAATCTTTGAAAGGCCTCACCTGCATCAACACGCACAAAGGTCTGTTTATCTATAACCAGTGCCCGTTCGGGATTTGGTCGGTCGCAGCGATCTTCCAGAGGAACATGGGGAGCCTGCTAAAGTTGGTTCCTTACACAGTGGTCTTCCAGGACGACGTATTGTTTACAGGTCGGGACACCATGAAGCACCTGAAGAATCTGAAGGAGGTTCTTAGTCGGTTGGATCGCGTGGGACTCAGGTTGAAACGCTCGAAGTATGTTTTCCTGGCACATGACTTCGAATTCTTAGGAAGGAGAATCGCAGCAGATGGCATCAGACCCACCGACGGCAAGACGGAGGCCATCAAAAACACACCGTGACCACAGAACGTGACGGAGTTGCGGTCGTTTCTGGAACTGCTTAACTACTTCGGTAATTTCCTACCTGGGTTAAGCACCAGGCTAGAACCCCTACATGCACTATTGCACAAGGGAGATGACTGGGTATGGGGGAATTCACAAGAGGCTGCCTTTAAGAAAGCCAGAAAGTTATTGTGTTCTAACAAACTGCTTGTCCTGTAAAACCCATGTAAACGATTGGTGTTAGCTTGCGATGCGTCATTATACGGGGTCGGGTGTGTGTTACAGCAGGCAAATGAATCGGGAATTTTGCAACCAGTTGCATATGCATCCAGGAGTTTGTCCAAGGCCAAAAGGCCCTGCAGCATGGTTGAAAAAGAGGCTCTGGCATGCGTTTACAGGGTAAAAAAAATGCACCAGTACTTATTTGGCCTCAAGTTTGAGCTTGAAACTGACCACAAGCCACTCATATCACCATTCTAGGAGCGCAAAGGGATTAATACCAATGCCTCTGCCTGCATCCAAAGATGGGTGCTCATGCTGTCGGCATACAACTATGTAATCCGCCACATACCGGGCACAGAGAACTGAGCAGATGCTCTCAGTCGGCCACCATTGCCCACCACCGGGGTGGAAATGGCACAGCCAGCGGACTTACTCATGGTCATGGAGGCATTTGAGAATGAGAAATCCCCTGTTACGGCCCATGGAAACATAGAAACATAGAAAATAGGTGCAGGAGTAGGCCATTCGGCCCTTCGAGCCTGCACCGCCATTCAATGAGTTCATGGCTGAACATGCAACTTCAGTACCCCATTCCTGCTTTCTCGCCATACCCCTTGATTCCCCTAGTAGTAAGGACTACATCTAACTCCTTTTTGAATATATTTAGTGAATTGGCCTCAACATCTTTCTGTGGTAGAGAATTCCACAGGTTCACTACTCTATGGGTGAAGAAGTTTCTCCTCATCTCGGTCCTAAATGGCTTACCCCTTATACTTAGACTGTGACCCCTGGTTCTGGACTTCCCCAACATTGGGAACATTCTTCCTGCATCTAATCTGTCTAAACCCGTCAGAATTTTAAACGTTTCTATGAGATCCACTCTCATTCTTCTGAACTCCAGTGAATACAAGCCCAGTTGATATAGTCTTTCTTGATACGTCAGTCCCGTCATCCCAGGAATCAGTCTGGTGAACCTCCGCTGCATTCCCTCAATAGCAAGAATGTCCTTCCTCAACTTAGGAGACCAAAACTGTACACAATACTCCAGGTGTGGCCTGCCAGATCAGGATCTGGACCAGCCAGGATCCTTTACTGTCATTGGTAAAAAAACTGTGTCCTCCATGGGAGCTGGCCCAGTGTCCCAGTGGAGATGCAGGAAGCAATTAAGCCATTCCACAGATGCAAAGATGAGCTGTCCCTGCAAGCGGACTGTCTTTTGTGGGGCAATTGAATAGTCTTGCCCAAGAAAGGCAGAGACATATTCATTTGCGAACTGCACAGCACCCACCCAGGCATCGTGACGATGAAAGCCATAGCCAGATCCCATGTGTGGTGGCCTGGCATCAACTCAAGTTTAGAATCATGTGTGCGCCAGTGCAACACTTGCTCTCAATTGAGCAATGCACCCCGAGAGGCACTGCTAAGTTTGTGGTCCTTGCCATCCAAACCGTGGTCGAGGATCTATGTAGACTATGTGGGCCCATTCCTAGGCAAAATGTTTTTGGTTGTCGTGGACGCTTACTCAAAGTAGATTGAATGTGCAATAATGTCTGTAAGCATGTCCACGGCCACCATTGAAAGTCTACGAGCCATGTTTGCCACGCACAGCCTGCCTTATGTCCCAGTCAGCGACAATGGGCCATGCTTCACCAGTGTTGAATTCAAAGAATTCATGACCCGAAACGGAATCAAACATGTCACATCTGCGCCGTTCAAGCCCACATCCAATAGCTAGGCAGAACAGCCAGTTCAGACCATCAAGCAAAGCTTGAAACATGTGTCGGAAGGCTCCCTGCAAACCCGGTTGTCCCGCGTACTGCTCAGCTACCGCACCAGACCCCACTCACTCACCAGGATTCCCCCAGCTGAGCTGTTCAAGAAAAGGGCACTTAAAGCAAGGCTTTCTCTGGTCCACCCTGATCTACATGATCTCGTGGAGGACAAGTGACATCAACAAAGTGTGTACCATGACTGCACAAGCTTGTCACGTGATACTGAAATCAATGATCCTGTGTTTGTGCTTAATTATGGACATGGTCCCAAATGGCTTGCTGACACAGTCACAGCCAAAGAGGGGAGTAGGGCATTTCAGGTCAAACTGACCAATGGACAAATGCACAGAAAACACTTGGACCAAATTAAACTGCGGTTCACCAACAGCTACGTACAACCTGAAGAGGACACCATCAACTTTGACCTTCCAACACACACACAAATGGCAACTGACATCACAGTTGACCACAAAACATAACTCATCATCCCCAGCAGCCTGGCAAGGCTGGCTGCCCAACAGCCCAATGAAGAACTGACCAACCCAACCACACCAACATTTGTACCAAGACAATCGACAAGGGAGCGCAAAGCCCCAGATCGCCTCACCTTGTAAATAAGTGTATTGTTGATTTCACGGGGGAGTGATGAAATGTATTTAACCCCTTGTAACCTGCATCACATCTGTCCACCAGAGGGCCGACCTGTTGGAGTCCCAAGAGATCCCAGCATCCCTTGGGAGCACAGTATATAAGCAGGCCACCCATGAGGCAACTGCACTCTGGAACTATAATAAAGGAGCTAAGATCACACTTGCTCATTACACACAGTACTGGGTCTGACCATTTATTATGAGCATAACAGGAAGGACCTATTTCCCTTAGCAGAAGGGGATCAATAACCAGAAGGTAAAGATTTAAAGTAGTTGGTCGAAGGATTAGAAGGGAAATGAAAGAAAAAAATTTCACCCAGAGGGTGGTGGGGGTCTGGAACTCATTGCCTGAAAGGATGATAGAGGCAGAAACCTTCATCACATTTAAAACATACTTGGATGTGCACTTAAACAGCCCTGACCTACCGGACTATGGACCCAGTGCTGGAAGGAGGGATTAGGCTGGGTAGCTCTTTTTTGATCGACACAGACACAATGGTCCGAAGGCCCTCCTTCTGCATTGTAATTTTTCTATGATTCTATGGTCGACATGGTAGCTTTTGTGGTACAGGCTTTTCATGACTATTGCAGGATTTCAGCATTATTTATGAATTTTCCAAGATGAAAGTTCCCTTTCCAGTAAGATTTTTGATTTTTGCATGAATCCAATGGAAAAGGGAGCTTCTTAAGGTGATCCTTTCAAATCACTGACACTGTAATGCTGAGATTAGGGAGTGTAATCTGATTTTGAAATGCAGATCCTCAAATCTAAGAACATGCCAGTTGGTCCTGAATGCTGCTCTATTTAATACAGTTTTGCTTCTTTTTTCTACACTTTTTTCTTTATAGAACTCAACACTGCATTTTCAAGTGCTTTGCCTGCAGCATACCTTTTCCTTGTTTTCCTGAGATGATAATTACATGCTTTGTGATCATCTATAACTGTTTCAGAAACTGGTGCAGAACATAATGTAGCTTTCAGCCTGCAGATAACAACAATTCCATTAGGTAAGCATTTAGCATTTTGAGATATGGTCTGATTGGAAAAAGCCTGGAGCACAACTGAGCATGCAAAAATTTTCCATGTAATGTCATTTATAATGTGAATTATGCATTTGCACAAAACATTAATGAATATTGAACTATCGATAAACTATAGTTGTCTGTTGAATACTAGTGAAAAATTTACAGTCTCATCATTATGGGCAGTCCCTCGGAATCGAGGATTACTTGCTTCCACTCTAAAATTGTGTTCTCAGGTGACTGAGGAGTCCAATGCGGGATCTACAGTCTCTGTCACAGGTGGGGCAGACAGTGGTTGAAGGAAAGGGTGGGTGGGGAGCCTGGGTTGATGAACGTTCCTTCTGCTGTCTACACTTGGTTTCTGCTTGTTCTCGGCGATGGGACTCAAGGTGCTCAGCGCCCTCCTGGATGCTCTTCCTCCATTTTGGGCAGTCGTGGGCCTGGGAGTCCCAGGAGTCGGTGGGGATGTTGCACTTTATCAAGGAGGCTTTGAGGGTGTCCTTGAAATGTTTCCTCTGCCCACCTGGGGCTCGCTTGGTGTGTCGAAGTTCCGCGTAGAACGCTTGCTTTGGGAGTCTCGTGTCGGGCATGCGGATGATGTGGCCTGCCCAACGGAGCTGGTCACGTGTGGTCAATGCTTCGATGTTGGGGATGTTGGCCTGAGTGAGAAAACTGAAGTTGGTGCGTCTATCCTGCCAATGGATTTACAGGATCTTGCGTAGGCAGCGCTGGTAGTACTTCTCCAGCGTTTAGAGGTGTCTGCTGTATATAGTCTGTTATATATGTAAACTTTGTATATAGTCTGTACAGCCACTAGAGGGCTCATCCCCTGGAGTCCCATGGGATCCCATTATCCCTTGGGAGCCCAGGTATTTAAGGAGGCCTCATAGGTCGGAGAGGCATTCTGGAGAACTGTAATAAAAGACTACGGTCACACTTTACTTTGAGCTCACAGTATTCAGTCTGACTCTTTCTTCATACATAACATAGTCCATGTCTCTGAGCCATATAGGAGGGCAGGTATCACTACCACCCCACAGACCATAAGCTTGGTGCTGGATTTGAGGTCCTGGCCTTCAAACATTCTCTTCCTCAGACGACCAAAGGCTGCGCTGGTGCACTGAATGCAGTATTGGACCTCATTGTCAATGTCTGCTCTTGCGGACAGTAGGCTCCCGAGGTATGGAAAAAGGTTCACGTTGTCCAAGGCCTTGTTGTGGATTTTGATAATCGGGGGGGGCAGTGCTGTGTGGCGGGGTCAGGTCTTATGGATGTTTAGCTTAAGGCTCATGCTCTCGTACGCCTCGGTGAAGGTGTTGACGATGGCTTGGAGTGTGGCCTCCGAGTGTGCACAGACGCAAGCGCCATCTGCATACTGTAGTTCAATGACAGAGGATGGGACGATCTTGGATCTGGCCTGGATGTTGAACAGATTCCCATTTGTTCTATAATTTAACTCAACTCCAGCGGGGAGCTTGCTATGGGTAAGATGAAGCATTGCAGCAAGGAAGATCAAAGAGAGCTTTGGTGCAATGACACAGCCCTGCTTGACCCCGGTCCGAACGTGGATTGGGTCCGTGGTGGATCCGTTGGTCTGGATCACGGCTTATATGTCATCTCCAGGCGGAGGATGGTGATAAACTTTTGAGGGCAGCCAAAATGGAGGAGGATGCACCATAATCCCTCACGGTTGACAGTATCAAAGGCCTTTGCGAGTTCAAAGAAGGTCATGTACAAGAGTTGATGCTGTTCCCTGCAATTCTCTTGTAGTTGTCGCATGGTGATCATGTCCATTGTGCCCCTTAGTGGACGGAATCCGCATTGCGGCTCTGGGAGGAGCTCTTCAGCCACAGGGAGAAGACGATTGAGGAGGATTCTTGTGATAATTTTCCCTGTGGCCGACAGCAGGGAGATTCCTCTGTAGTCGGACGTCCCCTTTTTTGAAGATGGCCCCTGAGATCTCCCTGCATGCTCTCCTCCTTTCTTATAAGAGAAATTAGGTCAAGTATTTGTGCCAATAGTGCTTCTCCGCCATGCTTTAGTGCTTCAGCGGGGATTCTATCTGCTCCAGATGTCTTGTTATTCTTAAGCTGACAATGGTCTTTTCTACCTTGTGCCGGGCTGGGGTTGTGCTGAGATGGTGGCAGGTAGCATGCTGTGGGATGGAGTCGAGGACACTCATGTCAAAAACAGAGTCTTGCTTAAGGAGATCTTCGAAGTACTCCTTCCAATGGGCACTGATTGCCTCTCTCTCCTTGATGAGTACCTCATCTTTCTTGGCCAGCAAAGGGGTAGGGTTTTGGGTGCTTGGGCCTTAGGTGGTCTTGACTGCCCTGAAGAATCCACGCACGTCGTGGTTGTTGGCTAACTGCTAGATCTCCTGTGCTTTCTCCATCCACCATCTGGGCTCTCTTATCAGGGTCTTTGAGTGCCTCTGTGTTAATTTTCCTGCGGCATTGTTTCTGTTTCCGTCGCTGTTTTGGGGCTATATTAATGTTAATGACAGAGTGGATTAGACCGTGGTTCATCCAGCAGTCATCGACTCCTGTCATGGCACGGGTGATGCGCAAGTCCTTGTGACCTCTGGCTCGAATGATGACTTAGTCGAGCAGATGCCAGTGCTTGGAGCGAGGGTGCTGCCATGATGCCTTGTACTTGTCCCTCTGACGGAATATGGCGTTGGTAATGGCAAGGCCATGTTCTAGGCACTTTGTCAGGAGCAGGGCACTGCTGGCGTTGGTTTTCCCTTCCCCCTCTCTGCCGATCACACTTCCCCAGAGGTCTGTGTCCTTTCCGACTCTGGCATTGAAATCACCAAGAAGGATCAGCTTGTCATCCGTTGGGACTCGGGACAGGGATTGGTCGAGGCTGGAGTAGAATTCCTCTTTGGTCTCATCTGTAGCTTCCAGTGTTGGGGCTTACGCGTTGATGACTGTAACGCACTGGTTCCAGGCTAGAGTGAGCTGAAGAGTCATGAGACGTTCACTTATCCCGCAAGGGGAGTCTCCGAGATGACCCACCAGCTCATTCTTGATGGTTAAGCCAACTCCATGGAAGTGACGTTCTTCTTCTGGTTTGAGCTGGCCTTCCTCTACCCACCAGGTCTCAATTAGGGCGGCGATGTCAACGTCGAAGCGTCTGAGTTCCCGGGCAACGATAGCAGCGCGGTGTTCCGGTCTGTCGCTGTTGGGGTTGTCCATTAGGATCCTAATGTTCTAGTTCCCGAACTTCGGTTTGAAGGCTGGAAGATGTCTGTGCGTGAGTTCTTTTAATGTGGGGTAGCCGTTACACACCAGTTACCACACGGGCTTAGCAGAGCGAGGTCTTGGCCCAGTGGCAAGGGAATCCAAGATGACTGGAGACCACGGTCTACTGTATGGACCAAGATGCCTACGGTGGGATGTGAGCCGTAAGCTCGGCACAGAGCAGCGCCTTTAGGAGGGATGGTGAGAAATCAGAGATGTGGAGAGTGAGAGTGAGAGACTTGAGGTAATGCTATTTTGTACAGTATACTATTTTGCTCACCCCTCATTGGAACAGGTCAGAAAAGTAAAAACAAACATTGATGTACATGAACCACTTTGTAGTATTTTTTATTTGTAGTTTTTTTTAAAGTGCAAAAAGTATTTGCCAATTTTTGGTGCCTCTGATTAAGATTAGAATGAATATGAAACTATACATTGAATTAATATGATTACTGCATGGCACAAATCACAAAACAAGTCTGCTGAACAAGTAATGTAAAACAGAATCCTAATCTGATGAATCGAGATCTGCCCAAATTCAGATTCTTGGCTTGATTTTTCCATTATGAAATCATAAATAATTAAAGGAGTGAAGGAAAATAGTTCTGAAGCTCACATTAACAAACTCTGATTTATAAGCCACCATTATAAAAATCATTCTCCCTTAATTGTAGCTAAAATCGAGCTCGAATCTCAAATAGCTTAGTCTTAGTAGGAATCAATTGTTGGATAATGTTGTAATTATGGAGTAGATCTTCACTTTGTTCAATAGTGTAAAATGGATGATAGCGAAGTGGCGGCCTGTATTACATCTCTCCCAATTTTCATTTCCATTAAAGTCACCCATTTTACACCATTACACTAAGTCAAGATCTACCCCAAAGAGTTGTAACCAAATGAATATAACTGAATGAAAACTGCTTTGTGTTCCTCAGTGATATTATTAGCAATGTAAAGAATTTGGAGATTAATTTTTCTAAAATGAGTTATGCTGTTGTTGCACAATTTTTTAAAATACGCCTCCTAGTGGCTTGTAGAGGAAGTTACATGTGGGTTTCCTCGGTCTGATTATTTGTATACCCATTTGTGCAGCAATTAGCATAAAACCTGTATAAAATAGGTATATGTAGCTGAACTGATGTGCAGCCATTAAAAGCACTGGCCTAGAAATTGTGACCCATTTGCAGGTCGCCCAGGATGCCTAAAAAAAAGTGCCTCAGGAGTGGGACCAACGCCTGCGCCCACGCAGATTGTACGCTGAACGCCCCACTGCTATATTGATATACTTTGTGCTCATTTTACACCCGTTAATGGCTGCAATGCGTACCAAGTACACGAGAGAGAAAGGAATAGAAGGATATGTTGATAGGGTGAAATGAAGTAAGGTGGGAGGAGGCCCGTGTGGAGCATAAACACCAGCATTGACCTTTTGGGCCTAATGGCCAGTTTCTGTGCTATAATTTCTATGTCATTTAATTTCTACCCCACTGTTCAGCTTGCACACTTCAGCAGCAGACTAGGGAACAAACACATAAGAAAAGAACAATGCTTGACTCATTTACTTCACTCTCAAATAACTTCACTGCATGTCTTATTAAGAATGTTATTGTCATGTATTCAACTGTCATTGTAACCCACTTATAAACTGACCTAAGTTGTACACCGTGAGAACACTGACCACTAGGGGACCTCATAGAAACGTTTAAAATTCTGACGGGTTTGGACAGGTTGGATGCAGGAAGAATGTTCCCAATGTTGGGGAAGTCCAGAACCAGAGGTCACAGTCTAAGGATAAGGGGTAAGCCATTTAGGACCGAGATAAGGAGAAACTTCTTCACCCAGAGAGTGGTGAACCTGTGGAATTCTCTACCACAGGAAGTAGTTGAGGCCAATTCACTAAATATATTCAAAAGGGAGTTAGATGAAGTCCTTAGTACTCGGGGGATCAAGGGGTATGGCGTGAAAGCAGGAAGTGGGTACTGAAGTTTCATGTTCAGCCATGAACTCGTTGAATGGCGGTGCAGGCTAGAAGGGCTGAATGGCCTGCTCCTGCACCTATTTTCTATGTTTCTATGTTTCTAGATGGTGAACTTGTGGGAGACACTCCTAACCTGGACTTTCAGGTATAAAAGGGGAAGCTCTACCCACCTTGATCACTTCAGTGCTGGCTAATAAAGGTTACTGGTCACAGAGTGACCTTCTCTCAAGTATGGGCCTCATGTCCATTTATACTCTATAGTAAGGACGCATTATTGGCGACGAGTAACTGGGATTTAAACCACGCGAGCATGGCCACTAGCAGCACAGACGAGAGGCACTGTGTTGGTGATGATTGGGGCGATGTTATTGAGAGATGACAGCAAAGTTTTGTCACCAAGGAATAGAATTCGGCCGACAAATGCAGAGCTCATCTCCTGACGGTTTGTGGATCCAGAACCTACTCCCTGATGAAGGACCTTCTAGCGCCAGAGAAGCCGGCAGACAAAACTTTTGAAGAGTTCAGTAAGTTGATCGGGGAACACTTTAAACCGGCGAGCAGCATGCACATGGCAAGACACCGGCTTTCCGCCCACCGGCGGCGAGAAGGGCAAAGCGTTCCAGAGTTCGTGGCAGACCTCCGGCGACTGGCGAGCCTATGTAAGTTCCCAGATGCATGCAGAGCGGAGATGCTGCGAGACTTTTTTATTGAGGGCATCGGGCACGCTGGGGTTTTCAGGAAACTGATTGAGACAAAAGACTTGACCCTGGAAACGGCGGCTTTGATGGCCCAGACATTTATCTTAGGGGAGGAAGAGACCAGAATGATGTTTGACAAAAATCTTGGTTTAAATGAAGCAAATGGACAGGGAGTCAACATTGTTAACGCGGGACACAGATCTCCAGGCAGGCAGGGGCAATCGGACATGCCCGAGTATATAGTTGAACCCAAAGGGGGAATTCAACAGAGACAATGGCTAGCTGAATGGCGATTCATAGAAACATAGAAACATAGAAAATAGGTGCAGGAGTAGGCCATTTGGCCCTTCGAGCCTGCACTATCATTCAATATGATCATGGCTGATCATTCACCTCAGTACCCCTTTCCCGCTTTTTCTCCATACCCCTTGATCCCTTTAGCTGTAAGCGCAATATCTAACTCCCTCTTGAATATAACCAACGAACTGGCATCAACGACTCTCTGCGGCAGGGAATTCCACAGGTTAACAACTCTCTGAGTGAAGAAGTTTCTCCTCATCTCAGTCCTAAATGGCCTACTCCTTATCCTAAGACTGTGTCCCCTGGTTCTGGACTTCCCCAACATCGGGAACATTCTTCCTGCATCTAACCTGTCCAGTCCCGTCAGAATCTTATACGTTTCTATGAGATCCCCTCTCATCCTTCTAAGCTCCAGTGTATAAAGGCCCAGTTGATCCAGTCTCTCCTCATATGTCAGTCCAGCCATCCCTGGAATCAGTCTGGTGAACCTTCACTGCACTCCCTCAATAGCAAGAATGTCCTTCCTCAGATTAGGAGAAAAAAACTGGACACAATATTCCAGGTGAGGCCTCACCAAGGCCCTGTATAATTGTAGTAAGATCTCCCTGCTCCTATACTCAAATCCCCTCGCTATGAAGGCCAACATGACATTTGCCTTCTTCACCGCCTGCTGTACCTGTATGCCAACTTTCAATGACTGATGAACCATGACACCAAGGTCTTGTTGCACCTCCCCTTTTCCTAATCTGTCACCATTCAGATAATATTCTGCCTTCGTGTTTTTGCCACCAAAGTGGATAACCTCACATTTATCCACATTATACTGCATCTGCATGCATTTGCCCACTCACCTAACCTGTCCAAATCACCCTATAGCCTCTTAGCATTCTCCTCACAGCTCACACCGCCACCCAGTTTAGTGTCATCTCCAAACTTGGAGTTATTACACTCAATTCCTTCATCCAAATCATTAATGTATATTGTAAAGAGCTGGGGTCCCAGCACTGAGCCCTGCGGTACTCCACTAGTCACTGCCTCCCATTCCGAAAAGGATCCGTTTATCCTGACTTTCTGCTTCCTGCATGCCAATCAATTCTCTATCCACGCCAGTACATTACCCCCAATACCATGTGTCTTGATCTTGCACACCAATCTCTTACGTGGGACCTTGTAAAAGGCCTATTGAAAGTCCAAATACACCACATCCACTGTTTCTCCCTTGTCCACTCTACTAGTTACATCCTCAAAAAATTCCAGAAGATTGGTCAAGCATGACCTCCCTTGCATAAATCTATGCTGACTTGGAATGATTCTGTCACCGCTTTCCAAATGCGCTGCTATTTCATCCTTAATAATTGATTCCAACATTTTCCCCACTACTGATGTCAGGCTAACTGGTCTATAATTACCTGTTTTCTCTCTCCCTCCTTTTTAAAAAAGTGGTGCTACATTAGCTACCCTCCAGTCCATAGGAACTGATCCAGAGTCGATAGACTGTTGGAAAATGATCACCAATGCATCCACTATTTCTAGGGCCACATCCTTAAGTACTCTGAGATGCAGACAATCAGGCCCCGGGGATTTATCGGCCTTCAATTTCCCCAACACAATTTCCCGCCTAATAAGGATATCCTTCAGTTCCTCCTTCTCACTAGACCCTCGGTTCCCTAGTACATCCGGAAGGTCATTTGTGTCTTCCTTCGTGAAGACAGAACCAAAGTATTTGTTCAATTGATCTGCCATTTCCCCATTATTAATTCACCTGAGTCCGACTGCAAGGGACCTACATTTGTCTTCACTAATCTTTTTCTCTTCACATATCTATAGAAGCTTTTGCAGTCAGTTTTTTATGTTCCTGGCAAGCTTCCTCTCGTACTCTATTTTCCCCCTCCTAATTAAACTCTTTTTCCTCCTCTGCTGAATTCTAAATTTCTCCCAGCCTTCAGGTTTCTCCCAGACCTCAGGCTCATGCCATCGCAAGGGACAATGCGGCCAGTAATGGGGCCACCAACACCTGTTAATGGTGCGCTTAAGGACAGTTACAGAGACAGAGACAATCGACTGGTAATGGACCTTTAGTTTCCAACAACGGCTCATGTTGGAGGTGTGGAGGCAAACACCCAGCCAGAGCTTGCAGGTATCAGCAATATACCTGCAGAAACTGCAACGTCAGCGGTCACTTGGCGCGTATGTGCAGGAAGGCAGCAGCCAGGTTGATGTACGAGGAGGACGGGTCCGATGTAAGCCCTACGAGGCCAAATGAACACTGGGGGAAATTGCTGGAAGCTGAAGTTCAGCAAGTTCATGTGGAGCACATATACATTTCATACACTAGGACGCCACCAATAATGATGAAAGTGCTCCTCAATGGCATCCCAGTATTAATGGAGCTAGACACAGGGGCCAGCCAGTCCCTGATGAGTATCAAACAGTTCAACAAGTTGTGGGCGTCCAAGGCCAAGAGGCCAAAATTAGTGCCGATTGACGCACAGCTACGGAAATATACAAAGGAGATCATTCCGGTGCTAGGCAGCATCACGGTATTCATGATCCACAAATATTCGGAGAACAGATTGCCACTCTGGATTGTCCCGGGAGTGGTCCCGCACTTCTAGGGAGGAGTTGGCTTGCTGTCAGGAATTGGAAATGGGGCGATGTCAATGCAATTTCTTCTGTGGAGCGAGTATCATGCTCACAGGTCCTGAACAAATTTGACTCGTTATTTCAACCCAGTATTGGCACTTTCATGGGGACCAAGGTAGTGATTCACATGAAACAGGCCAGTTCACCACAAGGCCAGAGCAGTGCCGTACGTGATGCAGGCAAAGATAGAAGGCGAATTGGACCGCCTGCTGAGGGAAGACATCATCTCGCCAGTCGAATTCAGTGACTGGGCGAACCCGATAGTGCTGGTGCTCAAGGCGGATGGGCCCGTCAGGATATGTGTTGTTTACAAGGCCACTCTCAATCGTGTGTTACTCCAAGATCAGTACCCGCTACCAAGAGCGGAGGACCTCTTTGCAACGCTATCTGGTGGCAAACTTTTTTCAAAATTGGACCTGACCTCAGCTTACATGACCCAGGAGCTGGCGAGTGAGTCAAAGAAGCTGACCACCATCACGACACACAAGGGGTTGTTTGAGTACAACAGATGTCCGTTCAGGATTCGCTCGGCCGCCGCGATCTTTCAACGAAATATGGAAAGCCTCCTCAAGCCGATTCCAAGGACGGTGGTTTTTCAAGGCAACATCCTCATCACGGGTTGTGATACTAAAGAACACCTCCACAACCTGGAGGAGGTGCTACGCAGACTGGACCGGATAGGGCTGCGACTGAAAAAGGCGAAGTGCATTTTCCTAGCTCCAGAGGTAGAATTCCTGGGGATGAGGGTAGCAGCAGACGGGATCAGACCTACTGCGTCCAAAATGGAAGCGATCCAGAGAGCACCCAGACCCCGCAACACGACGGTGCTGCGTTCGTTCCTGGGGCTCCTGAACTATTTTGGTAACTTTCTTCCCAAATTGAGCACACTGCTAGAGCCGCTACCCGTGCTCCTACGCAAAGGTCGCGAATGGGTCTGGAGGAACAGCCAAGAAAGGGCTTTTGATAGAGCATGCAATTTTTTATGCTCCAACAATCTGTTAACACTATATGACCCATGTAAGAAACTTGTGTTAACGTGCGATGCGTCGTCCTATGGTGTCGGGTATGTGTTGCAGCATGTCAATGCCAAGGGTCAGTTACAGCCTGTACCTTATGCCTCCAGAAGTCTGTCCCAGGCAGAAATGGGCTACGGGATGGTAGAAAAGGAAGCGCTTGCATGTGTTTATGCAGTAAAAAAAATGCACCAGTATCTGTTTGGCAGGAAATTTGAGCTGGAGACCGATCACAAACCCCTAATGTCCCTTTTGGCCGACAACAAGGCCATAAATGCAAATGCATCGGCCCGCATACAGAGGTGGGCACTCACGTTAGCCGCCTATGACTGTACAATTCGGCACAGACCGGGCACTGAAAACTGTGCCGATGCACTCAGCAGGCTCCCACTAGCCACCACCGAGGGGGCAACTGAGTATGCTGCTGAGATGGTCATGGCTGTTGAAGCTTTCGAAAGCGAAGGCTCACCCGTGACAGCCCGACAGATCAAAGTCTAGACTAATAGAGACCCGCTACTGTCTTTAGTCAAGAAATGTGTCCTGAATGGGGACTGGGCAGCCACGTACAGGGCATGCCCTGAGGAATTTAAACCATTTCAAAGGTGCAAGGATGAACTCTCGATTCAGGCCGATTGCCTACTATGGGGAAACCGAATAGTCATGCCCCAGATGGGCAGAGAGGTGTTCATCCGAGAACTCCACAATGAGCACCCTGGCATTGTCATGATGAAGGCAATTGCCAGGTCACACGTTTGGTGACCAAGGATAGATGAAGATCTGGAACTTTGTGTTCGCAGGTGCAACATGTGTGCCCAGCTGGGCAATGGACCCAGCGAAGCCCCCCTTAGCCCCTGATTCTGGCCCGCCAAGCCATGGTCATGCATCCATGTGGACTACGCTGGTCCTTTCATGGGAAAAATGTTTTTAGTTGTAGTAGACATCTACTCCAAATGGATCGAGTGTGACATTCTTAATTCAAGCACATCCTCTGCCACGGTAAAAAGTCTAAGGGCAATGTTCGCCGCCCATGGTCTACCGGACGTCTTGGTCAGCGACAATGGCCCGTGCTTTACAAGCATTGAATTCCAGGACTTCATGGCAGGAAATGGTATCAACCATGTCAGAACGGCACTGTTCAAGCCGGTCTCAAATGGCCAGGCGGAACGAGCAGTGCAGATAATCAAACAGGGGATGCTCAGAATCCAAAGGGGTTCCCTACAAAGCCGCTTATCATGCCTCCTTTTGGCCAATAGATCCTGACCACACTCGCTCACAGGGGTTCCACCTGCAGAGCTGCTATGAAAAGGACGTTCAAAACCAGGTTATCCCTTATACACCCCACCATGAAAGAAATTGTTGAGAAGCAGGCGCCAGTCACAGTGTGACTACCATGACAGGAATGCGAGGGTGCGATGTATTGATGTCAATGACCCTATCTTTGTCCTCAACTACGCTGCAGGGCCCAAATGGCTCACAGGCACTGTGATTGTCAAAGAGGGAAATAGGATTCTGGTAGTTCAACTTACCAATGGACAAATCTGCCGCAAACACGTAGATCAAACAAAACGGAGGTTCAGCAACCCCATAGAAGAAGCAGAAGAAGAACATAATGTAGAGTTCACTCCACCACAGGTGACCGAACACTGGAACCAAGTGGAGGAGAGCCCAGTCACTGTGGGCAGTCCGGACAGGCCTCAGGCACCGCAAACAGCAGGCCAGCGCCTAACAACCGGAGCCCCAACTCAGGCGCTCTACAAGGGAGCGTAAACCACCAGAGAGACTTAACCTGTGATTCCAATAAGACTTTGGGGGGGAGGTGATGTCATGTATTCAACTGTCATTGTAACCCATGTATAAATTGACATAAGTTGTACACTGTGAGAACATTGATCACTAGGTGGTGAACTTGTGGGAGACACTCCTAACCTGGACTTTCAGCTATAAAAGGGGAAGCTCCACCCACCTTCATCACTTCAGTGCTGGCGAATAAAGGTTACTGGTCCCAGAGTGACCTTCTCTCAAGTATGGGCCTCGTGTGCATTTATACTTTATAGTAAGGACATATTAGATATTATACAGAATAATGAACACTCAAGGACTATCTGTGCCGAGAAGGCAGCAGGCCAGTGTCCCGCCCAGGAGAAGAATGCACAACTTTACAGATGCAGACCTGCAGCCCTCCTCGAGGAGATTGAATACAGAAGTCACACACTATGTGTGGATGCCCGTAAGCCTGCTTGGAATGTAACTTGTGCTACCTGGAGGGAGATGGCATTGGCATGAATTGCCAACTCCCTCATCTTAGCACTGCAGAGTAGTGCCTCAAGAAGTTCAACGTCCTCAAAAAGATAACACACTGGGCACTCTCTTTTCTTCTTTGACCTGGCTAGCCAACAGCATACTCTTCAACCTCTTAAAGCAACATTTGCACAACTAACCCTTCATATTGCATTCTGGTTAAGTGTGGTCCTCACTTCGTATCCTGCACTATGGCTATACAGCTCCCCTAACTCCAAGTATTTACCTCAGCCACCTCGCCCCTGAGCATCACCCCTGAAGTGTCGGCCGCCCGCCGCATGCCTCCTGCAGGTGTCGGTGTTCTCGTCCGGCGCTGCTGCAGGGGGCGAAAGGCAATTCTGGGTCCAGGACGATGCACATGCCGATGACATCATGATCTTCGGGCGAAGGAGATCGGGGCACAACGCCATACCGCCACCGCAAAACTACTGCTGAATATGGCAGGAGTAGCTGATCTCGCCCCCAGAGGCCCTAACAGCAGGTGCAAAGGAGCCCAATTTCATCCCAGATACTTCGGAGGAGAAGGCTGCCAAGGGCTGCGAGTTGGAGACTCTGAACTGATGAGTGCTCGCCTGAAAAAAGGGACATATGAGGAATGTCATACCTGCATGCAGGCTCTGAGGTCAATGGCAGGTGTGACTCTCCAGCCCACAGGCGTCCTTTGCGGCAACATCATGGAAACTTTCTCTTCCTCGCAGGCCCCAATGGAGCATGTGGAATCTGCAGCAGTTGGTGTCTCCACCTTAGGTAAGCACAGACTGCAGCTCTGGAAACAGTAGGGGACAGAATGAAGCACAGCACGTATTTTAGCTTCCAAACAGTGGTGAATGCTGAGTCTTGGAATTTTCAGGATCTAATAGCTGCCTTTAGATCAGCCTCTCTACAAGCAATTCACATTGCAGTCTTGAGCCAAATGTGAACACAAGAACTAAATGGTAGAGGAGAGTTAGAGTAGCTGCCCTTGATATGAAGGCAGCATTTGACCAAGTACAGCACTGAGGAACCCGAGAAAAGCTGACTGCAATCATACTTGACACAAAGGAAGATGCTAGAGCCAGTCATCGCACTCCCAAATACATTGTTCCTCAGGGAAGCATCCTCAGCTCAGCCATCTTCAGCTGCTTCATCAATAACCTTCTCTTTGCCATAAGGTCAGAAGGGGGGCTGTTTGCTAATGAGTCCACCACAGCAACAGCTACCATCTGAAAAACTGTGGGCAGAAGTTATGATCTGAAATCAAAGGAATATATCCGTCTAGCACTACACCACATGATGCATTTCTCTTCTGAGTGCTCAGTGGAGCCCCATGAAGCATTGTCTTTTCTAATCACCCTGCTTTAAGATGTCTGCACTGTGATCTGCTCAAGTTTGCATTTGGCTGTGGGCAAAGCTTAAAATTTTGCTTACTGAGACTCTTTTCTCTAGAAGTAAGAAGGTTGTGGGGTGACCTAATAGAAGTCTTTAAAATTATGACAGTTTCAATAGGGTAGACAGAGAGCAGATGTTTCTACTTGTGGGTAGTCCACAACTAGATGCCCTAAAAATAAATGAGTTACTAATAAATCCAGTGGGGAATGTAGGCGAAACTTCTTTACCCAGACAGTGGTTAGAATGTGGTCCTCGCTACCACAGGGAGTAGTTGAGGTAAATCGCATAGATACATTTAGAGGGAACCCAGATAAGTATATGAAGGAGAAAGGAATATGCTGATAGGGTTAGATGAAGCAGGTTTGCAGGAGGCTTGTGTGGAGCATAAAAACACTGGCATAGACCAGTTGTGCCAAATGGCCTGTTTCTGTGCTGTACATTCGATCTACTTCCATGTAAAAGAAAATGCATTGGCCCGAAAATTGTGGTCGGAGGCTTCCTGCGGGCAGACGCCTCCATCCAAAAATTTTTTCCTGAAAGTACTGGTAGTCCCGGAGGAATATATACTTATGGTCCGAAGCCTAGATGCACAGCCCAGCATATGGGCTCACACATCCCAGGAACGTAAGGGCAACCTGGGATCACGTGGGCCTAGACCACCAATGAACATGGAATATTTTCATTGATAATAATGGGTGCTCCATTTGTACGAAATCCCATACTATCAATGAGAATAACCCCAAAAACACAGAAACATAACACAATAAATTAAAAAAACAACTCACAAATAGAATTGAAATAGAATTTAATTAAATGTTTTAGATAAAAAATAGGTTTTTGACATTTAATAGGGTTAAAAATAAACTTATCCAATTGGCAGGGTTTTTAATATAAAAATTAGTGATAAAATTACATTTTTTTATGTTTTAAAACTCTTATGCTGGTAAAAGTAGGCTATACACCTGCTTTACCAAAATGTAAGAGTTTGAAGGACGTTCGCTGAGCAGGAGTTGAGAAAATAGCCCAAATCTCTGCCCGCAAATGTCCTTCTCCCGAGGATGCATGCGATCTTTGACAGATCGCAAATGCCAGTTTTCGGTGCATGCACCTTGCACGCCAAGAACTGGCATTTGTGAGGCTTCTTCGCGCGTGTGTACACATTGTTCGCACCTGGCAAGGCCGCAAGTTAGGGCCCATTGTTTTCCTTTTCATGAAATGTGGCCTTTCCTCTGGCTCCCAGTCGAGACACTCGATACTGTGATGCTAGTTGGATGTTTGTTTAAAAAAAAATCCAGGATACTGTAGCGGGAGCTTTATATTAGACAGCTGCCCCTTAACTGGCACATGGCACACACAAACTGGAAGAATGAGATGTTTATACAAAATTACTTGCTGTTAACCAAAATTAATTCTGCATCAGAAATTATTAGTGCTCCTAAAAGACATTAATACAATTTGGCAAGGCTTATTAAACTAAGTCTTTACATGTCTGTCTTTACATTAATTTAATACCATGTTCAGTATTATTGCATTTAATCCTGTTGGCAAACATAGCAAAGTATATGACCTTTACAATTGATGGACGTACATCAACTATCAGCAAAAGTGGCTACTTTTAAAAATAGTTGCCAGCATCCGAGGAAAAAGGCTTCGAATTTGCTTGTGAAAATCACTCTGACAAACAAAAGAAGGTAACTACTTGGATTTGATCCACGATGCCTATTATTTCCCCAGACGATACTATTCCTCTCATTGTTTCTTTTTTTATTATTATTAGCGAACTGTAATTCATTTCCTGCTTGATTGATCTCAGATGTACTAAGTTGAATGACAAATACAACAATATTGAGAAGTGATGACAGAATGAGCCCACGATTTCTAGAAAGTCTGATGTTGATTATTTTCTCTATGTTTCTTATTATAGATTTTGACCTCATACTTTAAAAGGACATGTGTTTATAGATTAATAGTCTTTTCTTTGAATTAAATCTAGAGGAATCCACACAACCAGATAGTGAAATAACATTCCAGTGTTTTAGCCTGGTAAAGTGTGACAGCACTAACACTGTACTAATACAACATAGGTTTTCAAACTGGGGTCTATAGACGTTGGAGTGTCTGCTAGAGGATCCAAGGGGGTCACCAAGCCATCAGATTTCTGTCCCTTTGGAGGCAGCCATATTGTGCACTACATTCTTGAATATATTTTGCAGTCAGAAGGATTGTTCCCACTGGAGTGTTTTTTTAGCGGGAAATTTGTCGAGGTGTAACCTGACCCAGTGCCCACTGGAATCCTGTTGTGTTTCTGCTTGGGCTTAACACATTATTTCAATATTTAAGTAACACCCAAATATAGGCAAATTAGAGCAAACAGAATGTCCTGTTAGTCACAAAAGGTTCATGCTGTGTATCCAACCCACACATCTGCAGTAGCTGTAAAGAGAACCTCTAGGTGTAAAGGAGCTCTTAAAAGGGAGGAAAATATTTTAATTTACTATTTGTCTAAATGGCGATGCTTTTCAATTTCACAGCTTAAGCAATAGCCTGGTGGAGCAGATCACCTACACATTGTAGATTTTTGTTCCACTGAAATCATCTTAAACCTTGGTCTCACTACTGGGATAAGTTGGTGTGTGCCCCCAAGTGCAGTATTATAGCTCTGCACAGCTCAAGTGGGACTCCTGAATGTACTGACCATGAAATTCTAGGGGTATCTGTCCTTATTGTTGATTCCTCCTGTGGGGATCTGGTGGATGCCAACTTCAGCCTGGAGACATTCCGCTGGGCTCATGCTAAGAAGGGCTGAATAGCACTTTGGTCTTTCTCGTCTTACTTCAATGACACCAAGGTCTGAATGGAGGTTAAACTTGTGGAATATAAAACTATGTCCAAACAGTTCTTCTTCACGGTTTGGCAGTCTAGGCATGCAATAAAAGCCCATATTTGCGATCCAGGACCAAGCTATGAGGTGGAATAGAAGGGAAATGGTTGCAGGGAGAAGAGCTCTGGCCTGCACTGACCTATCACTGAAAGTCTTGAAGAAGGAATCAGCCCAACTGTAGGCACGTCTCTTTGCCAGTGCCTCTCACAAGAGCTCCCATAAGCAATTGGTGATAATGAAGCCTAATACACAGCATTCTGCATCTAAACCATTAAGGTGGCCGATACAACACAAGTTATTCTATGTGATTCTGTGACCATGCTAAATGCAGATGTCCATTGTGTGCCTGATGAGGAAATGTTCAGATTTCAGAAGACAGCTGCTGGAAGGTTTTATCTGGAGGCCAGATATAAGATTGTCCTCATATATCTAGGCTTGGTGCCTACCATGACTGGGTTGCACAGAGGCAAGCAAGCGCTTACACATTCCTATACATTTTTATGTCGTGGCGTAGACAAATTAGTGCTGTGGGAAATTTTAGCATAAGTTCCCAGCAGCAAGACTGGTGTAGGAACTAATGTTTTCAAAATTCCAGGCAACGTAAGAAAGGCAGCTCCATCTGTTCACTGTTTTATTTGTACTGGTAAGTTACAAACTGGTGACTTGAATTTCTTTTAGCTGGGGAAGGGAGAATTTCTGCAGGATTTTCAATCTCTCGCTATAACTTTGGTAGGACGATCGAAAGAACTCCTAGAGAAATTACTCTATTTAATTTGAGCTGTTTACCTCGGTTCTCTGGTGGTTTCACAATCTCCTTCTGTAGTCGTGGCGGAAGACCGGAAGAAACCCACGGAAAGTTCACAAAACTGTCTTTCTGTTGACCTGTGTAGTCCAGATTCATAATCGCCAGAATGTGCTATACCAGGAATACTCTGGATCCAAGTCCGTCTCTGTTATTGATCTGAGCAGTGATGATGGAAGCAACTAAAAATACCACGCCTGAAATTTCTGTGCTGGTTTTCCCAGTTTTGCACTATAACATTGGCAGAAGATCAACAGGCGCCCCAATGAAATTGTATAAACGTCGTGTACACGTTTTTCTGGGGACTCTACTAAAGTAATGGCAGTAGACTGGGAGACTTGACAAATATTGTACCCCAATATATATGACAAATCTAGTATGTGTTAACAAAGTCTTAGCATCATCTTATGATTTTGTAAAATTTATTAAATAACACTTCTATTTCCCCCAGGAAAAGAGATATTGCAAATTCAAGCAGACTGCTTTAGTTCACTACTCGGCATAAAGGGTTGGAATTTAACCAGTGACTTGCAACTAGCTTTAATCAATGGTAACCATCTTTCCTCAGATTTGTTCACTTTAATGGTAGATCCCAAGGTAGTGATAATGGCAGTGTGAGGTCAATAAGGCCATTAAGGATGGGTCAGTGAAACAACTGACTCAAGCAAGGTTTTCAGTTTTAAAGCTACTGAGTAAGTTTTTAAAGATAAAGTTATACTAATAGGCTCAATTTGAGACCTGTGTCTGCTTAGAGCCACATGGGGCTGGCCAACCTGAGTTATACTGCGATCTCGTGTCCGTCTCTCATCAGGGAAAAATGTGTCTGCACATGTGCTCTGATTTAATTTTAAGTTAATAAAGCCAACAGGAAGTCAGGTCTCTGGCAACCTTATAAAGAATAAAAATAAAGAGGCGAATTTTCATCTCCAGCACACCTGGCGCACAACATTGCATGCTAGCAAAGCATATATCAGGAATTCAGGTCTGTGGCCTCCATGATCTCCCATCTATTAAAGAGGAAAATTTACCCTGAGGTTTAAAAGTTTTCCAAGTTCTCCGGCTAATGCAACACTAAAGCAGCGGGACACCATTTCCTCATAGTGGTCTCACACCTCTTGTCTAAATATGATTCCAGTGGTTCCACATATGAATTACATTACTTGGTTTGTATCAATGTGAAACTCTGTTGTATGAATGGCTGACAAGTATCCCCATATGTTTGCAGACATGTCCTCAACAGGGCAGCATTTGAACCATCTGTGCATTATGCACTGTAAGGGAATGTTTTTTTTAAAGAAGAGGCCTGTGTATTTTCCATTGTCTATTGTCATATGGAACATGAAGGAAAAATACATAGGGATTTTTAAATAAAGTTTGTGTAAATTTTTTCCAACACTGAAGATAAATCTAAAATAACAACTTCCTGTCAGTTACATCAACAGAACATAAAGCTACTGAAATTCCTTCATATTGATGAATTTCTTGAAGCATCAGTACAGCATGTCTCCATGTTTGGAAGTAAGAAACAAAGGACAGAAAATACTGGAAAAATTCAGCCGGTCAGGCAGATTTAGCAAAGTTTCCACGCCCAAAACGTCAACTCCTCTATTCTCGTCCCAATTTCTGCCTGGCAGTCCTTTTAAATAGGCTCATGAGGCAGAATTTCTGCAGGGATTCTCTCAATCTCCTGCTGTAACTTTGGCGAAAACCCAGAAGAAATGGCATGAACGTCCATTTATGCTGTTTCCCTGGGGTTTCTGCTGAAATTCGGTTAGGAGATCGGGGTATCGTCAACGGACATTACAGGCAATTGTATTTGAGTTACTTCCTTACCCTGCTCAACCAAAGCAGAAATGCGCAAAAATGGCAATGGGATAGGGCAAGAAATTAAATGAGGCCAAACTGGAAGATTTTGAAATAATTATTTGGAATAATTAAACCCAAACCAGAAAATAGGAATAGTTCCACAACTGACCCCCAGGTTTCCACATATTCCGTATCACCCAATTTTTCATATTTCTCCTGGCGTCCTACTTCCTTAGCTCCGCACACACCCCTTGTCTATTAAATGTCTTGATGCTTCTCTCCATGAATTCACTGAGGCTGCATTATTCCATTCATGATTCTTCTCTAGATTTGTCTGTTTTTTTAATGTATATTTCTCCCATCTCTTTTTTCAAATTGAATAAATATGCCTGTTTGTCTCTTATCATTCAGTTTTGAAGAAGAGTCTGCATTTGAAACATTACCGTATCTTTTCTCTCCATAAATGCTGACTGATCTGCTGTGCGTTTCCCGCATTTCCTATTTTTTGTTTCAGATTTCCAACATCTGGAGTATTTTGCTTTTTACTGTAATGATCAAAATGCTCAGAGGTAATACTGATGGTACAGGAGCGCTGTTACCTCTGATATGACTGACAGAAAGTGGAAAACTACCTCATGTCTTAAATACCAAGGATGGGCTGCGGCGAGGAATTTTCCATTTCTTCAAAATTAGGCTTATCGTATTAATGTTAAAGGTAGCCAAAATATTTTGTAAAGTCTTTCTACATTCTGCTTCTAGCAGAAGTTCTGTTAAAAACAGCAGACTAGTTAATAAGACACCAAAATGACACTCTGATATAAATGACTTTGCTAGTCCCCACACAATTTGAATTGCCAGGTTCAATTGCATGCTCAAAATAATTATGAAAGGATTTTGCCAGCTGTTTTTCAGTAGGGCAAAAGGAAACATTTTTAATACTAGGTGCCAAAAACAAATGACATAATGGCCCTGAATTTACGGTCTGTATCATGGTGTACCCTCAGAGTATGCCTTCATACTGCCTATGAAACTGACCGCAATTTCAGGATTTGGTGCATACACAATCCATGCGGAAATCCAGAAGTTGAGGTCTGTCAATGACAGCTCCGAAACTGACTGCGCTGTGCCACCATCACCCCCCCCCACCCCACCCTCTCATCACAGAGCCGACAATCAGTGAAATCTCGTAAATCATTGAAACTGACGAATACTTCTGCTCTTCCGCAGTAATTACGCTGTTAAATTCCCCACTGAAAGTTAGACCCAAAGGGTTTAGGCGCCTCATCATCATCATAGGGAGTCCCTCAGAATCGAGGAAGACTTGCTTCCACTCCTGAAGTGGCTGAACAGTCCAATACGAGAGCCACAGACTCTATCACAGGTGGGGCAGATAGTCGCTGAGGGAAGGGGTGGGTGGGACTGATTTGCCGCACGCTCTTCCAGCTGCCTGCGCTTGATTTCTGCATGCTCTCGGCAATGAGACTCAAGGTGCTCAGCGCCCTCCCGGATGCACTTCCTCCACTTAGGGCGGTCTTGGGCCAGGGACTCCAAGATGTCAATCGCGATATCGCATTTTATCAGGGAGGCTTTGAGGGTGTCCTTGTAGTGTTTCCACTGCCCACCTTTGGCTCGTTTGCCATGAAGGAGTTCCGAGTAGAGCACTTGCTTTGGGAGTCTCGTATCTGGCATGCGAATTATGTGGCCTGCCCAGTGGAGCTGATTTAGTGTGGTTAGTGCTTCAATGCTGGGGATGTTAGCCTGGACCAGCACGCTGATGTTGGTGTGTCTGTCCTCCCAGGGGATTTGTAGGATCTTGCAGAGACATCGTTGGTGATATTGTGGATATCTGAACGGAATATATGGAATTAAGGACAGTAAAGTAAACGGGATATATGAAAATGTATAAGCCATGGAAGAATAGCTGGGAGAATGTCAGATTGCAAATAGTGCAACATCAGCATAGCTAACAGTCTGTCTCAAGGTTTCAAGTCACTAATCCTGCCAATAATATATAATTGTAACATGAAATACATCTGCAGAATTGCAAGGTCTCAGTAAATAGTCACACCATTAGATTGAAACATTTGGAGGCAATACTTGAGCTTTCAAGAAGAACATCTCATATAGATTGACTAATGAGTGGCTGAGTTAGACTGTCAATCCATTTGTATTTTGTTATCTGATTTCAAAACTGTATAACTGTTAACGCTTTACGATGTAACTTCACCTATCCGTAGGGAGTGTGTACGCTCTATCCAGAGAGTATATCTTCTGTCTGATAGGTCTTACTGGCCGGTAATAAAGATTGCTTTGTTCAAAGCACAAGAGGTATTCGACTCAGTAATTTTACTGAACCAGATTGAAGTAAAAGAATCCAGGAATTAACATTTGGTGTCAGAAGTGGGATCTCAACGGACGACTGCCGAAAACTTGCGAATTAAGAGCCAGACTAGCCTTGGATGAGACGAGGGGAAAATGGCCACTGGAGTGAGTATGATTTCAATACTGCTCCAGTTTCCCCCGGTTTCAAAAGTCTGAGGAAAGTTTAGCCACTCGCTGGTTCTCAGGTAGTGTCTGAACGAGATCCAGGACAATCTGGTGAATACCTTTCAAACTTAGAATAGGGATAGAGATAGGGAAATTGTGCGATGATGCAAACCAAGCGGCGACTTGGAAAGATAGTTAGAGCTAGATAGGGATAGATGATCAATCATGGATCAAAAAAAATTTAATAGGAAAGAAAAGAGACTCTTGTGAATGTCTGTTTAAATGAGAAATGCTTCTGTGACTTTTACTGTAAAAAAAAAGCCGGGGAGTTGTGGTTTGTTTTATCTCAAACAGAATGAAAGTTTGTTTTAACCCTTCGTAGTGTTGTCCTGTATGTGGGAAGTTTAAGAGTGTGAACCTTATTGAATTACGTATATTCGGATGATAAGTTGCGGAGCCAGGAAATGCCCAAAGGATAGATTTGTTAAAAAAGAAAAAATTACATGGTCCCGGTGGTTAAAAAAAAAGAAAAACTTGTTGAAAACAAACATTCAGAGAAGGCACAGCAAAACAACTGAGATGGATTCAAAAGGATTTAAAAAAAAAAAATAATTTATATTAAATAACACGACCTTGAGGCTGGAACAATTGAGATAACGAAAAGCAGTCCACAGCCTACGTGCCAGACTTCTCTCTAGTTATAAAAAAAAAGTAACGTACTAAATAGATGCCAAAAGAAAAAGATGTTCTGAGATTTTAAATTATGAAAAATATAAAATCACTCCTGTCCAGTTGGCAGAAAAACTCCATTAAATTAGGGCTTTCATTGACTGATTGAATTTAAACTGCGCAGTAACGCGAAAGGATAGGGAAATTTGGAGACTAAAAAAAAAAAAATTAATTGAGGCTCATAAGAAATCAAAATTAGAAAATTAGGCTCACAGGGAATAAAATGGGGATTTAAATAGAAGATAGGTGTTCAACTCAGGTACGACGTCGACCTTGTATATCACTTGGCCCGTCTAGGCTCTGATTGAATTTAAAAAAAAACCCCCGCAGCAACTCGGAAAGTAGGGCCGAAGCGAACGCGCAGTGACGTAAACGCGCAGTGAAGCGAACGCGCAGTGACGTCAACGCGCAGTGACGTAAACGCGCAGTGACGCCGACACGTAGTGACGCAGAGGCGCAGCAACGCGAATCGCGAAAGTCAGTGCTAATGGCAGTAAGTCTGTAAGTCTTAAAGTGTTTAGAGTTTTAAGTTTAGTTTTAAGATCGCGCGGCTATGCGGACCGTGCGGTGATGCGGGTAATTTTGTAGATCGTGCGGCTATGCGGACCGTGCGGTGATGCGGGTAAGTGTTAGAAGTCTTTGTCTATTTTGTAGATCGCGCGGCTATGCGGACCGTGCGGCGATGCGGGTAAGTGTTTGAAGTAAAGTTAAAGTATCTTAACTCGCGCGGCGACACGAGCCACGGGTCGACGCGGATTGCGCGGCGACGTGAACTGCGAGGCAACGCGGATTGCGCGGCGACGTGAACTGCGAGGCGACGTGGTAGTTTAGTATTAAGATCGTACGGCGACGCGGACCGTGCGGTGATGCGGGTAAGTGTTAGATTTGGAGTTAGTTAAAGTCCGTGTTAGTTCTGTAAAGTCTGTGTCTATTTGTAAGTTTGTTTAAATTGCACGACGACACGAACGCGTAGCGACACAGTAATACGAGGGGCAGTGTGAAAATGGGAAATCAGTTAGATAAAACCACGGATGCGGGTAGTCCGCTACAAAAGTTATGTGAGGAATTCCCTGAAAGAGCTGAAGACTTTAGAAAATTATCAGGAGCCCTGAACAAATTATTAGGGGATGACCAGTGACACTAGAAGCGTAGAGGTAAAAAAAAAGCACAGGGATTAATTTGGAGAAGGGGACGAGGAAAAGGGGATAAAAAAATTTAATTGCAACCTGGCGACATTATTGTCAGAAATTAAAAGATGCATCACTTCTATCGAGTTGGCAAACAATGCTATTAAATTAGGACTTGCATTGACAGAGGGAACACATGTTAAAACTGTAGACGTCTTTAAAAAAAAAGAATGAATGTGCGCACGAGAAACTTGCTAAGAGATCCTCTGGGACCTCTGAGAAAGGTATTGATCAACTACAAGTTAAAATGGCTGGCTTTGTGTTAACCGAGGCCGATGATGAAATTGATGAGTGGCCACTGACTCAGCGCCCAACGGCGCCTCCCGCACCCCCTGGCCTCTTGCTCCAGTCCTCTTCCCAACACCCTCCACCTAACACTCCGGTAAAAAGAGTTAGGAACAACCACATATCACCAAAGCAACAAACCCAAACTGACTCCTCATCCTCTGATAGCGATTCGGATCCCCAGTTTACAAGCAATACAGCCGAAAGGACCAGATCTCACACTCGAAAGGGCAGAACTATATCTCAACATCACAAACAGTCCCGTAAATCTTCTAGTCAACCTACCAGTCCAAGTTGTGAAAGACATAGCAAACACCCCCGCCGATCGAGACGCAGAACTGTCAAGCAGTCAGACAGCTCTGAAACATCCTCCAGCCTGGAAATGATTTCCAAGATCCCAAAGTCCCGACACCAATTCCCTGTCAGACCAATGCCAAACCCTGATGCACAACAAGCTGCAGACCACCTCTCTATAGATGTCTGTGATCTTCAAACAACTATTTGATTGCTCACGCTATCCGGACAGATGGAAAGGGCAGTTAGATATTATTGGCAGAAAAAGAAAGGGGAGGGGGGAGGTGCGCCCCCAACCCGGGTCAAGACTGAATACGTGACTAGAAAGGAAGAGCCATCTCGGGAGGAAGGATCAATAGAACCGCAGTGTTGCATACAGGATTGGATGGATAAGCAAGGATACGGTTATACTAAACAACCAAACGGCCCGAGCCCTGCTAATAAACCTCCCTATTGTCCCCGGCATGGTATGGGAAGAGGCCGGGACTGGGTAAGAGGAATTGACTGTTTTAATTGTGGGCAGGAAGGACATTGGAATAAAAATTGCCCCTACCGTCAGCATGGAAAAGGAAGAGGAGGAAGAACAGGGGGGCAAGGGGGGAGAGGAGGATCTTACACTAACTTCTCCCAGAACAACCCCTTTGGTCAATTGTCCCCCGATTGACTACGCAGCTTGATTGTGCAGGGATCCTCCCCGGACGACGAACCCATTCTGAATGAGTGGCAACCCTTTTTGATAGATACGGGAGCCTTCATGTCTTCTGTACAATCAAAGCTTAAACTCCCTGCTTCTACTGAAACACAGGAACTTTCAGGATTCCTGGGACAAATCTCGACATTCCCAGTGTCAGAACCGGTTAAAATGGGTTACCAGGAAGAATCGGTGGAACATCGAGTTGTTATCACAACCAATCTGGACTGTAACTTGATGGCTAGAGACCTCCTTTGCAAATTCCAGTTGCATTTGGAGTGTGGAGATAACGGGATTATTGTAAAACAGGAAACCCTTAAGCGGCAGTATTATACCACTAGAACCCCTCAGTGGTGGTCTCTGGACCTGCCGCAGGCACCCTGTCACGTGACCCTAGCATACGATCCCAGTGGAAAGAATCAGGACCTGCAGAACTTTTATCAGGATCACGAAGGGGAAGTGAAGGGAATTCTATTAAGGGCTAGAGTGACTGGACTGGAAAGAGAGGCAGATTTTGTGGAAGTGGATAAGAATCTGTGGAAACAGCCCCTAACAATGGCACCGCATATTGCTTGTGAAGTATTAGCCCCTCACCATGCTAAAGATTTGGGAGTTATGGTACGCAAGGCCATAGATGAGGCTGACCCTACCAGCCGGGATGTGCAAATAAATCATGGCCGAACAGTCCAATTTAATGGGGACCCCGAGAAAGTATTAACAACTCTATGGCATCATACTGGCTTGGACATACCTGACTATGTGGATCCTCATGTGTGGGCAGAGGACCCCTCCGAAGTGGGTTATACTCCCATTAATTGAGATCCCAGTGCAGGGCAATGTGGACTGGCCCTCTATCCGACAGAACCCACTGAAATCACAGGCAATCCTAAACTGACTTTTCGGCACTGTACTGCAATTAATCCGGCCTGTATTCTTACTGAGCCACCCCAAGATGAGGAAGAACCCAGTCATGATTGTTTATGTTTGTTGACGGAAGTACTTCTATTAATCCAGAAGATACACGAATCTCAGGATACGCCATAGTAAACCAGGAGAATCAGGTCTTGGAATCTGCTGCTTTGAAACCGCCTATTCTGCTCAACAAGCTGAACTATTCGCCCTCACCCAAGCCTGTATCTTGGCCAACGATCTCAAAGTCAATATCTATACCGACTCTAGGTATGCCTTTGGGGTGGCGCATGATTTCGGACAATTATGGAAAAATAGGGGATTCCTAACCTCACAGGGGAATGAGATATCTCATAAACAGTTAGTATCTGATTTGTTGCAAGCCCTCATGTTCCCCAAACGCATTGCCATTGTACCAAGAGGCCAAACAGGCCTCTCGTGACCAACAGATGGTAGTGCCCAAAATTATGAGTCAGATTAAAAATCCTGCAAAGGATAAGTTAGCCTCGGAAAAACCAATGCCAACCATCCAAGATGTTATAAAAGCACAGGGGGACGCTCCTGAAAAAGATAAACTGTTGTGGAAATATTATGCATGTACTTATGACAATGTTTCTAAACTCTGGACCACTCCCGCGGAACAGACTTGCATGTCTGACGAGTTGGCCTCATGGGTTATAGAATGTCTGCATTTTGCTACTCATTGTGGAGCAAGGGCAACAAGTGATACACTTTTGGCTACTTGGTGGCACCCTAAACTCCAGGCGCTCACCCAGAACATCAGTAGTCGTTGCCTGGTTGGCCAGCAACATAATCCAGGGAAGGGAGTCCCCTGTGATTGGGGTAAAACGCCCCTACCCGAAGGTCCCTTTGAGACATTTTAGTTGGACTACATTGAGTTGCAAAAAGTTCAGTGTTACAGATATGTGTTAGTAATAGTAGATGTGTTTAGCAGATGGATTGAAGCCTACCCTAACCTGGACAATAAGACTCAGACTGTTGTTAAGGTGTTAATGAGGGAAATTGTTCCTAGATATGAGATCTCAGCTAGACTGATGACCACCTATGTTCTTTCTCTGACTCAGGCTCTGCGACTAGTTCACAACCAGGTTCAAGATGCTTACCCGAATAGTCCCTCGTGGCACCAGGGAAGTATGGATTCGGAAGGGATTAGAGCCACAATAGGAGGGGCCTTTTTAGGTGTCACTCACTACCCCCACTGCAGCCAAGGTTGAGGGGAAAAGTGTCTGGGTTCACCTGCACCACTGCAAGCTCATCACCATTTAAACAAATTTTGCTGGTTAGTCTAATTCCTGTTTCTGTTCCAGATCTCCTCCTCCCTATAGCTGAACAAGGCAGTTGAAGGAGGATCAGTTTGACCAAATACACTGACGGAGACCTGAAGGGAAACGTGAAAACAGAACTCTTTTTATCAGCTAAATAATTGGACTATTTATAAGATGAGATTGTGTCTGTATGCTACTGTCTGCATAATAGTGTTGATATATGACAGTTTTGGTGCACGGGAAGGAAGACAAAGGCGAGAGCTCCATGTAAACACCTTTTTGTATATGTCTTACGTTTATGCAGAAAAAGGGCACTTCACTAGATGCTGGGTGTGTTCACATATCCCTATACATTCCAAAGGGGGAATTCCTTTGCGCACCGTTCCCCTGACCCTAACTGAGACTGTTAGATGGATTCAAAGAAACGATATTGGAACAGGTAGCTCACCACACTGCTGAGGCTCTGGAGGGCATCACAGCTGAAATGGTAGCGATAAGGACCGTAGCATTACAAAACCGAATGGCCCTCGATTACCTGTTAGCTGAGAAAGGGGGAACGTGTGCCCTGATAGGATCTGAATGTTGCACTTACATTCCTGATAGTTCAGAAAACATAACCCACCTTGCCGATCACATAAGGAGGGAGGTGAAAAAGTTATCCACACCAGCAAAAGAACTTAGCAGGTTTGATTGGTTTCTGGGTGGATCTTGGAGATCCTATCTAATACATGGGGCAATTGTTCTCATCATAATAATTACCTGCTGTTTGATTGTTGGTTGCCTTAACCTCTGCTGTAAAGCAATGACAAGGTTAGCAGACCCTCTTGTGGTCAAGGGTTCCCGGGTTATGATCCAACAAACTAGAGAACTACTCAACAATGCAATACTCATAGAATGATCCTAAATGTTATCATAGAATGATAAAAGGGGGGATGTGGATATCTGAACGGAATATATGGAATTAAGGACAGTAAAGTAAACGGGATATATGAAAATGTATAAGCCATGGAAGAATAGCTGGGAGAATGTCAGATTGCAAATAGTGCAACATCAGCATAGCTAACAGTCTGTCTCAAGGTTTCAAGTCACTAATCCTGCCAATAATATATAATTGTAACATGAAATACATCTGCAGAATTGCAAGGTCTCAGTAAATAGTCACACCATTAGATTGAAACATTTGGAGGCAATACTTGAGCTTTCAAGAAGAACATCTCATATAGATTGACTAATGAGTGGCTGAGTTAGACTGTCAATCCATTTGTATTTTGTTATCTGATTTCAAAACTGTATAACTGTTAACGCTTTACGATGTAACTTCACCTATCCGTAGGGAGTGTGTACGCTCTATCCAGAGAGTATATCTTCTGTCTGATAGGTCTTACTGGCCGGTAATAAAGACTGCTTTGTTCAAAGCACAAGAGGTATTCGACTCAGTAATTTTACTGAACCAGATTGAAGTAAAAGAATCCAGGAATTAACAATATTTCTACAGCAACTTGAGGTGTCTGCTGTACATGGTCCATGCCTCTGAGCCATACAGGAGGGCAGATATTACTACAGCCCTGTAGACCATAAGCTTGGTGGCAGTTTTGAGGGCCTGGTCTTCAAACACTCTTTTCCTCAGGCAGCCGAAGGCTGCGCTGGCGCAGTGTTGAATCTCGTCACCGATGCCTGCTCTTGTTGATAGGAAGCTCCCGAGATATGGGAAGTGGTCCACGGTGTCCAGGGCCACACCGTGGATCTTGATGACTGGGGGGCAGTGCTGTGCGGTGAGGACAGGCTGGTGGAAGACCTTTGTCTTACGGATGTTTAGCGTAAGGCCCATGCATTCGTATGCCTCAGTAAATACGTAGACTGTGTCCTGGAGTTCAGTTTCTGTATGTGCGCAGATGCAGGCCTACTGTAGCTTGACGACAGAGGTTGGGGTGGTCTTGGACCTGGCCTGGAGATGGCACAGGTAGAACAGGTTCTCATTGGTTCTGTAGTTTAGTTCCACTCCTGCAGGGAGTTTGTTGACTGTGAGATGGAACATGGCGGCGAGAAAGATTGAGAAGAGGGTTGGGGCGATGACGCAGCCCTTTTTGACCCCGGGCCGGACGTGGATTGGGTCTATGATGGATCCGTTGGTAAGGATCACGGCCTGCATGTCGTTGTGGAGCAGGCGGGGGATGGTGATGAACATTTGGGGGCATCCGAAATGGAGGAGGACCCTCCATAGACCCTCGCGGTTGACAGTGTCAAAGGCCTTTGTAATGTCGAAGAAGGCCATGTCTAAGGGCTGCGCTGTTCCCTGCAATTTTCCTGCAGCTGTCACGCTGCAAAAATCATGTCCGTTATGCCCCGTAGGGACAAAATCTGCACTGTGACTCCGGGAGGAGCTCCTCGGCCATGGGAAGAAGATGGTTGAAGAGGACTCTAGCGATGACTTTCCCAGTGGCTGATAGCAGGGAGATTCCTCTGTAGTTGCCGCAGTCGGACTTGTCCCCTTTTTTAAAGATGGTCACGATTACTGCATCTCTGAGATCCCCCAGCATGCTCTCCTCCCTCCAGATGAGAGAGATGATGTCGTGTATGTGCGGCAGCAGCACCTCTCCACCATACTTCAATGCCTCAGTAGGGATTCCGTCCGCAACTGGGGTTTTGGCAGCATACTGACTGCTAAACAAATACTAAGGGCCTGAAAAAGTAATTTTAATTTTGTGCAGTGTGAAATTTCTCCATGTTAATAAAAATTACAATTTGAAATAAACTTTCAAAGAATGTTTTTTTAAAGTTTGTCCACCTTTATTTCAGGTTTGCCTTTTCCTCATGTGAGAACTCCAATCTTATTTTGTTCTCTCTAACTATTTTAAAAAGTTAGAATTAGAGCTCACTCATTTCCTTGTTCGCTGTCTGTGAGAATTCTTCCTTTTGATTGGCTGCTTAGACAACCGGTTGACATCACAGCAACTCGCACAAGGGGCTACCCATTAAGTTCAATTGCATTCAAGGTTGGAAAGCCCGAAATTCTCGACACAGGGATTGTGAGATCCCTATGTGGAGTGTACTCTGGGGCCAGCAGCAAATGCCTTTGCTTTGCTGCTGGCTGCAAATTCCAGGCCAATACATTTTCCCATGATTTCTGTCATTGTGCAAAACACTTTTTATGAGGAACATAGCTATTTAACTCTTGGCATGCTGTATTATCTGAATTTTCACAGTGGAGCAATGTCTACAGACATGTAGGAGCCTCAATTATATCTCAAGAAACAGAAGAGCTCAATTGTTGAAAATAAAATCAGAATGAAGTCCAAAGAATCTAAATAATTATTGGAGTCAAAATAATGCTGAGCTTCTTCATTCATTTGTTTATGCACCTTTTCCAAGATTTACTGTAAGTGCTAAGTGTGTCAAGCCTGGCTGCTCTGTCGGAGCTTTCCTTGCTGTCTTCTGCTTTTGGTGTTGATGATGTGGAGCAGTTTTCCACTCGTTGCTAATCCTATCAATAAATGCATCACTTCCTGCAACTCTCCCTCAAAAATAGAAGTAGAGCGTTTATTATTTACTTCTACTTCTAAATTTCATCAGCATCAACACCACCAACAACATTCATTGTGGGACCTTACTGTGTGCAAATTGTCTGCCCATCTAACACCAGTGATAACCTATCAAAAGTCATTTATTAAATGTGTAATGTGTTGAGATAGTGTGAGGACATGATAAGACATCTATAAATCCAAGTTCTTATCTCCATCACTTTCTAGTCTATTTGAATCTTCATTCTTAGTACAGGAACTTGGTAGTAATAACAAGAATATTTATTCATAGCAAACTAGAAGAGCAACACCCAAATAAAATCCATCTAGATTTTCGATTACCTAGTAAGCATTATGGGGTCAGTTCGAAAACCCATGCCATATTTTTCAAAATATTTTCCTTTTTGCATATTGTTCTCCCATGGATATTTTCTATCCATTGAACTGAAAGATCATGGAACATATGAGGAAAGGAAGCATATTTGTAGGCGTGATTGTTCTTTTTATTAGTACTTATTGCCTCATGGCCACCCAGTGTATATGAAGAGTTAACATAAGAAATAGGAGCAAGAGTAGGACATTCAGCCCCACGAGCCTGCTCCGTCATTCAATAAGATCATGGCTGATCATCTACCTCAACTCCACTTTCCTGTTCTATCTCCAGATCCTTTGATTCCCTTAATATTTGAAATCTGTCAATCTCTGTCTTGAATAGACTCAAAGACTGAGCTTCCACAGCCCTCTGGGGTAGAGAATTCCAAAGATTCGCCACCATTGAGTGAAGAAGCTTTTCCTCATCTAAATGGATGACCCTTTATTCTGAGACTGTGACCACTGGTCCTAGACTCCCCAGCCAGGGGAAACATCCTCCTTGCATCTACCCTGCCAAGCCCTGTAAGAATTTTGTATGTTCAATGAGATCAGCTCTCATTCTTCTAAACTCGAGAGAATATAGGGCTAGTCTACTCAATCTCTTCTTGTAGGACAATCTCTCCATCCCAGGAATCAGTCTAGTGAACATTCATTGCACTCCCTCTCTGACAAGTATATTCTTCCTCGGGTAAGGAGACTGAAACTGTGCACAATACTCCAGATGTGGTCTCACCAGGGCCCTACATAATTGCAGTAAGACATCTTTACTCTTGTACTCAAATCCTCTATTAAAAAAGGCCAACATACTATTTGTTTTCTTAATTGCTGGCTGTACCTGCATGTTAACTTTTAGTGATTAATGTACAAGGACATCCAGGTCCCTCTGAACACCAACATTTCCAAATCTCTCACCATTTAAAAATACTCTGGGGTACAAATTGCCCCCTGCCTGGAACGGGGCACCCACACCTCATTTTGATGTTTTTTACCGCAGCTGCAATTCAGGTCGACTTTTTTGGGAAATTCCACTCTTTGTTCTTTTTTGTTTTCATCCGGAAGTTGATCATAATGAAGGGCGGTGACGACACCTGAGGGACAAAAACACGGCGGTGACAACAGCTGACAGGCGGAAGTTGGCGGGGGGGCTAGGGGGTGACGTGTATTCACCGCCGCGATTACATCATCACGGCACCGCGTGACCACGGCTCTCCCCTTCATTTAAAGGGGCGAGCCTTCACGCTTTTTAAACTTCAGGCCACCAAGGAGGGTTTCAGCCGGGTCAGCAGCCTGGCACCCAAGAGGGGATTCCAGGCTGCCTCTTGGTGGCCCGGCAGAACCTGGGGGCATAATTGTCGGCCCAACCTGGCAGTCAGCCAAAAAAACAAGCCATAGCGGCGCGATAGTGCGCCCTCCCCTTTAAGGGAAGCTGCACAGCCACTGTAAAAAGCCACAGCCACACTGGACCCCCGGGGAAAAGGTTTATTGGCACCACTGCGTGGAACGAAGATTTTCCGAGGGGAATGTCGCCGTCGGGGGGTTAGATCAGCAGTGCGCACGGTGATGTCATGCTTAACACCGATCGGCAGCAGAGAAGTGGTAAGGGGGAGATCGGGGCACCGCCGGGAAAACTCGGGAGGGCAATTGGCTATTAGCGGCCATTCCACCAAAAGTCGGCAGCCAAAGTGGATGTCTTTACATTTCTCCACATTATATTCCATTTGCCATGTTCTTGCCCATGGACTGAGCCTGTCTATATCCCCTTGAAGTCTCTTTGCATCTGTTTTGGATCAATAATAATAGACGCAGGTTCGGGATTTGGATGAATGTTAAATAAGAGACAAGACAAATGAAGTAAAGAATAAAACACCGTTTACTGAGAGAAAAGAAACATTAATAGTACAGTTTACGAAGAAAAGAGAAGTATGATAAGATGCAACAACGCTCACGGCCTTCCGCCCGTCGGGAACTCCACAAGCGACGATTGGTCTGGAGCATTGGGGGTCCCGGCACCGCTCGCGAATCACGGTCCAAGGTGAAGTTCAAAGAGCTACGGGACAGTGCTGTACCTTTATACTATCAAATACATACTAATGACCAAAACATGGGTGCATGTGGCTTATGGCCAACTCCTAATCTGTAAGGCCCCAGGTGCTTGTCCACAAAGCATGAGATCTCGAGCCACGGACCATCTCATCACAAGCTGGTGTGCGTCCCAAGGTTTCTTTCTCTCTCTCTCTCTATATAGCAACAACATTCCACAAAGCATGGAGCAGAGACACACTGTGAATGACTAAATATCATAATCACGTTGAGTTTGCGCAAGCAACGCCCGCAATCTACACGTAAGAATACATACAAGCAGTAATAACGCGACGAGTAAAACAACGATCAGTGTTAACTTTTAGAAATTGAGCTAAACGAGTTAGGTCTGCAGTTGGAGGAAGGTTAGTAATTGTCTTGCGTACGATCGGTGTTAGCTAACCGCCATCCTATACAGCCATCCCATGCTGTGTTTGAGGATGGAAGTAGCACAGTCACAGATAACGAGACACAGAGACTTGCCAGCACAAGTTGGTAAGTCACCATTTTGGGCAGAATTCTTGTGGGAGAAAGCATAGGTATGTTAATTCAGC
The DNA here is from genome assembly GCF_044704955.1 of Pristiophorus japonicus. Lineage (NCBI taxonomy): Eukaryota > Metazoa > Chordata > Chondrichthyes > Pristiophoridae > Pristiophorus > Pristiophorus japonicus. The sequence continues at coordinate 81,328,041 of NC_091985.1, forward strand.
CTTGTTTAGTCAATTTACCCATGTCAACACAGAGAGGAATATCTTGACCTGTCAGGAGCACCCAATAAGTGTTTCCTTCTCCTTTCGCTAAGATTTCCCCTGCTTGTCAGGGTTTCTGGGGGTACTGCACCCACACTTTTCCTCCTTCACAAACTGTGTCCTGAGTCTGATTTTCTTTTTCAATAATAGGGACACTAACTTTGCCTAACATGTGGCTTATGGGAGCTCCCCCCCGCAATGGTCGGTGATTCAGATTGCGCACTGCTTGTGGTAAGACCTTTAACCACTCTTGCAATGTGTTAGTGGGAGTTAATATTTTAATCTGTTGCTTAAGTAGTCCATTCATGTGTTCTATTAACCCTGCAGCTTGTGGATAGTAAGGTATGTGAAACATCCAATAGACCCCGTTGTCTACCGCCCACTGTTGCACTGTTTGAACATAAGAACATAAGAATTAGGAACAGGAGTAGGCCATCTAGCCCCTCGAGCCTGCTCCGCCATTCAACAAGATCACGGCTGATTTGGCCGTGGACTCAGCTCCACTTACCCGCCCGCTCCTCATAACCCTTAATTCCCTTATTGGTTAAAAATCCATCTATCTGTGATTTGAATACATTCAATGAGCTAGCCTCAACTGCTTCCTTGGGCAGAGAATTCCACAGATTCACAACCCTCTGGGAGAAGAAATTCCTTCTCAACTCAGTTTTAAATTGGCTCCCCCGTATTTTGAGGCTGTGCCCCCTAGTTCTAGTCTCCCTGACCAGTGGAAACAACCTCTCTGCCCCTATCTTGTCTATCCCTTTCATTATTTTAAATGTTTCTGTAAGATCACCCCTCATCCTTCTGAACTCCAATGAGTAAAGACCCAGTCTACTCAATCTATCATCATAAGGTAACCCCCTCATCTCCGGAATCAGCCTAGTGAATCGTGTCTGTACCCCCTCCAAAGCTAGTGTTGTAGGCATTAGGCACCTGCTGAATATATCTATACACTAGGCATTTTAGGCACATGCTGAATATATCTATACGCGTATATGTTTAAAATGGCCAAATATAAAATGGCTGCCCAAGAATGATGGAAACTCAGTTAGTCAAGCAATGAACTGCTGACTGAGGCTGACTGAGCAATTACCCTGTGAGGCCCACTATCGGGAATGCCTTGGATCAACAGCTTGAGACAAGATAACTATAACGAACCATTATAGTGCCTGGTATGGAATGTCCTTAATCAATGACTCCACACAACAGAGCCCTGAGGAACCGAGATAAGGGGGGGCCTGCATCACATAACAAGGTCATGAATCAGCCCGAGCTGACAAGAACCGAACATACAGCCCCTGAGGTATCATAGGAATTCTATTGGGTTAAAGAAACCTATATGTAATCTATAATCGTTATGATTGCATTGTGTCCAGCCGATGTGGGCTGAAGTAACTGTAATGAACTGTTGTAAAACATATAAATATCGATGGATTTCTTTGTTCGGTGGAGTGGAGTGCCTGGAGTTGGACCAGAGGCTCTCTCCCCGTCGGCGTAATAAAAGCCGTTTTGGCAATGGAACTGACCCAGAGTGTCGAGTGATTCTTGCAGGAAAACATTTGCGCTAACACTAGTATATCCTTCCTTAAGTAAGGTGATCAAAACTGCATGCAGTACTCCAGGTGCGGCCTCACCAATACCCTGTACAGTTGCAGCAGGACCTCCATGATTTTGTACTCCATCCCTCTCGCAATGAAGGCCAACATTCCATTCACCTTCCTGATTACCTGCTGCACCTGCAAACTAACTTTTTGGGATTCATGCACAAGGACCCCCAGGTCCCTCTGCACCGCAGCATGTTGTAATTTCTCTCCATTCAAATAATATTCCCTTTTACTGTTTTTTGCGACCTGTGAAGTGTGACCCATTATCGGACTGTACTTCTGCTGGCTCACCGTAGTATGTGATTACATTTTCTAGTCCTTTAATCATACTTTGTTGATTCGCTTTAGTCACTGGATAAGCTATCAAAAGTCCAGAATAGGTATCAACAGCAGTGAGCAAATATTGAAACCGTTGTTGCAATGTGTTAGCGCGAATGTTTTCCTGCAAGAATCACTCGACACTCTAGGTCGGTTCCAACGCCAAAACGGCTTTTATTACGCCGGTGGGGAGAGAGCCTCTGGTTGACTCAAGGCACTCTACTCTCCGACGAACAAAGAAATTCAGCGTATTTATATGTTTTACAATAGTTCATTACAGTTACTCAGCCCATTTCGGCTGGACACAATCCAATCATAACGATTATAGATTACATATAGGTTTCTTTAACTCAATAGAATTCCCCTGATACCTCGGGAGCTGTATGTTCGTTTTTTGTCAGCTCGGGCTGATTAATGACCTCGTTATGTGAGGTAGGCCTCCCCTTATCTCTGTTCCTCGGGGCTTTGCAGTGCGAAGTTCTTAATTAAGAACATTCCACACCAGGTACTATAATAGTTCGTTATAGTTATCTTGTCTCAAGTGGATGATCCAAGGCATTCCCGGTAGTGGGCTTCACTCGGTCATTGCTCGGTCAGCCTCAGTCAGCAGCTTTAGCTAACTTGGCTAACTGAGCTCCCATTATGCTTGGGCAGTCATTTTATATGCGACCACTTTAAACCTATATGAGTTTAGATATATTTAGCAGGTGCCTAATGCCTACAACACAATGGTAAAGGTCCTACATAATCAACTTGCCATATTTGTGCTGGTTGAGTCCCTCTCTTAATATGGGCACCGGGTTATCGTGGTAGGGGAAAATGCTTCACCTTTAGACAAATTTCAGAGGTGTTTATGATCTGTTTAACACCGTCCGTAGTCAAATGTAACCCCCTATTTCGTGCCCTGAATGCCCAAATGTCCAGATTTGTGGTGGGCCCACTTGCCTATGCCATATTCTTCCTCTTCCGCCTCTTTGACAGCCCGTACCCGGGCTATATTATCAACGGTGTTATTATATTTTGAAGTGTTTTTCATGTGAGAGTCCACATGATATACAGTTATTTTCATCTTCTGGGCTTTGGACCATATTTGTTCCCATAGGTGCTTTCCCCACAAGTCTTTCCCAGTTATTTGCCAGTTATGTTCATGCCAGTTTCGCATCCAGCTCGCCATGCCATTGGCTACCGCCCATGAGTCAGTATATATGTGTATTTGTTGCTGTTCCTCTTCTAACGCAAGGATGACAGCTGCTAGTTCTGCGAGCTGGCTGGAGCCTCCCACACCCTCATCATGCACAATTGTCTGGGTTTTTGGATTGAAGGCAGCGGCTCGCCATCGCCGAAGGCCATTTCGCCAGACCGCTGAGCCATCTGTGAACCAGGCATGGCTACGCTCTTCAGGTGTTAACTGTTCAAAAGACATGCCCCAGGAGATCGATGACTCCTGGGTTAAACTGACAGACGACTGTGCAAGTTCACTCTCAGCTATTTGTGGGTATTCAACCACATGTTCATGTAGTCGGGTGATTCCTTCTTTTCCTTTACTTGCTTTGTCTGCGATATACCATTTCCAGCGCACTAATGAGCTTTGCTGTGCTCGCCCGACCTTGTATGTCTCATTGGCCAGGTCGATTACTGCATACCACTCCGCACCTTCTTCAGACAGCCGCTCTGTTATAGTTACTACATCTGGGACAGCGATTGCCAAGGGAGGGGCAAATTTGTTCAGTTGTCGGTCATCCTCCAACTTTTGTCAGGATTCTGCACAGGCCAAACAGGGCTATTGTAGGGGGATACCCCATGTCTAATGATACCCACCCCCAAGAGCCCTTGTATGGTTTCCCCTATAAGGTTCACACTTTCTGAAGACTTCCCACATACAGGACAACACTACGAAAGGTTCAAAAAAACCTTCATTCTGTTTGAAAAAGTGGGTGGAGCTAAAACAAACAAACAGCTCCACTATTTTTCCAAACAGGCTTTCAGACACATGAAAAATTCATTCCGCAGTCAAAAAATCACAAAAGCGCTTTCATTCACAGACAGACATTCACAAAGTCTTTCTTCATTCAACAAAGCTTATTATGGTTACTCCCCTGCCAGGTAAGTAATCGGAATGTGTGGCCTCAGATCCCCGGGAGCTTGGATTGATGTGATTCTAACAGGGGATGCTCCCGGATCCCGGCCACACCCCAAGTTGAGGGGATCTTCTACATCCTCTAACTGTCCTAACAATAGGCAAGCGTGCCCCACCCGCTGCCCGTGGGCTGGTCCCAATTATGCGAGTAGCGCACCCCTCATCATAGGAGGGCCACTCTTCACCAGTCTGCTCCGCATTCCTGCTATAAAGTGCTCTTGATCTGGCCCCCAGATTGTTGGTGATATATTCCTCCCTGTGTTGCCATGTTGCGCAACTGTATCGCACCCTCCGCCATAGTATTCCAAGGTTTTACCTCCCCTTCCCTATCAACGGCAGAGGGATATTTTTGCCAGACCCCTATAGTAACCATTTCTTGTAACTCACCAGTGGTGAAATCATGCACCCCTCTAGTGGCTACCGGCTGTTCCCCATCTTGCTGTTTCGTCTTATTTGTCATAAGGGGTCTAGCTTCCGTGCTCGGAGCGTATGGGGGAGGGTCTTTAGTTTCCTCCCTTTCCCCCCCCTCTCCATTTTTTCTAGCTTGTATACATTCCCTACATGATTTCACATTGGCTTTTAAACACTCACTGGGATCTAATTGAGCAAGTCCAAACCACATGCAGCAGCAAATACAAAAGATATATTTCAAATCCAGCTGTAATTTCCGTCGTCTAGCTTTCCTTTTATTTTGTACTGTCACCAGACGGCATATTAAAGTTTCTGATTGCTCATTGACCTTGTCCGCTCGCTCTTGTGCAGTGCGGACCACTTCAGTCAAGGTCGAGTTTTGACTTTCCAAAACCTTAACAGTTGTTTTTAACTGTAGGTTTCCTGCCTCACTTTCCTTAAGTTGTTTACACATCGCCCTTAAGGCTGTCAACAAAATCCATCCCATTTGTGGGGGACTATTTTTCTCCTGTGGGAGGCCCACTTCCTCCAGGAGAGACAGTACCGTGTGGGGTACGGCTCTATCTTTGTTCTGTTCCAATAACGGCGTATCCCCATATTGCGGGGGTCCAAACCGGGCTAGCACCTTGGCAAGAGAGCCAAAATCCTCATCCCTTGTGCCCCACCCTGGTTTTCTATACTTCTCTCCCGCAGGAGGAGACTGCTTCTTGTCTTTTCTCTTAAACATTTTACCAGATCCTGTTCGTGACGCCAAAATGTTTTGGATCAATAATAATAGACCCAGGTTCGGGATCTGGATGAATGTTAAATAAGAGACAAGACAAACGAAGTAAAGAATAAAACACCGTTTACTGCGTGAAAAGAAACATAATAATACAGTTTTCGAAGAAAAGAGAAGTATGATAAGATGCAACAATGCCCACGGCCTTCCGCCCGTCGGGAACTCCACAAGCGACGGCTGCTCTGAGCATTGGGGGTCCCGGCACCGCTCGGGAATCACGGTCCAAGGTGAAGTTCGAAGAGCTACGGGACAGTGCTGTACCTTTATACTATCAAATACATACTATTGAACAAAACATGGGTGCATGTGGCTTATGGCCAACTCCTAATCTGTAAGGCCTGTCGAAATCTCGACCTCCGAAAAGAATGACTCCGACACTTACAGCTCCGGCAGAAGTTTCTTTAATTCGCTTGCTAGCAAGGGGCAGGTTACACTCAGTCAAGGGCTAAGTGAACACCTCCGAAATGGTACAGCTTCACAAGATATTTATACAATAAAACCCAAGTTCTGGCCTCTCCCTGTGTATTGCTCTGTCTCACAGTCAGTGAATACAGATAAAGAGTTAATTACTATATCCTGGTCCTGACATGGTTTACAGATATTTCCTTTTGTCAGGGTTATCAGTTGGCCAGCCGGCCATTACTCCATGAGTCATAGGTAATGGGCTATCACCTGTCTTGTATTGTGTCAGGATTGTTCAATTTCCTGGTCAGTTTATCGTTTACATCAAAAGGATGAGGTCTCTACAAGAGATAGTGGCTGGTGGAATGGAGTACATAGGAAAGGTGGGGTGACATGGAACTGGTGTCGTGTAGACAATAGGAGAGCACCATGGGGGGATACTTGTCTCAGCATGACTTGTCTCCTAGCTGTCTGGTGGCCATCAGCCATCTCAAACCAGGTTTAGCTGTTTATGCAAGCTGACTGCTAAAAAGCAGAAAGTTCTGGAAAGACCAGGACTCCATTTTGATATATATTGCAAGGGGCACACAAATACCGTATGGTATCAGCTTAGATAAAAATACATTTCCACATTCCCCCATTTTGTCCTTTACAAGGACAACTCAATCCATTCTGATCTTGTACAGTCTCTCCATTTCCATTTCCACACAAGAGCCTTCAGTAGTTGTTGCTACCATAACTCTAGCTGTGGTCTCGGTAGGTAACATAGTTTCTCCCACCCTGGCACAGCAACACTTAACGACGACAAATAATAGATTCAGGGCGAAGACTATCAGCAGGAATATGATCAAACCCTGTACCACAGATCTCCCTAGGGATCCCAACCATCCCGATGCCCAACCCCACAAGGTGATACCGTCCTGGCCAACTGTCTGTTTATACTCTATTACCTTTTTCCTGATGTTTTCAGCTAGACTGCCGATTTCTTCTGATTTACCTGGGATATACGTACAGCATTCTCCACCTATTAATGCGCATGTCCCTCCCTCCTTGGCTAGGAGATAATCTAAGGCCATACGATTTTGGAGAGCCACTGTTCGAATAGCTACCATTTCGTCATTTATCCCTTCAAAGGCTTGGGAAGTTGCGTTGGCTACTGATTCGACTAAGTTAGCCAGTTCCCATAACTGCCATTCGGTCGATGCTATTCCATAGGGTGGCACCATTACCTTGAATATTCGGTTTAGCCACGTCAAATCCCGTTTAAATCTGTGGCTTCCATAGGCCTCCCTTAGAGTCGTTACTGATCTGATAAGGGGTACCACATCTCCTAAGTAATAGGACCCTGTCCAGTTGGCTGGTAACCATGGGTAGGCTTTATGGCCACAAATAAAGTAGGTGCAATTATAGGACGTCAGCTCCTGGTCCTTTCGCACTATCCTTACTCGAGTGGTCTCACCTTCCCACCCTTTACCTGGGGCTTTGTTATGGACCGTTGTCCAGCCAACGGTTGCTATCTTTCTCTCAGTGGGATTAGTTGTGGCTTGCCATTTAATCATTTGGGAACACTTGCTGCGTCCCATTTCTGGTCCTTTAGTCTCATTACTCACTAGGCATATTATACCTTCGGGATTTTCTATTCTGGGAGTAATGCTTAGGAAGGAAGGCTGATGGTTATTATCATAATTGGGCTGGTACCATCCCTGGAAGGCTGTAAGTTTATACCCTGCCGACCTCCATTCTGTTTGCTCCTTCGTTTCTGGCCCCTTAGTTAGATTTGTCCCATTTTGCACTGTCAACCATTCTACCATTTCTGATTCGTTAAAGGGGACAGCTCTCAGGGGAATACCCCCTTCGGAGTGGACAGGTACATGGGAACATATCCAACAACTCGACAAGTTTCTTTCTTGAGCATACCTATGACTCAGTACCATAAATACGTTTACGTGCAATTCCCTTCGGTGGCGGGTCTGTACCCCTGGTGTAATCAATAATGCGAAGTAAAACCCTGTCAAGCCCAGCACCATCAGTCCCCATAGTCCATACAGTTCCTTATTCAGTCTTCCTTTTTCTGTTCCTCTGGTTCCTTCTTCCCTTCCTCCTGGTCGGGTGCCCATTTGCAATGGGATGCATGGATCCATGTTGGTCTTTCCTTTACCTTGATTGCAGTATTGGTCGCCAGCAAGACCTGGTATGGTCCTTCGAATCTTGGCTGTAGACTGCTTTTTCTTTTAAAAATCTTGATGTAAATGAATTCCTCTGGCTCCAGGTTATGACACTTCCCTTCCGCTGGCTTGACTTGGGTTTCCTTTACCTGTGAATGAAAGCTGGAAATACATTTGGTTAGTGCAATACAATAATTCAACATATTTTCCTCCATTTTGTGGATGTCCATCTGTTTTGCAGTAAATGGTGCTGTAAAAGGTAGTCATTGGGGACGTCCCATAACTATCTCATGCAGTGACAGGCCTGTTGTTCTGTTGGTTGTAGATCGCATTACCATCAAAGCTAAGGGCAGCAGTTCTGTCCATTTCAGTCCAGTGTCATTGCATAGTTTTGCCAGCTTATTTTTAAACATTCCATTATATCTTTCAACAAGTCCAGCTGATTGTGGATGATAACTGCAATGAAAACGTTGATTAATCTGCAAAGCTTTACACATTTCTCTTATAACAGTTCCCGTGAAATATGACCCGTTATCACTAGAAAGCTTAGCAGGAATTCCGAAGCGCAAGTACGATTCCTTTTAACAAACATTTAGCAACAGTAGTGGCATCGGCCTTTTTACATGGAAAGGCTTCAATCCATCTAGAGAACACATCTACAATAACTAATACATACTTGAATCCCATACACATAGGTAATTCAATAAAATCCATTTGTAAATGTACAAAAGGCCCGACTGGATTTGGGTGGGAGGCAGGTTCTACTTTGTCCGTCTTACCCGGATTCATTGTCTGACAGGTAACACAATTTTCACAGATTTGTTTTGCAATTGCCGAAATACCTGGTGCATATCAAGTTGCCAAAATATAATCTGCCAATCCCCCTTTGCCTGCATGTGTGAATGTATGAACACATCGGGCAATCCATGGAAGTAAGGATCTGGGGGCCACCACACGGCCGTCGTGGTGAACCCATATTCCTTCTGGATTTTTATAACATTGATCCTTCGTCCAGGTCACCACCTCCTCCGTACTGGCCTGTGTCTGAAAGGTCAGCACATCATTAATAGTGGGTGGAGTGTCTGAGCAATTATTTTTCCTTAGTGGGAACAATGACACCTGCATCCCCCCTTTTGACAGAGCTGCTGACTTAGCTGCATTATCAGCTCTGGCATTCCCAAGTGCCACCTCATTCGATTGGCCTGTATGTGCTTGGCATTTGATAATGGCAAGTTTCAAGGGGCATTGAATGGCTCGCAGAAGATTTTCCACTTGTTCTGCATTTTTGATAGGGGTTCCTGAAGAAGTCAGGTACCCGCGAATCTTCCAAATTTGTCCATAGTCATGTGATACCCCAAAAGCATACCTGGAGTCAGTGTAGATATTAACTGTGTGTCCTTCAGCCAGAATACAGGCTCGAGTTAACGCAAACAATTCGGCTTGTTGGGCTGAAAAGGAGTCTGGAAGAGAGGCTGTTTCGACAACATTAAACTGAGTTACAATTGCATAAGCCGCTCTAGGTTGGCCCCTATCATTTCGTAGGGCTGATCCGTCAACATAGTACACTAGATCAGGGTTACACATTTACATCTGTTAAATTGATACGTGGTTTAGTCACTAATTCGGTTACCATTTCACATGAATGGGGTTCGCCGTCGTCTTCCGTGGGGAGTAGAGTGGCTGGATTTAAGGTAGTACATCTTTTGATAAGGTTCGGATTTGATAACAGTTCGACTTCATATTTAGTGGTTCTTGCAGAGGTTAGGTGTTGGGTGGCACACTTAGTAAGTAAAATCTCGACAGAGTGTGGAATATATAAAATGGTCTGATGATTTAGAGTTATTGTCTGAGCCTGTTGCATAGCATAATAAGCTGCTGCCAACGAAGGAAGACATCCTGGTAGTCCGCGTGCCACTGGGTCTAGTTGGGTACTGAAATATGCTACCGGTCGCTGCCTGTCCCCATGTAACTGAGTCAAAACAGATTGTGCAAAACCCGACTTGTGATGCACAAATAAGTTGAATAGCTTAGTGTAATCTGGTAATGCCAAGGCGGGTGCTGAAGTGAGGGACTGCTTAAGACTCTGGAAAGCGTTCCGGGATACTTCATTCCACATCCTTTAAGCATTGTGAGAATATAGTAGATTAATTCACAGCTCGTAGGTCATGGACAAACCTCCATTTGTGTGGGCTTCTGAACTGGACGAATGTGTGTGTTACACGGACTTCTCATTTATGCTTATAGTGATTCACAGATCACAGAATGTAAAGTACTTGTTTTCTAATCTTATTAAAAGGCTTCCAAACCCAGGATTTTTCCAATACACCCAAAATGTTGATCACGGAGATCACCTGAAATATCTCAAAATCCCAATTCAAATATTGTACTGCCATTCTTTATCCCAAAAAAATCCTCTTACTGAGCTAGAAGCTTTTGTACCAAGATTTTACACCAAGGACAATGAGAGTGTACTCCCCCAGCCTGCACCTCGAGAGACCCACAAAGGCTTTTTTTAAAAAAAAGGTATTACAACTTTTAACCACCGGGACCATGTCTCAACAAACCTATCCTTTGTGCATTTCCTAGCTCCGTAACCTCTCATCCGAATAAATCCACACCTACGCTTCTAACTTAAAATGTCTTAAACTTCCCACATGCAGGACAACACTATGCAGGGTTAAAAAACTTCACTTTGTTTGAAAAAGTGGGTGGAGCTAAAACAAACAGGCAGCACCACAACCTTTCCAAACAGGTTTCCAGACACAAGGAAGAAACACAGAAGCACTCTCATTCAAAGACAAGACATTCACAAAAGTCTCTCTCCATTCAATAAAGCTTTTTTTTTTGCTAGCTTTATTTTTTTTTTGAATCCATAAGTCACTTTCCGGTTCTCTTTTTTTTAAAATTTTACATTTGATTTACTTCCTCTGTTAATTTTACATGGGCTTGAAGAATCGGAACCCAGGCCTTTTCTATTACTTTCCTTTTTTTTTCTACCTGGATCTCTGTTTATAAGACACTCCTCTAGACATGTTGTTCTCTCTAAATTAAATGAACCATCGGGTGGAAATGGCCTGTTTTCACCCTTAGTCCACTTTACCGGTTTTTGTTTCTTTGGTCAATTGAAGACTGACCACAATTCTGGAGCATGACATAGGCTGGTGTGCCTTTTGTGGTGTTTTAACTTGCTCCGGCACCCATTCTGGATGATTAAGATTTTCCACAGTTTCTGATCTCACAATCCTTTCGGCCAACCGAGTTCTCTACGCCCACTTCTCCTGGCCGTTACGTGGCCTGAAAAGGCTCTCAATTCGGGCTCAGTCTGGGTGTGTGAGATATGTTGGCACGAACCAACCGTAGTTGATCAATCAGTTACTGTTTCTTTTCTTAATCAATCCTTGTGTTTTTTTTCCCGAATCACAATTTTCCCTAGTGACTCTTCCCGTTTCTCTAATGGCAATCTCTCACAAAGGTATTGCACACAACAGTATAACAAGGACAACAAACAATATTCCCGCGAGTATACAAATCATAACCTTACACCTTATCTAAACAAATTCTCAATCTGCGTTGTACGCCACTACAGACCGAGTCCTTAACTTATCCTGATAAAAAACTGATAAAACTTATGGTTCCATACCCAAACTCTTTGATCGATTGCGCTTTCTTTTTTTTTCTGTACTCTTATCACATAAGAACCCCTTCCGAATTAAAAACAATAAAAATCTTATCACATAAGAACCTTCGATCGATTGGCGCTTTCTTTTTTTTTTCTACTCTTATCACATAAGAACCCCTTCCGAATTAAAAACAATAAAAATCTTATCACATAAGAACCTGGAACCCTTTTCGATCGACTAGCGCTCCCTTACCTACTGAAACCTTCCCCGGATGTTTCGAGATTTTTCCAAAACCTGTTCTCTTCTGCTGGCGAGCTGAGAAAGAAATGGTTATAAAAAATACCTTTAGCTTTTAAATGCCGAGTCTTGTAGATTGCAGTACCTCCCCTGTGGACAACAGATTACATATGCGATTCAACAGTGAAGAAACCTCTTGTGAGCAAAAGGCTCACCTTGTTTGGCCACTGAAGCCTTTCACTGGAGAGGCACTATGCCTGTATCCGTTTTACTCACAGGACAGAGAGTATGCATCTCGGTGGAACCTCCAAGAAGTAACTGTCGAAATCTCGACCTCCGAAAAGAATGACTCCGACACCTACAGCTCCGGCAGAAGTTTCTTTAATTTACTTGTTAGCAAGGGGCAGGTTACACTCAGTCAAGGGCTAAGTGAACACCCCCGAAATGGTACAGCTTCACAAGATATTTCTACAATAAAACCCAAGTTATGGCCTCTCCCTGTGTATTGCTCTGTCTCACAGTCAGTGAATACAGATAAAGAGTTAATTACCAAATCCTGGTCCTGACATGGTTTACAGATATTTCCTTTTGTCAGGGTTATCAGTTGGCCAGCCGGCCATTACTCCATGAGTCATAGGTAATGGATTATCACCTGTCTTGTATTGTGTCAGGATTGTTCAATTTCCTGGTCAGTTTATCGTTTACATCAAAAGGATGAGGTCTCTACAAGAGATAGTGGCTGGTGGAATGGAGTACATAGGAAAGGTGGGGTGACATGGAACTGGTGTTGTGTAGACAATAGGAGAGCACCATGGGGGGGTACTTGTCTCAGCATGACTTGTCTCCTAGCTGTCTGGTGGCCATCAGCCATCTCAAACCAGGTTTAGCTGTTTATGCAAGCTGACTGCTAAAAAGCAGAAAGTTCTGGAAAGACCAGGACTCCATTTTGATATATCTTGCAAGGGGCACAATTTTTGCTACCTTTATACTATCAAATACATACTATTAAACAAAACATGGGTGCATGTGGCTTATGGCCAACTCCTAATCTGTAAGGCCCCAGGTGCTCATCCACAAAGCATGAGATCTCGAGCCGCAGACCATCTCATAACAAGCTGGTGTGCATCCCAAGGTTGCTTTCTCTCTTTCTCTATATAGCAACAACAATCCACGAAGCATGCAGCAGAGACACACTGTGAATGACTAAATATCATAATTAACCTTATGCAATTAACCCTATACAGCATCCTCCTCACAACTTACATTCCCACCTAGCTTTGTATCATCAGCAAACTTGAATATATTACATTTGGTCCCCTCATTCAAATCATTGATATAGATTGTGAATAACTGAGGCAATTAACTGCAACTACAAACATTTCTATAGCATTCTGAATATACAGAAAAACTCAAAGCACTTTACAGGATGGTGAATACCAGTGCATGGTGATCAAGTGAACGCATAAGCTTAACATATATATTTCCCATTTACACAGTGGTTTGGTGTTTTAGTAAGTAAAGATACATGGTAGTACTATCGCATTGCAGTCGTGTAAATTAACCACGTAGCCAGAAACCGGCCTCAGGCTCATTTGTGTGCAAGTTGCTCACTTTTGCATCTTCAATTCTGCTGGCAAGATTTCCTGTGAGCAACGATAAATTAATTGTCACTTTTCTAGTCATGAAGACAACAACATAAAACACTGATATAAAAATGAGTGGATTCAACAAATCTTTTATCATTGAAATAGATATAGTTTTTATTAGTCTCAGTAAGATGCATGATCCTTCAAACATCAACAGGCTTTTATGATGATAAAGTGATAGAGCGGTGGTTTGAAATGAAATATCTCTTGTTGGTCTAGGTTTGGTTTGAAAAACCATCCTATGCTGTAAAGATAGGGAAGGATGTTTTCATGTGGTATGATCAGCACAATATATTTTGGAAGAAATTTACCTGATTTCTTCTGTAGATTAGAAGAATCTTCCATCAACTAGTAGCTCTGATACAACAGCACATAGAGAGCTAGCAGGGGGGGGGCGGGGGGTGGGGGGAGGACAACCCAGATTTATATTTGTGTTACAAGCCCAAATTTCTAATATTTAATTTATTTTCTCCTTTTTGTGTATTTTAAAAACAGCACCTTGAAACGGTGAGTGGTAGTAAAAATTGATTTCATTTCCTGCCCAGTTTGGTGGTGTTCTATGCGTGTGTTTTTCTTTGCGACATCCGCTTCATGTTACACCTGGATAACAGAAATAACTCACATCCTGAGATAGAATGCAGACGATGCATGTTGTAGTAATAAGAATAAATCAAGTCAAAAGCGGATGAAGTCGGCTGAGCATCTGAGCAGCAGAGTAAAACTGTCTCTTAAGATCAGCAACATTGACAGGATACAAGAGTAACATCAACATACATTTATTTGGCACCTTTAACATTGATAAACATCCCAAGGCACTTCACAGAGACAAATACGGCAAAAATGGATGCCGAGCCAAGGAAAGGGATATTTGGAGGGATGATCAGAAGCTTGGTCAAAGATGTAAATTTTAAGGAGGGTCTTAATGGGGGAGAGCCATGTAGAGAGGCTGAGAGGTTTCGGGTGGGAATTACAAAGCATGAGGCTGAAGGAATCACTGCTTATGGTAAGGTGTAGGGAAATATACAAGAGGTCAGAGTCAGAGGAATGCAGAGTTCTGTGGGGGACAAGGGGTTATAGGGCTACAGGAGGGTACAGAGATAGGGAGCAGCAAGGAATTTAAACATGAGGATGAGACATTTAAATTGAAGGCATTGGAGAGCTGGGAGCCAATGTAGGTCAGCGAGAACAGGGGTGGTGGGTGAGTGGGATTTGGTGCATGATAGGATAAGGGTAGCAGAAATATGGATGAGCTGACATTTATGAAGGTGAAGGATGGGAGGTCAGCCAGGAGTGCATTGGAAAAGTTGAGTCTGGTGGTGACAAAAGCATGGTTGAGTTTACGGGGCAGAAGTGGGAAGGAAGCTATTGCTGGAGATGATTTGGCTACAATTGGATAGGAAAGAATTGGAGGCAGATGGTGTGGTAGGACACGTCAAAGACTGCAAAGAGGTTGAGAAGGATAAAAACAGATAGTGCATTATGGTCACAATCAAAGAGGATGTCAGTTGTGACTTTGATTACGACTGTCTCATTGCTGTGACAGGAGCGGAAACCTGAATGGAGAGATTCAAACATGGAGTTGCGAGAAAGATAGACATGGATTTGGGAGGCAACAACACACTAAAGGACTTTGGAGATGAAAGAGCAGTGGGAGATGAGACATTCATTTGCAAGGACAGAGGGGTTGAGTGTAGATTTTTTGAGGAGGGGTGATGGTGGCAGTTTAGAAGGGGAGGGTGACAGTATCTGAGGAGAGGGAATCATTTACAATGTTAGCTAGAATAGAGGCCATAAATGACCAATTTTTGATGAGCAGTTTTGTGGGAATAGGTTCAAAGGAGCAGGAGGGGGGTCTCATGGACAAGATAAGCTTGGAGAGTGCAAAAAGAGGAAAAAGGAGAGAAATTTGAGAAATACACAGGTTCAGGAATGGAGAGCCTGAGGAGAGGTTTGGCTTGCTGGCCAAGGAGAAAGCGGGAAAGAAGCAGCAAAAGCTGAATGGATGGTCTCAGTCTTAGTGATGACAATGTCTAAGACAATGCACACACTTGTTGGAAGTGAGAGTGAAGAGGCTATGGGAGAGGAGTTTAAAGAAATGGCTGATATTGGAGAAAAGAAGTCAGAAGTTATCTTTGCATTCCAAGATGATCCTGGAACAGTGGGCCATTTTTTCAGATGAGAGTGGGGCCCAATAGTGCTTAATGTGGTCCAGCCATACCTGGACTGATGGATGGCCAAATTTGTTTTGTGTTAGTTATGTTAAAGTACCACTTGAATTGGAGGGAGTGAAGGTGGTGGTCATACCAAGCGTAATGACCAGGATGGGTGAGAGCAAAGGTTTAGTTGGGGACAAGGGCGGAGGAGAGAAAGTAATTGAGCAAATTGACTGCTGACGAATTATTATGAGCCATCGGGTAGTAAATTAGCAGCTTGAAAGTGTAATTGTAAGTGACCTGGGGAAGGGTTTCTTTCCAGCAGCAGATGCTGAAGGAAGTGGCGATGGAAAGGGGTAGGGGAATGTTGGTGGTGAGGGAGACAGTTTTACACAATTTTAAATTGTAGGTGGCAAGGACACCCACCTCGAGCCAGTGAGGTCCTCTTCAAATACTAGTAAGGACTAGTAATCCAGAGATCTGAATTCAAATCCTACCACAGCAGCTGGGGAATTTAAATTCAGTTAATTACTGGAATAATGAGCTAGTATCAGTCCTGGTGACCATGAAACTACCAGATTGTCATAAAAACACATCTGGTTCACTAATGTCTGCCATCCTTACCTGGTCTGGCCTATATGTGGCTCCAGAACCACAGCAATTTGGTTTGACTTTTAACTGCCCTCTGAAATGTTCTAGTAAGCCACTCAGTTGTACCAAACTGCTACAAAGAAGTACTGTGGTGGTACAATAAGGCAGCTCACCACCACTTTCTTAAGGGCAATTAGGGACGGGCAATGCCAGTGATGCTCACATCCTATAAATGAATTTTAAAAAACGGGCTCTGTTGGCATCGTCAGGGCCCAACCCGTTGTTTTTCACTGGAGACCTGAGTGGGGGAGCAGTGATGGTTTCCCTGTCAGGCCAAACCTGCCAGAAGCTGGATCATGGGCCAAAGGAGACCCAGGTTTATTCCGTTCAGTTGTTCTGGGCCTATGGCAGCCTAAAAGGGATGGCTGTAGGTCACCAAAGAAGAGGTATGTTTTCTAGTTTCCACTTACCTTGATGTGAAGCTTGGAGGAGCAGGGGTTCAAAACATCCAATTTTATGCAGCTTGCTCTGAACTGTGGATAAGGTGAGCTGCACTAGGCTGGGATCAAACCACCTGTTCAACTGGAAATCCAACCACAGTGCATGTGATCAGTAGGTTGCATAATACTTAATAACCACGATCAAAATCACATTCACTTCAGGTTTTTATTTCTATTTTACTTGAGTTTTATGCATTGATGCAGTTGGACATTTAATTTGTATGGCAGTTACAGCAGCATGCATTGATACAACAGAACTGATCTTGCTCACCCTAACACCCATGTGAACCAGGTTTCTAGGGAATCAGGGTGAGGAAATTGGAGAGAAGACCCCTAACACCAGGCCTCTGTCTCCTTCATGTTTGATCCAGGGACATCCCTGGTGTGGGCGGAAAGATCCCACTTGAAACAAGCATTTCAATTTTATGTTAATGATGTAAAAGTAAAATCTTAGCACGTCCTGTGTCACTTTTGTGGGTTTGTGCCATAGAAGAGGAGTACCCAGTGAAAGTGGACGTTAGATGCGCTGTCCAGTTCCTTTAGATTGGAGGATCTACAGCGGGGCTGCCAGCAATCTCTTCAGAACTGCAGCAAGATAAGTTTAGAATTTATTTAGGCCAGCAGCAAAGAAAAATGGGTTGTCAGTCAACTCTGACAGCAGCCAGAAACTGCAGGGATCGTCAGCATCTGGCGGTACTTAACCTCCCCTGCCCAATAGGGCTGACTGCCCACTCACAGGTAGCATTCTCAACAGGCACATGACCTGCTCACGCAAATCATTTGAATACAGAAACTTAGTCTAGCTTAGGTATATTCAAGTTGGGTGGTTTTAAAATGTTTACCACGCAACCTTTGCTAGGGTGAGGAAAAGTGGTCCCAGTGGGTGTCCTTCCCACTTTATCAGAACAGGTTAGAATTGAGGCTTGCGGGTAGAGAGCGGCAAGTAAGTCTCCCGGGTGATTTTAACTGCCCGCCCGCCCAGTTTCCACCAGGCAGGAAGGGTTAAAGTTGTCCCTCAAGAATCTGCTTGAGTTGTTATCAGAGCTGCAATTGTATAAAGTTGGACTTGAATACTGATTCAAGTAGCTTAATGTTGAATAGTTTTTCAGCCAACAGAGAGATTATCAAAACTGCTAACCAAGTCTAATGAAATATTTGCATATATTAGTAGAATAGTCAAGGGGGTCAATTTCGATGCCGTTTATGATGTAATTTCAATGCATAATTGGGGTAAATATCTTTTTTGTGGCTGTAAAATGGGGCAGACAGAGCAGGATTAAGAATTCGTGAGACACTTGGCGCCAAGAACATTCAGAGCCTGTTCCACACCATCCCCTCATCCAAACCCACCCCAGTCCATTAAAACTCATTTGGGGAGAAATTGGAGTTGCTGGCGCTTCACGTTACACCCCCCGGGGAGTGTTACTAACAACTCCTGATAAATTCCACTGGAGTTTGGCTGCGGCGGTAGCTGGTAGCACACCGCTCCGCTGCGGCGATGCCATCACCGTGCACAGAGACCCATTTTCACCCTGGTGCAAACATTTGGTATTGCCCCCTGATGCTGCGCCGGGCGATGCCAGCGACAGCTTTCGGGGGCGTGTACATGGCAGTCGGCCGCTCACGTGGCGCTAGATAAAGGGGAGGTGGCGACATGTGAATAAAAAATCATCTGACTTACCTGTTGTGGTCTATTGCCTCCTTGAACGTGGGCTCCGTGCCGCGGTCTGGCAGCCCACCACTCCACTCCCCGGTGGTCCAGATAGTGCCCCGCAGAGTTCTTCAGCAGAGTCCAGTGAGTAGCGCTGCGCCCCACTCCATCTGCTTCCGACCCCTTAGCGCCCCAGAGAGAACATAAGAACAGAAGAAATAGGTGCAGGAGTAGGCCATTTGGCCCCTCGAGCCTGCTCTGCCATTCAATAAGATCATGGCTGATCTGATCTTGGCTGCAACTTCACTTCCCTGCTAGCTCCCCATAACCTTCAAACCCTTATCTTTCAGAAATCTGTCTATCTCCACCTTAAATATATTCAATGACCCAACCTCCACAGCTTTCAGGGGTAGAGAATTCCAAAGATTCACGACCCTCTGAGAAAAGAAATTCCTCCTCATTTTCATTTTAAATGGGCGACCCCTTATTCTGAAACTATGCCCCCTAGTTCTAGATTCCCCCATGAGGAAAAATATCCTCTCTGCATCTACCCTGTCAAAGAAACATAGAAAAATAGGTGCAGGTGTAGGCTATTCGGCCCCTCGAGCCTGCACCACCATTCAATATGATCATGGCTGATCATGCAACTTCAGTACCCCATTCCTGCTTTCTCTTGATCCTTTTTAGCCGTAAGGGCCACATCTAACTCCCTTTTGAATATATCTAATGAACTGGCCTCAACAACTTTCTGTGGTAGAGAATTCCACAGGTTCACAATTCTCTGAGTGAAGAAGTTTCTCCTCATCTCGGTCCTAAATGGCTTACCCCTTATCCTTAGACTGTGACCCCTGGTTCTGGACTTCCCCAACATTGGGAACATTCTTTCTGCATCTAACCTGTCCAATCCCATCAGAATTTTATATGTTTCGATGAGATCCCCTCTCATTCTTCTAAATTCCAGTGAATATAAGCCTAGTCGATCCAGTTTTTCTTCATATGTCAGCCCTGCCATCCCGGGAATCAGTCTGGTGATCCTTCGCTGCACTTCTTCAACAGCAAGAATGTCCTTCCTCAGATTTGATGAACAAAATTGTACACAATATTCAAGGTGTGGCCGCACCAAGCCCTTGTACAACTGCAGTAAGACCTCCCTGCTCCTATACTCAAATCCTCTCGCTATGAAGGCCAACATGCCATTTGCCTTCTTCACCGCCTGCTGTATCTGCATGCCAACTTTCAAAAACTGATGTAACATGACACCCAGGTCTTGTTGCACCTCTCCTTTTCCTAATCTGTCACCATTCCCAGCTAATATTCTGTCTTCCTGTTTTTGCCACCAAAGTGGATAACCTCACATTTATCTACATTATGCTGCATCTGCCATGCATTTGCCCACTCATCTAACCTGTCCAAGTCACCCTACAGCCTCTTAGCATCCTCCTCACAGCTCACACTGTCACACTGTCAAACCCCCTCAGAATCCTATATGTTTCAATAAGATGACCTGTAAGTCATCGAAACTCCAAAAGTATAGGTCCAACCTGCTCAACCTTTCTCCATAAGACAACCCCTTCATCTCAGGAAACAATCTCATGAACCTTCTCTGAACTGCCTCCAATGAAATATATCCCTCCTTAAATAAGGAGACCAAAATTATGTGCAGTACTCCAGGTGTGGTCTCACCAATAACATGTACAGTTGTAGCAGGACTTCCCTACTTTTAGGTAGAAAGAGGGGTGAGGTCCTGAAAACGGAGTTTAGGGAGCTAGGAATAAGATTGAAAGCCAGGACCTCAAAGGTGGTAATCTCGGGATTACTGCCAGTGCCACGTACTAGTGAGGGTAGAAATAGGAAGGCTCGTCAGATAAATATGTGGCTGGGGCATTGGTGCAGGAGGGAGGGCTTTAGTTTCCTGAACAATTGGGACCGCTTCTGGGGTAGGTGGGACCTGTACAAGTCGGACAGGTTAAACCTCAACAGAGACGGGACCAATATTCTCATGGGTGGTTTTGATAGTGCGGTTGGGAGGGCTTTAAACTAGTTTGTCAGGGGGATGGGAACCCAGGAGAGGGCTCTGAGCTAGTTAGAGTGGGTGAGAGCTTAGATGAACAGAACTCCAAGAAAGAATGCAAAAGGCAGGAGGCAACAGAGCAGAGTAGCACTGGGGTAAGTGTAAACCACAACATGATAGGAAGGGACAATATGTATGAATCTAAAGGGGCTGCAGAAGGGGTCAAAACTAAAAATCATGGTTTAAAAGCTAGTGTTAAAACACTTCACCTAAACGCACACAGCATTTGAAACAAAGTAAATGAGTTGACGGCACAATCATTACAAATGGGTATGATTTGGTGGCCATTACAGAAGTGTGGTTGCAGGGTGGCCAAGACTGGGAATTAAACATACAGGGGTATCTGACAATTCGGAAAGATAGACAAGAAGGGAAAGGAGGTGGGGTAGCTCGGTTAATAAAGGATGATATCAGGGCAGTTGTGAGAGATGATATTGGCTCTATGAACAAAATGTTGAATCATTGTGGGTGGAGATTAGAGATAGTAAGGGGAAAAAATCACTGGCGGCCGTAGTTTATAGGCCCCCAAATAACAATTTCACGGTGGAGCGGACAATAATCAAGGGAATAGTGGAGGCATGTGAAAAAGGAACGGCAGTAATCATGGGTGATTTTAACCTACATATCGATTGGTCAAATCAAATCGCACGAG
The DNA here is from genome assembly GCF_044704955.1 of Pristiophorus japonicus. NCBI lineage: Eukaryota > Metazoa > Chordata > Chondrichthyes > Pristiophoridae > Pristiophorus > Pristiophorus japonicus. The sequence continues at coordinate 81,349,019 of NC_091985.1, forward strand.
GTAGCCTTGAGGAGGAATTCATAGAATGCATCCGGGATTGTTTCTTAGAACAGTATGTTACAGAACCTACAAGGGAGCAAGCTATCTTAGATCTGATCCAGTGTAATGAGACAGGAATAATAAACGATCTCCTAGTAAAAGATCCTCTTGGAATGAGTGATCACAGTATGGAGTGGAGGGTAGCCAATGTAACCCCACTTTTTAAAAAAGGAGGGAGAGAGAAAACAGGGAATTATAGACCGGTCAGCCTGACATTGGTAGTGGGTAAAATGATGGAATCAATTATTAAGGATGTCATAGCAGTGCATTTGGAAAGAGGTGACATGATAGGTCCAAGTCAGCATGGATTTGTGAAAGGGAAATCATGCTTGACAAATCTTCTGGAATTTTTTGAGGATGTTTCCAGTAGAGTGGATAAGGGAGAACCAGTTGATGTGGTATATTTGGACTTTCAGAAGGCGTTCGACAAGGTCCCACACAAGAGATTGATGTGCAAAGTTAGAGCACATGGGATTGGGGGTAGTGTACTGACATGGATTGAGAACTGGTTGTCAGACAGGAAGCAAAGAGTAGGAGTAAATGGGTACTTTTCAGAATGGCAGGCAGTGACTAGTGGGGTACCGCAAGGTTCTGTGCTGGGGCCCCAGCTGTTTACACTGTACATTAATGATTTAGATGAGGGGATTAAATGTAGTATCTCCAAATTTGCGGATGACACTAAGTTGGGTGGCAGTGTGAGCTGCGAGGAGGATGCTGTGAGGCTGCAGAGCGACTTGGATAGGTTAGGTGAGTGGGCAAATGCATGGCAGATGAAGTATAATGTGGATAAATGTGAGGTTATCCACTTTGGTGGTAAAAACAGAGAGACAGACTATTATCTGAATGGTGACAGATTAGGAAAAGGGGAGGTGCAAAGAGACCTGGGTGCCATGGTACATCAGTCATTGAAGGTTGGCATGCAGGTGCAGCAGGCGGTTAAGAAAGCAAATGGCATGTTGGCCTTCATAGCAAGGGGATTTGAGTACAGGGGCAGGGAGGTGTTGCTACAGTTGTACAGGGCATTGGTGAGGCCACACCTGGAGTATTGTGTACAGTTTTGGTCTCCTAACCTGAGGAAGGACATTCTTGCTATTGAGGGAGTGCAGCGAAGGTTCACCAGACTGATTCCCGGGATGACGGGACTGACCTATCAAGAAAGACTGGATCAACTGGGCTTGTATTCACTGGAGTTCAGAAGAATGAGAGGGGACCTCATAGAAACATTTAAAATTCTGACGGGGTTAGACAGGTTAGATGCAGGAAGAATGTTCCCAATGTTGGGGAAGTCCAGAACCAGAGGTCACAGTCTAAGGATAAAGGGTAAGCCATTTAGGACCGAGATGCGGAGGAACTTCTTCACCCAGAGAGTGACGAACCTGTGGAATTCTCTACCACAGAAAGTTGTTGAGGCCAATTCACTAAATATATTCAAAAAGGAGTTAGATGAGGTCCTTACTACTAGGGGGATCAAGGGGTATGGCGAGAAAGCAGGAATGGGGTACTGAAGTTGAATGTTCAGCCATGAACTCATTGAATGGCGGTGCAGGCTAGAAGGGCCGAATGGCCTACTCATGCACCTATTTTCTATGTTTCTATGTTTCTATGGTTGAATTTGTAATACAGATTGAGGGTGAGGAAGTAGTGTCTCAAACGAGCGTACTATGCTTAAACAAAGGGGACTACAGTGGGATGAGGGCAGAGTTGGCTAAAGTAGACTGGGAACACAGACTAAATGATGGCACAATTGAGGAACAGTGGAAGACTTTTAAGGAGCTCTTCATAGTGCTCAACAATAATACATTACAGTAAAAGAGAAGGGCAGTAAGAGAAGGGATAACCAGCCATGGATAACCAAGGAAATAAAGGAGAGTATCAAATTAAAAACCAATCCATATAAGGTGGCCAAGGTTAGTGGGAAACTAGAAGATTGGGAAAATTTTAAACGACAGCAAAGAATGACTAAGAAAGCAATAAAGAAAGGAAAGATAGATTAGGAAAGTAAACTTGCGCAAAACATAAAAACAGATAGTAAAAGCTTTTACCGATATATAAAACGGAAAAGAGTGACTAAAGTAAATGTTGGTCCCTTAGAAGATGAGAAGGGGGATTTAATAATGGGAAATGTGGAAATGGCTGAGACCTTAAACAATTATTTTGCTTCGGTCTTCACAGTGGAAGACACAGAAACCATGCCAAAAATTGCTGGTCACAGGAATGTGGGAAGGGAGGACCTTGAGATAATCACTATCACTACGGGGGTAGTGCTGGACAGGCTAATGGGACTCAAGGTAGACAAGTCCCCTGGTCCTGATGCATCCCAGGGTATTAAAAGAGATGGCGGAAGTTATAGCAGGTGCATTCATTATAATCTAACAAAATTCTCTGGACTCTGGGGAGGTACCAGCGGATTGGAAAGCAGCTAATGTAATGCCTCTGTTTAAAAAATGGGGCAGACAAAAGGCAGGTAACTATAGGCCGGTTAGTTTAACATCTATAGTGGGGAAAATGCTTGAAGCTATCATTAAGGAAGAAATAGCAGGATATCTAGATAGGAATAGTGCAATCAAGCAGACGCAACATGGATTCATGAAGGGGAAATCATGTTTAACTAATTTACTGGAATTCTTTGAGGATATAACGAGCATGGTGGATAGAGGTGTACCGATGGATGTGGTGTATTTAGATTTCCAAAAGGCATTTGATAAGGTGCCACACAAAAGGTTACTGCAGAAGATAAAGGTATGCGGAGTTAGAGGAAATGTATTAGCATGGCTAGAGAATTGGCTGGCTAACAGAAAGCAGAGAATCAGAAAAAATGGGTCCTTTTCAGGTTGGCAATCAGTGGTTAGTGGTGTGCCACAGGGATCAGTGCTGGGACCACAACTGTTTACAATATACATAGATGACCTGGAAGAGGGGACAGAGTGTAGTGTAACAAAATTTGCAGATGACACAAAGATTAGTGGGAAAGCGGGTTGTGTAGAGGACACAGAGAGGCTGCAAAGAGATTTAGATAGGTTAAGCGAATGGGCTAAGGTTTGGCAGATAGAAGACAATGTCGGAAAATGTGAGGTCATCCACCTTGGAAAAAAACAGTAAAAGGGAATATTATTTGAATGGGGAGAAATTACAACATGCTTTGGTGCAGAGGGACCTGGGGGTCCTTGTGCATGAATCCCAAAAAGTTAGTTTGCAGGTGCAGCAGGTAATCAGGAAGGCAAATGGAATGTTGGCCTTCATTGCGAGAGGGATGGAGTACAAAAGCAGGGAGGTTCTGTTGCAACTGTACATGGTATTGGTGAGGCCGCACCTGGAGTACTGCGTGCAGTTTTGGTCACCTTACTTAAGGAAGGATATACTAACTTTGGAGGGGGTACAGAGATGATTCACTCGGCTGATTCCACAGATGAGGGGGTTACCTTATGATGATAGATTGAGTAGACTGGGTCTTTACTCATTGGAGTTCAGAAGGATGAGGGGTGATCTTATAGAAACATTTTAAATAATGAAAGGGATAGACAAGATAGAGGCAGAGAGGTTGTTTCCACTGGTCGGGGAGACTAGAACTAGGGGGCACAGCCTCAAAATACGGGGGAGCCAATTTAAAACTGAGTTGAGAAGGAATTTCTTCTCCCAGAGGGTTGTGAATCTGTGGAATTCTCTGCCCAAGGAAGCAGTTGAGGCTAGCTCATTGAATGTATTCAAATCACAGATAGATAGATTTTTAACCAATAAGGGAATTAAGGGTTATGGGGAGCGGGCGGGTAAGTGGAGCTGAGACCATGGCTAGCTCAGCCATGATCTTGTTGAATGGTGGAGCAGGCTCGAGGGGCTAGATGGCCTACTCCTGTTTCTAATTCTTATCTTCTTATACTCCGTCCCTCTTGCATTAAAGGCCACCATTCCATTTGTCTTCGTAATTACTTGCTGTAACTGCATGCTAACTTTTTGTGTTTCATTTACAAGAACCCCCCAGATCCCTCTGTACCATAACATTTTGTAATCTCCCCCCATTTAAATAATAATTTGCCTTTTTATTTTTCCTACCAGGGTGGATAACCTCACATTTTCCCACATTAAGCTGAATCTGCCAATTTTTTGCCCACTCACTTAACCTATCATCGGGCTCAAATTTCCCCAAGAGTTGCCCCGTTTTTTTTGGAGTTAGTAGCTATTTTTGGAGTAACGTAAAAATCGCAAATTTCCCCATTTAACATGCTCCATTGTGAGTCAGTTAGTTAGGTTTTTTTCTCCAAAAGCAATCGTCACCAGCCACTTAAGCTTCTTCTAGCCATTGAAGCAAATTTGGCCAGCTGAAAGTTACTCCAAACTAACTTAGGCCAGTGTATGTGGCTACTTTTGTAGGCATATAAAAACCTTACCTACAATTAAGAAATCAGCGCAGGTAGCCAGAGATGGCGGGGGGGGGGGGGGTGGGGGGGTGAGGGGGTAGGGGAAGGTGAGTTAGAGGATTCTAAAGCGCTAAAGATCTTCACAACATCAGTACAACATCACAACATCTTCAGCACAACAGCTGCACAACATCATCAAAAATAAATGAAAGATAAATCAGCTGCTGAAAATAAAGCAGTCCTACCTTGCTGACTGCATAGAAATAGAAACATAGAAAATAGGTGCAGGAGTAGGCCATTCGGCCCTTCGAGCCTGCACCACCATTCAATAAAATCATGGCTGATCATTCACCTCAGTACCCCTTTCCTGCTTTCTCTCCATAGCCCTTAATCCCTTTAGCCGTAAGGGCCATATCTAACTTCCTCTTGAACATATCCAATGAACTGGCATCAACAATTCTCTGTGGTAGAGAATTCCACAGGTTTCAACTCTCTGAGTGAAGAAGTTTCTCCTCATCTCGGTCCTAAATGGCTTACCCCTTATCCTTAGACTGTGTCCCATGGTTCTGGACTTCCCCAGGTTGTGAAAGGTATTTTTATGAGAGACATCGAGATGTTTTCCTTTTTTACACGCAGAAGGTTATCGACAGTTGCGGCAGGTTGGGAGACCAGGAGACTGGAATCATTTAAGGAATGACGAGATGCCATAATGGTATGCAAATATCCTAGAAAGATGAGATCAATTTGGCTAAAGGCATTTCTTCATCCAAACCCATGTTGTGATTAAATTGGATATAAACAATATTGGAGAGAGGAAGGGAGCATCTTAGCTGACTAATTTACTTACAAATGAACCCCAGATGGAGAATTTAAATCATATGTGCCTGCATAGGCATTTGGTTACCAATTTTTGCTTTGCTATGTATTTTTTCCATATTTAAAAAAAATTGTTAAAACATATTTGGCTGTTTAATCAGATCAAGATCAGGAATGATCCCAGCTGCCACAAATAAAGCCAAGAAATTGTTTGCTATGCCGACAACAGTTTACCCTCTGTATGAACAAGTAGGTCGCACTTGTTCTCCACTGACAGCTTGCTAGCCGAACACTACTGATGTTTCACTCTACTGTGGCCTAGATCTAAAGTAATTGGTAGAAGGATTAGAGGGGAATTGTGGAGAACTGTTTTCACCCAGAGGGTGGTGGGGGTCTGTAACTCACTGCCTGAAAGGGTAGTAGAGGCAGAAACCCTCATCACATTTAAGAAGTATATGGACCAAGAGCTGGAAAGTGGGATTAGGCTGGGTAGCTCTTTTTCGGCCGACGCAGACACGATGGGCCGAATGGCCTCCTGTGCTGCAAATTTCGATGATTCTATTCTGCTAAGAGTTGAAGTCACAGCATCGAGCAATGTTAAAATCCACCCAAAGTGCTTACTAACATTTGTCAGGTTTTGTCTGGACACGCCTTGGGATGCTTCAGCAAAGTGGAGTATCATACACCAGAGGTAATAACTAGATGTAAATAATGTTTCTCTCCATTTTGTTTTGCAGGACACACACCGCTGATCATCACAGCATGGCCTAGAAAATTGTAGAGGAGCGGTCAACCTATTTGTTCACCAAGCCCCACCCGAGAGGAGATTAAAATGTATCATTTTACTTCATTTGTTTAAATCATTAAAATAATGTCCATTTGGTCTACGAATAGCTGGTTCTAGACTAATTAGAATTGTGTAGCTAGATAACTATAATAATGTTCAAACTTTTCTTCAATAGCTCCACACAAAACGGCAAAGTCCCAAGTTTGATCCCTGTTCAATGCTGAATTAGTTAATGTCAGCCAGAGTACCAAAAGGTAGTGCTAAAGGTGCTCCCAGTGTCCTTGGGCTAGGAAGTGGGAGGAGGGAAAGCAACCAGGATCCCTGCTCCTGACTGCCATCCAGTGACTCCTGTTGACAACAACAACATAAACAACTTGCAATCATGTTAGCGCCTTCAACCAATGTTCCCGGTAAGCTGTGTTTTGTTGTATGTGCCCTGGTTATTTCATTCCCTCAATTTCTGCGCATGTGCAGTATATCCCATGGAAACGCTTGTGAGCGGCCTGCGTAGTGCCTCACAGATTACCGCGCGTCTGTGCTCACACACAGCTTAAGAGGGAACATTGCCTTTAGTGTAGTAAAACGTCCCAAGGCGCTCGAGTGTGGGCACGCGCGCGTGTGTGTGTGTGGGGGCAGACACGTGCGTGTGGGGGCAGGCGCGAGTGCACGTGGGGGGGGGGGCATGTGCATGTGGGGGCAGGCGTGCACGTGTGTGTGTGGAGGGGGCATGTGCGTGTGTGTGCGTGTGTGTGGGGGCGCGCGCGTGTGTGTGTGTGTGCGTGTGTGTGCGTGTGTGTGCGTGTGTGTGGGGGCGCACGCGCGTGCACGTGTGTGTGTGTGTGTGTGCGTGCGTGTGCGTGTGTGTGGGGGCGCGCGCGCGCGTATGTGTGTGTATGTGGGGGCACGCGTGCGCGTGTGTGTGTGTGTGTGTGTGTGTGTGGGGGCACGCGTGTGTGTGTGTGTGTGTGTGGGTGTGGGGGCACGCGTGTGCTTGTGTGTGTGTGTGTGTGTGTGTGTGACTGCAGAATGTACCGGCTAGCCCTCCCATCAGGGCTAGGGGCGGCAGGCATGCATGACTGTAGGGGTGAGGGATTTTCACTTTTTACAGTTGTCCCTAAATGTTGTGTGGTCCGAATGGAAAATGATTCAGTTTTAATGCAAAATATCTTTTATTGGATATTTTACAATGCACTTCAACGATAACAACAACAGCAAAGAAAGGCTGCACCCATCCCTCATCCACATCTCGGGGAAAGTGCACTTCCTCATAGGGTCGGTGATGGTGGTGGGGGCGGTTGGGGGCCCGGCTTGGGTCTGACCAGTGGCTGGTGCGTGGATTAAAGTGGGAGTGGCATTTCAGTATCCGGCCTTTGTGCCCTTATTGCAGAAGCCAGCTCCCTCGTGGCATCTGCCATCGTTTGCACACCCTCTGAAATGCCCACCCTCACTTCCCATCTCAGTGCTGAGATTTCACCCGATAGTGTCGCTACCTCATCACGCACCCTACTGACGGCCGCCACGAGTGACCTTGTAAGGGCATTGGTCTCCTCACTCAATGACACAACCTGATTAACCTCTGCTGAGGGCTGCATCTCAGGAGAGACTGGTCGGCTTCTCATTCCCCTCACCATAGCTCTGCCTAGTGGCACCCCTCCAGTGTGAGACGGTGGCTGGGACGGTGGGGGACAGGGTGTCCCAACATGCATTTCACAACTACCACTGAGACCCATGACCTTGGCCGGTGTGAACACATGGAATGTTGCCAAGGAGCTCATGGAGGTTTCTGGCAGTGTGATGCCCTGTACTATGGCCTGATCCATATCACGATCAGCATTCTCCCGTGCACACATTTCCATGGACCCCTCCACACCCCCCGCCCCCTTGGTCTGGAGTGCACGCATCTGGATCCTCTGGTGGATCTTCAGGATGTTGAGGAGTGTCTTCTTCTTCTTCAAAATACAACAGAACAGTCACATGGTTAGTAGCACAGGAGGGGGCAGGATGGGTGGCATGAGTAGTCGGACGTGTAGCAGGTCAGTCAGCAGGTTGATTTGAAGGGCGACGATGCATTTTAATGACTCACCCTCACCCTCGTGTGTGGGTTCAGCTTGTGCAGAGCTGATTCTTTTTCTGCCAGTGTGGCTCAGCAAGGCAGCAACCCTCTGTTCCAGGGGTAATAGTTGGTGCAGATTTGGTGGACCTCCTCCTGTTCTAAATCTTTCCCTTTTGTTGTGGGCCAATTTCTTCTCCAAAGATGAAAATATTAATTTTCAGACAAGGTGCACTTCTGATGGGTGGGACACATACAGATGGTCACATTTTCCATTGCAATTCAAGTTAAAGATGAAGATATTACCTACACTCAGTACTTGACCAATGTCCTGCCATTTTTTCTTGAACCTGGCTTCCAGATCTTGCGGTATTGACCCCTGAAGAGTATTCTTCTGCAACAAGCGTCCATCTTTTTCTTATTTCCTTGGGTGAAATTTTTGACGGACCCCTCTTGCTGATATCCAGCTCCAGCCATTTCTCCTCAATTACAGTCACTAGTTTCTGCACTTCCTCATGGAAGAAATTCTTTGTTCGTGTTGCACGCTCTTGCGCCAGTCGTGTATTGGACTTACACTCAGGTAATGTTCAAAAATCACACTTCTCACCTTTTTTCCACCTATCCAGCACTCCTTTCCACTCCCTCAGCCACACAAAAATCAATATTTAATCCTTACCTTTATATATGCTCCATTACCAATGATACTGAGGATGCTATCCCTTTAATTGGCCGATTGCCAAGCTCCCTGTTGCACTGCGCATGCGCGCACGCTGAACCGCCCATTGCGCATGCGTGCACGCTCAAACGAACATGCGTACCCCTGCCGGCACTCCACAAGGCTCTGGGTCCAAGCCCCGCCCTCCTGCTGGCCGTGCTGAGCAAGCACAGCCGAAACTCCGCCCCTCCCCCCCCCCAGGCTCTGCGGCGCCATGCCGATGGATCCGGACGACGAAGGAGCAGCTAAAGTCGAAGGTAAGTTTTTGTCGCTTTTTCTGGCTCACAAAGTCAGCGTGCCACCCCTAACTATGCCACTCTAGGCAGCTGGGGAAATTTGGGCCCTATATCCCTTTGCAGATTCTTTGCGTCCTCCTCACAACTTGCTTTCCCACCTACCTTTGCATTCTCAGCAAATTTGCCAACCTGAAAATGACCCATTTATCCCAACTCTCTGTTTTCTGTTAGTTAGCCAATCCTCTATCCATGCTAATATATTACCCCGTGAGTTCTTAATTTGTGCAATAACCTTTTATGTGGCAGCTTATCAAATGCCTTCTGAAAATCCAAATACACAACATCTAATGGTTCTCCTTTATCCACGCTGCTTATTACATCCTTAAAGAACTCCAGCAAATTTGTCAAACATGATTTCCCTTTCATAAAACCATGCTGACTCTGCTTGAGTGTATTATCATTTTCAAATGTCCTGCTACTACTTCCTTAATAATGGACTCCAGCATTTTCCCAATGACAGATGTTAGGGTAACTGGCTTATAGGTCCTACTTTCTGTCTCCCTCCTTTCTTAAATAGTTACATTTGCAGTTTTCCAATCTGCTGGGACCTCTCTAGAATCTAGGGAATGTTGGTAGATTGCAACCAATGCATCCACTATCTCTACAGCCATTTCTTTTAAGACCCTAGGATGCAGGCCATCAGGTCCAGGGAACTTGTCCACCTTTAGTCCCATTAGTTTGCCTAGTACTTTTTCTCTCGTGAAAGTTTTAAGTTTCCCCCCTCCCTATAGCCCCTTGATTTTCCATTATTGGGTTGCTTTTAGTGTTTTCTACTGTGAAGACTGAAAAAAAATTGTTCAAAGTCTCTGCCATTTCCCTGTTTCCCATTATTAATTCCCCAGTCTCATCCTCCAAGGGACCAACATTTACTTTAGCCACTCTCTTCCTTTTTATATACCTGTAGAAGCTCTAACTCTGTTTTTATATTTCTTGCTAGTTTACTCTCACAATCTATCTTCTCTCTCTATTATATTTTTAATCGTCCTTTGCTGGTTTCTAAAAATTTCCCAATCCTCTGGCCTTCCACTATTCTTCGCAACATTGTATGCCTTTGTTTTCAATTTGATACCATCTTTTACTTCCTTAATTAGCCACGAATGGTTCATCCTTCTCTGAGAGTCTTTCTTTCCTACTGGAATATATCATTGCTAAGAGTTATGTAATATCTCCTCAAATGTCTGCCAATGCTAATCTACCATCTTACCCTTTAATCTAGTTTCCCAGTCCACTTTAACCAACTCTGCCTTCATACTTTTGGAATTGCCTTTATTTAAGTTCAGGACACTAGTTTGAGATTCAACTTTCTCACCCTCAAACTGAATTCGAAATTCTACCATGCTATGATCACTCTTCCCTAGAGGATCCTTTACTATGAGATCATTCATTAATCCTATCTCATTACACATTACCAGACCTAAAATAGCCTGCTCCCTGGTTGGTTCCATAACATATTGTTTTATGAAACCATCCCAAATACACTCTATGAACTCTTCCTCAAAGCTACATTTCCCAATTTGATTTGTCCATATCATACCATTGTATGACATTATCAGGGAGGAGGAGCAGCATAGGATGAAACTAAACAGAGTCAGGCATCGTTTAAGGAGGATGCACTCTGTCAGATATTGCTCCCCAGTAGAATATACAGACAACACATATCATCTGAGGAGATGTGTATAAAAGTGCATTCCACTAAAGAGACAATAGGACAGGAATGCCGCCTACAGCATGAATATCTGCTGGTTCATTTATCTGCCAACACTGCTCTTTCTATGACTGTGAAGGTGACCACTGCACTCAACTTGATGGCACTGGGTATCTATAATATCAGCCAGACCAAGGTTTGGGCATGCATTGGTCAGGGGACTGATGCACTTAACAGAAGAGCTGAAGGAGTCATCAACTTTGGCATTACAGCACAGCAGCAGCAAGTGAGGGCTTTCCAGTTTTTGTGGGTTGCTGGCCTTCCCAAGGTTCAGGGTGCAATCAATGTCACCCACATTGTTTTGTGAGCTTCTACAGACAATTCTCCCAACCACCTCAATAGGAAGGGCTTCCATTCCCTTAATGTACAGATTGTGTGTGACAACATGTCAGATATGTTGAAAGTTGTCATGATCCATTCATCCTTTGAAATTTGGTGCTCCCTGTCCTCTTCTGGGAAGAAAATGAGTTTGCAGATAGCTTATAGTTACTAAAGCCTACCCTCTACTCTCTCGTTCCCATGGATAATTTTTCCACTGGGGTTTCCCAAATGACAGCAGAGCACCACTACAACAAAGCTTTACAAGATTGGTCATCAAGGGGATCATTTGGGTCTTATTCGCCCTGTTTTCTGCTTATACAGGCCTGGAAAGCCTCTGCAGTGTGTTCCGGACGATATGTCACACATAGTCATAGCCTGCTATGCCCTTCAAAACTTAGCCATGCAAAAAGGACTGGTCTCTGACCTTGCTGGCTAGGCAGCCCTAGTTACATTAGAGGCAGAACTACATGGAGGAGAGCATCAAAGGACTCCTCAGTGACCACTGCAAAAGGCAACTTATCGCTGTTGTTCTTTTCTGTGTAACACAGACTACCTTTGATATCAGAGCCTTATCTTACATAGAATTACACAGCACAGAAATATGCCATTTGACCCAACAGGTCTATGCCAGTGTTTATGTTCCATATGAGCCTCCTCCCACATCTCACCTGTTCAGCATATCTCCTTCTTCTCCACTTTTAAGTAAAAATACATTCTCTCAATTCTACCACATGACAACATATCTGCCCTATTTGCTCTACATGTCTGTGTCTATAATTATTAACTAATTGAATAAGTCAGCATCAAATATGTGCACCCTTTCCTGTATGACTGTAAATTCCATCAATAACAAAGCATAATGTCAGTGCACATTCTATGTTATTACAATGAAATACAAAGTGAACAGAAGCCAACCTGTCCTTTTCTAACACCACACTTTCCCTGGAGGCCTTTCTTTCCCCAATCCTAGTGCTTCTCCTGGTGCAACCTGAAGGCTGGTGTTGCTAGTGGTAGTTGGCCCTTCATGTTCTACAAGAGTGTCATGTGACTGAGATAGTCTTCTTCTCAAAGCAGTCTGTGTCTGGTAGGGAGCAGCTACTGGCTGCTTCTCTGGAGCTATATTCCCAGCGTGCCTTGTGCGGCCTCCCACGTTCCACTCGCATGGTGCTTCGAGAGGCAAGGCTGGCCTGAGAGATAGTGGTATCAGGCAGGTGATTCCAAACATCACCATTCCCCTGCGTCCTGGATCTGTGCCTCCACTTATTAGCGGGATGGCTAGTACAATGTCAGCTTTCACATACTGAAAGTCCTGTGTGTCAGTAGCATGCATCCCGGTTGTCATGGATTGGAAGCTGGTATACAGGTTATTGTCTACTCAGCCCCCTGTTGCCAGCAAAGCTGCAGTCTGTCCTTCCATGGAGGTGGGAATACTGACTAGTCCCTGCCTGGCTGCTTCCTAGCTGGGGATCTGCTGCAGATTCCAATGAAGCTGCCACATGTTCGATTGGTGTTTGAAGTATGTAGCACAAATGAGAGTTGATTAAATTTGCCATGATCATCATCATAGGCAGTCCCTCGGAATTGAGGAAGACTTGCTTCCACTCCTAAAGTGAGTCCTTTGTTGGCTGAACAGTCCAATGTGAGAGCCACAGACCCTGTCACTGGTGGGACAGACATTCGTCAGGGGAAGGGAGGGGTGGGACTGATTTGCCGCATGCTCCTTCCGCTGCCTGCGCTTGACCTCTGCACGCTCGTGGCGTTGAGATTCGAAGAGCTCAACGCCCTCCCGGATGCACTTTCTCCACCTAGGGCGGTCTTCGGCCAGGGACTCCCAGGTGTTAGTGGTGATGTCGCACTTTACCAGGGAGGCTTTGAGGGTGTCCTTGTAATGTTTCCGCTGTCCACCTTTGGCTCGCTTACCGTGAAGGAGCTCCGCATAGAGCACTTGCTTTGGGAGCCTCATGTCTGGCATGTGAACTATATGGCCTGCCCAGCGAAGCTGATTGAGTGTGGTCAGTGCTTCAATGCTGGGGATGTTAGCCTGGGCGAGGACACTGATGTTGGTGTGCCTGTCCTCCCAGGGGATTTGTCGGATCTTGCGGAGTCATCGTTGGTGATATATCTCCAGCGACTTGAGGTGTCTTCTGTACATCTTCCATGCCTCTGATCCATACAGGAGGGCGGGTATTACTACAGCCCTGTAGACCATGAGCTTGAGGGTTTGGTCTTCGAACACTCTTTTCCTCAGGCGGCCGAAGGCTGCATTGGCGCACTGGAGACGGTGTTGAATCTTCGCATCAATGACTGTCTTTGTTGATAAGAGACTCCCAAGATATGGGAAATGGTCCATGTTGTCGAGGGCCGCGCCGTGAATCTTGATGACTGGGTGGCAGTGCTGTGCAGCGAGGATAGGCTGATGGAGGACCTTTGTCTTATGGATGTTAAGCATAAGGCCCATGCTTTCATATGCCTCGGTGAATACATCGACTATATCCTGGAGTTCTGCCTCAGAATGTGTGCAGACGCAGACATCGTCCGCGTACTGCAGCTCAATGACAGAGGTTGGGGTGATCTTGGACCAGGCCTGGAGGCGGCGTAGGTTAAACAGGTTCCCACTGGTTCTGTAGTTTAGTTCCACTCTTCCACTCCAGCGGGGAGCTTGTTGACCGTGAGATGGAGTAGCGAGGAAGATTGAGAAGAGGTTTGGAGCGATGACGCAGCCCTGTTTGACCCCGGTCCGGACGTGGATTGGGTCTGTAATGGAACCGCTGGTAAGGATCACGGCCTGCATGTCCTCCACCAGCCTGTCCTCGCTGCCACCCAGTCATCGTGGAGCAGGTGAAGGATGTTGACGAGTGGCAATTTGGCATGAGTGGCGTTTCTGGCAGCTTTCTGCCAGCAACAGCCAGCAAGCTGTGTCTCCCGATGGCAATTTCCGCAAGGAGGGCTTGTAGGTCAGTCTGAAATTGTGGCATCTTCTTCCCTATCTGTGTGCCTTGCCATGCCGCCTTGTTTGGCCTCATGTTCCAGCTGCTCCTATAGCAGACATTCTTGAAAAGTGGCACAAAAGGATTGATGAGACAAGCAGTGAAGTTAGCTCAGAATCAAGTGACTGAGCCCCGTACTGTTCTTTATTTACCTGCTACCAGATTGCTGCTGCAGTGTTCAGCCAGAACTGTCTTTTTAAAGGCTGCACTCTAATTTTCATGCACCCCAGCAGATTACACCCATTCAACATGGGATTTACACAAATCACTACTCCAATGAATATGCAAATGAGCCAACTCTCAATTAAATACCTCTCCAGACCATCAGCAAGTGCAAATATTTTTCCATTGGTGTTAAAACGATGTGATCATCTTGTGGAAATTCTCCTCCAAGGTGTTTTGTCATTAGGTGCAGAGATGAACAGGACCCACTTTGTCGATGCACTCCAGTCATCTGTCTCATATCAGCCTGTCCCTCTCTCAGTAAGGGTGTGCGGTGGGGTTAGTGACAGGATCTGTCTGCTGCACAGACATTCGGGCCCATTGTGAGTGATGTTTGGCTTCCACCTAGGCTGTTTGGCACTTTTCCAGCTCTAGGTGGAAGCCAAACATCACTCGCAATGGGCCTGAACTAGGTCAAAGCTAAGACTCGCCCAAGTGCCGCCCAAAGGACCACCGAGAGACCTGGCGGTGCTTTGGCAAGGAGATTCCTTAAAAAGATCTGCAAAGACCGCCTGGTGGCAAAAAAACAGCTTATGCCCTGAATGTGGGCAGCAGTGGGCGGCAGCTCCCAATCTCGGCGGCAAATGCAATCCTCACCAAAGTGTCACCGAGGATTGAGTCAGGCCCAGGGAGGGGGGAACACATAAAAAAAAATGTACACAAAAAAAAATCCACTGGAAAACCTTCAGGAGACGCCCATCCATCTGAATCGCTGTAAAAAAAATAAATAAAAGAAGTTTACTAACTTTTTTTTGCAGGTCTTCATACTTACTGTTGGGGTTAGACCTGCCTCCATGCAGCAGTCCTTTCCCCTGCTGCCGCCAACTCCAACCCGGAGGAATCTGGTCGTTCGGCGGGCGGAAGGACACTTACACGCCTTGCATGCTAGCGGACATCAGCGGGTGGTTCCCAGTGGTCCTCCACTCCTGCCGGCGGGAGGCCTAGAGGAAACTGGCACTGAGGGGAGACTGTCCAAAAGACTCGGCGGCAGCCAACGGCAGTGGGTGGTAAGTCCACCAAGTTCGGGCCCTATAGACTGCAATCGTTACAGGGTCTGAAAGGTTTCTGCTTTCTTACTAGGTAGCTTTAAGTATCAGCTTTGGTACAGTGATTCTACACAAGATAAATGTGTCCATGAGAGGCTGGAAGTGACTGAATGCATGCATGCCAAGGCTGATGTCACATTTTTCCCAAGTTGTACAAATAATTAGTGACCTAATCTACCAGAAGTTTGGCGAGCCACTGTTAAACAAGTCTGACTTGTTTAAATCTCAGATTTATTTTCCTTTCTTTGAATCACTACCACAATGATGTAATATGCGTTGTTAAAAGTAGAAAAGCAGGGGTGGTGTCACACAGCACTGCATTGATTCCACAGTCAGTTGACTGCAGGTCCAGATACCAGGGTTAAATTCACACACTATGGCTGACATATCACACAGCTCATGGATGTAGACCATAAGCATCTCAGGAATGAAAATAAGAGAAATGGCTGCATTACACTGAAGGAAATGTACTTGGGATCTGTCATGGAATGTCCAAGTCCTAGCCTTACTTACCCCATTCAACTAATTGTGCATCAATAAAATCATCGTAGATGAAAGTTATAAAAGAGAAAGAAATCCAATGAACACTTTAAATTCACGGAACACCCATAATTATCATTCTTTTCACACAAGTTTCTCACCTCCCCTTGACATTCAAAGTACCATCGCCAAATCCCCACCAGCAATATCCTGGGGGTTTCCATTGACCAGAATCTTAACTGGACCAGCCACAGAAATACTGTGGATAAAAGAGCAGGTCAGGGCATAGATGTTCTGTGGCAAGTGACTCACTTCCTTGCCCCACAAAGCCTTTCCACCATCTACAAGGCACAAGTCAGGAGTGTGATGAAATACTCTCCACTTGCCTGGATGAGTGCAGCTCCAACAACACTCAAGAAGCTCGACAACATTCTGGACAAACTGACCTGCTTGATTGGCACCCCATCCAACACCTTAAACATTCACTCCCTCAACCACCAGCACACCGTGGTTGTAGTGTGTACCATCTACAAGATGCACTGCAGCAACTCAGCAAGGTGTCTTCGACAGCACTTCCCAAACCCGCTACTTCTACCACCTCGAAGAAGAAGGGCAGCAGGCGCATGGGAACATCATCACCTCCACGTTTCCCTCCAAGTCGCAGACCTGGCTTGGAAATATATTGCCTTTGCTTCATCGTCACTGGGTAAAAATCTTGGAACTCGCACCCTACCAGCACTATGGGAGTCCCATCACTTCACGGATTGCAGTGATTCAAGAAGGCGGCTCACCACCACCTTCTCAAGGGCAATTAGGCATGGGCAATAAATTCTGGCCTTGTCATCGCTGCCCATATCCCAGAACAAATAGAATGAAATTGCACAAAATTCTCTGTTTTAACATAAAAACATAGAAAATAGGTGCAGGAGTAGGCCATTCGGCCCTTCGAGCCTGCACCACCATTCAATATGATCATGGCTGATCATGCAACTTCAGTAGCCCATTCCTGCTTTCACACCATACCCCTTGATCCCTTTAGCCGTAAGGGCCACATCTAACTCCCTTTTGAATAATCCTCCTGCTTCCAAATAAATGTAAAAATGATAAAACTACTTTTTGAAATGCAATAAACTGAATGTAGAGCATTGACATTCTCATCTCAACTTGTTCTTCTTAATCTTATGAAAATTAATGCAGTTAAAGATGGCTTTTTAATATAGATAAATCCATCTAAAAGTTGATTTTATGCTAATGGGAAAATTAACTTTTACTATATTATAAATGTTGATTTTTGGCTGTAATTTCATGGAATTCAGGCAACAAGGCACATCAATGTTCCAATTTCAGGGATTCAGTTTATTGTGAATGTATGTTAACATGATCTGAACTGAGTTAACTATTTGAAGAGGGCATCTGTTAAATCTCATTCTAGTGCAACCACTTGGATAGCTCTTTTAAAGAGCAGGCATAGGCACAATGGGCCGAATGGCTTCCTTCTGTACCATTCTATGATTCTATGAGAAGTTCAATGATATCTTCAGTGGAATAAAGAGAATGCAGTTATCTTTGTTTTCCAAGCCCTAAAACAAATTCTACTGGGCCTAAATTCAACATCATGATGCCCACCTTGTGGGGCTAGAATGGGCGCAGATGGTCATGCCAGATCTGCATGCATCCTCAGGCCACTGCTCAATTGCACATGTGTTGCATAAGCGCCAACCTGTATTTTTAGTTTGTGAGCAGCCTAATCAGCAGTCGCTCATGAAATTACAGCCAACATTTATTAATATGTGGCTCTCTTGTGAAGTCGGAAGGAACAGGTGTGCTTCGCCTGGCTCCACGACTGGGGGTTGCTGCCAACATGCCCTCACCACAATCCTGATTGCCTTCTTCCCCCTTCCCAGATTTACCTGTCACGGGACGGGGCAAAAATTGGTAAGGTTACATCGGGGCACCTGATTGGCACCTGCAGCTCAGGATGCAAAGAGGATTCAAGGGGATATAGAAAGTCTGGCGACCGGGGAGATGCCCCTCTCTTGGCGCAGGGCAGTCATCGTCCTGCTGCCTAAGAAGGGCGATCTCCGCCTCCTTAAGAACTGGCGCCCGGTCTCCCTCCTCAGCACGGACTACAAAATCTTCGCCAGGGCGATGTCTGCTCGCCTTGGTGCCGTGCTGGACCACATGATCCACCCCGACCAGTCCTACACGGTCCCGGGCCGGACAATCCACGATAACATCCATCTGGTCCGGGACCTCATCCATTGTTCCCAGGAGGCTGGTCTGTCGGTAGCCTTCCTATCCCTCGACCAAGAGAAGGCGTTCGACAGGGTGGATCACGACTATCTGCTCGGAATTCTGCGCGCTTTCGGGTTCGGGACGCATTTCGTCGCCCGGATCCGACTTTTGTACGCCGCCGCGGAGTGTCTGATTAAGGTTAACGGGTCCTTGACGGCGCCCCTTTGCTGTAGGAGAGGGGTGCGCCAGGGATGCCCCATGTCCGGCCAGTTATACGCCGTTTGCGTGGAGCCTTTCCTGCGCCTCTTGCGGACGAGGTTGACGGGACTGGCTCTGCAAGGGCCGGGCGTGGAGGTCGTCCTCTCGGCTTACGCCGATGACGTGCTCCTCACGGTAGAGGATCCCGCTGACCTGCGGAGGATGCGTGAGTGCCAGGAGATTTACTCGGCCGCGTCCTCCGCCAGGATCAACTGGGAGAAATGTTCCGGACTCCTGGTGGGTCAGTGGCGGGTGGACTCCCTGCCGGAGGAGCTCAGGCCTTTTGCCTGGAGCACGACCCATCTCCTCTATCTGGGAGTCTACCTTAGCCCCGATGAGGGAGCCTGGCCGGCGAACTGGCAGGAGCTGGAGGCCAAGGTCACCGCTCGCCTAGGGCGCTGGACAGGACTGCTCCGAGTGCTGTCCTACAGGGGTCGAGCGCTAGTCATAAACCAGCTGGTGGCCGCAATGTTGTGGTACTGGCTGGTCACTTTGACCCCTCCCCCTGCGTTTGTCGCCAAGATACAGAAGAAGCTGGTGGACTTCTTCTGGAACAACAGGAAGCACTGGGTCTCTGCCGCGGTCTTGAGTCTCCCGCTTGAGGAGGGCGGGCAGTCGTTGGTGTGCGTCAGCGCCCAGCTCGCGACTTTCCGTCTTCAGACCCTGCAGAGATACCTTTACGTCGAGCCCCCTCCTAGGTGGTGTGCTCTGGCGAGGTATTTCTTCCGCCAGCAGCGCGACCTCAATTATGACACGCAGCTCCTGTTTGTGAACTTGGGGGGTGCCAGGACCGCCCTCCGGGAGCTGCCTGTCTTTTACAGGGAACTAATCAGGGTCTGGAACAAAGTCTCCACCAAGCGCAGCTCTCCGCCGGCTGGAGTGGCGGCCGTCCTGCAGGAGCCGCTGCTCGGGAATCCGTACCTCCACGGCCGAGGTTTCATGTGGCGGTCGGAAGAGAGGGCTGTGGCTGGTGAGGTGACCAGGGTCAGGGACCTGCTCGATGGCGGAGGAGCGGGCTGGATGGCGCCAGACACGCTGGCGCGGCGCCTAAACTCTGCCAACGTCCGCCACGCGGCCGATGCCATCGAGTCGCTAAAAACAGCTCTGGGCCCTGACTCCGTTAGGTGCATCGAGGAGGCTCAAGCACGTGGGGAGATCCCGTCCGAACTGACCCCCGTCCGGACGGAATTCCTCATCGGCGCCAAACCCCGGAACCTCCCTCGGGGGCCGGCGCCTCACAACTTGAGCCGCCTCGGGGAAATCCCCTCCGTGCCTTTCAGTGCCGCGCGGAGGGGTTTCCTGTACGGGCTGCTCCTGCACACCCTCAACTTTGCCATCCTCGCCGGCCGTCCGGACACGCCATGGCGTACCATCTTGCCGTCCGGAGGAGGCGGGGGTCCCCGATGGAGGGCACTCTACGCAGGGGTCCTCCCACTATTCATCGGGGACTTGGCCTGGAGGGTAGTGCACGGAGCAGTGCCGTGCAACAAATTTTTAAGCCGGTTCACGGACTCCCAGGCCGCCTGCAATTTCTGTGGTCTGGAAGAGTCCGTGTTCCATGTTTTTATGGAATGCACAAGGTTGCAGCCCCTGTTTTATTATTTGAAGGGGCTGCTCCTGAAATTCTGGCTGCACTTCAGTCCCACTCTCCTGATCTTTGGGCACCCTGTGCGGAGGGGAGCGGGTAGGTCCGAAGGCCTCCTCGTAGGACTGCTCCTGGGCACGGCCAAGGGTGCCATCAGCCGGTCCAGGCAGTGGGCGGTCGAGGGGGTCGTTCAACCTGACTGCCTGCCTCTCTTCCGCTCTTACATCCGGTCCAGGGTGTCCTTGGAGATGGAGCACGCGGTGTCCACCGGTACGCTCGCGGCCTTCCGCGAGAGGTGGGCACCGGAGGGACTGGAGTGCATCATCACGCCCGGCAACCAAATTTTAATTTGATTTTACGTTTTAAAGTTTATTTTGTTTTAATTGCCGGTGCTTTTAGTGTCCCCCTCTCCTTTTATAGGGGGCACTGGAAAAAAGGAAAATTTGATTTTAGTGCCCAAAAAAAAACCCAAAAAAAAACAAAAACAAAAAAACAAAAAAGAAAAAAAAAAGGGCCTTGTAAATGTCTGCTGTGTCACCCAGGCGGGTGGCATGGTTTTAATGTTTTTGTTTTTGCAGGTAAACTCAAAAGAGTTTCAAGGGGATATAGACAGGCTAAGTGAGTGGGCAAGAACATGGCAAATGGAATATAACGTGGAGAAATGTGAAGTTATCCACTTTGGCAGGAAAAAAGAAAAACAGTATTTTTTAAAGAGAGTTTGGGAAATTTTGGTGCTCAGAGGGATCTGGGTGTCCTTGTACACGAATCACTGAAAGTTAACATGCAGGTACAGCAAGCAATTAAGAAAGAAAATGGTACGTTGGCCTTTATTACAAGAGGATTTGAATATAAGACTACCGACATCTTACTGCCATTATTTAGGGCCCTCGTGAGACCGCGCCTGGAGTTTTGTGTACAGTTTTGGTCTCCTTACCAAAGGAAGGATATTCTTGCCATTGAGGGAGTGCAACACAGGTTCACCAGACTGATTCCTGGGATGGGAGGATTGTCCTATGAGGAGAGATTGAGTAGACTAGGCCGATATTCTCCAGAGTTTAGAAGAATGAGAGCTGACCTCATTGAAACATACAAAATTCTTGCAGGGTTGGCAGGGTAGATGCAGGGAGCATGCTTCCTCTGGCTGAGGCATCTTGAACTTGGGGTCACAGTCTCAGAATAAGGGATCGGCCATTTAGGACTGATCTAAGGAGAAACTTCTTCACTCAGAGGGTGTTGAATCTTTGGAATGTTCTACCTCAGAGGGCTGTGGAGGCTCAGTCTTTGAGTATGTTCAAGACAGAGAGCGATAGAATTTTTGATATTAAGGGAATTAAGTGATTTGGGGATAATGCAACAAAATGGAGTTGAGGTAGAAGATCAGCCATGATTTAACTGAATGGCAGAGCAGGTTTGAGGGGCCGAATGGCCTACTCCTGCTCCAAATTCTTATGTTCTTATGTTATGTTCACCTAAATTATGATGAGGCCAGAGAATAAATGTCAGGCAGCTCGCACGTCTATCCATTCCGATGTGCTATCGCAATGGGCTGCTGGAATCATGCCCAGTCTCAGGCACTAATGAATCTGTGGGCCTATCTTACTCCCAACCTATCGTGAATGCAGTAACTCCTGCTACAACAAAAAAACTTGCAGTCACGTAGTGCCGTTAACATAGGTAAACATCCCACAGTGCTTCACAAAGCACAATCAAAAAGGAGATATTCAGAGGGTTGGTCAAAATTCCGTTCAAAGAAATGGGTTTTAAAGAGGGTCTTAAAGGAGAAGAGGAAGGTGGAGAAGTGGAAGAATTTAGGAAAGCAATTCTAACATGTGGGACCCAGGCGGCTGAAGGTACCATCACTAATTGTGGGGCAAAGGGAGGGGAATGGTACAGAAAAAGGCAGAGTCAGAGGATAGGTGAGTTCAGTGGGTGGGGAAGGTGGATTGTAGAACATAGGAACATAAGAAATAGGAGCAGGAGTAGAGCCTGCTACACCATCTAATAAGATCATGGCTGATCTGATCTTGGGCTTAGTTCCACTTCCCTGCCTGCTCCCATAACCCTTCACTCCCTTAGCATTCAAAAATCTGTCTATTTCCACCTTAAATATATTCAATGACCCAGCCTCCACAGCTCTCTGGGGCAGAGAATTCCACAGATTTATGAACCTCTGAGAGAAGAAATTCCTCCTCATCTCAATTCTAAATGGGCGACCCCTTATTCTTAAACTATGCCCTCTAGTTCTAGATTCCCCCACAAGTGGAATCATCCTCTCTGCATCTAACTTGTTGAGCCTTCTCAGTATCTTATATGTTTCAATAAGATTACCTCTCATTCTTCTAAACACCAATGAGTATAGGCCCAACCTGCTCAACCTTTCTTCATAAGTCAACCCCTTCATCTCAGGAATCAACCTAGTGAACCTTCTCTGAATTGCAGGCAATGCAAGTATATTCCTCCTTAAATAAGAAGACCAAAACTGTACGCAGAAATCTAGATGTGGTCTCACCAATACCCTCTCCAGTTGTAGCAGGACTGCTCTGCTTTTATACTCCATCCCCCTTGCAATAAAGACCAACATTCCATTTGCCTTCCTGATTATTTGCTGAACCTGCATATTAACTTTTTGTGTTTCATGCACAAGAACTCCCAGGTATCTCTGTACTGAAGTATTTTGTAATCTCTCTCCATTTAAATAATAATTTGCTTTTTTATTTTTCCTGGCAAAGTGGATAACCTCACTCTTTCCAACATTATACTCCATCTGCCAAATGTTTGCCCACTCATGTAGCCTGTCTTTATTCCTTTGTAGATTCTTTGTGTCCACCTCACAACTTGCTTTCCCACCCATCTTTGTATCATCAGCAAACTTGGCTACATTACACTCTGTCCCTTCATCCAAGTCATTAATATAGATTGTAAATAGTTGAGGCCCCAGCACCGATCCCTGTGGCACCCCAATAGTTACCATTTGCCAAACAGAAAATGACCCATTTATCCCGACTCTCTGTTTTCTGTTAGTTAGCCAATCCTATATCCATATTACCCCCAACCCTGTGAGCTTTTATCTTGTGCAGTAATCTTTTATGTGACACCTTATCAAATGCCTTCTGGAAATCCAAATGCACCACATCTAATGGTTTTCCCTTATCCACCCTGCTCGTTACATCCTCAAAGAACTCCAGCAAATTCATAAAACCATGCTGACTCTGCCTGATTGAATTGTGCTTTTCCAAATGTACTGCTACCACTTCCTTAATAATGGACTCCAGCATTTTCTCAATGACAGATGTTAGGCTAACTGGTCTATAGCTTCCTGCTTTCTGCCTCCCTCCTTTTTTAAATAGGGGCGTTACATTTTCAGTTTTCCAATCTGCTGGGACCTCTCCAGACTCCAGGGAATTTTGGTAGATTACAACCAATGCATCCATTATCTCTGCAGCCACCTTTTAAGACCCCAGGATGCAGGCCATCAGGTCCAGGGGACCTGTCCAGCTTTAATCCCATTATCTTACTGAGTACTTTTTCTTTAGTGATAGTGATTGTATTAAGTTCCCTCCTCCCTATAGCCCTATGATTATCTATTATATGGATGTTTTTAGTGTTCTCTACCATGAAGACTGATACAAAATATTTGTTCAAAGTCTCTGCCATTTCCCTGTTCCCCATTATTAATTCCTCAGTCTCATCCTCTATGGGACCTACATTTACTTTAGCTACCCTCTTCCTTTTTATATACCTGTAAATGTTCTTACTATCTGTTTTTATATTTCTTGCTAGTTTACACTCATAATCCATCTTCTCTTTCTTTATTATTTTTTTAGCTGTCCTTTGCTGGTTTTTAAAAAATTCCCAATCCTCTGGCTTCCCACTAATCTTGGCTACATTGTATGCCTTTGTTTTCAATTTGTTTCCATCCTTACTTCCTTAGTTAGCCAAGGATGGTTCTCCCGTCTCTTAAAGTCTTTCCTTCTCACTGGAATATCTTTTTGTTGAAAGCTATGAAATATCTCCTTAAATGTCTGCCACTGCTCATCAACCGTATTACACTTTAATCTATTTTCCCAGTCCACTTTAGCCAACCCTGCCTTCATACCTTTGTAATCGCCTTTATTTAAGATCAGGACACTGGTTTGAGGACAACTTTCTCACCCTCCAACTGAATTTGAAATTCAACCATGCTATGATCACTCTTTCTTAGAGGATCCTTTACTACGAGATCATTTATTAATCCTGTCTCATTACATAGTACCAGATCTAAGATAGCCTGCTCCCAGAATGTGCTGTTCAAGGAAACCATCCCGATACACTCTATGAACTCTTCCTCAAGGCTACCTTGGCCAATTTGATTTGTCCAATCATTATGAAGATTAAAATCGCCCATGATTATTGGCATACCTTTCTTGGAAGCCTCCATTATTGCTTGATTTATACTCTGTCCTACAGTGTAGCTACTGTTAGCAGACCTATAGTCTATGCCCACTGGAGACTTCTTTCTCTTACTATTTTTATCTCCACCCAAACTGATTCTACATCTTGATCTTCTGAGCCAACATCATTTCTCACTACTGCCCTGATCTTATCCTTTATTAACAGAGCTACCCCACCTCCTTTCCCTTTCTGCCTATTCTTCCAAATTGTTAAATACCCCTGAATATTCAATTCCCAGCCTTGGTCACCTTGCAACCACGTTTCTGTCATGGCTATCAGATCATACCTAATCATATCCATTTGTGTTATCAACTCATCTATCTTGTTACGAATGCTGCATGTATTCAGATAAAGAGCTTTTAATTTTGTCTTTTTACCATTTTTCCCTTTGACCCCACTTTCTGATACACTCTTATTTTTATACATTCTGTCACACTCTGGTCATCATTTTCCCCGGTGCTACCTTGCTCTTTGCCTTCTACCTTCTCTCTGACTTTATACATTTCCGTTCACTGGAACCCTCCCCCCCACTATTTAGTTTAAAGCCCTCTCTACAGACCTAGTTATTTGATTCGCCAGGACACTAGTCCCAGCCTGGTTCAAGTGAAGCCCGTCCCAACAGAACAGCTCCCTCCTATCCCAGTACTGGTGCCAGTGCACCAGGAATCGAAACCCATTTCTCCCACACCAATCTTTGAACCACGCATTCATCTCTCTGATCTTATTTACCCTATGCCAATTTGCTCGTGGCTCAGGTAGTAATCCAGAGATTATTACCTTTGTGATTCTGCTTTTTAATTTAGCCCATAGCTGCTCATTCTCCCTTAGCAGAACCTCTTTCTTTGTTCTATCTATGTCATTGATTGGTACCTACATGGACCACAACAATTGGATCTTTCCCCTCCCGCTCCAAATTTCTTTCCAGTCCAGAGGAGATTTCCTTAACCCTGGCATCGGCAGGCAACACAGCCTTCGGGAGTCACGCTCACAACTGGAGAGAACTGTTTCTATCCCCCTAACTATACTGTCCCCTACCACTACAACATTTCTTTTTACTCCCCCCACTTGAATGGCCCCCTATACCACGGTGCTGTAGTCAGTTTGCTGATCCTCCCTACAGTCCTTGCTTTCGTCCACACAGGGAGTAAGAGCCTCGCACCTGTTGGACAAGAACAAGGACTGAAGCTCCTCCATCATTCCATCCTGGGTCCCCATACCTTCCTCGCTCATAGTCACACCCTCCTGTCCCTGACCACGATCCAAATTTGAATTATTTAACCTATGGGGTGTGATTGCCTGATGGAACACAGTGCCCAGGTAACTCTCCTCCTCCCTGATGTGTTGCAGTGTTTGAAGCTCGGACATCAGCTCATTAATACAAAGCTGAAATTTCTCGAGCTGCAGATATTTACTGAAGACGTGGTCGCCGTGGACCTCAATGGTGTCCACCAGCTCTCACATGCAGCAGCAGTAACACATCACCTTCCCTGGCATCTCTAATGTATTTTATTTAATTAATTAAGTTTTGAATTAAAAAAAAAATCCCAGCTCTTAATTTAAACACTGCCCAAGAAAAAGAGAGAAATCCTGACCAACCAATCACTTCCCTGCTTTCCTGTGATGTCACAGGTTCTTTCTATTTTTTACCTTCGTTGGTGCTGATTGGGCTGGCTCTTTTGTGGGCTGCCGCTCAGGTCGGGTCTCGTGTTCTTTTGTATGGATGAGGGAGGTTACAGAGATATGAAGGAGCAAGGCCATGCTGACATTTGGTTCAGTAAGAAGGAGCAATTCCAGAGTATGTCACCCAAGTGAAAATTCTTCTATGATTGAGCCCAGGTAATGAGTTTTGACAGACTATTCCATTATAGAGGCAAGATCAACCCTGTCTTCATCCATACACTTGCTCATCCAGTAACGGTACTACAGTTATACCATTATGTAGGAACTCTAATTCTTTGATGGTGTAATGGCACAGCACTAATCACTACTTTACAAAGTGATTCAGTATAGGGTCTAACACATATACATGATCCTGGAGAGGCAGTAGGAACATAGGAACAGGAGTAGGCCATTGAGCCCCTCGAGCCTGTTCTGCCATTCAATGAGATAATGGCTGATCTGAGACATAACTCCATATATACATCTTTTCCCCATATCCCTTAATACCTTTGGTTAACAAAAATCTATCAATGTCAGATTTAAAGTTAGCAATTGATCTTGCATCAATTATCGTTTGCAGAAGAGAGCTCCAAACTTCTACCATCATTTGTGTGTAGAAGTGTTTCCTAATTTCACTCCCGAAAGGTCTGGCTCTAATATTTAGACTATGCCCCCTAGTCCTAGACTCCCCAACCATAGGAAATAGTTTCTCTATCTATCCTATCGGCTCTCATTAATATCTTAAAAACTTTAATCAAATCACCCCTTAACCTTCTAAATTCCAGGGAGTACAACCCTAGTTTGTGTAATCTCTCTTCGTAACTTAATCCTTGAAGTCCGGGTATCATTCTGGTAAACCTACGCTGCACTACCTCCTAAACCAATATATCCTTCCTAAGGTGTGGTGCCCAGAACTGCTCACAGTACTCCTGTCTAACCAGGGCTTTGTATAGCTGTAGCATAACTTCTACCCCCTTGCATTCTAGTCCTCTAGATATAAAGGCCAGTATTCCATTAGCCTTTATAATTATCTTCTGTACCTGTTCATGAAATTTTAATGATCTATGTACCTGGACCCCCAAGTTTCTTTGGACCTCCACTGTTTTTAGCTTTTCAACATTTAGAAAGTAACCTGTTCTATCCTTTTTAGGTCCAAAGTAGGTGACTTCACATTTGCCTACATTGAAATCCGTTTACCACAGTTTTGCCCATTCAGTTAATCTATCAATGTCCATTTGTAATATTATACTGACATCTACACTGTCTGCAATACTGCCTAACTTTGTGTCATTGACAAAGTTGGATATGTGGCTTTCTATCCCATTATCTAAGTCATTAATAAATACGATGAATAGTTGAGGCCCCAACAGAGATCGCTGCAGGGCATCACTAGTCACATCCTGCCAATTTGAGTACCTGCCCATTATCCCTACTCTCTGATTCCTGCTGCTCAGCCAATTTCCTAACCTGGTCAATAATTTGCCTTCAATTCCATGGGTTTCAACCTTAGCTAACAGTCTCTTATGAAGGACTTTATCAAATTCCTTCTGAAAGTCCATTTAAATAACATCCATTGTCATTCAACTGTCCAATACTTTCAACACCTCTTCAAAGAATTCAATCAGATTCCTCAGGCATGACCTGCCTTTTACAAAATCCATGCTGGCTCTCTCTGATCAGCTGAAAATTTTCAAGGTGTTCTGCCACCCTATCCTGAATTATAGATGCTAATAATTACCTAACAACAGATGGTCGGCTGACTGGTCTATAATTCGCTGGCTCCCCCCTCTCAGAATTCTTAAATAGCAGAGTGACAAGCACACTTTTCCAATCTATTGGGAATGGTCGCTAAATCTTGAGAACTTTGGGCGATTATAATTAGGGGATCTGCAATGTGTTCACCTACGTCCTTTAAAACCCTGGGATGGAAAACATTTGGTCCTGGGGATTTGTCACTCTTTAGTGCCATTATTTTTTTATTACTATTATTGTGTTTATGTTAATATTGTTGAGTCCCTGTCCCTGATTAAATATTAGTTTTGTTGGGATTTCCAGCATGCTTTTTCCTCTACTGTAAATACTGATGCAATGTAATTATTCAACATATCTGCCATTTCCTTATTATCATTAACAATATCACCGCTTTCAGTTTTCAAGGGGCCAACATTGCTCCTGACCACCTTCTTTTTCCTAATATAATTGTAAAAGATTTTTGTGTTGATTTTGATATCCCTTGCAAGTTTCTTTTCATGTTCCCTTTTTGTAGCTCTTACTATCTGTTTTGACACCCTTTGCATCTTTTTAATTTGCCAGGATCTTTGCTATGCTGCCTTTTTTAGTGTTATGCTGTCCCTTACCTCTTTAATTGTCCATCACTCTTTTTTTGGCAAGTGGAGCTCTTGCCCCTTAGGGGTATAAACTGGTTTTGTATCACATTTAATTCTTTTTTAAACATCTCCCACTGATCTTCTGGCATTTTACCCATCTGCAAATTTGCAAAGTTTACTGTGGATAGTCTCTATCTTATTGCACTGAAGTTGGCCTTAACTAAATCTAGAATCTTAATAGTTGTTTTGCATTTCTCCCTTTTAAATGCTACGTTGTATTCGATCATGTTATGATCGCTATTGGATAAATGTTCACGCACCATTAAGCTCTTATCTAAATTTAACTCATTACTCATTACTAAATCTAATTTGGCTTGCCCCCTTGTTGATTCCAGGACATATTATTGCAGAAAATTGTCCGAGACACATTCAAGAAATTCACTTCCTTTCTGACAGGTGCTAGTCTGCCTAAAACAGGTGTTAGACTCCTTACCTATGTAAATGAGGGGCCTAACGCCAGTTTTAGGTTACCTCTGGGAAATTGGATATTGCAGAGTGGAGTCGATGTTGGGCCTTCACCGTTCCAGATGCTTCAGTGTCTCCTGCGGTCCAAGCAGTGGGCGCCCACCAAAGGTATGTTTTTAAAATTTTTACTGTGGAGCCATTGAAAGCAGGAGTGCTGCCTCGACACTACAATATCCTGGGCAAGATGAGCGACCAAATATTCATTTTTCTTCAAATGGGCGAGCCCGACAGTCGCCGGGTCGGGCAGGTGTAGCGGCCGACGTCTCTTCTACCTCAATATATCTAAAATAACAGCGGCTCTCGAGCTAGTGTTTAGGCACATTAGTTACGTATTAATCAATGGATGTCATGTTGTATACAAAGTGGTTCGATAGGAAAAGAACATTATTAGAGACTGGTTTATAGGATTTTACCGATGAGTTATGTGAACATATAGTGAGAAAGAAGAATCTGTTCCAAATATCAACCATATTAAAAAAGACATTAGCCAGTAACGTTAACGCCTTGGATATGTCTCAGAAACTTAACTCCAATGAAAGCATCAGGCAGCTAAACTTTTGTTTATGTCCGATTCTATAATACTGTGATGCCAGAAATAGCTCAAAGGCCACCTATTTCTAAGATATAACAATACTGGCTACGCCTTCAAATATAGTGATGTAATAATGGAAATTAACTTCCTTCAGCACTTCTCATGGATAAGAATCACCCTATTCCTAGCCGCTCCTGAAATGGCAATAATGGATTAAAAACCGTGGAGGAAGCGCAGAAGTAGAAGTTCAAACCAAACAAAAACAAAGGCGCACAATGCAAACTGAAGTATTGGACCACAAGTCCCAAATGCCCCATTGTCCTCACTGCGTCATTATCAGCTCGCAGTTACAACGCAAATCATATTTGCGCTGAAGGGTGCAGGAAAAAGTCAAACGGGCACATGCCACGAGATGCCCCAGCAAGATTTGGTCATTATTTAGAACTTCAATACAAAGTTGTCAGGCAAAAATAGCACACTGTAAATAAAACAAAGAAATTTAGGAATCTTTAAAATGTCTTCAGGCTGTTCATGTAAGACTTCTGTGGAGCTAGATCCATGACAAAACACTGTTCCCATTACTGTAAAATATTATGGAACTATCTGTCAAAATGTGGTCACATTAGAATAAAGAAAAAAGCTTTCATATCTACACCTGTCTTCAATCGACAATCTCTTTTGTGAATCAAACAGATTTGTAGTGTGGTGGATTTAATTCCCTTTGGGAAAGCTTCAAAGTATTGTTGTATTTTTGATGCCATTTCCAAGCTGTTTTATTGCTTTTGAAATAAAACCAGCCAAAAATGTTATAAGAACAAATGGAATTTTATTTCTTCATACAACAATGCCAAGAACCAATTCTGCCTAAGTATCGAAGCATTACACTCCATCAAACAACTTTGTGGCCTGAAATTCAACCCCGTAATTTTGGCTGTTTTAAAAACAAAAATGGCGCCCACCTTGTTTCTACTCACTTCCGGCCCGGCCCGGCCCATGCTGTTCGCCACCTTGGTGAGGGCAGTAGCACGGGCAGTATGTGCATGTGCTGCCGCTCATTCAGTTGCACGAGGGACCCCCCCACCAGCGCTAGTTAAAGGGATACATCTAGCTTGCACATAAGTTCATTATTACTTTTGTACAGGCTCTTGCAGAGTTTGTAGGAGGAGTACTGGGTTGCCGTAAGAGATGTCAAAAGTTCTTAAAGTGTGCATGGAGCACTGCTGGACATTGGGAAGGCATTGGCTGTTATTCGAAGGCCTCTGAGTAAACCACTTGCTCTCAGTCATGGGGGCTCCAGTTGCAGTCCCCTCCATGCTGCAGCATTACAGGGAGATGGAGCAGAGGCAGCAAAGAAGACAAACTGCGCACAGGGAGGAAGAAGAGGGGAAGCAGGGCTCTCAGCAAGAGTCCATCCCATTTAGGGTCTTCAGGGAATACTTCTCCTGCCTGCACCTAAGCCAGGAGCAGTGTGTTCAGAGGGTCCGCTTAACCAAGAAGGTGATCATAGAACACAGCCACCTCTTGGAACCAGACTTGCAGCCTCAGAGTAGGGTGACAATGGCTCTGCCAGCGGCCCACAAGGTGACTGGAGCCCTGAATCTTTTCACCCGCTGATCCTTCCAGGCTGGAACAGGTGACATACCAAACTACTCGCAGATTGCCATCCATCACTGCACCCAGGAGATCACAGAGGCTCTGTATTCAAGGAGAGACTTCATTGTCACCCTCCAGAGAAAAACAGGAGGAGCACGCACCTGGGTTTGCCAGGATATTGGGCTTCCCCATGGTGAAGGGTGCCATCAAATGCCCACATGTGGCTTTGCAGGCATCGCATCTCAATGGTGAGATGTACCGTAGCCGCAAAGGTTACCACTTCAAGGGAAAGGGAAGTGTGTTAGTGAGTGTGGTGTGATGTGTTTGGGTGATGTGCCTCTCATGGGTGAATAACATGCAGAGTTTGCAAGGTGTAAGATGTGGTGTGAGGCTTGCAACAGTGGTAAGTGTGTGAGGGTGAAGTGAAGCTATGTGTGCGAGGTATGCATCGTGATGGATGGAAATTGTTGGTAGGTGAGTGATGGGGGTGCGGTGCATTGAGTTGTGTATGAGGCTAGTGGTGCAGTTTACGTGAGACAACATTTGAAGATGCATTCACTGACCTTGATCACTCGTGTGAGATCATTAAACTTCTTTTGGCACTAGATCCAGGTCCTCGGGGCCAGATTGCTCCCACTGCCTTCTGACTGTGAATCTGGAGGGCCTCCTAGCCCCCTGTGGGTAGGGGACCTATCTCCTCGGTTCTACCCCCTGCACCAAGGCCTTTAGTGTTGTGTCGGAAAACATTGGTGGCCTTTCTTTGCCCTGCTGGGCCATAACTAGGTGACAGTTACCTTGACAACTAGTTCCAGCAGCTGCTGAATGCAGAAGAGGTGCAGACTGCCTTTAAAAGTGCAGGCGAGCTTTAAGTAGAGCTAGCCTTGCACGAACTATGGTCCCCTGCTGAGCACTCAGCTACTCAGCAGTGTTCTCAGCGTTGGGCTGCATGCATCTATAATGATAAATAACAGGCAACATGAATGTCGCGTGCTGCCTGCATTGCGATCCCCGCGCCCGTTTTCGGCCCTAATCGAATTATTAGCCTACTTGTATTAATCCATCGTGTTCTGACTGATGAGAAATGGTGTGTCCTGATTTAAACAAGGGTAAAAATAGGATTCTCTCAGTTCCACAAGTTCCCAGCATCTACTCTAGGGCCTTGTTATCAATGCTTTAGACCTCTTAACTGATTAATCTGGAGACATGACTGATTGATCATTTATCTCATTTGCTATTTGTGGGACATTGCTGTGCACAAATTAGTTGCTACATTTCTCTATATTACAACTATGACAACATTTCAAAAGGGCTTTATTTACGACTCCTCCTTATCAATTGCAGATATGGCCATCTCTGACCATTTCCTTGTATCACGCTCCACCCACATTCCCCTTCCCCCACCCAACCTTACTTCCTTCTGCCCCTGGAAAAACCTCTCTCCCAACTCTCTCACAACTGTACTTATCAACTCCAAACTGACCAACCATTGGCCCTCCATTCACCATGACATTTCTGCAGCCACAGATCTGCCCAATCACACCCTCACCACCACTTTTGATGCCATAGTCCCTATTAAAACCATTACTCTCGCTCACCCTGGTCGTCCCCCCTGGTATGGCCCTTATCTTCGCTTGCTCAAGCCCAAGGGGTGCAGACTTGAATGGATGTGGTGGACAACTGGTTTAGCCATTCACCGCCATATCTGGTTGGACCACATAAAGCATTATCGGGCCCTACTCTTGTCTGCCAAAACTGCTCATTATTCCAGGATCATTCTGGAATGCAAAGAGAAATCCCGGCTACTATTCTCTACTGCTAACCATCTCCTTAAACCCCTCTCCCCTGCCTCCACCACACTCACCTCCAACAACAAGTGCGAGGAGCTCCTGGACTTCATTGTATCAAAGATTGAGACCATCCGATCAGCTGCCTCTGCGAGTTCCCTTCCTTCCCCTAGCTTACCAGGCCAAACTTTCTCTAAATACCCCCCTTGCCCTAACGCTAAACTCGCAACTATCCCCAGTTTCTCTCTGATCTCCCCTCTTGACCTCTCCAAGTTCATCTTATCCATGAGACCCACTTCCTGCTCCCTTGACCCTATTGCCACTAAACTGCTGACCACCCAACTTCCTTTTCTGGCTCCCATGTTAGCTGACATTGTTAATGGTTCTCTTTCTTCAGGTGTGGTTCCCCTCTCCTTCAAATCTGTCATCATTAGCTCTTAACTCAAAAAAACAACCCTTGACCCCACTGTGCTTGCAAGTTACCACCCCATCTCCAACCTCCCTTTCCTCTCTAAAGTCTTGAACGTGTTGTCATCTCCAAAATCTGTTCCCGTGTTTCCCGGAAAACCATGTTTGAATCCCTTCAATCTGGTTTCCACCCCTGCCATAGTACCGAAACGGCGCTCATCAAAGTCACAAATGACATCCTTTGTGACTGTGACAAAGGTAAACTATCCCTTCTCATCCTCCTAGACCTCTCTGCAGCCTTTGACACAGTTAACTACTCCATCCTCCTTCAACGCCTCTCTACCATTGTCCAGCTGGGTGGGACTATATTCATCTTGTTTCATTCATATCTATCTAATCATAGCCAGGAAATCACCTGCAATGACTTCTCTTCCCAATCCACATTGTTACCTCTGGTGTCCCCCAACGATCTATCCTTGGCCCCTTCCTATTTCTCATCTACATGCTGCTCCTTGGCGACATCATCCAAAAACAGGGTGTCAGTTTCCACATGTACGCTGACGATACCCAACTCTACCTCACCACCACTTCTCTCAACCCCTCCATGGTCTCTAAATTGTCAGGCTGCTTGTCCGACATCTAGTACTGGATGAGCAGAAATGTTCTCCAATTATATATTGAGAAGACCAAAGCCATTGTCTTTGGTCCCTGCCACAAACTCCATTCCCTAGCTACTGACTCCATCCCTCTCCCTAATACCTGTGTGAGGCTGAACCAGACTGTTCACAAACTAGGTAACATATTTGACGCTGAAATGAGGTTCTGGCTACATATCTGCGGCATAACTAAAAGCACCTATTTCCACCTCTGTAACATTGGCCGTCTTTGCCCCTGCCTCAGCTCATCTACTGCTGAAACCCTCATCCATGCCTTTGTTATTTCTAGACTTGACTATTCCAATGCACTCCTGGCTGGCCTCCCACATTGTACCCTAGGTAAACTTGAGATCATCCAAAACCCAGCAGCCCATGTCCTAAATCGCACCAAGACCTGCTTACCCATCACCCCTGTGCTCGCTGACCTACATTGGCTCCCGGTTAAGCAAGGCATCAATTTCAAAATTTTCATCCTTGTTTACAATTCCCTCCATGGCCTCCCCCCTCCCTATCTCTGTAATCACCTTCAACCTCAAATCCCCCCGAGATATCTGTGTGCCTCAAATTCTGCCCTCTTGAGCATTCCTGATTTTAACTGCTCAACCATCGGTGGCCGTGCCTTCAGCTGCCTAGGCACTAAGCTCTGGAACACCCTTCCTAAAACTCTCCACTTCTCATAAGAACATAAGAAATAGGAGCAGGAGTACACCATTTAAACCCCTCAAGCCTGCTCTGCCATTTAATAAGATCAAAGCTGACCTAACCATGGACTCAGCTCCACTTCCCTGCCCGCTCCCCATAACACTTTATTCCCTATTCGCTCAAAAGTCTGTCTATCTCTGCCTTAATTATATTCAATGACCCAGCCTCCACAGCTCTCTGGAGCAGAGAATTCCACAGATTTACAACCATCTGAGAGAAGAAATTCCTCCTAATCTCAGTTTTAAACGGATGGCCCCTTATTCTGAGACTATGCCCCCTAGTTTTAGTTTCCCCTATGAGTGGAAATATCCTCTCTGCATCCACCTTGTCGAGCTCCCTCATTATCTTACATGTTTCGATAAGATTACTTCTCATTCTTCTGAATTCCAATGAGTATAGGCCCAACCTACTCAACCTATCTTCATAAGTCAACCTCCTCTTCTCCGGAATCATCCGAGTGAACCTTTTCTGAACAACCTCCAATGCAAGTATATCCTTCCATTAATATGGAGACCAAAACTGAATGCAGTACTCAAAGTTTGGTCTCACCAATACCCTATGCAGTTGTAGCAGGACGTCTCGGCTTTTATACTCTATCCCCCTTGCAATAAAGGCCAACATTCCATTTGCCTTCCTGATTACTTGCTGTACCTACATACTAACTTTTTTGTGTTTCATGCACAAGGACCCTTATGCCCCTCTGTACTGCAGCACTTTGCAATTTTTCTCCATTTATATTATAATTTGCTTTTCTGTTTTTCTGCTAAAGTGGATAACCTCATATTTCACACATTGTACTCCATCTGCCAAATTTTTGCCCATTCACTTAGCCTGTCTATATCCCTTTGCAGTTTTCTTGTGTCTTCCTCACAATTTGCTCTCCCACCCATCTTTGTATCATCAGCAAACTTGGCTACGTTACACTATGTCTCTTTTCTCCTTTAAGGCGCTCCTTAAAATCTCCTTGACCAAGCTTTTGGTCATCTTCTGTAATTTCTTATCTACTCCTGTGGAACGGCTTGGGACATTTTACTACTTTAAAGGCGTTATATAAATAAAGTTGTTGTTGTTGTTGAAGCACCTTGGAACATCCAGAAGTTGTGTGAAAAACATTATATAAACATGAGTTCTTTCATTCTTCCTTCACCCTCTGCCATGCTTTATCTCACTCCTTCTTCAATAATCTCCCTTTGACCAAGCCATTAATCATCTAATTCCTGCTTGTTCATTTCCGTTCCCTTTTTGTGAAGCACCTTGGGATGTTCTGCTATATTAAAAGGTGCTATATATATGCAAGTTATTGTTACTTTTACTGCTACGTAATTGTACAATTTATAGTTGGCATAAGCTCAGATCCCAACATTGCACAGAGTTTGGCATCAATGAACAATCCTATTTAAATAAATCCATAAAGATAGCAAGTATCAAGCATATAAAACTTCACACTGGTGCCAGATGGAATGTTTTTCCAGGGTAAGGTTAAAAGATATAATTTAGATAGAGCAGAGGCAGTTTCCAATATGTAGTGTACAATGCTTCACCTATTGCAAAATACAAATATTGAATAGGTCTAAATAACGCAGAAGATATTTTGTCACAGTAAGATTATTCTGGCCAGAGTAAAATTATTAAATAATGGCCTTTAATGTTTCTTGATTTCCAGATTGCAAGAGTTTCTTCCTAGTTGTCTTAATATTGGCCCAAAAATTGCTGTGGCAAGTTAACGAATGGCGCTCACCATGAGTTAGACTTGCCCTTGCCCGTCCATTATTAAAGAAGCAGTAGCAGGACATTTGGAAAATCAAAATTCAGTCAGGCAGAGTCAGCATGGCTTTATGAAGGGGAAGTTATGTTTGACAAATTTGCTGGAATTCTTTGAGGATGTAATGAACAATGTGGATAAAGGGGAATCAGTGGATGTGGTGTATTTGGACTTCCAGAAGGCATTTGACAAGGTGCCACATAAAAGGTTACTGCACAAGGTAAAAGTTCATGGGGTTGGGGGTAATATATTAGCATGGATACAGGATTGGCTAACTAACAGAAAACAGAGAGTCGGGATAAATGGTTCATTCTCTGGTTAACAACCAATAACTAGTGGGGTGCCACAGGGATCAGTGCTGGGATCCTAACTATTTACAATCTACATTAACGACTTGGAAAAAGGAACTGAGTGTAACGTAGCTAAGTTTGCTGACAATACAAAGATGGGAGGAAAAGCAATGTGTAAGGAGGGCACGAAAAATCTGCAAAAGGACATAGACAGGCTAAGTGAGAGGGCAAACATTTTTGCAGATGGAATAGTATGTTGGAAAGTGTGAGGTCATGCACTTTGGCAGAAAAAAATCAAAGAGCAAGTTATTATTTAAATGGAGAAAGATTGCAAAGTGCTACAGTACAGCGTGACCTGGGGGTACTTGTGCATGAAACACAAAAGGTTAGTATTGTGTCTGTAAGCACTCTAGTAATGACTCTACGAGGTAAGGTATTGCACTTGAACTGTTGTGACCTTAGTCCATTTATTGCAGCTCCTGAGTGAGGTTACAGTAAGGTGAGCTCCTTTTTATACTTGGTTACCTGTAATGTACAGCTGACCCCTCGGTCTCCACCAGTTGCACCTTCTGGTGGTACAAGCATAGTGTATATAGTGTGAAGATACATTCAGTGATCTTATGTAACTGTTCATTGAGTGTACAGGGTAAATACTTATCTTATACATACACAACATAACTCCCCCCCTAATCTTGTGCCACTGGCCTTTGCATTGTGTGCTCTGGTCCTAGACTTGAGTGCCCAAAGCCCTTGCACCTTGTCTGTGCTTTGGCTTGGCTCTCTCCCAGT
This sequence comes from Pristiophorus japonicus, assembly GCF_044704955.1. NCBI lineage: Eukaryota > Metazoa > Chordata > Chondrichthyes > Pristiophoridae > Pristiophorus > Pristiophorus japonicus. Next base: position 81,386,371 of record NC_091985.1, read on the forward strand.
AGACCCCCAAGCCCTTATTGCAACAACATTGGGAAATGGTCAGCAGTGGATGGTTGGAGGTTGCAGTGGGGGTTGAGTGGGTTCTGGGTGTGATCCATGTGTGTCCATGGCTACATACATCTATTTCCCCCCCCCTCCTCCCAATATATAGACCATGTGTGCGGTTCAACACCTGCAAGTGCATACATGTACAGAAAGAAAAAAAGAAATAGGATTAGTTACATCACTGTTTGGGTTTAGCAGAAGTGGAACAAGTACATTTTACAGGTAAGGTACATACGTGGTATCACAGTCTTGCCCCTGGGGTGTAGGTGCAGGTGGTGAGGACGCTAGTTCCAGTGTAACCAGACTGTGTCCAGGTTGTCTGATGGCGGCGCTGTGCACCCTGCCAGCTGGGTGCGCTCGGATCGCTCACCTGGCTGAGTCTCAGGGCCTTTGCCGTTGCCTAGTGGTGAGCAGAGCCACAGGAATGTGTGGCCTCCCTGTCCTTCTTTGAGGGCTGCAGTGTCTCCCTGCTGCCCTTCAGTGGTAATGTGAGCCTGGTCATCCCAGGTCCCGTCAGGAAGGCTGGAGGGTGCTAGCCCCTTGCTCCCGGTACTGGCCCTGGTGGCCAGACAGGTAGAGCCGATCTGGAGCAGGGTACCAGTAGTAGTGCCTTAGCCGTCCGCCGATCGCTGGCCATGCAGTCGGTGTGCTCCCTCTGTATGTGGCCACGTTCCCTGGGGCATCACATTGGTTCTGGAGGCGCAGGCTACATGATTGGGTAGCCCGCTGGACCTGGGTGCTTCCGACGGGAGGTTGCCCTTGGTTTTGTTGGCGTACATGTAGAACCCGGCATCACACATTATTCCATCATTTACATTCATAATACATTGGCTCCGACTGTAATCACCCGAGTTGACATTGTTAGTTGCCGTTACATATTTGCATTTATCAATTACATCCTTTCCCTTCCGGCATCGCTGTACAAAGTTACATTTAAATACTTGCTTTTGTCAATTACATCTTTTACATGTGTATTACCGGCATCGCTGTACAAAGAGTGGAACTGTCCCTTTAATTGTGATGGGTTGCCGGTCTCCTTTAAGAAGGCCTCGCAATCTTTACCCCAATCCGGTTCACTGCTCGGCATCACATGTTGCTCCATCAACGCTGCCCCTCGTGGTCTGGCCGTTGCCATCTTTACTTCAGGCGCTTCATCTCGTGGTGTGGGCGCCATCTTCTTACTCTCCACGAGGTAGGCTGCAGTGATCCTTTTTTTCCCAGGTTCTGCCACAGAAACAGGGAAGTTACCTTCTGCGCCAATCTTCTTCCTCTGGAGTCCTACTACTGGAGGCTGGAAGGTGAGGTCGGGTCGTTCGGGCTGAATCATCTCGCAGTTGGGTTGAGCGGTCTGTGTCGTCGCCACGCAGTCGAGTTGGACGGTTGGATTTTCAGGTGTTGTGCTGGATCCAAATTTGGGGCCACATAGGACGTCGATTGCTGGGCCTTGGAGGTTTTCCCGGCTCCAACAGATTTGGATTTGTTTCATCCATCTTCTTCCTAGCAGCATTGGACCATCACCAGCAACGATCCACAAAGGTAACTTGTGCATCGCGCCACCGTAGGACACCTGGACATCCACGCTGCCAACGACTGGGATGGTGTCGTTTGTGTAGGTGAGCAGCTTCACCTGGATCGGGGTCATTTTATGTCATTCGATCGGATTGTCCCAGAGTTTCTCAAAGGCCGCCTGATTCATCAGCGATTGGCTCGTCCCTGTGTCGACCTCCATCGAGACTGGAACACCGTTGAGTTCAACTTCCATTTTCAACGGTGAACTCTCGGTGGAGTAGCTAAACACTCCGAACAGCTCTTCATGGCGCTGAGCTGCCTCATGGACTCTCTTCGTCTTCATCAGCGCTGGAGCCCGGATGATCGGCCAACTCTTCAGCGAATTGGTGAGTAAAATTTCTCTTACACATTCGCTGGAGGTAGCCTTTCACATTACAGCCTTTGCACATATAGTCTTTGTAACGGCACTGGTGGGCCCTGTGATTCCTTCCCACAGCGCCAGACTCAGGGTTGCGAGACTTCGGGTAGCAGGCTTGCCTCTAAAAGGCGCCAGTCGGTTTACAGTACTTGCCGGGTTAGAGTCCTGGGGTGAGTCATCACCCGCTTGGAATCACAGGCCGAGGCCATGAACGCCTGGCTGACGTTGATTGCCTTCTGTAGGGTGACCATGGTGTCCGCAGAAAGTAGCCTGTGGAGGAGGCCTTCATGGCCGATTCCAATAACGAAGATGTCTCACAGTGCTTCGGTGAGGTGGTCACCAAAATCGCACAGTGCAGCCAATCGTCTGAGGTCTGCAGCATATTTTGCGATTTCATGGCCTTCGGGTCGCCGGTGTGTGTAGAACCAGTGTCTGGCTGTGAGGATGCTCTCTATAGGTTTAAGCTGTTCCTGTATCATCATTACGAGCTCCGCATACATGTTAGTTGTTGTCTTCTCTGGGGCTAGCATGTCCCTGACAAGGCCATAGATGCTGAGTCCACAACTGATGAGCAGGATAGCTCTGCGCATATCAGCCAGCGAGGTTGGTGTGTTTCACGCCAGGTCGTTCGCAATGAAGAAGTGTTCAAGCCTTTCCACAAAGGCATCCCAATCTTCTCCATCGACGAATTGTTGAAAGTTGCCAATTTTCGTGTGGAAATTCGTAATCTCGTCACCAGTTATTTTGTCTGTAAGCACTCTAGTAATGACCCCACGAGGTAACTGTTGTGACTTTAGTCCATTTATTGCAGCTCCTGAATGAGGGTACAATAAGGTGAGCTTCCTTTTATACTTGGTTACCTGTAGTATACAGGTGACCCCTAGGTCTCCACCAGTTGCACCCTCTAGTGGTACAGGCATAGTGCATACAGTATGAAGATACATTCAGTGGTCTTATGTAACTGTGCATTGAGTGTACAGGGTATATACTTATATTATACATACACAACAGTTAGTATGCAGGTACAGCAAGTGATTAGGAAGACCAATGAAATATTGGCCTTTATTGCAAAGGGGATGGAGTATAAAAGCAGGGCAGTCTTGCTACAGTTATACAGGGTATTGGTGAGGCCACACCTGGAATACTGTGTGCAGTTTTGGTTTCCATATTTGCAAAAGGATATACTTGCTTTGGAGGCAGTTCAGAGAAGATTCACTAGGTTGATTCCGGAGATGAGGGGGTTGACTTGTGAGGAAAGGTTGAGTAAGTTGGGCCTCTACTCATCGGAATTCAGAAGAATGAGAGATGATCTTATCGAAACATATAAGATTATGAGGGGGCTTGACAAGGTGGCAGAGAGGATGTTTCCACTGATGGGGGAGACTAGAACTAGAGGGCATCAACTTAGAATAAGGGGCTGCCCATTTAAAACTGAGATGAGGAGAAATTTCTTCTCTCAGAGGGTTGTGGATCTGTGCAACTCGCTGCTTCAGATAGCTGTGGAAGCTGGGACAATGAATAAATTTAAGACAGAGATAGACAGTTTCATAAACGATAAGGGAATAAGGGTTTATGGGGAGCGGGCAGGGAAGTGGACCTGAGTCCATGATCGGATCGGTCAAGATCGTATCAAAAATGGAGCAGGCTCGAGGGGCCGTATGGCCTACTCCTGCTCCTATTTCTTATGTTTAATGTCGACGATATTTTGGGCTGCAAGTTGCTGAAAGTGCAAGAGGGAAATGGTATGGCCCCCTCTATAGGGCATCTGGAACCTAAGTGAACAGGGCAAGTGTAACCTTAACCAATCAAATTGAAGCATTGTGTAATTAAGGGGAGAAATTCAGGAGCACCCCGTTTGGGGTGTTAACTTTTAAAAGTTGAAAAAATTAGCGGCAGGCGCTAATGATTTTCAATTTTTTTTAAATTCAGGGTTTGCTTTCCAGGAAGGAAGTGGGATGCTAAATCTAATGCTCCACTTCCTTCACAGAGCGCAACAGGGCGCAGGCGGTAACTGTGCATTGCTGCCACATTCGGAGGCTCCTTCCCTCCCTTAAAGGCTCTGCAATAGAAAGGCTTACCTGGTCTCCGGTCAGATGAGCCCGATCTGCAGCAGAATGTCAGGCTGTTTGATCACAGCCAAGGAGGAAGCAAAGAAAATGATTAAAAACAATTGTGGAAATTTTTTACCTACCTCAGCCACCTCCCCTTTGCCCCTGAAGTGCTCGACCTCCCAATCAATGACTCCTGCAGCTGCAGTGTTTTCGCCCGGCGATGCTGCAGGGGTCGGAACCAAAGTTCGGGTCCAGGTTGGAACCGGGGTGATGCGTACAGTGGTGACGTCATGATCTCCAGGCAAAGGAGATCGGGACACAACGTCCTATTGCCGCTGCAAACCTCCTGCCGAATATGGTGGGAGTTGATCTTCTCGGCGCTCCTGGTCGGTAAGTGGTTAGTGCCCCGATATCGCCCCCCCGGAGGCGATAACGGGAGGTGCAATGGAGGCCAATTTCTAATTCTAACAGTGCAAAGAGTGAGTTGGAAGTGAGGGAAAAAAAGATTAGATTAACATAGAGAGAAAAAAGAGACAAAGTAAAAGTAAATTCAAAAAAAATTCTTAACTCTACAATTAAAATCTGAAGGAATGAGACTTCACATTTGTAACGGTTAATTTTCAGTGTCAAGAGAGATTGACTGCCAGTAATTAGCACTTATCACATTATTACTTAGTACTTAGACTTGAAATGACTTTCTGTGGTGAGTTGACTTCATATTTACCACTGCTCGATGCATTTGAATGGGGAGCCAGACAGCGAGATGTCATTTTTGTGAAGCTAATGGCGGTGCAGCACATCTCCGACAGCAACTTTTTGATTTCCGTATTTAATTGGGCATTTGCCCTTGCCTGAAGTTGCTGTAGCATTTGCGCATAAGTAACATCCAGCGCTATTAGGCTCTAGCAATATTTTGACAGCAAATTTTGGCCAAAGGGCTGGAATTTTGGCTTTTTGTGATTTCGCCGTTTTTCGGGCACAAATCGCGGCAAAACATTTTTTTTAGCGTCAGGTTAGCCTTAGCGCCAGAGCGCGCAACATTCGCCAAATGAAACTTGCCGACGAGCATTAGCACTAACTCCAGCATTGCACTACAAACTTCCACCCCGGAAAAAATCGGCCTGTCTGCGCATGCGCAAATTCTTTTTTCTTCCACGCATCTGGTCTGCTGTCCGATCGCAAATGCTAATGCAGGGAGCAAACACATGCATGCGCAGTACACCTGGGGCTGAATCAACTATTTTACTTTTGGATTTTGAGGATGTCGGACAAGCAGCGTGCCAGGTGATTTAGCCCAGAGGCCATCGAGACTAGTGGGGGCAGTGGAGCAGTGGAGCATAAATGGCCTGAATTAGACAGGAGGGGTGGATCTCGACCCTTTCCATCAGTATTCAACAAAATCTGGAGGGAAATTGCCGAGGAGGCCTCTGCCACTGGCACTGTGGAAAGGACTGCAACACAGTGCCGGAAAAAAATCAGCCATTATTCGAGGGTCGTTAGAGTGAGTACAATTTTTATTGATGCACTCCTTCATTACTTAAATTATAAATCTGACTATTTGTTAGTTTGGTACCATATTTGCCACGAGTGATCTTTACACATTATTAAGATTGCTTTCTGAGATCTCAAAAGATGTTTCCGCACTTCGATGTCCTCCTGATGAACCATATGCAACTTCCAAGTCCATTAAACAGAGGACTGTATTACATTCACACAGTATGGTATACATGCTTTGGTGGCTAGATCCACAAGAGCAGATAGATCCTCTTGTAAGCATTCCCATTTTCATCTTTGCAAGCAAAGAAGTCACATAACCACCGGGAGCAGCAGCAGACAGGTGGCGGTCCGTCTCGGACCCTGCCACTCACCAACCAGAACTTTTTCGGGCGCAAACTCACCTCAGGCTGTCATGTGGGGGGGGGGGAGGAGGAGGAGGAATTTGAGGACAAGGAGCTGATGGAGTAGCCTACTCCTGGGGGGGTGGGCGGGCTGATGCACTCGACACCTCTTTTGCAACCGGCAAACACGTCATCCGAGGATGAAGTTACATTCCCGGGCTTTAACATCTCTGAGGCTCCTGGGATTAGTGGCATGCAGTAACGCAGTTCTGGTGTCGAATTCCATATGCCATCTCTTCGGAGGGTGAGTCGACAAAGTCGGTCTGCTGACAGACAAGCAGAGGCGGTACTGGACATGGTGGGGCTGTCCAGGGAGAGCATCTGGCTCACCTGTCAGCTACTTGATGTCCTGGGGAGGATTACCGCGACCATCGACAAACTCGCTGCGACCACAACGGAGGTCTCCACCAGTCACACTGGAGTCCCCAGTGTGACACCCAGACACACACCCACACCACCTGTGATTGGCGACGCCGATGAAGAATCTCGCCAGTCAGAAGCCGGGCCTTCCATGCCTCAAGCTGATTCAGTGTGTCCCTAGACGGTGTCTACAATGTCTCTCCCCATAACACAGCAGGACTCTGGCCGCCTTGCTGCACGAACTCTTGGTGCCACTTTGGGTAGGGGCATCAGATGAGGGAGGGGGATAAGGATAAGGTGGGGAGGTGGGGGTGGTTGGATAGAGCCGGTGGTAAAAGACAGTTGGGGCAGGGGTTGTTGTTCTGTTGTTGTTGTTATTTTATTAAAGATTTCAAATTTTCCCAATTCTGTTCAGAATGTTATAAAAGTTCACAATGTTTAATAAATGTTATTACAGTTTCACAATTAAGTTTACAAAGTTCAAAAAGTTTACAATGTTTAATAAATTCTTTTGTTCACCTTAACCATTCCTGTGTAGTGTCTCATTTGCAGAATAAGAGGGGGAATAGTCAACATGGTGGGATAGAGTAGTCAGGCAATGCTGAAACATGCCGTTCACTCTTCAAGCAAAGCGTTGAATTATGAGCTGCTGACCTCAGGCTTTTGCAGCATCAAACACCTCACAAGGCCTTCCCTGTGGTTGTGGTTGTGGTGGTGGTGGCATGGGTTCCTCGCCAGACTCCTCTTCCTCGTCCTTCCCTCCTCTCTCTTGAGGTGGTTCTGCAATCCCCATTGTCAAATCCTGTCCCCTCAAGATGGCTAAGTTGTGTAGCATGCAGCACACCACAGTGAACTCAGAGACCTGCTGAGGGGAGTATTGCAGGCAGGCTCCAGAGTGGTCCAGATATCGGAAGCGCTGCTTGAGCACTCCAATTGTTTATTCGATGATGTTGCTTGTGACTGCATGGCTGTCATTATAGTGATGCTTGGCTTCTGTCTGAGGGTTCCGGAGGGGGGTCATGAGCCAGATGGCGAGGCTGTATCCTTTGTCCCCCAGCATCCAGCTCTGCCCTTGTGGTTGACGCTCAAACAGGCATGAGACAATGCTCTCATGCAAGATGAAAGCATCATGGACGCCCCCTGGATATTGGGCATTGACTGCCATGATGCGCTGAGTATGGTTGCAGACAATCTGTATGTTCATGGAGTGGAATCCCTTTCGGTTTCAGTAAACCTCTGGATTGAGTAAAGGTGCTCGCAGGGCGATGTGCATACAGTCAATGGATTTCTGAACCTTGAGGAAGCCTGCAATTCATCCAAAGCCTACAGCCCTCTCATTCTGTGCCTCCTTGGTCATTGTGAAGTTTACGAAGTCCATCCTGCATGCGTGCATTGCAGTAGTCACCTGGTGAATGCTGCAATGTGTAGCAGACTGCCAGGTGGAGCATATGTCCTCCACTGATGCCTGAAAGGAGCCAGAGGCATAGGAGGCAAGTGGCGCAGTCACCTTCACCTCGACGGCAGTTCAGTCCTATTGCCGCTGATAGGCTGTAGGCCTGTCTTTATGAGCTGGCATATTTATGTCAGCACTTCTTTTTTGGAAGCGCAGTCTTCTAACGCACTATGCCTCAAAGAGCTGCAGGTATAAGCGCTATTCCCTGTAAACTCATGGGGGATAAGGCCTCCTCCCCATATATCTGCGACCTCTTCCATTACATTCAAAATGCTCATCAATAAGCCTTCTTGCAGCTCGATGCTGTATAAATATAGCAGCCAGGAATAATGGCTGACATAGTATCGCCCCCATTTTTTAAAAATGTCTTTAAATGTCCTTTAAAACGAACAATAAACTCACTATAAATTCACATAAAACTTCACTGTGTAAAACATAGCCTTCTTCTCCCAATCCTTTTATGCACTCATAACTTCTCCATTTTTAAAGATGGCGCCGTTAGCACCGGGTTCGACCTCGGTGCAACTGCTTTTTCCTGGGTGGACGCTAAATCAGGCGAAATGCTCGAAAGTTCCACCCAGGGCGCTAGCACAGCGTTGCACGCTGATTGACGTCATCCAAACGGTGAAAACATCGGGCGGGCGATAAATTTTAGTGCCGCCGCAAAACCACTGCCGAAAATTCCGCCTGAGAGCAAAATGTTGTGCGCCTCGTTTGCGGCAAAAAAAATTGTTGTTTGCATCCTGTCCAGGCGCTAAACGGGCGCAAATGAGCTGAAAATCCAGTCCATTATGTTTAGTGTCTTAACATGAGAGCTTACCCAAATATATTCTTTAAAAAATGGCACTGCATTTTCTATAACAGCTTTAATTACTTTTTCCTTATCATTAATTGAATTGAAGATGTATTTTTATTAAAATTGATTTTGAGTGATAAATGCTGCTATAATCCAGACTGAGCTTTGATGTATCATAGTTGTTTTAAAAGCCAGAGAAAATCTTATTAAGTGTGTGGCAATTGTGCACTCAATTTGAATTTGTACAAATTCTTAATAGTGGCGGACTACGGTTATAAATTGAATCCATAATAACTAGAGCAACTATAATGTTTTGCTTAATTGAAGTGTTGTAATTATTGTTCAACCATTTTCTTCAAATTGCGACATGCTCCAGGAATTCAAACAAGGCTCTTGAGAGCTGCTGACACTTCTGTGTCAATACAAAGCTGTTTGGATGCGTAGCAACATGGCCCTGTAACGAGGCAGCCAGGACTAGTTTGGTGTGTTTGTGAATCAGTGACCTTACCCACAATTGCATTGAAGCAAGAGATGTCAGACTATCTCCAGACTAACACCAGGTGCAGTATAAGTCCAGCCTAGTGCAAGGTTGGATTTTAAAAGTGCCCAGATGCACCATTACACTTTCTGGGTTCTGTTATAACCTTTTTGTTTCAATCTTTTTAATGGTAGGAGAACAAGTATGTTCTCAAAGCATGAACAATTAGCCATCCAGGTAGCAGAGCTCTGGGTATGCATTTGAGATTTGTTCAAAATGCAGTTGACAGTATAACATGGATCTGCCAACTGATATTGATTCTGAGATCATGGTTTTATGAAAGGGAAATCATGTTTGACAAATTTGCTGGAGTTCTTTGAGAATGTAATGAGCAGGGTGGATAAGGAGGAACCAATGGATGTGGCGTATTTGGATTTCCAGAAGGCATTCGATAAGGTGCCACATAAGAAGTTACTGCACAAGATAAAAGTTCACAGGGTTGGGGGTAATATATTAGCATGGATTGACTAACTAACAGAAAACAGAAAGTCAGCATAAATGGGTCATTTTCCAGTTGGCAAACAGTGACTAGTGGGGTGCCACAGGGATCGGTGCTGGGTCCTCAACATTTTACAATCTATATTAATGAGTGGAAAAGCAAATTGTGAGGAGGATTCAAAAAATCTGCAAAGGGATATACACAGGCTAAGTGAGTGGGCAAAAATTTGGCAGATGGAGCATAATGTGGGAAAATGTGAGGTTATCCACTTTGGCAGAAATAATAGAAAAGCAAATTATAATTTAAATGAAGAAAAATTGCGAAGTGCTGCAGTACAGAGAGACCTGGGGGTCCTTGTGCATGAAACACAAAAAGTTAGTATGCAGGTACAACAAGGAATCAGGAAGGCAAATGGAATGTTGGCCTTTATTGCAAGGGGGATAGAGTATAAAAGCAGAGAAGTCCTGCTACAACTCTACAGGGTATTGGTGAGGCCACACCTGGAATACTACGTACAGTTTTGGTGGTATTTAAGGAAGGATATACTTGCATTGGAGGCTGTTCACAGAAGGTTCACTAGGTTGATTCCGGAGATGATGGGGTTGACTTATGAGGATAGGTTGAGTAGGTTGGGCCTATACACATTGGCGTTCAGAAGAATGAGAGGTGATCTTATGGAAACTTATAGGATAATGAGGGGGCTCGACAAGGTGGATGCAGAGATGATATTTCCACTCATAGGGGAAACTAAAACTAGGGGACATAGTCTCAGAATAAGGGCCCGCCCATTTAAAACTGAGATGAGGAGAAATTTATGGTTGTAAATCTATGGAATTCTCTGTCCCAGAGAGCTGTGGAGGCTGGGTCATTGAATATATTTAAGATGGAGACAGACAGATTTTTGAGCGATAAGGGAATAAAGGGTTATGGGGAGCGGGCAGAGAAGTGGAACTGAGCCCATGATCAGATCAGCCATGATCTTACTGAATGGCGGAGTAGGCTCGAGGGGCCAGGTGGCCTACTCCTGCTCCTATTTCTTATGTTCTTATGCTCTTATCAGGAGCTTAATGTAACTAGGATTGCAGCCACTCCAACTTTTGTCTGGACAATCCATTTTTTGTCAGGTTGTCAGGATATGTTTGAAAACTGAGTGTATTGCCTGCGACATTGATGACAGTTAGTCAGAGGAAATAACGACTGGGCTGTGCTACTTTTTTGCTCACCGGGCTGTGATTTTCTACCCACTAAAATGAACGAGCAGAAAACTGTGGGCGGGTGAGCACAGAAGCATGATCACTGGGAATTTCCTCAGGGGTTCTCCCAATCTGCCAGAGTAACCTTGGTGGAAAATCGGCGGGAAACCCATATAGGCACCTGTCTGGCTTTCTGCAGATCTTACACCAAAGTTAAATCGGCATGATCGGAAGAACCTCAGAGGAAATTCCCGGCATATATCTTTTAGTTGTGTTTGTTGTAACAGGTTGAGAGAGATTACAGCTCCCCACTCTGGAGCAAGCAACTATCAAGTCCTTTTAATATTGCTTGAGCCAGTGGCTCAGTGGCTAGCACACTCACCTCTGAGTCAGAAGGTTGTGGTTCAAGTCCCACTCCAGGGACCTGAGCACATAAATCTCGACTGACATTCCAGTGTAGTACTGAGGGAGTGCTGCATTGTTGGAGCTGCCGTCTTTCAGATGAGATGTTAAACCGAGGCCCCGTCTGCTCCCATGAGTAAAAGATCCCATGGCACTATTTCGAAGAAAAGCAGGGGAGTTATCCCTAGTCTCCTGGCCAATATTTATCCCTCAATGAACATAACTAAAACAGATGATCTGGTCATTATCACATTGCTGTTTGTGGGAGATTGCTATGCGCAAATTGGCTGCTACATTTCCCACATTGCAACAGAGACAACACTCCAAAAGTACTTAATTGATTGTAAAGCGCTTTGAGATGTCCGATGATTGTGAAAGGCGCTATATAAATGCAAGTCTTTCTTTCTGACTTTGATGGTAAGTGTGCCATCCTGTGGAGGAAATAAGAATAGCAAGCATCAATTCACTAAATATATTCAAAAGGGAGTTAGATGAAGTCCTTACTACTAGGGGGATCAAGGGGTATGGCGAGAAAGCAGAAAGGGGGTACTGAAATTGCATGTTCAGCCATGAACTCATTGAATGGTGGTGCAGGCTAGAAGGGCCGAATGGCCTACTCCTGCACCTATTTTCTATGTTTCTATGTTACTGCTGCTGTTGCAGCGTAACTCATTGATCTCAATGAACTCGAGTGTTGGGGGATGAAATTGCCCGATTGGGGGCAGTAACCAGCTGGGGCCGGGACTTTCGCCGCCCACTGCAAAAGTCCTGTCCCTGCGCTGAATTGGGCTTACCGCCCCTCAAAGGAAGTGGAGCGCAATCTCGCACACTCCACTTCCTTTAGGGGTGGTTTCCGAGGCACTAAAGGGGAGGGCTACTGCGCACTTTGCTAGGCCTCTGATGGCCTCCACAAGGCCACCAGGGCATTGTGGGGAACAGGCCAAGTGCCTGGCACCCAAAACTGAGTTCCGGGCTGCCTGATGGTGGTCCGGACAACGCTAGGGTCGCCATACTGGAGCCGACCTGAGAAGCGGCAAACCAGTAAAGATGGTGGCGTGGGGCGTTGACACCCTCCCCTTTAAGTACCACCCTGAGAACACACTGCGATCTGCAGAAGTCTCTTCCGCCCCATTAGCGCCCCACCCCCGAGGCACTAACAGGCATCAAAAAAGGGGCAATTTTGCCCCCTTAGTGTCCAATTCAAGAAATCTCTTGTAGCATTTCTCACAATGATTGTAGCAAATAACCTCAAGGCCACTGAATTTGTGGTTGTGTGAGACAAATTCATGTTTTATTGGTGCTTTGGACTGAATTCCATGACTATTGATTATTCTGTGAAAACTATGAGAATGACCTTTATTTTACATTTTTCCTTCATCAATGTGTATATTTTTTACCCATTACCAGATTTAAATCTGAGAATGCACATCAAAATGGTATGCAAGATGCACCAGTTAAAGTTAGATATCTAGGGGAGAAATTCGGGGTATTTGCACTTCCCGTTAGCGTCTCCAGTAGCGCCCCACTCTGCTGAGCTGGCGATGACGACGCCATCACCGTGCACAGCGACCGGTTTTCGCCTCGGAGCGAATATTCGGCAGCCCGCGACAGCTTCTGGGGGCACTTACTGACTGTAGTCCATTCACGGGGTGATAATTAAAGGGGAGGTGGGGAATGTAAAAAAAAATGGATGACTTACCGGTCGTGGCCTTCTTTGGCCGCGATCTTGCAGCCAGGTGCTCCACTTGTGTGCTGGGCTGCTGCCGTGGCACCGCGCTCCCTGCTGGTCCATGGATGGCCCCTTTTCCTGCATTCTGAGTCGGCGGCTTGGTCCTCCCCTTTAATGCAGGGGAGGGTCCTGTATACGTAGTAGTGCTACATGACCCGGCACTTAGGTAGCAATTGAGCGTGGCCTTGGGCTTTGTGGGAATTGAGTTGAATATCTTGGAGTCTGTTTGCCTATCTCTTACAAGACTAGATGTTGGACAAGCAGGCTGACAACACAGAGGAGCTGGAGAGATCAAGAGGAATGGTGGAAAGACAGAGCTGGGTGTCGTCAGAGTATATGTGGAAGCTGACCCTCTGTCTTTGGATGATGTCACCAAGGACAGCATGCAGATGAGTAAGGAAAGAAGTCAAAGATAGATGCTTGGGGGACACAAAAGGTATGGCAACAATTGGATAGGTAAAAGTACTACCAAGTGACAACTGTCCCACTGAACTGCAAACACAGGAGTGGTGTTGGAAGACAATGGTATAGCTGCAGAGAGGTCAAGGAGGATGAGGAATGTCAAAATGAAGATCAGAATGCTCTACAGTGAGAAATTTTGAAAGATTAGAATCTTTTCATTGCCTGACCTGTTCAGGAAGTACTGCAGATACCAGGGTAATACATGAAGTCCCATAAGTGCTGCATTCATGTTGATGGGATGGAGTTCGGAGGCCAGTGGGATGGAATGTGCGGTTACAGATGTTCTGCCAGCCGATATATGAAAATAATGCTGTTTATGTCAGACCAGTGCAACTAAATCCATTCATTGCTGTTGCTGCTGATCCCACTACTTATAAATATTTTTTTAATGACCAGAATGTGGAGTTCAATGCTTTGAAACATCAATAATGAGAGGGTGAATCACATCTTGTCCATAAAACTTACATTGTAAATTATGTTTTGAAGAACATAACACAGCTCAGGAAGGCTGTCAGTAGTTGAGTGCAACTCCATTGTAAATAATGAGTAGCAGTGGATGGTGGAAGCATGTATCTGTGTCTGACACACTAGCCTCTGTCACATATTGTGATTGGATGTACATACCCTTGTTACATTATGATTTTTGTGCCAATTTTATGCCCGTAGTGACATAAATGTGGTGCAAAACAGTAAAGATGAAGTGCCAAATTTGTAACTGCTTCAACTATGCTCTCTCTACCAATACTTCTCTCATGTTGACACTAATTGAAACATAATTTCCTGCCACTGTTCTTATGCTGCCATGGGTCTATCCTCCTCAGCAGGATTGTGCATTTGCCCCACTCTGCCTTCCTCTTGTTCTGGTGCCTAGTATCATCAGTGAACTGCATGCTGATGCCTCTATTAATATGTAAAACAGCCCCCATATTAATATAGGCACCTAAAGTGGTGTTTGAGCAGATCAAAATGTTGCATGATTAGCACCCCTGGCCCAATAATGGATCAGTGTGTCACCTTGGTGACCTGGGTGTGTGGCTTGTGCAGGGGCATCATGAGCCATAGTTGTAATGCATCTCCAACTCCCAGCATCCAGCTGTCAATCCTTTCCTCCCCTTGGAAGAACTCAGTAGCATTGGACTCATGCATGATGGCAACTGGAGAAGCTGGCACAGTCTCAAAGCAGCGGTCATTACCATCGGCACTGTCATGTTTTAGGATTTGTAATCCTTTTTATTTTTCACGGAGAGAACTTGTGAATGAGCAATGCTTGAGGGATGTGTTTTAAAACAAAGTCAACTTGCACAGGTTTTAAATGAAACACATAGGATGCAGCACCGAGAAAGAGGAGGTTTGATGTGTTAGTGAGACAACTATCCTTATTTTGGTCTAGGAATAAGCACTTAATTATCTGATAGCCCAGCAAAGCAATCACACCTATCATCATAGAGATAATTCTATTCATCTTTTCCCAGAGGTGGCTGCAGAGACTACGGAGGCAAAATTGCCTCCTTTCTAGAGGCCCGTTAGCATCTCTGGGGGACGATAACAGGGTGGAAGAGACCTTTTGCCCAAGGGAGGGGGGAGGGACACTACTGGCTCCGTGTAAATTGCCTGGGACTTTGCGTGGACACTGCCACGGCCATGCGCGGCGGCCCCATGCCGTCCTGTGCTTAAATGCCCGCGGGGGAAATTGCCCTGCGGTTCGCGAAGCTGGCCGGCATCTGCTCTCGGGGCGGGACTTACATAAGAACATAGGAACAGGAATAGGCCATATTTCCCCTCGAGCCTGCTCTGCCATTCAATAAGATCATGGCTGATCTGATCATGGACTCAGCTCAACTTCCCCGCCCGCTCCCCATAACCCCTTATCCCCTTATCCCCTTATTATTTAAGAAACTGTCTATTTCTGTCTTTATTCGATGTCACAGCTTCCACAGTTCTCTGAGGCAGCGAATTCCACAGATTTACAACCTCTGAGAGAAGAAATTTCTCCTCATCTCTGTTTTAAATGGGTGGCACCTTATTCTAAGATGCCCTCTAGTTCTAGTCTCCCCAATCAGTGGAAATATCCTCTCTGCATCCACCTTGTCAAGCTCCCTCATAATCTTATACGTTTCGATAAGATCATCTCTCATTCTTTTGAATTACAATGTGTAGAGGCCCAACCTACTCAACCTTTCCTCATAAGTCAACCCCCTCATCCCCAGAATCAACCTAGTGAACCTTCTCTGAACTGCCTCCAAAGCAAGTATATCCTTTCGTAAATATGGAAACCAAAATTGCACGCAATTTTCCAGATGTGGCCTCACTAATACCTTATATAACTGTAGCAAGACTTCCCCACTTTTATACTCCATCCCCTTTGCAATAAAGGCCAAGATACCATTGGCATTCCTGATCACTTGCTATACCTGCATACTATCCTTTTGTGTTTCTTGCACAAGTACCCCCAGGTCCCGCTGTACTGCGGCACTTTGCAAACTTTATCCATTTAAATAATAACTTGCTCTTTGATTTTTTTCTGTCAAAGTGCATGTCCTCACATTATACTCCATCTGCCATATTTTTGCCCACTCACTTGGCCTGTCTATCTCTTTTTGCAGATTTTTTGTGTCCTCCTCACACATTGCTTTTCCTCCCATCTTTGTATCATCAGCAAACTTGGCTACACTACACTCAGTCCCTTCTTCCAAGTCGTTAATATAGATTGTAAATAGTTGGGGTCCCAGCACTGATTCCTGCGGCACCCCACTAGTTACTGGTTGCCAACCAGAGAATAAACCATTTACCCCAACTCTCTGTTCTCTGTTAGTTAGCCAATCCTCTATCCATGCTAATATATTACCCCCAATCCTGTGAACTTTTATCTTGTGCATTAACCTTTTATGTGACTTATAGGGGAGAGCGCAAGCCCCTCGCGCCACCATCTTTACTGGTTTGCCGACTTTGGGGTTGGATCCAGTATATCCGGCCACCATCGTGCAGCCCGGCACTCAGTTTTGGGTGCCGGGCTGCAGGCCCAGTCCCACGCTACCTTGGTGGCCTAGTGGAGGCCATCAGAGGCCTTTCAGAGTGCACAGCGGCCCTCCCCTTTAAGCGAAGGGAAGGGGTGTTGAAGCGCGTCAGCACTAAGCAGAGCATCCATGTAGCACTTCAGTCCCTGTCCTAGTACCGCCCTGGGAACCACCCCTAAAGGAAGTGGAATGCGCGAGATTGCACTCCACTTCCTTTGAGGGGCAGTATGCCCAATTCATCGGTGGGGGTGAAACTTCTGCGCCGGGCGCAGAAAGTCCGAGCTCCAGCTGTTTACCGCCACCAATCGGGGAGCAGGACAATTTAGCCCCCTATCACTGGAATTGTGCAGCGGATCAGCAGACGCAATTAGTGGCGGGTCGGGTGGGAAAGTGTTTGTTTTTTACAGCAGGTCTGTCAGCGCTGAACAGACCCGAGAGGCAGCGGTGGACAACACAATTAATCTCATTAACATCTAGTTGACAGATCATTAACAGGCTTTTGTAGCTTACCTTTTCACTTTAACTTCATAGCTACAAGAACCACGCTGTTCAGGGACAATGGCTGTCAACCTGAGGCGGGAGTTCACTGACCATTGTTCCAGCTGATTATTTTACAGCTTCAAATGCACAATAAAAGCTCCCACTTGACAGAGATCACTTTCCACAGCCACAAGCCACTTCTGAAGCACAAATTCTGAAGGCTGTCCACTTTTCATCCTCCATCCAATATCACCTCATTGGAAGAATTCTCTCAGCATTGATCGAATGCTTCTGTCATCTCTACTTCATCTGCCATCTATTCCATCAACATGGGTGCCCTTTATACTATCTCACCTTGGTCCTCAGAATCCGATCACGATCAGCCCTAACACCAGCAGCATGAGGCACACCATTAGCACCAACAACAACACCAACCTTTTCCGCAATCAACTGATGCTGCACAGGACAGAGGGCATCAGATCCCGTCCACATTGCTGCCAGGAATGGCCTCCCCATGGTGAGATTTACTTCACTTGATGCTGTACACCCTGGCTGCCACATGATGCACCAGGTTAGCACCACCCCACACCAACACCATAAAGCATCCCTGCAATGTCCAAGCCAATGCTTTCATACTCATCACCATTGCGGGGGTACCATTATGTCTCACCATTCACTGCAACTCACTAAGCCACTTCCAAAGAAGCACATAAATCTGTTAAAGAATCCAAAGTGTTGAAAATAAAGGTTTCAATGTTTGACAGTACATTAACAAAAATTTTACATGAACATTGCATAAAACGCCCTTGTGTGTTATTAGTTGGTATGATTGGACTAGGATGAGTGTGAGGGGTGGCTATTGAGATGCAGATGTGATAATGTAGATAGAGAGAAAGGGATTGGTGGGCATGCAAGGTAAGTTGGTGTAAGTAAGGATGTATTTGAGTAGGGTAGGGAAGGCAGAGTGATGGGGATGTGATGAAAGGCACAAGAGGATGAAGATAAGTTTGGCTTTGGAGTCATTTTTCGTAACCTAATGCAATCATTGAAAGGTTTGTGTCACTGCACCCAGCTCATCCTGATGACATCCCTGCTTGTGCCCTCCTATGCAATGTGCAACCAGGCTGTGTTGGTTTCCTGGGGAGGTCACGTCAGCCCATGGGAAAGGAACAGAACCTCCCTGCGTGCTGTGGCTCTCTCCATAAGCATCTGGAGGGAGTCATGGGAGAGTCTAGGTGCAGCCGTGCTCCTCTGTGCAGTGATTGTCAGTGTTTGCAGCAACTCAATGCTGTAGAACACTGACAGCACAAATGTCAAAATAAAGTTGGCCATGGCTCCTTTAAGGACCCCAGCTGATGATACATGACATCACTAGACCCGCTTCCTCTAATTGGGAAATGGTTGGGCGGGCTTAACAAGCCCTCTCAATGGAATGTCATTTCAGACAGCGAGATGGAGCCAGCAGCGGGGTCAGGACCCATCATTGATGCCACTCGCCCCGGACCCACCGAGGTGAGCAAACTCCCAGCCTATTTTGTTCGGAGAGTTTAGTTAATAAGCCTAATGGCAACTCCCTGAACAGCAACTTGCATTTATATAGCACATTTAACTTAGTAAAACATCCCAAGGCACTTCACATGTGTGTTATTAAACAAAATTTGACAGGGAAGAAGTCAGAGACTCCACCCTTCCACTGCCTGTAAATACACAAAGAGCATCAGAGAAAATAAATATTGGGTGATCATTCAGTAAGTTAGGTGGGATGAAAGTTTAGCCTCGAGAGGGGAAAACACGTTCAAGCCCAAACCTGGTTAGAATCAGAAGGCTAACCAGTAAAAGTTAAGCAAGCCTAATGTTAGGAATATTGTGGCATATTGTTGTTATTTTTCTTTTCTCAATGCGGTTTCTGTCATTAGGAAGATCAAGGTGAGATTTAATTATAATAGTTACTCTGTATGAGCATATGCTAGCTTTAAAGAATGAGAGTTGCATTTCTTTGTGCCTTTCATGACCACCGGATGTCCTAAAGTGCTTTACAGCCAATGAAGTACCTTTCTTTTTGGAGTCACTGTTGTAATGTAGAAAATGCGGCAGCCACATTGCGCACAGCAGCTCCCATAAACAGCAATGTGATAATGACCTGATAATCTGTTTTAGTGATGTTGATTGAGGGATAAATATTGGTTAGGACACTGGGGATAACTCCCCTGCTCTTCTTCAAAATAGTACCATGAGATCTTTTACACCCACCTGAGAGGCCAGACGAGGCCTCAGTTTAACGTCTCATCTGAAAGACGGCACCTGCAACAGTGCAGCACTCCCTCAATACTGCATTGGAATGTCAGCCTAGATTTTTGTGTTCAAGTCTCTGGAGTGGGACTTAAAGACACAATCTTCTCAATCAGAGACAAGTGTGCTACCAATGGAGCCACAACTGACACTAAATTAAAGCAGCTTACATGTTATATCTGGCCTTATCTTACCAGTGATTCTCAAACAGCCTTCTGAAATATTGGAGAAGTGCATGTTAAGGCACAAGCTGAAGACATGGCAGCGGGGGTGGGGGGGGGAATTTTAACCTAAAATAAAATGTGTGGGTTTGGAGGTGGGTTCAGGTCAGGAACCTGAACCCGCCTCCAGTCCGCCCACTTCCTGTATTAATGGAGGCGGGATGGGACGGGCAGCCAACATGCTTCCAGGAGGTGGAATGCCAATTTAAATATTATAATGAAACTGGAAGCCACTTCTTTAACCTCCATTTTGCTTTTAACTACAGCTGAACGGGTTTTACAAACTTTATAAAACCTGGCAGCTACAGCAAGGCGGTGACTGCTGCATCCAGGAGGTATGTGCTTTTACACCTACCTCTTAGATCCAGGGTTCCTACCTAACCCAGCCTCCGCAATTGGAGCCGCCTCACGAGACCTCTGCTCGCCTTCCCAGATCCCCACCATCGATGAGGAAGAGGCCAGCCGAGAACCTCTGGTGGCCGGCTCCGGCCTCCTCTTGCCTCCCCTCGCCACCAATGATCCTGAGGCTGGGCCAATCCTCCTGTGGCCGGCCCCAATCTCCATTTGCTTCCCCCACCACCCCCCTCCAATTCCTCTGGAGGCTGGCACTGGCCCCCACTTCATCCCTCCCTCCCTCCCTCCTCTCTGTGCGGCTTATTGCCGCAGACAAACCCACCCGCAGCCAGCCAGCTTCTCCATCTGGTGGGAAACAGAGGCTTTAGGCCCTGCCATTAAAATCAGTAGGGCCTGTGGGAAACCCATTCTCCTGGGCCTTTGCCTTTGCATGACTACTGCTCCATTCTTGGGCCCAGGATAGTTGGTATGAATAATGTTGAGTTATCTTTGAAGCCTTTCCTTCTTCTGTGTTCTGTGGTGATGCACAGATTGATGTAAAGCTCAGCATGTTCACCTACCCCAGACATATATCACCACCCGAGTTTGGGAGCAATGGGAGCCAGTAGATAAGTTATTACATCAAATGGAAATCAACACCAATTGGTACTGAGCCATTAACAATCCTTTAAGTGACATTTTTATGCAGTTGCATTAAATAAGGATATAATATTAGTGCTACAGTAATAAGTTCTTTTAACTCAGGCTGGAGAACTTGGGCTCACAGCTCCAGCACTGTTCTCCCAGTTTTCCATCATTTTTAATGCCAACCTCCCTTGTTAGCAGAAAATGTACCGACTGATCTGTTGATAGGTGTGAGAAGGAAACAGTTCATCACATACAATTACATTCAGGAAGTCCTTAATTGATCAGCAGGAAAATAAAATTCAGTATTATAAGCTGAAATAGAAAAAGGCAAAATGAAAGTTAGGTAGCGTGACTACTAAACATATCATGTAGCTATGTCTGTTGAGCTGTACATTGAAAACAAATGGTTTAAGGCAAAGAAATTTACATTAAAGCATTTAGACTATAATATTCTGTGCTATAGTGCAATGAAAGGCTGCTAGTTGTGGTACATGCATGACTTATAGAACTGATTTGGTGTAGTGTTGTATTTTCTGGTCTATCATTGGAACTAACAGACAATTTTCTACCAATTTATTTTCATAGAACCATAAATCATAGAATGGTTACAGCATGGAAGAAGGCTATTCGACCCATTGAGCTTGTGCCGACTCTCAGCGAGTTCCACTTCCCTGCCCTTTCCCCGAAGCCCTGCAAACCTTTTACCTTCAGATATTTATCCAACTCCCTTTTGAAAGAAAGATAAAATTGAGTCTGCCTCCGTCACCCTTTCAGGAAATGCATTCCAGATCATAACCACTCGCTGCAGAAATTTTTTTTGCGTACCTCGTCGTTGGTTCTTTTGCCAATCACCTTAAATGCGTATCAAGGATGATGGGGAACAGGCAGGAAAGTGGAGTTGAAGCCAAGATCAGATCAGCCATGACGAGTCATATGGCCTACTCCTGCTCCTATTTCTTATGTTCTTATGTCCTCTGATTCTTGACCCTTCCGCCAATGGGAACAGCTTCTCTCTATCTACCCTGTCCAGACCACTTATGATTTTGAACACCTCTATCAAATCTCCTCTCAATCTTCTCTGCTCTGAGGAGAACAGCCCCAGCTTCTCCAGTCTATCAACATAACTGAAGCCCCTCATTCCTGGAATCATTCTCATAAATCTTTTCTGCACCTTCTCTAAGGCCTTCACATCCTTCCTAAAGTGTGCTGCCCAGTTGGGGCCGAACCAGTGTTTTATACAGGTTCATCATAATTTCAACATTTTGTACTCTATGGGCCCAAGTTTCCACAAGAAAAAAAATGGGCGCCCCTCCGAGCTGGGCGCCCGTTTTTCGCGCCTAAAACGCGCCTAAAAAAATCCTCGATATTCTCCACCGACTTACAGGTCCTCTGGCCCTCGGCGCAGCCGACACGAGCTGTAGGGGGCGGAGCCAGGTCCCTGCGCTGAAAACAGTGCCGGGACCTCTGCACATGCGCGCTACAGTCGGCACGCAAGTGCAGTAGCTCCAGGCGCCGAACTGTGAGGGAGGGGCCCGAAGCACGCAGCCCCGAGCCCTGGCTGAATGGCCTCACTGGGGCTGCGTGAATGAGGCTCCTCCCACGGCCAGCTCCTGCTCCCCGCCCGACCAGACCCGACACTCGTTCCCCCCCCCCCCCCCCCCCCGCCGACCAGACCCGACCCGACACCCGCTCACCCCGCGACACCCGAGACCCGCTCCCCCCCGCCCCGACCGACACCCGAGACCCGCTCCCCCCCGCCCCGACCGAGACCCGAGACCCGCTCCCCCCCGCCCCGACCGAGACCCGAGACCCGCTCTCCCACCCCCCCCCGCCCCGACCTGAGTCCCGCTCCCCGCCCCGACCCGACACCCGCTCCCCCGACCCGACACCCGCTCCTGTTCCCCGACCCCCTCCCTCCCTCTCTTCCCTCCCTCCCTCCTCTCTCTCCCCTCCTCCCTCCTCTCTCTCCCTCCCTCCCTCCCCCCCTCTCTCCCCTCCCTCCCTCCCTCTCTCCCCTCCCTCCCTCCCTCTCTCCCCTCCCTCCCTCTCTCCCCTCCCTCCCTCTCTCCCTCCCCCCCTTCCCCTCCCTCCTCTCTCTCTCCCTCCCTCCCTCCCCTCCCTCTCTCTCTCTCCCTCCCTCTCTCTCTCTCCCTCCCTCTCTTGCTCAGCGGCACAAACAGCTGCAGAATTCTCCCAGGCTGAAGCACTTTCACACAGGTAGGAAGATGGTTTATTTAATCTTTTCTTGGCTTATAAATGTTTATTCAGGTTGGATTTATTTGTATAATATTTGTAGAAGTATAAATAACGATTTATTGTCGAATTTAATGAGTTCCCTTCCCCCCCCCACCTCGTTCTGGACGCCTAATTTGTAACCTGCGCCTGATTTTTTAATGTGTAGAACAGGTTTTTTCAGTTCTACAAAAATCTTCACTGGCGCCATTCTACTTTAGTTTGGAGTACATTTTCACTGTGGAAACTTTCAAATCAGGCGTCAGTGGCCGGACACGCCCCCTTTTGAAGAAAAAATTCTGTTCTAAACTAGAACTGTTCTACCTGACTAGAACTGCAGAAAAAAAAATGTGGAGAATTGCGATTTCTAAAATAGTCCGTTCTCCACCAGTTGCTCCTAAAAATCAGGCGCGAATCATGTGGAAACTTGGGCCCTATATCTCTACTTATGAAGCCCAGGATCGTGTAAGCCTTTTTAACTGTTTTCTCAACCTGCCCTGCCACATTCAACAATTTATGCACACATACACCCAGGTCTCTCTGTTCCTGCATCCCCTTTAGGATTGTACCATTTAGTTTATATGTTCTGTCCTTATTCTTTCCACTTCACACTTTTTTACATTAAACTTCATCTGCCACGGATTTGCCCATTTCACAGCCTGTCTATGTCTTGCTGAAGTCTATCTCTCTCCTCCTTACTACACTTCCAAGTTTTGTGTCATCTGCAAATTTTGAAATTGTGCCCATACATGCACATCCAAGTCATTAATATATATTTCGAAAAGTAGTGGTCCTAGAACCGACCCCTGGGGAGCACCGCTGTATGCCTTCCTCAAGTCCGAAAAACAACCATTCACCACTACTCTCTGTTTCCTGTCACTTAGCCAATTTTGTATCCATGCTGCCACTGTCCCTTTTATTCCCTGGGCTTCAATTTTGCTGGCAAGCCTATTCTGTGACACTTTGTTAAATACCTTTTGGAAATCCGTACACTATGTCAACCACACTATCCTCATCAACCCTCTCTGTTACCTCATCCAAAAACTTGATCAAGTTGGTTAAACACAATTTGTCTTTAGCAAATCCGTGCTGGCTTTCCTTAATTATTCCACACCTATCCAAGTGACTGTTAATTTGGTCCCTAATTACTGTTCCTAAAAGCTTCCATGTTACTACCAATGTTAAACTGACTGACCTGTAATTGCTGGTTTTATCTTTACTCCCTTTTTGAACAATGTGTAACATTTGCAATTCTCCATTTCTCTGGAACCACCACTGTATCTATTAAAATATTATGGCCAATATCTCCGTGATTTCCGCCCTCAATTCCCTCAGCATCCCATCCACTCCTGGTGATTTATCTACTTTCTAATACCTCTTCTTTATCAATTTTTACTCTATCAAGTGTCTTCTTCACTATCTCTCCTTCACTATGTATATGGCAGCATCCTCTTCCTTGGTGAAGACAAATGAAAAGTACACATTTAGTACCTCAACCATATCCTCTTCCTCCATGCGTAGGTCTCTTTTTTTGGTCCCTAATCGGCCCCATTCCTCCTCTGTATTTGCAACCTGACATCTGTCATATGTGCTCTTTTTCTGCTTCATCATATTCTCTATCTGTTTTGTCAGAGGAGGGAGCTCTGACTTTCTTTGCTCTACCTTTTTCCTGGTGAGAATGTACTTCGTACATAAGATTTTGCAATTCCAATTTGTGACTTAACCTGTCCAAAATGACCAAGAAATTTCACAAGAATTGATTAAACATTCATATGCTAATATTTTCCAAAGATAATTCAAAAGCCTAAATGTTTTCACATTACATATGGAGCTCAATATGATACTTTCCCTTTCCTTTTTATAAACAGAGCAGCAATATTCATTCTCTCTGGGAATATAACCTTCATGCTGCATTATTACAAATGAAAGTGTAATGAATCCATTACCATGCATTGCCCTCATATTATTTCTGAACATGGCCTGATTTAATGCCAATTGTATTGGAGTGTAATCAAGACCACTTGCATGATGGAACAGAGAATGTAGACACGGTCCATGGATTATTCAGTAAACTGTAGGACAAGTGTGGTTATAAAATTAAGACTGATTTTTAGAAAAGTATGGGTTCAAGCAGAGTAAAGCAAATAAAGGAAATCACTTCATAAGCTGCAGCAATAAAGAAAAATTGCTTTCACATTTCCTACTTCGTCAATGTATAGTATATCTAGTTCATGGAGCGTTTCACCCTAGTATCAAAATCACGTACCATTGATGAGTCAACTGACCTGCATAAACTAAATTCAATGAATGAATTGAACATATGGCCATCAGCTGTGATACATGACTTGATTCCACATGCCAAAATTACTCGTACCTCAACATATATCAAAGATAATATATATTATTAAAAATCTTGTGTAGGATGCATGCACCTTGAAATCTGCGATGTAAATATTGCCTGTAAATGTAAAATGTATCTTTGTGCAGCTGGAAGAATGCTATCTGAATCCCACAGAGAAAGTTTGGGCCACTGCTGCCCCATCATCATTCTCACCCACAAAAACCCTCCTAAATTCCCCTTCCATGATTCACTTGACTGCTGGCCTGGTTTAACTTTGGTTCACTCAATTTTCATAGGTTCAAAGCTGGTGGGCTGCTTCTGGACACCTGTTTTGGGGTGGGGCCATCTGACCAGTGGGATCTCAATGATGCCCTCCCACTGCAGCTGCTGTGTGGGTGTCACGCACATTCCCCCAGGCTTTCCGCCCAGACTTCAAATTCCCTATTCTCTGTGCAGCACTATGTGAGATCTATTAATATATGTTTAGAGAACATCTGCAACAGTCCACATATCACATTTTTAAAATAAAATATCAACAAATCACAGAAGAACAATCTTTAAAAAAAGAAAGAGAAAGAAACCCAGTTATTTTCTATTGTTTTCTGACCTTGAGATAACAAGGAGAGTGGTCATGCAGTTTCCAATCTACAAACACTTTAAACAACACTAATTAGACTATAATTGACCTAAATACTAATTTAGACCAGCTTCCCACTGGGAGCTCCTGAGCTGTGTTCTTAAAGGGACAGGTAAAGTTAGCAGCTAAGCATGACAACCATGCTCCAGACCCGAGACCACCATGAAGGAAGGAAGGAAGAACTTGACCCTGAAATTGCAGTCAGCAGGTAGCTAAGGAGTACGCCGCCGACTTCCAAATGAAATCCGCATTTACCTGGTGCGAAGCACAAATGAAAACCTGCTTTGAAACGCTGCAGAATTGTGCGCAATGTAGTGGCCCACGGAACCAAGGGCGCACCATTGTGCATAAGCGTACCCAGGGTCATGTGGGGAGTTGCTCCTTTCACTAGACAATCAGGAAACATAGAAAGCCCTGTTTGAGTAATAAGCTTTAAAGGAAGATGCAGATCAATTGGAATCCAGCCTTTCTTGCAAGCTGACATCAACACATTTCCAAATATTTGTAATGACCTGACAAAAAGTTTAATTCTATTTTGATACCATACACTTGATAGCTTTATTTTATATATATATATATATATATATATAGCTTTATTTTTTATATATATATAAATACTATACAAATGCAAAAGCCTGTCACCTTAGAATTGTGATGACCAAACTCTTTTGTCAATGACAGTAGATCGATAGAATTTTTAAAACTGGCAATACAGTTTTTTGGTTGATATTCAATTTTGAAATGAGAAGATTGAATCTGCAAGATTAAAAAAAAAAATTAAAACAGCCTCATCCCTCAAACCAAACCTTTACAGCTGCCTGGTAGATTCATTTATGTGTTTGTTTTATTAATTATTATGGCCTGAAAATTTTAATTTTCTCATCCCCCTTCCCCTTATGCTCTGGAAAGAGTTTCCTGTGTCTGTTTGCAACAGCCGTAAAATGTTACAGTGTAATTGATGCGCACTTTGTGTGTAATTAGCCCAACTGCTCGCCAGCAACCAGAAATTGAAAGACGCAGCGGATCATTTTTCTATTCGGAACTTGGCAGATCACAAGTTCGGGATTTAGCTCATGCACAACCGCGTGCGGAAATCCCGAACATGCAGTCAATTTCAAAGGCGGTATGACGGCGTACTCTGTGAGTACACAGGCATATCAACCACATATTCAGGGCCCTTGTGTTCATATAGTGCCTTTCACGGCCTCAGGACACCACAAAGTGCTTCACAGCCACTGAAATACTTTGGAAGTGCATTTACTTTTTTAAAGTAGAGAAAGGATATTAGTAATAAGAAAGATTTAATAGAGAACAATCTGATCCTGCTATATATGCTGCAAAAATGGTTTAAAATACTTCTGAACCTTGATGTGCCTAGGCCTGAGAGGGGAATCAAGCAGTATGCCCAGTCCTGCTTTTATATAGTGGCTTCAGATGGAAAATGCACATGTCAGGTTGTTAGGTGAGGCTAGGATCAGGCTCGGTTGTCAAACAGCTTGCTGGCATTCATTATCCAGGCCCACACATAAAGAATGTATAAATGAGGATGACATACCTTTGGAAGCATGAGTCTGCATCTTGAGGAGATATGGGGGAAGAGGGAGGGGTTTGCCCTGTTTTAACATCTCACCTGAAAGATGGCATCTCCCACAATACACTACTCCCCCAGTACTGCATTAAGTTGTCAGTTCAACTGGGGCTTGAATCTAAAATCTTCTGATTGAGAGGCAAGAGTTCTACTGCCGAGCCAAAGTTAACACGGACACAATTGATTCCCCCTCCCCCCAAGTTCCTGCTCGGAGTTCTCAGTTGGTAGCAATCTCGCCTCTGAGTCAGAAGGTTGTGAGTTCAAGCCCCATAAGGTTCAGAAGTATTTTAAACCATTTTTGCAGCATATATAGCAGGATCAGATTGTTCTCTATTAAATCTTTCTTATTACTAATATCCTTTCTCTACTTTAAAAAAGTAAATGCACTTCCAAAGTATTTCAGTGGCTGTGAAGCACTTTGTGGTGTCCTGAGGCCGTGAAAGGCACTATATGAACACAAGGGCCCTGAATATGTGGTTGATATGCCTGTGTACTCACAGAGTACGCCGTCATACCGCCTTTGAAATTGACTGCATGTTCGGGATTTCCACACGCGGTTGTGCATGAGCTAAATCCCGAACTTGTGTTCAAGCCCCACTCCAGAGACTTGAGCACAAACATCTCGGCAGATTCCCAGTGCAGTACTGAAGGAATGCTCCACTGTGAGAGATTCCATCTTACAGATGAGATGTTAAACTGAGGTCCCGCCTGCCTTTCAGGTGGATGTAAAAGATTCCATGGCACTATTTCAAATAAGAGCAGGGGGGTTATCCCCATTGTCCTGACCAATATTCATCCTCCATCAATATCATTGCTGTTTGTGGGATCTTGCTGTGTGCAAATTGGCTGCCACGTTTACTACATTATAACAGTGATTACACTTCAAAAGTACTTAATTAACTTTAACACTTTGCGAGGTCCTGAGGTTGTGAAAGGCGCTATAAAAATGTAAGTCATTCTTTTTTTCTCACCACTCATTCACACTGACAGACCTCTTACACCATCGGCAAAAGTTAAAACTATCCCCACTGAGTCTAAAATACAGATGGTTGATGTGTATTAATTGGCTTATGGCAAAGTTGCAATCTGGCTTGGGTCTCTGGGGGAGACACTTCCGAAGATTAGATGTGAGTTGGTCTACATTGCTATCAAAAAGCCTTCACATGGCGATTCATAAATGATGTTTTTGGTGCCTGGAAGTAAGTTTCCTGTTCACTATATCAGCAGGAAATGGTCCAGGGTAAGATGGATAAAGGGAGAGAGAAAATAAAAATGCCCCGAGAGAGTATAAGAATTCCAGTAGCACAGAAATAGAAAAATGTACTTGGTCTTCTTGGCAATGGCACATCAAAAGTACATCTAAATACAGAACATTAGAGCACTCAAATTAAATTTGACTGAACTTAGTAGAACGGAGCTGTGTTCTCTGCATAAATGAACATGACTGGGATATAATTAGGAATTAGTCACCCTGCAGTGTTAGCAACTATGTGCTGTTTTATGCAATTACAAAAACAATCAAAAGGGGACGTATTTTCTTCAAGATGCCTTAAGGCTGGTTGAAGGTACATAACATTTCCTTCCAGGTTACAATGTTCCCATGAATGTTCAGTCACGTGTGAAATCTTGAGGATATTTTATACATCCTTCAACCTTGTAATTTAGGCCAGAAACCCTGAATTTAGGATAAATAAAACAACTTTATGGCGTGTAAATTTATGGTAGTAACTCCTCTCTCTGCCAAAAAGAAATACTGCACTGAATTACAACAATTGTACATTCCTGTCTGGCGTAAAAATAAAAAAGGGAAGGTGGCTCAACCGTGGCTATCTAGGGAAATCAGGGATAGTATTAAAGCCAAGGAAATGGCATACAAATTGGCCAGAAATAGCAGCGAACCTGGGGACTGGGAGAAATTTAGAACTCAGCAGAGGAGGACAAAGGGTTTGATTAGGGCAGGGAAAATGGAGTACGAGAAGAAGCTTGCAGGGAACATTAAGGCGGATTGCAAAAGTTTCTATAGGTATGTAAAGAGAAAAAGGTTAGTAAAGACAAACGTAGGTCCCCTGCAGTCAGAATCAGGGGAAGTCATAACGGGGAACAAAGAAATGGCAGACCAATTGAACAAGTACTTTGGTTCAGTATTCACTAAGGAGGACACAAACAACCTTCCGGATATAAAAGTGGTCAGAGGGTCTATTAAGGAGGAGGAACTGAGGGAAATCTTTATTAGTCGGGAAATTGTGTTGGGGAAATTGATGGGATTGAAGGCCGATAAATCCCCAGGGCCTGATGGACTGCATCCCAGAGTACTTAAGGAGGTGGCCTTGGAAATAGCGGATGCATTGACAGTCATTTTCCAACATTCCATTGACTCTGGATCAGTTCCTATCGAGTGGAGGGTAGCCAATGTAACCCCACTTTTTAAAAAAGGAGGGAGAGAGAAAGCAGGGAATTATAGACCGGTCAGCCTGACCTCAGTCGTGGGTAAAATGATGGAATCAATTATTAAGGATGTCATAGCAGCGCATTTGGAAAATGGTGACATGATAGGTCCAAGTCAGCATGGATTTGTGAAAGGGAGATCATGCTTGACAAATCTTCTGGAATTTTTTGAGGATGTTTCCAATAAAGTGGACAAAGGAGTACCAGTTGATGTGGTATATTTGGACTTTCAGAAGGCTTTCGACAAGGTCCCACACAGGAGATTAATGTGCAAAGTTAAAGCACATGGGATTGGGGGTAGTGTGCTGACGTGGATTGAGAACTGGTTGTCAGACAGGAAGCAAAGAGTAGGAGTAAATGGGTACTTTTCGGAATGGCAGGCAGTGACTAGTGGGGTACCGCAGGGTTCTGTGCTGGGGCCCCAGCTGTTTACATTGTACATTAATGATTTAGATGAGGGGATTAAATGTAGTATCTCCAAATTTGCGGATGACACTAAGTTGGGTGGCAGTGTGAGCTGCGAGGAGGATGCTATGAGGCTACAGAGTGACTTGGATAGGTTAGGTGAGTGGGCAAATGCGTGGCAGATGAAGTATAATGTGGATAAATGTGAGGTTATCCATTTTGGTGGTAAAAACAGAGAGACAGACTATTATCTGAATGGTGACAGATTAGGAAAAGGGAAGGTGCAACGAGACCTGGGTGTCATGGTACATCAGTCATTGAAGGTTGGCATGCAGGTACAGCAGGCGGTTAAGAAAGCAAATGGCATGTTGGCCTTCATAGCGAGGGGATTTGAGTACAGGGGCAGGGAGGTGTTGCTACAGTTGTACAGGGCCTTGGTGAGGCCACACCTGGAGTATTGTGTACAGTTTTGGTCTCCTAACTTGAGGAAGGACATACTTGCTATTGAGGGAGTGCAGCGAAGATTCACCAGACTGATTCCCGGGATGGTGGGACTGACCTATCAAGAAAGACTGGATCAACTGGGCTTGTATTCACTGGAGTTCAGAAGAGTGAGAGGGGACCTCATAGAAACGTTTAAAATTCTGACGGGTTTGGACAGGTTGGATGCAGGAAGAATGTTCCCAATGTTGGGGAAGTCCAGAACCAGGGGTCACAGTCTAAGGATAAGGGGTAAGCCATTTAGGACCGAAATAAGGAGAAACTTCTTCACCCAGAGAGTGGTGAACCTGTGGAATTCTCTACCACAGGAAGTAGTTGAGGCCAATTCACTAAATATATTCAAAAGGGAGTTAGATGAAGTCCTTACTACTCGGGGGATCAAGGGGTATGGCGTGAAAGCAGGAAGTGGGTACTGAAGTTTCATGTTCAGCCATGAACTCATTGAATGGCGGTGCAGGCTAGAAGGGCTGAATGGCCTGCTCCTGCACCTATTTTCTATGTTTCTATGTTTCTATGAATTTGTACTGGCTATGTAACAAAGCTTTATTACATTAGTAACCAAGTGATTTTTAAATGTTGTTACTTCCTTGGAACTAGAATCTGTAACATGACTGAAAAATGCTGTCACATTATATTACACTGTTGTCAGGATTGCAGGTTTATTTGCTTTTAATCAGCAACAGTCCTCTCTGATTGACATAAAAGGACAATGAAGAGAATGATGTCTTGTGTGTAATAATACATTCACTGCGTCATTAAAACACCCTATCAATCACCTCATCCTGCTCTAACTCTCAATAAAATATTTTAGTGCCGCTGCCCGAGAAAGTACTTCTTACTCAGTAATTGCTGCTAGTGATGGAAACTACTGTTTGTGGTTTCATTTCATTTCATTAATGTTATTACATTAGTTCCAGCCTGGCATTCATTAAATATAGGGGGCATTTTATTATTTGGGCAACAACAACAACAACTTGCATTTAGATAACACCTTTAATGTAATA
The DNA here is from genome assembly GCF_044704955.1 of Pristiophorus japonicus. Lineage (NCBI taxonomy): Eukaryota > Metazoa > Chordata > Chondrichthyes > Pristiophoridae > Pristiophorus > Pristiophorus japonicus. Next base: position 81,417,802 of record NC_091985.1, read on the forward strand.
CAAACATCCCAAGGCGTTTCACAGGATGTAATCAGACAAAATTTTGATGGCCGGCAGAACGCACAAGCTGATCATCTAGGAGGGCCACTTGTGCATACTTGGGATCACATGGGGCGATGCGCTTATCACTAGCCAATCAGAAAACATTTCAACTTGACGTAAAAAAACTTGTGAATTAAATGGTGTGATGCTAATTATATTTATTTGACAAGTCAAGCACTTGGCTTTAAAAAGGGGATACTTTGGAGTAAGTAGTTATTTAATGGAAGATGCTGCAAGATTTTTAAAAAAGATTAAAATGATCTCATCCCTCAAACCGAGTCTATACAGCTGCCTGGTAAGTTCTTTTACATATTCGTTTTGAATTATTATACAAATGTCTCATTCTCCTCCCCTTATGCTGTGCAAACAGGCTCCTGTGTCTGTTTGCACCAGTCCTAAAATGTTCCAGTGTAATTGATGCGCAGTAAGTGGGCAATTAGTCCAGCTTTCGACTTCAAGAGCATGCAGAAATCCCGAACTTGCGGTCAGTTTCAAAGCGGTATAGCGGCGTACTCTGAGAATACGCTATCATATCCACCGGAAATTCAGGGCCAATATCTAGCATTCACATTTATTCAATAGTTTGCATCTGTTATATAGTAATTATAACCTAATCATCCCCAAAGTTAATTATTAAACATGCTGATTACTATGGTGCCATACTGTGGGACTCCCTTAGCTCAGAAATTAGAGATATAACCTCCAACAGAAGACAGTACTATGTCCAATCACAACATTCAGACCACTCAGCTGAATTGATATGCTCTCATGATATAATTCATGTGCAGCCTTATATTAGAGATGATATGCCTCTGTATGAATTGCACGAAGGGTGTACTCGGTGCATAAAATCCTTGTCAGCCAGTTCCAATGAATAACCTTTGGAATGTCGGAACAGGAGTAGGCCATTCAGCCACTCCAGCCTGCTCCACCATTCAATTAGATCATGGCTGATCTGCACCTCAACTCCATTTACTCGCTTTTGCTCCATATCCCTTTCATTTCCATCATTTACAATTCATTTTTTTACCTCTAAAATGCTAAATGTGTTTCTTAACAGAAATCACATTTTCATATATTAAATAAATGTGCATTCAATAAAATAACTGCTCTACTAATTCAATATTGGCTAGCCAGTTAGCTGGTGTCAGTAAATTAAGTGTTAGCAAATGATATCATTGGCAGTTATGCAACATTGGTATAAAGGCCTGGTTTACATTTTAGCATTGAAACAGTTGTCTACTTTCTAACTAATGTTTTGGCACCATATGGTGAGATTATACAAGAAGGAAAGCAGTTCTAACGGTCTGCTAAAGACTATAGAGTGAAAGGAAATGTTAGTCTGGCATTAGATTCTTTGAACATGTTATAGTGAAAAGTTTAATGGAGTCTCTTAACTTTATGCTGGGACAATGGTTTCTTTTGATGTCTTAAATATAGTTGTAAACATCAAACAGCAAGGACCTATCCTTGTGAGCGATTCTAGGTCTAAAATTGCATATTCAGTACCTAATTGGCTCTCATTGATTTATATTTTCTTTTTGGTGTAATTCATAAATGTGCAGCGTGTAAATTGGCAAGGAAAGTTTGTCTATTATTTGTAAGTTTTTCTCAAATTTATTGTCTAAAGACTATTTTTCACCATTTGTAAAATTCTGATCTGTAAATGCTCTGCAATGAAAACAGGAAGAAAAGAAACCCCATTAACCGCGTGTTTAAAACTTGAACTTCTTTGTTGTTGCATGAAATGAAAACAGTGGATTGAACTTTAAAAGAACAATTTTGCATCAAGTGCCCACACACTCGAATGAACTTTCAATGTGGGTCTATGTTTTTTAACACAACACAGCCTTAGAACTCACAATCATCTTCTCTTCACTTGGGCAGCATTGCCATATTTGGCATGTGGAGCAACTTGGCGCAATTCCTCTGTTTTGAAGACGAATATTAACCAGCTGAAGCTGGAGATTTTGTTAATAACATTCTTGTTTCTGGTGTACATTTGCTCGGAAATGGATGGGTGCAGGACCACTGGTGGCTTTAATGTACTAGAAGGGCTGATGGAGGAGACCGCAGAGAGGGAGCATCAAGGGTATTAGCCTTATGTTTAACAACTGCTTTGAGTCTAAATCGTCCGCTCAAAATGTAGTTGCCTGTAGATCATCGAGGATCGGTATCTGAAATGGTCAGATTGAGCAAAGAAACAAATCATGCTGCTTGGTGCCAGTAGATCTGCAGGAGCAACAACACTGTCAGTGAAAATCAAGGTGACCCACTGCTCTGAATTTACATACCATCAACACCTTCCAGCCACTAACTAAATATTTGGAACAAAAACAAGCCCTGTGCAGCAAACTTCTGCATTTGTGACGTAACAGAAACTCGCTATCAGTTTATTGAGTTGGACATAGAGCACAAGCAGAGAAGTGGAGGACATTATCAGTTTCACCCAGGTTACCATTCGCATGCCAGGACCATATATGAGTGAGAAATGTTTCCATTCCATCAACCTGTAGCTGGTTGAGGTCCAGCAACTCACAATCATGCATATCAATATATTCCCATCCTGGGAGTACGCATGATTCATTCATACTGAGGCAGTCCACTGCAAACAAACTGTTTGAAGGCAACAATTGAAGACCAGCTTCTGTAAGACAAAATATGGGCACTTCATATTTAACCACAGTAAAGATATAATAATGCCCACATTAAACCTATGGTGGTCATTGAGAAAGCCTTCAGAGTGCATATCAATGCTTCCAATATTTGCAACAATCAGGTGACGTCTTGCCATATTCCCTTGAAGAAACTAGAAATATTATTACAATGGTCTGAGGATCAGTTGGAACAAAGGGGGCAACAGGCTGATGACGAGGTTGAAAAGCCAATGGGAGGAAAGCAGGAAGTGTGGGATGGCAGAGAGGTGCATCATAACTGTTATATCTTCAGATTCTCTAATAATGACTCCATGAGACAATGTATTGTGCTTGAACTGTAGTGACCTTAGTCCATTTAATGTAACTCCAGAGTGAGGATGACACATGGTGGCCTGCCTTTTAGACCAGACCTGGCACACCTGTACAGGTAACCTACAAGTCTCCCACTGTAGTGCTCTCAGGTGGCACATCTTGTAATAATAAAAGCAGTAATCATGTGGGATACATGACATCACTCTCCCCCAAATCTTTAGTGCAAATCGTCTTTGCATTGACTGTGCTCTGGGCTTAGCTCTATCTAGTTGACCCTTGGAGGGTCATTTCCATCTTGGGTGAGTAGGTGGTGTTTCGACGGCAGTAGAGTTGCTGGTGGTTTCTGTTAGTGCGTCCATGACCACTCCAGGCTCTCCCCTCCCCCCCCCACCCGCCCCCTCCACCATATAGATTGTGCTGTTGGCTCATTACATTCATATACATTCAAGTCCAAAAAAAAAATTGCATTTACTGTATTGCATTCATGATACCATGGTGAGGTAAGTACATTTGAATGGTGAGGTACATACTTGGAATATACTTGGGGTCAGTGCTGGGGTCAATGCCGGTGCATGAGGGCAAACTAGTTCCAGAACTGCTGGATGGTGTCCAGGCAGTCTGGTGGTGGCGTGGTGCCCAGTGCTGGCAGTGGAGCCCGGTTGGCTCGAGTTGCCTGCTCTCAGAGCTTTTGCCGTTGCTTCTAGTGTCAGGCAGGTTCACAGATGCCTGTGACCTCCCTATCCTCTCCTTGCACCCCGGGTCGCTGCTGCTCCCTGAGGAGCAGTCATCTAGCAGTGCACAGGGAACTGCTGACTTGCTTGCCTGCGCGTTATTTGGTTTGGGATCCTGGCTGATCCCAATCCCATTTGCGAGAACCGTTGCGGGTAACCCTTCGTTCCTGGGTGTAGCCTTGGTGGCGATAGGGTCTGGGGGCTATGCCTTAGCGCAGTTTGCTCTTTCAGGCTCATGTCGGTTGGTGCCTGAGAGGTCGAGCCAATCGGGGGCAGAGTATTGATACCGTTACCGTTGCCCTCCTGAGATCGCTTGCTCTGCAGCTTGTATATATTAGCTGCTTATGGCCACACTCCGTGGTGCATCCTTCTGGTCCCAGGAACGCTGGCTTACAGCGTTGGGTAGCTCGCTGGACCTGTGTGCTCCCGCCGCATTGGCTGTATGCAGTTGAATTTTTACATCGCACAACGTTTCATTACTTATTGTGAATAATCTGTAGCTCCGATCGCAACCGCGCGACTTTTCCTTGCTTATTGCATGTACACAACTCTGATCATCAATGACACATTTTACAACTAACTCAGAGTTGCTATCACATTGATTGAGAGTGTGGAACTGTTCCTTTAAGTGTGGTGAGTTGCAGACTGTAAAGTCCTTACTCTACAGTATGAAACCACACGAGGCACATTCTGGGGACAAGGTCACTCTGTGACCTTAACTCTTTATTCACAGGACTCCAAAAATGATGACCCTGCGTGGGACCTCCCTTTTTATACCTGTGTGATCAGGTAAGGAGTGTCTCTCACAAGTTCACCCCTTGTTGTCAAGGTGTGCAGCTAGGTTGAGTGTATACAGTAATACAGTGTTACATTGTGGTTACATACATAACATCACCTCCCCCCGCAAAGTCTTATTGGGATCATAGGTTTAGTCTTTCAGGTGGTCTACGCTCCCTCGTGGAGTGCCGCAGTTGGGGCTCTGGTTGTTGGACACTGACGTGAGTGTTTATCACCTGTGGTGATTCCGGTCTGTCCGGGCTGACCGCAGGGACTGTGCATTCTTCTGATCGCTCTTGTTGCTCATTCACTGGTGGTGTTGTGAGCTCCATCTTATGGTCTTCTTCAGGTTCCTCTGTGTCGATGCTGAACCTTTTTTTTACTTGATCCAGATGCTTACGGCATATCTGATCATTGTTGAGTTTTACCATGATGACCCTATTCCCCTCTTTAGTGCCCTCAAGCCATTTGGGCCCCATGGCGTGATTGAGGACGAGTACAGGATCATTTATTTCTATACATCTCCCCCTTGAATTACGGTCATGGTACTCGTTTTGTGACTTGCGCTTGCCCTCAACTATGTCGGTCAGGACTGGGTGAATGAGGGACAACTGAGCTTTGAGTGTCCGTTTCATTAGTAGCTCTGCGGGTGAGACCCCTGTGAGCGAGTGCGGTCGGGATCTATAGGCCAGCAGGAGACGCGATAGGCGGCATTGTAGGGAGGGTCCTTGAATCCTGAGCATACCTTGCTTAATGATTTGGACCGCACGTTCCGCCTGGCCATTGGAGGCCGGATTGAACGGCGCAGTCCTGATGTGGTTGATGCCATTTCCCGACATAAACTCTCGGAATTCGTAGCTTGTGAAACATGGGCCATTATCACTAACCAGGATGTCCGACCAGCCATGGGCTGCAAAGATCACATGTAGGCTTTCCACGGTGGTGGATGACGTGCATGAATTCAGAATGATGCACTCGATCCATTTCGAGTACGCATCTACCACAATAAGGAACATCTTACCCATGAACGGGCCCGCGTAGTCAACATGAATGCGTGACCATGGCCTGGTGGGCCAGGGCCACGGGCTGAGCAGGGCCTCTCTGGGGGCCTAACCCAGCTGGGCACACGTCGTGCACCTGCAAACATAGTGTTCCAGGTCTAAATCAATTCCAGGCCACCAAACGTGTGACCGGGCAATGGCCTTCATCAGCACAATGCCTGGGTGCTCGCTATGGAGTTCCCTGTTGAATGCCTCACTGCCCTTCTTGGGCATAACTACCCAGCTGCCCCATAGTAGGCAGTCGGCTTGGATGGAGAGCTCATCCATCCGTTTGTGGAACGGTCTGACCTCCTCAGGGCATGCTCCATGTGTGGGCGCCCAATCCCCAGTCAGGACACATTTCTTAATCAGGGATAGGAGCGGGTCTCTGTTTGTCCAGATTTTGATCTGGCGGGCTGTGATGGGGGAGCCTGCACTGTCAAAGGCATCGACAGCCATGACCATCTCGGCGCTTTGCTCCGCTGCCCCCTCAGTGGTGGCCAGAGGAAGCCTGCTGAGCGTGTCAGCGCAATTTTCAGTGCCGGGCCGATGCCGGATGGAGTGGTCTAGTCATAAGCAGCCAGCGTGAGAGCCCATTGCTGTATGCGAGCTGATGCATTGGCATTGATAGCTTTGCTGTCTGACAACAGGGATGTTAATGGCTTGTGGTTCATCTCTAATTCAAACTTCCTACCAAAGAGGTACTGATGCATTTTTTTTACACAATAGACACAGGCAAGCACTTCCTTCTCGACCATCCCATATCCCTGTTCTGCTTGAGAGAGCGACCTGGAGGCATAAGCCACAGGGTGGCGTTGACCCTCAGTATTGCCCTGCTGCAACATGCATCCAACCCCATTGGATGATGCATCACATGTCAGATCCAATTTTTTACAGGGGTCGTACAGGGTCAACAACTTGTTTGAATAAAGTAGGTTTCGCACCTGATCAAAAGCCCGTTCCTGACAGTCCCCCCAAAACCAATCGCAACCCTTACGCAGGAGCACATGTAGCGGCTCCAACAACGTGCTCAAGTTCGGCAGAAAGTTCCCGAAATAGTTCAACAGTCCCAGGAATGAACGCAACTCTGATGTGTTGCAGAGCCTGGGTGCTTGTCGAATCGCCTCTGTTTTGGATTCGGTGGGCCAAAACACATGTGCAGCAACCCTCCTGCCAGAACCTCAACCTCAGGAGCTAAGAGCACACATTTAGACTTCTTGAGTCGCAGGCCTACCTGGTCCAGTCGGCGTAGCACCTCCTCCAGGTTGTGGAGGTGTTCCTCGGTGTCTCGACCCATGATGAGGATGTCGTCCTGGAATACGATCGTTCCAGGAATGGATTTAAGCAGGCTTTCCATGTTTTGTTGAAAAATCGCGGACGCTGATCGAATGCCAAATGGGCACCTATTATAAATGAACAGTCCCTTGTGCGTGGTGATGGTGGTCAGTAGTTTAGATTCATCGGCCAGTTCCTGGGTCATATAGGCTGAAGTGAGGTCCAACTTGATGAAAAGCTTGCTGCCTGCCAGCCTGGCGAAGAGGTCCTCTGCTCTCGGGAGCGGGTATTGATCTTGTAGAGACACCCGATTGATGGTGGCCTTGTAATCACCACAGATCCTGGTATAGCCATCTGCTTTTAGGACAGGAACGATGGGGCCCGCCCAGTCGCTGAATTCAACAGGCGAGATGAAGCCCTCTCTCAACAGCCGGTCCAATTCGCTCTCGATCTTTTCACATATGGCACCGCTCTGGCTTTGTGGTGCACTGGCCTGGCATCCGGGGTGATGTGTATCACTACTTTAGTGCCTTTGAAAGTCCCGACGCCAGGTTGGAATAGTGAATTGAATTGTTGTAGGACTTGTGAGTATGAACTTCGCTCCACAGATGACAATGCGTGAACATCCCCCCATTTCCAGTTCATCTCGGCTAACCAGCTCCTCCCCAACAGTGCGGGACCATTGCCCAGGACAATACAGAGGGGCAACCGATTCATGAACATAGAAACATAGAAACATAGAAAATAGGTGCAGGAGTAGGCCATTCAGCCCTTCTAGCCTGCACCGCCATTCAATGAGTTCATGGCTGAACATGCAACTTCAGTACCCCATTCCTGCTTTCTTGCCATACCCTTTGATCCCCCTAGTAGTAAGGACTACATCTAACTCCTTTTTGAATATATTATGTGAATTGGCCTCAACAACTTTCTGTGGTAGAGAATTCCACAGGTTCACCACTCTCTGGGTGAAGAAGTTTCTCCTCATCTCGGTCCTAAATGGCTTACCCCTTATCCTTAGACTGTGACCCCTGGTTCTGGACTTCCCCAACATTGGGAACGTTCTTCCTGCATCTAACCTGTCTAAACCCATCAGAATTTTAAACGTTTCTATAAGGTCCCCTCTCATTCTTCTGAACTCCAGTGAATACAAGTCCAGTTGATTTAGTCTTTCTTGATAGGTCAGTCCCGCCATCCCGGGAATCAGTCTGGTGAACCTTCGCTGCAGTCCCTCAATAACAAGAATGTCCTTCCTCAAGTTAGGAGACCAAAACTGTACACAATACTCCAGGTGTGGCCTCACCAAAGCCCTGTACAACGATAGCAACACCTCCCTGCCCCTGTACTTAAATCCCCTTGCTATGAAGGCCAACATGCCATTTGCTTTCTTAACCGCCTGCTGTACCCGCATGCCAACCTTCAATGACTGATGTACCATGACACCCACGAACGCAGCGGGGGGGGGGGGGGGGGAGGAAGACGTTCCCGACGGCGGGAGGGAGGGAGTGCGGGCCTGCCCGCCCAAACGCAGCGGGGGGGGGGGGGAGAAGGAAGACGTTCCAGACGGTGGGCGGAAAGGAGACAGTGAGAAGGCTGCAGGAAGCCTCAGTGCTGATGTGCTGATGGCAATGTGCTTTTGTTAAAAAATGTTCAAAAATTAAACAGCTACAAAGAACTACAAAAATGGCCAAGTGCCAATGTTTTCCTTCACACTGCGCGTGCGCGAACACTCCAACGCACACGCGCAGGGTTGCCGGCAGGAAAAAAACGAATTTAAATAGTACCCGCCCCCTCCCACTTACAAAATCGGCGTGAGTGTAGGCTCCGCCCCCCTGGGCGCCGCGCCAAACAGACAAGGAGCTGCAGGGCACTCCAGAATCGCGAGTTTTCTTTCCGGCGCCGTTTTAGGCGCGAAAAACAGGCGCCCAGCTCGGAGGGGCGCCCGTTTTTTATCGTGTGGAAACTTGGGCCCAATGACTTATCAGTAAAGTTAAACAGAATTTTAATTGAAGAGAATCCACTGCTTGAACCATAAATTAGCATAATTATTAGGAGACTAATCTTATTTGAATAAATAATTGTATATGCGATTCCCATTATTTAATCCTCAATAAAACTAAACCAGACTTGTTCATATGGGTCAAGTTCACATTGGGTTGTCACTATGATAAATTATTACCACTTATTCAATACTGTGCTTACATTGCAGAGGTAAATATCTGCTATAATCACTCTCAAAATGGCAGGCAGTGACTAATGGGGTGCTGCAGGGCTTAGTGCTGGGACCCCAGCTCTTTACAATGTGCATCAATGATTTGAATGAAGGAATTGAGTGTAATATCTCCAAGTTTGCAGATGACACACAGCTGGGTGGCGTAGTGAGCTGTGAGGAGGACACTAGGAGGCTGCAGGGTGACTTGGACAGGTTAGGTGAGTGGGCAAATGCATGGCAGATGCAGTATAATGTGGATAAATTTGACGTTATCCACTTTGGGGGCAAAAACGCGAAGACAGAATATTATCTGAATGGTGGCAGATTAGGAAAAGGGAAGGTGCAACGAGATCTGGGTGTCATGGTTCATCAGTCATTGAAAGTTGGCATACAGGTACAGCAGGCGGTGAAGAAGGCAAATGGTATGTTGGCCTTCATAGCTAGGGGATTTGAGTATGGGAGCAGGGAAGTCTTACTGCAGTTGTACAGGGCCTTGGTGAGGCCTCATCTGGAATATTGTGTTTTGGTCTCCTAATTTGAGGAAGGACGTTCTTACTATTGAGGGAGTGCAGCGAAGGTTCACCAGACTGATTCCAGGGATGGCTGGACTGACATATGAGGAGAGACTGGATCAACTGGGCCTTTATACATTGGAGTTTAGAAAGATGAGAGGGGATCTCATAGAAACATATAAGATTCTGACGGGACGGGACAGGTTACATGCGGGTAGAATGTTCCCGATGTTGGGGAAGTCCAGAACCAGGGGACACAGTCTTAGGACAAGGGGTAGGCCATTTAGGACTGAGATGAGGAGAAACTTCTTCACTCAGAGAGTTGTTACCCTGTGGAATTCCCTGCCGCAGAGTGTTGTTGATGCCAGTTCATTGGATATATTCAAGAGGGAGTTAGATATGGCCCTTACAGCTAAGGGGATCAAGGGGCATGGAGAGAAAGCAGGAAGGGGGTACTGAGGGAATGATCAGCCATGATCTTATTGAATGGTGGTGCAGGCTCGAAGGGCCGAATGGCCTACTCCTGCACCTATTTTCTATGTTCCTATGTTTACCATAAAATGAATGCCTCTAAGCAGTTTCACTGGAGAAAGACATGCAGAGAATGCTGATGGGAGCTAACTAGAGTGCCAGTACTGGTCTTTTAAAGAGTATTCCTAAATCCATGCACAATTGAATGTATTCGCAAGGTGATAGTTGTTTCAGTATAGCACATTAAAACTTTTGAATTTGAAAACAAAGCTGGAAAAGGATAATGAATTGACATTAAATAATTAGATGATCCCAATAGTTTTCCTGTATATCCAATGCCAGTTTGCTGCGATCTGAATTAATGTCAGGTTGCATTTACACACCTTAGCATTGCAGTGAAGCAGTTTCCACTTTGCTATGGTGCTAAAGCTGGAGTAAACACGGAGTCAGATAACATGGAACTGGAAAGCGAGACTCAAGAAACTGGGTTTTCAAACCTAAACTGAAGACCACTGCCTGCAGTATAAATACGGTCTTCAGTTGTACGGATTCTAAATTCTTCCTTTCTATCAGGGGCATCCTTATAACATCATAATGTCAAATGTTGCAGGGTTTGAAAATTAGAAGCAGGAGGTGTGACTGGGTTTGGCGAAGTCAATGTTAAACACGACTCCAAGCCCACAGCAAGCTTGATTTGAAGATATTGTCCTTGAGTATACGTTCACAATAATGGGGAAAATTGCGGGTCGGAGGCTTCCTTCGGACGAACGCCTCCAACCCGAAAGAAATCTACGAAAATACCTCGTGGTCCCAGAGGAATGTAGGATTCTGGTCAGCAGCCTTCATTCAGTGTGCAGCGTACGGGAACATGGACATAAATGCTGGGATCACGAGGACCTGGACCACCAATCACTATCAAGTATTCTCATTGATAATAACAGGAGCTCTGTTTTTGCGAGCTCCCATTATTATCAATGAGAATACCCCCCAAAACTAGAAACACAGCACAATAAATTTAAAAAAAATCTCACATATATAAAATTAATTGAAATTTTAATTACATTCAATGTTTTCAAAAATAAATTATTTTTTGGAATTTTTTTTTATATGTTTTAATAGGGTTAAAAATAAACGTATTTTAACGGACAGGATTTTTAATATAAAAATGAGTGATTAAATGTAATTTTTCTATGTTTTAAAACTCCTACGCTGGTAAACATTGGCTATATGCCTGCTTTTATCAGGCGTAAGAGTGTAAAGGACATTCGCTGGGCAAGAGTTGGGCAAATAGCCCAATCTCTGCCCCATGGATGTCCTTCCTGCGGGGGATGCGTAGGATCTGTAAAAAGAAATTTTGACAGATTGCAAAAGCTGGTTCTCGACACATGCGCATCGCGCGCTGGGGAACTGGCTTTTGTGAGGCCTCACGGGGTCCGTGCCACTTCGTATGCACCCTGCGAGGCCACAATTTTCAGCCCATTATTAGTTTTGAGCTTTATTTAGTGATATAATTAAAATTATATTACTTTTAAAAAAGATTTCGGGCTGGATTTTTGGTTGGTTAGGGTCCCGGAGGGGCGGTAAAGGGTGTGTTAATGCTTCCTGTCCGGGTGGCCAGCTTCCAGCGCCCTGCTGGGAAATTTGGTGACAGTTTTGCGTCGGCACAAAATGCTCCCGCCTCGCTCTGTAGTTTCATTCAGATCATGATGTCAGTCGTTGTGCAATGTCCCGCTAGCGCCCCGGTCGCTAAATTAGGTGGAACCGCCGCATTTAACATTCGCCCCAAGTCATGCCTGAAAAACCAGGCGGTCCCACAGTCGAGCAGGCGCTATATGCAGCGTATTTAAAGTGAGGGAGGAGGATCCTAAATCAGAGGTCGCATTGACTGCAACGTTTGTGCACAGCACGCTGCGTGAACCTCTGACTTTAAAGCTCCAGATTTATCGGCCATTGCAGGTTCCTTATCACTTCAGTGAAATAATTTAATGGGGCATTATTAGTTCGCCAACATCTCCTACTCCATGCTCTTGTTAGGCGGCATCAAGATAGAAGGGCTGTTGGGCATGTCAGCCCACGGATGAGAGGCCAAAGACATCTGGACAGGAGTCCTTACCCCCCCCCCCCACGGGTTTACAGGCAGCAATGCTCATACCTCCAGCTCTCTGAGGAGCAGTGTGTCAGAAGGCTGCACTTCCAAAAGGAACTGCTGACAGAGATATGTCATCTCCTACAGGCAGACCTGCAGTCTCACATCGGCACCAAGACTGTGCTGCTCGTCGCAATGAAGGTCATTGTGGCACTGGCCTTCGATGCCATCGGTTCCTTCTAGGCTGCAGCAGGGTAGATGTGCAGCGTCTCTCAATATGCTGCACATCGTTGCATTCGCCACATCACAAAGGCCCTCTATGCCCGCAGAATAGACATCAGATCGTTCCCAATGAGCAGGGAGAGCCAGAATGAGCGAGCATGTGGGTTTGGCAGGATTGCGGGCATCCCGAGGGTTCAAGGAGCCATTGACTGTACACACGTGGCCTTGTGAGCACCATTCCACAACGCAGAGGTATTCCGAAACCGAAAGGGATACCACTCCCTAAACATGCAGCAGGTATGCGACCACATGCAGTGCATCCTCGCAGTGAATGCCTGCGATCCAGGGAACGCACATGATGCTTTCATCCTGTATGAGAGCACTGTGTCATGATTGTTATGGCCACCACAGGAAGGGCTGATGCTCGGGGACAAAGGATACTGTGATGTATGTAGCACTCAAATCACTGACTCCACACAGTCTGGTGTTGTAGTAACTGCTGTGACCTTGGTCCTTTATTGTGTAACTCCAGAGTGCCCTTCAGATGTGGAGGGCAGCCTTTTATACTCTGTCTCGCAGGTACTTTCGGGTCTCCCACCACAGTGCCCCTTGTGGCGCACCATTGTAACGATACATTTAATGTACATGGACAATACATAACATCTCACTCCCCGTCACCCCCAGTTCCAAAAGCAAATTGCCAGTAACCTCGGCCTTTTTCGTCCTGGTTGATTTGTGAGTGTGAGTCCATGACCATCCACTTCCCTCTTCCCCCCCGCCCCGTCATGTAGAGATTATGCTTGTGATCCAGTGCAAACATGTGGTGTTTGCAGTCCTTACATGATGATACAAGTACACAAACATAATCTCCAGTAGAAAGCAGGTACACATAGATAGTACATTTGTATGCGTTGAAGATTATATCAAAAGGTTGCAGGTACACTGAACAGTTATTTAATCCCAGCTCCACTGGGTGAGGTATGGTGGTGACATACTGCCCCTTTTTGCCCGAGGTAATGGGCTGCGCTGAGACAGGGTATGGCAACTAGTGCATTGCCTCTGTTCTCAGAAAATAGTTGCCTTTGCGGCTTGTCTGCAACCGCTGAACAATTGCATAAATCACATAAAATCAGAAATCGCATTAATCCATTAGTCATGTTAGTCACAGATCCATTAACCCTTTTAACTGTGCATTGTGATATTAACTCTTTTCACCAATCATCTCAATCATTTTAATCACAGTAATCATTTTAGCATCAAAATATTAACTCTTGTCATAAATTACGTCATCATACAAATCACAGTAATTATTCTGACTCACTCTTGCCCTTACAAAAGTCTCTCTGTGGGGAACCCCAACGGTGTAAGGCCCCTTTAAGACTCCTGGGTACATTTCCCTTTTAAGACGCCATTTTGTTTTTCCCACGAGGTTTCTACTGGGTGCCGCCATTTTAGGTGCTCTGCTGGTGCCTGCCTGCGCCTCTCTGCAGAACTTTGCTGCCACGAGGCTCGCCGCCATCTCTGAACGCACCTGGGAGCCGCAACGCACCAGCCCCCACGCCGCCGCATTCTCCGGAGCACCCCACGCAGCTGACCTTTTTGCCCGGGAGCCACCACACACCCACACGTCCTCCGGAGCCGACCTCCTCACTGCTGCAGCTGATCCTCCTGCTGCAAGCCTCTGCCTGCGGGCCGACGGTGCCTGCTGGAGCAGCCCGTCGAAGCCCTTCTCTCTTCTCCAGCTCGGTCGGCACTGCTGCTGGTTCCAGCACCTCTTTCTCACTCTCAGACTTTACAGGGGGAGTCGACAGCCGCCGCTGCTCTGCCCAACCCCACACACGCTTCCTTCGCTGCCATCCGATCCGAAGGTGTAGGCCTGCTCTGTCTGTGAACACGGGGGACAGCGGTCTGTGGAGGAATGAAGTCTTCCCAGCTCGCACGGACCTTCCCCATCTATCTCCAGCCGAGTAGCGTCGGCCCATCGCCTGCAATGATCCACAAAGGCAAACCGTGCGTCTCGCCACCGTGAGACACCTGCACATCCGCTCTGCCAAGAACAGGTATCAGTTCCTTGGTGTAGGTGTACAGCTTCACCGTGATCGGGACCAGCTTGGGTCGTGCAGCTGGGTTGATCCACAGTTTATCAAAAGTTTCCTGACTCATCAGTGACTGACCTGACCCCGTGTCCACTTCCATACTCACTGGGACTCCATTAATCTTGACTTCCATAATCACTGGGGCCGAATCGTCGGTACACGTATACAGTCCAAACGCATCATCTTCTTCTACCTGGGGCTGGGTTGCCCGTCGAGCCAAACCGCAATGCTCCTCGCTGGATAACAGATCATCTACCATCTCCTCAGCCACGCGGTGAGTCGTGTTTCTTTTGCACATATGCTGAAGATGGCCTTTCGTGTAGCAGGTATTGCACGTATACTCCGCAAACCTGCACCGGTGAACCCCATGGCTTCCTCTGCAGCGCCAGCATAGTGCTACTCGATTAGCCCCCCTCAGCGGACTCTGAGTTCCAGGACCTTGACGTCCATGCTCTCTGCCCTGGGCAGAGCCACGTTCTGCAGTTTTGTCTGTGACGGGCGCTATCCTGTGAATAGTACCTGCCGGGTTCGAGACCATGTGGATCACCTGTTTGGTGCTGCAAGTCAAGGTCATAAATGCCTGGCTGATGTTGATGGCTTGCTGCAGGCTGACTGTAGGTTCAGTAGATAGCAGCTTGTGAAGGAGACCCTCATGGCCAATCCCCATAACAAAGCCGTCTCGCAACGCCTCGTTAAGGTGTGTGCCAAAATCGCACGCCGCCACGAGTCTTCTGATGTCCGCAGCATTTTTTGTGACATCCTGGCCCTCAGGTCTGCAGTGGTGGTAGAATTTGTGTTTGGCCATGAGATGCTCTCCTTCAGTTTCAGTTGGTTACGAAGGAGTTCAATCAGCTCCTCATAAGACTTATCCTTGGCGCTCGCGGGTGCCAGCAAATACCTGACGAGACGGTAAACCCCATCGCCACAACTAGACAGCAATATCGCCTTACGCTTCTCTATCAGTGCGTTCGTGTCCCCTGTCAGGTCGTTTGCTATCAAATAGTACTCGAGCCTTTCCGTAAAGGCATCCCAGTCATTACCCTCTGTGAAATCCTTTAGCGTGCCCAAAGTAGCCATGGTTGCGTGAAGAGCTCGTCCATGTCCTTGTCGCCAATTTGTGATGTATGTAGCACTCAAATCACTGACTCCACACAGTCTGGTGTTGTAGTAACTGCTGTAACCTTGGTCCTTTATTGTGTAACTCCAGAGTGCCCTTCAGGTGTGGTGGGCAGCCTTTTATACTCTGTCTTGCAGATACTTTCGGGTCTCCCACCTGTAAGGGGTTCTCGGGGAGTGCTGTTGTGCCTTGGGTGTCTCTCTCTGGGCTTCTGCATTCACAGCTTATGCCTGGCCTGTGAGGTACCCTGAGTGCTGCAAGAGCACCCCTGGAGAGACTGTGTCCACAGCTTATGAAGGGGGTTTTGAGACTCGTGCGTCCCCACAGCTTATGCCTAGCCTGTGAGGCACCTGTGAGTGTCAAACACTCCTAACCCCTTCTTCCCTAACCTGTGACACACAGTTGAGCATTTTCGAGGCGCTCCTAGCTTCCCTTACACTGTCCTGACATAAGACTCACGATCAGGAGATGTAATACAATAGAACTGAGACAAGGTGATTCCAAGAGGAACTTAGGCTTCCAATTTATTTGACCAGGTGTATCTCAACAAACAGCAATACACCAACAAAACAATTCCCCTAAATCTCACTAAACGGACACAACGAAAATCTTTACACAAGTTTAGCAGTACAATGCCCAACCTCCCACCTTTCCTGGTCTAACTGAGTGGGAGTTCCAGGGACCAGAGGTTATACTCAATACTGTGTCTTCTGTAGTCTGGTGGTTTGTTTCTTCTATCTTCGGTGTCTTCGGACACTGGTTTTCTTTCAGTGTCGAGAGGCTTGCTGGTTGTTGGATCACGAGAGCAGGGAACTACACACAATGCGTCAGAAACCCTTTTTTATAGCCAGATTATCCAGTCCGCCTCTCCTGCTGAAATCGATCCTTCCCATTGGTGGGCTTTGTGATTTTGAAAAATGCAGCAGTTTTAGATTATTGCGGGGTTTTTTCCCACTGATGTTAACCTACTCAAGGTTTGAGTGGGTGTTGATTGCGTTGGCCTCCTGTAGCCATTGTGTAGGCCTTTGGGTTGTTTTGGGTTCCCTAGTTTTCTGAAGGTCTGCATAATTTTCCTCCAATTCAGTTTCTCTAACCTACTCAAGGTTTGAGTGGGTGTTGATTGCGTTGGCCTCCTGTAGCCATTGTGTAGGCCCTTGGTTTGTTTTGGGTTCCCTAGTTTTCTGAAGGTCTGCATAATTTCCTTCCATAGTGTAAACATGGGGAAGACAATAGCCCGATAATGGCGATGAGCCAGTCCCACAGTTTTCAAGCAAGTGCTCTCCCATTGGCTTGAAAGCCCCATGCTTTGGGCTGACTCTGTCCCACCATTGGCCCTCCAGTGTCCTCCCCCGTCCAATCACCGCTCTGCTAAGGTCAAACCGTCTCGGTTTCAATTCACATTGCAGCACAGACAGATCCCACAGCCCTTTTCCTTCTGGGTAAAATGAGGGGGTTTTCATCCTCCCCTACACACCACAGTGCCCCTTGTAGTGCACCATTGTAACTATACATTTAATGTACATGGACAATACATAACAGATACGGCCTGGCCACCTGGCTAATGATCCCCCACTGAAACTCCACCACAGAAGCCAAACAGCGCAAAAATGAGAGCCATGCGGCCACCCGCAACATCATCGGACAGATAATTGGGGTGCTCAAGCAGCGTTTCCGATGCCTGGACTACTCTGGAGGCAGTCTTCAACACTCCCTTCAACAGGTGTTGGAATTCATTGTGATGTGCTGTATGCTACACAACTTGGCCAGCATGAATGGCCAGCCATTGCCAATAGGGATTGCAGCCCCACCTCAGGAGGTGGAGGAGAAGGAACAGGAGACTGGCGAGGCTCCGAATGGCCAGCCACACCAGGAGGAGCACCTTCCATGGGGGAGACAGCATGGCGATGGTGCCAGACTAAGAACCGCACGTTGCTGCCTCATAATAGATCGGTTCTCATAAATGGAGGATGCTGAGGGAATCAACTAATGCTGACCACATTATATGCCACAATGATGGCACATCTCTGTTCAAGTCTACAATCATATAGAAGATGCCAATGCAAAACGGTCAAAGTAACATTTTACTAACACATGCAAACCACCCACCCCCCTCCGCAAGTTACAAAACAAAACACAGCATCCCTTTGAAATACACTCAAGCACAATGAAGTGCAACAATGTAACCAAATATTTACAGGCATTATTTACTTTGGGAGCACATGTTCCCATGGTAGTCAAAGTCATCAATCAGACTTTGCCTGACATTTCACCCCCCTCACCTTTACCCCCTCCGACACCTATTGCTCCTCCTCAATGTGGCCTCAGTGCTCACAGCAAGGCTGCTTGAGGGCTGCTGTGTGTGTGGGCCAGACAGTACAGATGGCCTACGAGGATGCCCTGGGCCAGCTCTGGGCCTGGAAGGCCTGGCTGCGGACTCCACCGCCACAGTATCAACGGCAGCAGTCTGTGATGGCTCGGGTGTGTACCGCGATAAGTGCAAAGGCGGAGTGGCAGTTATTGTGTTCCTTACACAGATGAGGCTGCACACAGGGAGGTTAAAGTAACAGTGACCTCAGTCTTTAATAAGACACTCCAGAGTGAGGAACAGGCCTTAGGGGCTGGCTTACATACAGTGTTCCCAAGGGATGCTGGGACTCGTTGGGACTTCAGGGGATGTGCTCCCTGGTGGCAGAACATGGGAGTGCATTCATTACAGATACACAACATCACTCCCCCGCCAAAAGTCAAAGTGAAAACTATTTACAAGGTTAGGCGGCCGGGAGCCTTTCTTTCCCTGGTGGACCGCCATGGTACAAATGTCTGTTCTGGTGTGTTGGCTGTGCCCTCACTGGGCTGGTGTGTTGTTGGTCCTGCATAGCTGTTAGGTGAGCCTGGCCTTGCTGGGCTGTTGGGCGTGATGCGTTCGATTTCCTGGTCCAGCGTGGTGTCATTGGTCCTTTCGGTGTGTGTTGTGGGCTCGAAAAAGTTGGTGTCTGCTGTGGGTTGTTCAGGGCAGTCTGTGAACCCCAGCCTTGTTTGGTCCAGGAGCTTTCTGCAAATTTGTCCATTGTCCAGTTTGACTACAAACACCCTATTCCCTTCTTTAGCTATCACCGTGCCCACGATCAACTTGGGACCATGTCCATAGTTTAGCACATACACAGGGTCATTCAGATCAATTTCCCGTGACACATTGGCACGACCATCGTTTTCATTTTGTTGCTGCCGCCTGCTCTCTACCTGATCATGCAGGTTGGGGTGAACCAGTGAGAGTCTGGTTTTACGTGTCCTTTTCATGAGTAGCTCAGCCGGGGGCACCCCTGTGAGCGAGTGAGGTCTCGTGCGGTAGCTGAGCAGTACTCGGCACAGGTGGGTTTGGAGTGAGCCTTCTGTGACTCGTTTAAGGCTCTGTTTGATGGTTTGTACTGCCCGCTCTGCCTGCCCATTGGAGACTGGTTTAAATGGGGCCGAGGTGACATGTTTGATCCCATTGTGGGTCATGAATTCTTTAAATTCGGCACTGGTGAAACATGCCCCATTGTCACTGACCAGTATGTCAGGCAGGCCGTGGATGGCAAACATGGACCTCAGGCTTTCAATGGTGACGGTGGCGGTGCTTCCCAACATTATTTCACATTCAATCCATTTTGAAAAAGCATCCACCACCACCAGGAACATTTTACCGAGAAATGGGCCCACATAGTCGACATGGATCCTTGACCATGGTCTGGAGGGCCAGGACCACAAACTTAGTGGTGCCTCTCTGGGCGCGTTGCTCAACTGAGCACACACGCTGCATTGCCATACACAGGACTCTAAGTCAGAGTCAATACCGGGCCACTACACGTGTGATCTGGCTATCGCTTTCATCTTTACTATACCCGGGTGTGTGCTGTGGAGATCGAGATGAACATCTCCCTGCCCTTTTTTGGCATCACTATACGGTTGCCCCACAACAGGCAGTCTGCCTGAATGGACAGCTCGTCCTTTCGCCGCTGGAGCGGCTTGATTAGCTCATGCATTTCAACGGGGATGCTGGCCCAGCTCCCATGCAGTACACAGTTTTTTACTAGGGACAGCAGAGGATCTTGGCTGGTCCAAGTCCTAATCTGGTGGGCCGTGACAGGTGCTTTATCATTTTCAAACGCTTACATGACCATCAACAAGTCTGCGGGCTGCGCCACCGTCAACAAGTTTGCAGGCTGCGCCATTTCCACCCCCGTGCTGGGCAATGGTAGCCGACTGAGAGCATCCGCACAGTTCTCGATGCCTAGCCTGTGGCGGATGGTATAGTTATACGCTGATAGCGTGAATGCCCACCTTTGTATGCGGGCTAAGGCATTAGTATTTTCCCCTTGCTTTCAGCGAACAGGGATGTGAGGGGCTTGTGATCGGTTTCCAGCTCAAATTTGAGGCTAAACAGGTACTGATGCATTTTCTTTACCCCAAACACACACGCTAATGCCGCTTTCTCAATCATGCTGTCGGCCCTCTCGGCCTTAGACAAGCTCCTGGAAGCATAGGCGACAGGTTGCAACTTCCCCGCAACATTAGCTTCTTGTAATACACACCCAACTCCATACGACGACGCGTCACATGCTAGCACAAGTCTTTTACACGGGTTATACAATACAAGCAGCTTGTTGGAGCATAAAATGTTTCTGGCTTTCTCAAAAACAATTACTTGTTTTTTTCCCCATACCCAGTTCTCACCTTTGCGCAATAACACATGTAAGGGCTCTAAAAGGGTGCTTAACCCCGGTAGGAAGTTACCAAAATAGTTGAGGAGTCCCAGGAACGACCGCAGCTTCGTGACGTTCTGTGGTCTGGGCACGTTCCTGATAGCCTCTGTCTTGGCGTCTGTGGGCTGAATGCCATCCACCACAATCTTTCTCCCCAAAAACTCCATTTCTGTTGCCATAAAGGCACATTTCGACCTCTTCAGCCACAGCCCTACACGATCCAGTCGCTGGAGGACCTCCTCCAGGTTTTGTAGGTGCTCGGCGGTGTCCCGATCCGTGACCAATATATTGTCCTGAAAGACCACTGTGTGTGGTACCAACTTTAGTAGGCTCTCCATGTTTCTCTGGAAGATCACTGCAGCCAACCGAATTCCAAACAGGCATCTGTTGTAGATGAACAGTCCCTTGTGCGTGTTGATGCAGGTGAGGCCCTTTGAAGACTCCTCCAGCTCTTGCGTCATGTAGGCCGAAGTCAGGTCAAGCTTGGTAAATGTCTTGCCTCCTGCCAGCGTCGCAAATAGGTCGTCTGCCTTAGGTAGCGGGTATTGGTCATGTAGCGAGAAACGATTAATAGTTACTTTATAATCGCCGCAAATCCTGACCGTGCCATCACTTTTGAGTACTGTAACAATCGGGCTGGCCCACTCACTGAATTCCACTTGCATTGCAGCCTGTCCAGCTCGAATTCCACTCTCTCCCTCATCATGTGAGGTACCGCTCGTGCCTTGTGGTGAATGGGTCGTGCCTCTGGGACCAATTGGATATGCACCTTCACCCCGGAAAAGTTTCCAATGCCTGGCTCAAAAAGGGAAGGAAATTTGTTAAGAACCTGGGTACATGAGGCCTCATTGACATGTGATAGCGCTCAGATGTCATCCCAGTTCCAGCGGATTTTGCCCAGCCAGCTCCTTCCAAGCAGCGTGGGGCAATCGCCCGGGACAATCCAGAGTGGCAGTTCGTGCACCGTGCCCTCGTAGGTGACCTTGACCATGGCGCTGCCTAGGACAGTGATAAGCTCTTTGGTGTATGTTCTCAGTTTCGTGTGGATGGGGCTCAGGGCTGGTCTGAATGCCTTATTGCACCACAGTCTCTCAATCATCTTGTTACTCATGATGGATTGGCTAGTGCCAGTGTCCAGTTCCATGGCTACGGGTAAGCCATTCAATTTTACGTTTAGCATTATAGGTGGACATTTCTTTGAAAATGTGTGCACCCCATGTATTTCAGCATCTGCCTCCTCGCTCTGAGGCTCGAAATTGTTTTGATCTACCATGGACCGATCTTCCTCTGCCACGAGGTGGTTAGCAGGTTTTGCAGAGCTTGCAGCTTGTTTGCAAGCTCGTTGGAGGTGTCCCATTGTTCCACAGCTATTGCAAACGTACCCTTTGAATAGGCATGAATAGGCTGAATGGAAGCCTCCACAATGCCAACAAGGTGTGAATTGCCCTGCATTCATCCTTTGTTGGGGACTCTGAGTCACCTGGGTCACCTGAGGCCTGCTGGCAGTTGCAGACTTGTGATTTCTGCCCTATACATTTCTGCTCACAAACATAGTTCCAGTTAATTTATGAACATTGCTAGCACTTGTGTGCTGAGAGATTTGTTTGGTGTTATCGCTGGTGGACATAAACGCCTGTGCTATCGCAATGGCCTTACTGAGGATCGCTGTCTCTACAGTCAAAAGTTTTCGTAGGATGGTCTCGTGGCCAATGCCCAGTACAAAAAAGTCTCTGAGCATTTGCCCCAAGTAGCCATCAAACTCACATTGTCCTGTAAATCGCCTTAGCTCAGCGACGTAGCTCACCACTTCTTGACCTTCAGATCGCTGGCACGTGTAGAACCGATGCCTCGCCATCAGCACGCTCTCCCTCGGGTTAAGATGCTCCCGAACCAGTGTACACAGCTCCACATACGACTTATCTGTGGGTTTCACTGGGGCCAGAAGACTGTGAGGAGGACCGCTCTCCTTTTTACAGCGCTTCCTTCTCCGTCCAGCTCGTTGGCTACAAAGTACTGCTCTAGCCGTTCGACATAGGCTTCCCAGTCCTCACCCTCCGAGAACTTCCCCAGGATGCCCACAGTTTGTTGCATCTTTGCATTGGATTCGTATTCTCGTCGCCAGTTATTGTGTTCCTAACACAGATGAGGCTGCACACAGGGAGGTTAAAGTAACAGTGACCTCAGTCTTTACTAAGGCACTCCAGAGTGAGGAACAGGTCTTAGGGGCCGGCTTATATACAGTGCTCCCAAGGGATGGTGGGATCCCTTGGAACTTCAGGGAATGAGCTCCCTGGTGGCGGAACATGGGAGTGCATGCTTTACAAATACACAACAGCAGTGGTGGGACCGGAATGCTCACATCTTGAGGAAGGACAGCACCTTTCATTTTGAGGGGACCACTCCCACTCACATGAGGCGGAGCATCAGCATCCGGAGCACGATGTATGAGCACAACTTGCTGGCCTGCTTCAGCACCGTCACTTCCCTATCAGACTGTGGGAAAGACAGAATGGATGGCAGCAGTCAGTAACTGAATGTCATCACACTGAGACCGACTCAGAGCAGACTGAGCCTGAAACGCAGCAGTCTGTGAGTTCATGCCACCAATCACTGACCGCTTCACAAAGTTCTTGAGTGGCTTGGGCCTGTGATGCGATAGCTGCTGCCACGTCAACCATGGCACGCACCAACCCCTCTGGGACTCCACTGTCGCTGGTTGAGCCCATTTCCCTCTGTGAGCAGGCAAGGATGGGGCTTGTTGGACATCTGAGAGGCACGGGTAATGCTTGATGTGGCCTCCCTGTTACTGAGCAGGTGCTTGGCATTGTCACTCTGGCTGTCTTCGCATGGGTGCAGGGTGTCATCGACTGCTCACATGTGGCCATCGGGGCAACTCCATCATAATCCAGGAGTCTTTGTCAACCGCAATGACTTCCACTCCCTCAATGTGCAGCTCATCTGCAACCATAGGAAGATCATCATGCAAGTCTGTGCCAAATTTCCAGGCAGCTACCATGACTCTTTCCTTCTGCGCCAGTCCACCCTCCCTCAGCTCTTCGCTCCTCCAAACAGACTTTCCGGCTGGCTGCTTGGAGGCAAGGGATATCCACTGAAGACATGGCTTATGACATCCTTGAGGAAGCCAACTACTTAGGCTAAGAGATATAATGAAAGCCGCATCTCCACCAGATGTGTCATAGAGCAGACAATCGGTATGCTCAAAATGTGCTTCAGATGCCTTCACAGATCTGGAGGAGTCCTGCACTACGCACTAGCCTGGGTCTCCAGAATCGTTGTGGTGTGCTGCGCCCTGCACAACATAGCACAGCACCGAGGATTAGCACTGCATGAGGAGCAAGGCACTGATTGCTGTCTTGGTTTCCTGGGAAGGTTTCTTCCACCCATCAGAAGGGAGGAGGGCCTCCCTGCATGCTCTAACTCCCTCCACAAGCATATGCAGTGAGTCATCAAAGAACCTGGGTGCAGCCCTCTGCCTCTATGCAGTTATCTTTGCTGGTCTGGGCAGCAGTGCAATTGTGCAGTGCACTGACTGCACTACCCTAGATGAACCTTCAAATACAATGTGGCCATGGTTCCTTTAAAAATCCCAGCTTAAAGTGCATAATTGATGACATCATCAGACTTGCACCATTTAATTGGGCCAGGTAATGTGCAGGGTGGGCTTAATAGGACCTACTAACACAAAGTTGTTTTGTGGAGCGGGATGGAACCATTACTAGGCTCGCGTCCCGCCATGCCAGCCGCCCACACTGGACCCGCTCAGGTAGTGAAAATTCCAGCCAAAGTATTTGCATATCTCTTGCCACTTCATGGGACTGTGACATGCCCAATGTTGCCCAGCTCTGGCTCCATCTTGTCCTGCTTGTTGCTTCTATTCCATCTGCTGTACACTGCCCCATTCCCTCGTTATAGCAGCCCTTTGCAGCTGAAGATATTTTAAATAATATTATTACTAGTGGCTGGTTCTACAAATCTCCACTTGCCCACTCACACTTCAGATAGTTCTAAAAATGGTGCCCACCTCTCCCATCATCTGATATTGTCACCCAGGCTCCCCAATGGTGCTTCAAAATAATAACAGATCTGCTCTTAGTGGCCTTGCTATCCCTTTAAAAACTGCTCTCCTAATCCCTTATTTTATGTTTCCCTTGTTCCTTGGTGAGCCCTAAAGGCAGCCCACTTGCTCCCTCCCTGCAACAGCCCTTATGGCGACCCTTTCAGCCTTCAATCCAGCTTCAGTGATCCCAACTAATTTCTATCTATTAAGGCAGGCTTGTCTCCTGCCACTACTAAGAGAGGCAAACTCTGAAATTGATCCTTGTATTTCACCAGTACGGTGATATGTCCTACCACAGGAATGTACTTTTCTGAGTAACCTCGCAGCTCTATTGATGACTTTTCCAGTGGAAAATCACTCAACTTGTCGAGATATAGTAATTCCGGTACTACACTCACGGATGTACCAGTGTCGATTTCCGTGGGTATCTTGGTTCCTGCAACATCTACTTGGATGACGATACTTTTTGAATCGCTGTTAGATACCCTCATGCTTCTGATGACATGTATCTCTTTGTCCTGTTGCTTTTCTTCCATGCTATGTAGTCTCTGGGAATTTCTACTTATAGCCTTGAAAGTTGGTTTACTCTTCAGTCGGCATGCCTTTTCAAGATGCCCAGTTTTCTTGCAGAAGAAACACTCTGCCTTCACATATGGACAATTTTGAGCAATGCGCTGTCCCAGGCACCAATAGCATGACTTCAGTGCTCTGTTTTCATTGCCAGTTGCTGAGGCTTTGGGGCCCAACTGCCTTTTACTTTTAACCTGCAGGCGATTCACCTCAATTGTCTGATGACTGGAAATGGTATGAAATTCTCAGGAGTATTGGTCAGCCATATCCATTGACATAGCTGTCTGACAAACTAAATCAAAAGTCAAGTTAGGAGCTGTCAACAACTCTCTTCTAATCGCTTCATTTTTCATCCCACAAACAAAGCGGTCACGCAATGCTTGGTCCTGAAAATTTCCGAAATGACAGTGATTGGATAGCTTCTTTAAAGCTTCAATGTATTAACTGATACTTCCGTCAATTAATTGATCTTGTATCCGAAAATGCTAACTTTCAGTCATTTCCAGCAGCTCAGGACTTTAGTGCTGTTCTAACCTCTGTAAGTGATGCGTCCTTTGGCTTGATGGGAACAAGCACATTTTTCAGGGTTTCATACATCTCGGGGCCTGCTTCAGTCAGAAAAATAGGCTATTTTCTTTCACACACCACCCGGTTACAGTTTTCATCATCAGGGACTTGATGATACTATTTGCAGTGTAAAACATTTCTAGCCGCTCGACATACGCTCTGAAAGTCTCTCAGTCACAATGCAATTCACCCAAATGCCCTATTATTCCCATTGGTGTGGCCATCTGGACTCTGGCAGTTCAGCCAAGTGTGCTTATAATTTACCTTGGATTTGTCGCTGTGCTGCAACACAAAGGACCGCTCTAGTCTCTCTGTTGCTTGGCTGGAATCATCAAACAAAAATTTCAGCTGGGGAATCCAGAAATCCTATCCTCATTGCCAATGTGGTATCACATGTCAGAACCAATTTCTTCACATCACTAAAGCACACACTTACAAAATGGCTTCAAGTCAGGAACTTGTCAGGTGACCTGACCTTTTTAATATATACAGCATTAGCTGCATTACTGAAGTAGTCCACTAGGTGGAGCAGTAGTCCACGAGATGGAGCTATATTACAGCTGGGGAGCTGGATGGAATAGGTTTTGAGGTACTGAATTTGTTGCAGTCTTGCCAATATTTAGCTTGAAGAAATTTTGGCTCATCCAAATGTGAATATCGGACAAGCAATTTGACAACACAAGAATATTGGAAGGGTTGAGAGAGGGTGGAGAGATAGAGTTGGGTGTCATCAGCGTACATCTGGAAGCTGACTCCATGGCTGCTGATGATGTCACCAAAGGGTAACATGTAGAAAGTGAAGAGGAGAGGGCAAGGAAAGACCTTGGGAGATCTGGAGGTCCTGGAAAGAGAGGCTATTGCTGGAGTTGCTCTGGCTATGATCGGATAGGTAAGAGTGGAGCCAAGTATGAACAGTCACATTGAGCTTAGGCATTAGAGAAGGATGAAGTGTTTGACCATGTCAAAGACTGCAGAGAGATCAAGGAAGTTGAGGAGGGCGATGCACCGTGATCACATGAGTAAGAGCAGTGAAGTTCAGAGACCCAAAGCAGGGGATAGGTAAATCCATGAGAGAACTGGTCCAAGGAACAATTATAAGGAGGTGAGAATCACACAAGATCAGAAGCAGCAACAGAAGTTTGAGGAGTCGGTCAAACCCATTCCAGAAAAGGATGATGGAGGAGTTGTGATGGATGTGTATACCGAGCAAGAAAAGCAAGGGGATAGCAGCAAAGCAGAACTCATTCTGTAACATGCTAGCAGCATCTAAAGCAAGATGTAAATCAGCAACTCCAGTGTTGAGTGAAAAATCCTAACAGAGAAGCAGAAACTAACCCAGCAGAAGTAAGCCAGATAATTGATAGACGCAGCCCAGGCAGAGAATTCAGTCTCAGTGCAAAGCGGTGGTCGAGGTGGTGGTGGAAGTCCAGAGCCGGTAAAGCAATGGTATTCCGCCTGTAACCTTCCTATAGTGGACAGAGCAATGTCTAAGCATATTATGTATATGGATTTCCAGAAGGCAGTCGAAAAAGTCCCTCATAAGAGACTGTTCGTTAAAGTTGAAGCTCATGGAATGGAGGGAAAATTATTGACCTGGTTAGAGATTGGCTGAGCAGCAGGAGACAGAGAATAAGAATAATGGGCAGATACTTTAAATGGCAGGGTGTGACCAGAGACGTCGCACAGGGATCAGTGTTGGAGCCTCAACTAGAGATCCCGTTCAGGTGCGCGCATGCACAGCTGTGCAGTGGTCTGAGAGGTTCCGCGCAGGCAGCGCACCGGCTTAAACATTGTAGCGACCGCACATGTGCAAAGGTTTGAATGGGCCGCGCATTGGGGGAAGCAGGTCATGCAGGAGGCAGTGTAGCTTACAGGGGACATTCGCCTCAACTATTCATTGTATTTATTAATGACTTAAATGGCGGGAGAGGGAGCCACATGTCCAAGTTTGCTGATGATACAAAGATGGGAGGAAGGGCAATGTGTGAGGAGGACACAAAAAATCTGCAAAAGGACATAGACAGGCTAAGTGAGTGGGCAAAAATTTGGCAGATGTTGGAAAGTGTGAGGTCATGCACTTTGGCAGAAAAAAATCAAAGAGCAAGTTATTATTTAAATGGAGAAAGATTGCAAAGTGCTGCAGTACAGCGGGACGTGAGGGCACTTGTACATGAAACACAAAAGGATAGTATGCAGGTACAGCAAGTGAACAGGATGGCCAATGAAATCTTGGCCTTTATTGCAAAGGGGATGGAGTATAAGTCTTGCTACAGTTATGCAGGGTATTGATGAGGCCACACCTGGAATACTGCGTGCAGTTTTGGTTTCCATATTTACGAAAGGATATACTTGCTTTGGAGGCAGTTCAGAGAAGATTGATTCTGGAGATGAGGGGGTTGACCTATGAGGATAGGTTGAGTAGGTTGGGCCTCTACTCATTGGAATTTAGAAGATTGAGAGGTGATTTTATCGAAAAGTACAAGATTATGAGGGGGCTTGACAAGGCGGATGCAGAGAGGATGTTTCCACTGATGGGGGAGACTAGAACTAGGGGGCATAATCTTAGAATAAGGGGCTGCCCATTTAAAACTGAGATGAGGAAAAATGTCTTTTCTCAGAGGTTGTAAATCTGTGGAATTTGTTGTCTCAGAAAGCTGTGGAAGCTGGGGCATTGAATAAATTTAAGACAGAGATAGACAGTTTCTTAACCTATAAGGGACTAAGGGATTATGGGGAGCGGGCAGGGAAGTGGACCCAAGTCTATAATCGGATCAGCCAAGATCGTATTAAATGGCGGAGCAGACTCGAGGGGCCATATGGCCTATTCCTATTTCTTATGTTCTTATTGTAAGCAGTTTAGATGGAAACATAACATTACAAAGAGATATTAGTAGATTAAGTGAATGGGAAAAACTGTGGCAAATGGATTTCAATGTAGTCAAGCGTGGGGTCATCAAATTTGAACCTAAAATGGATAGATCAGAGTACTTTTTAAATGGTGAAATGCTAGTAGTGGAGGTCCAAAGAGACTTGGGTGTCCATGTACATAGATCATTAAAATGTCATGGACAGGTACAAAAAATAATCAAAAAGACTAATGCAATGCTGGCCTTTATAGCTAGAGGACTAGAGTACAAGGGGGTAGAAGTCATACTACAGCTCTACAAAACCCTGGTTAGACCACACCTGAAGTATTGTGTTCAGTTCTGGACGCCACACCTTAGGAACAATATATTGGCCTTGGAGGGAGTGCAGCGTAGGTTTACTAGAATGATACCCGGACTTCAAGGGTATTATGAGGAGATATTACACAACCTCGGGTTGTATTCCCTGACATTTAGAAGATTAAGAAGTGATTTGATTGAAGTTTTCAAGATATTAAGGAGAACATATAGGGTAGAGAGAGAAACTATTTCCACTGGTTGCGGATTCTAGAACTAGGGGGACGCAGCCTAAAAATGAGAACTAGGCCTTTCAGGAGTGAAGTTAGAAAACACTTCTACACACAAAGGGGCTGATTTTGATGAACTCACCGCCCACTGCCGCCGACATTCTTCTGTTCGAACCGCCCAGGGCCACTTTCGACATGGCCTGGAGCGGGCGGGAGGGGAGAGCCGCCGTGAAGTGCCCACCAACGTCAGCGGACGGCCGATGCGCGTAAGTAAACTCCCGCCCGCTGAGATGCCAGGTTGGTGCGGGCAGGAGTCGGCTGGAATCGGCGGCAGGACGGCGGTGGATCACTGCGTGGAGGCTGCTCTGTCCTGAATGGTGAGTGACAAGATCATTTAAAAAGTGGAATGTTTTTAAATTATTTCTTTACAGGTACTTACCTGGATGGGGTCCGCTGAAGGCCCTCAGATGTTTTTTTTTGTTGGTGATGATTTTTATTTTTTCCTCTTCAAACTCTCCGTGGGCCCGACTCCATCCTTGGCGGCATTTGGACGGCAAGCGCCTCTGCCGTCGAGAATGAGACCTCCTGCCCGCTGCTTCCCAGATTGGCAGCGGACATTGTTGACTGGCTGCCCGCCGACCTTCGAAGGACCTCGGCGATGAAAACCCCGTCGAAAGTACCGTCCGCTCCCTCGGCAGCCATCGGCAGCACTTTGGGTGACACTTGGGCAGGCGGAGGCCTTGACCAAATTCGTATCCACAGGGTTGGTAGAAGTTTGGAACTCTCTTCTGCAAATGGCAGTTGATACTGCGTTAATTGTTAATTTTGGGAAGTGGGCAGAGAGAAATAGGGAGAGTCAGAGATAAGGAGAGAGATCAGCTCAAAGGAAAAGAGACATCAAGGAGCAAAAGATACAGAAAGCATTATCAGAAAAAGTGTCAGAACAGATCAGGCAGAGAGAGATCAGGACACATAGACACAAAGAAGTGTAAGTCTCTCTGATTTACTCTGAGCAATGCCAAGGGAAATCTACTAGTATCTTATATTAATCTGAACTCAGCATATTTTCAAGATGTTAATCAGTATAACATTTGCAGCTTTAGCTGTAAAATATGTGGCATAACTCTGGAGAAAAAATTCCTTTTGATCTCGAGCTTGGCTGGCGGCTTGTTAATTTCATACTTCTGTGCTCTAGTTCTGCAGACACAACCAGTTAAATTAACTTACATGTATTTGCTTTATCTATCCCTCTTAGGATTTAAAAAATCTGGATCATGTCTTTTCTCAGTCTTCTAATAAAAATCAAGGTAGGTTCTGTGGCTCTCTCTTCATTACCTAGAAACAACTGTCGTGGTACAATCTTTCTCCCACAGTCAAATTAATTCATGTCCTTTTAAAGATATGGCCAAAACTGCAACACATTATTCTATAGGGCAAATTGCCAGCAAATGTTTATGGAATGAGTTGAAACCAAGCAGGGTGGGATTTGCACCCGCAGGAATTGTACATGTTTGACACCATTTCATCTTCTGAGTCACACCAATCTAACTAATCATTACAACTATTTAGGTGAAACTATAAATCAAGTGCCCTCTTATCGGGCCCAAGTTTCCACACGATAAAAAACGGGCGCCCCTCCAAGCTGGGCGCCAGTTTTTCACGCCTAAAACGGCGTCTAATAAAAACTCGCGATTCTGGAGCGCCCTGCAGCTCCTTGTCTGTTTGGCGCGGCGCCCAGGGGGGCGGAGCCTACACTCGCGCCGATTTTGTAAGTGGGAGGGGGCGGGTACTATTTAAATTAGTTTTTTTCCTGCCGGCAACGCTACGCGTGCGCGTTGGAGTGTTGGCGCACGCGCAGTGTGAAGGAATCATTGGCACTCGATCATTTTTGTAGTTCTTTGTAGCTGTTTAATTGTTGAACATTTATTAATAAAAGCACATTGCCATCAGCACATCAGCACTTGCAGCCTTCTCACTGTCTCCTTCCCCCCTCCCCCGCGGGAAGAACGGGCACCTCCCCCCCCCCCCCCCCCACCCGCGGGAAAGAACGGGCACCTCCCCCCCCCACCCGCGGGAAAGAACGGGCACCTCCTCCCCCCCCACGGGAAAGAACGGGCGCCTCCTCCCCCCCCGCGGGAAGAACGGGCATCTCTCCCCTCCCACCCGCGGGAAGAACGGGCACCCCCCCCCCACCCGCGGGAAGAACGGGCACCTCCCCTCCCCCGCGGGAAGAATGGGCGCCTCCTCCCACCCCCCGCGGGAAGAACGGGCACTCCTCCCCCCCCACGGGAAAGAACGGGTGCCTCCTCCCCCCCCCCGCCGCGGGAAGAATGGGCGCCTCTCCCCCCACCCGCGGGAAAGAACGGACGCCCCCTCCCCCCCCCGCCCTCGCGGGAAGAACGGGTGCCTCACCGCCCCCCCCCACCCCCGCGGGAAAGAACGGGCACCTCCTCCCCCCTCCCCGCCCCCGCGGGAAGAACGGGCGCCTCACCGCCCCCCCGCCCCCACGGGAAGAACGGGCGCCTCACCGCCCCCCCGCCCCCACGGGAAGAACGGGCGCCTCCTCCTCCCCCCCCCCCACCCCACGGGAAGAACGGGCGCCTCGTCCCCCCCCCGCGGGAAAGAACGGGCACCTCCTCCCCCCCCCCCACCCCCGCGGGAAGAACGGGCGCCTCAGGCTGACTGCAGCATTCTCCGTGCCTGAAGCACTTTCACACAGGTAGGAAGATGGTTTATTTAATCTTTTCTTTGCTTATAAATGTTTATTCAGGTTGGATTTATTTGTATAATATTTGTAGAAGTATAAATAAGGATTTATTGTAGAATTTAATGACTTCCCTTCCCCCCCCACCTCGTTCTGGACGCCTAATTTGTAACCTGCACCTGAATTTTTTAATGTGTAGAACAGGTTTTTTCAGTTCTACAAAAATCTTCACTTGCTCCATTCTAAGTTAGTTTGGAGTACGTTTTCACTGTGGAAACTTTGAAATCAGGCGTCAGTAGCCGGACACACCCCCTTTTGAAGAAAAAATTCTGTTCCAAAGTAGAACTGTTCTACCTGACTAGAACTGCAGAAAAAAAAATGTGGAGAATTGCGATTTCTAAGATAGTCTGTTCTCCACCAGTTGCTCCTAAAAATCAGGCGCAAATCATGTGGAAACTTGGGCCCATTAAAGGGGCACTAAAACCAACAAATTAAACTTTTATACAAATTAACAAACATCAAATTAAAATTTGGTTGCCGGGGGTGATGATGCACTCCAGTCCCTCCGGTGCCCACCTCTCGCGGAAGGCCGCAAACGTACCGGTGGACACTGAGTGCTCCATCTCCAGGGACACCCTGGCTCGAATGTAGCCACGAAAGAGAGGCAGGAAGACAGGCTGAGCGACCCCCTTGATTGCCCACTGCCTGCACCGGTTAATGGCCACCTTGGCCAGGCCCGGGAGCAGTCCTATGAGGAGGCCTTCCAATCTGCCTGCTCCCCTCCGCCCGGTGTTATGTTCAGAATAACTCCACAAGACTGTACACTGTAAGCTCAAACTGATGTGACTTTAGTCTCCTTAATTAAACTCCAGAGTGTCTAAACAACAAGGTAGAAAGCCTTTTATACCAGCACGGCACGAGGTGTGGGTGACCCGTAGGACTCCCGCAGTCACACCCTCTGATGGCAACTATATATAGCTACATACATAACATCACTCCCTCCAAAGTCTTTGATGCATCTATTTACAGGTTGAGATGGTCGGGGGCCCTTCGCTCCCGGGTTGATCGTCACAGTTCGAAACTGGGCGTGGGTGAGCCGGTCAGGGCATCGCTGCACTGCGGTGCAGTGGATCTGGCCGGATTGTTCCGGGAGATCGGTTCTTCTTCATGGTTGGCAGCAGGGTCGATTACTGGTTGTGTGAGTTGTGGTGGGTCGTCAATATTGATGTCTTCTTCCGTTTGTTTCTGATTGTCGGTGAAACTCAACCTGGTCTGATCAATATGCTTTCTGCATGTTTGGCAATTTGTCAATTTGACTACAAACACCCTACTCCCCTCCTTGGCCAAAACAGTGCCAGCAACCCACTTAGGACCTGGACCATAGTTGAGCACAAACACCAGATCAGTCACATCAATATCACGAGTTACAGTCGCACGGCCATGATACAAGCTCTGCTTTTGCTGCCGGGTTTCCACATACTCATTGAGGTCTGGGTGGACTAGGGAGAGCGTTGTCTTGAGGGCCCTCTTCATAAGAAGTTCAGCGGGCGGGACCCTTGTGAGCGAATGGGGTCGTGTCCGATAAGCAAGCAGAACGCGAGACAAACAGGTTTGCAAGGAGCCATCCGTCACTCACTTCAGGCTCTGCTTCATCGTTTGGACTGTCCTCTCCGCTTGGCCATTGGAGGCGGGCTTCAAAGGAGCAGACCTGACATGCTTGATGTCGTTGCGGTTCATGAACTCGCTGAACTCGGAGCTAGTGAAACAGGGTCCATTGTCACTGACAAGGACGTCGGGCAGGCCATGGGTGGCAAACATTGCCCTGATGTTTTCAATGGTGGCTGTGGACATGTTGGATGACATTATCACACATTCAATCCTTTTAGAGTAGGCATCCACAACTACGAGAAACATTTTCCCGAGGAAAGGACTGGCATAATCCACATGAATCCTGGACCATAGTTTGGAGGGCCATGACCACAGGCTCAGGGGAGCCTCCCTGGGCGCATTGCTCAGTTGTGAGCAACTGTAGCATTGGTGCACGCATGATTCAAGATCTGAGTCGATGCCGGGCCACCACACATGCGATCTGGCAATGGCCTTCTTCATGACTATGCCTGGGTATGTACTGTGGAGGTCTCGTATAAAGGTCTCCCTGTCTTTTTTTGGCAAAACCACGTGATTACCCCATAATAAGCAATCAGACTGAATAGACATTTAATCTTTGCGGCAGTGAAAAGGCTTAAATTCGTTCTGCATTTCCCCGTGAATGGCTGACCAGTTCCCGCTTAGGACACAAGTCTTTACTTGAGATAGCACCGGGTCCTGGCTGATCCAGATTTTGATCTGGCAAGTCGTGACGGGTGACCCCTCGCTCTCAAAAGCCTCCATGACCATTACAAAGTCTGCAGGCTGTTCCATTTCAACCCCGGTGGTGGGTAGTGGAAGCCGGCTGAGTGCATCAGCACAGTTGTCGGTGGCTAGTCTGTGGTGAATAACATAGTCGTACGCGGATAATGTCAGTGCCCATCTTTGGATGCGGGCTGAAGCATTGGTGTTTATACCTTTGCTTTCAGAGAACAGTGAAATGAACAGCTTGTAGTCCGTTTCGAGCTCAATTCGCAGGCCGAATAGGTACTGGTGCATTTTCTTAACTGCATAAATGCATGCTAGGGCATCTTTTTCAACCATATTACAGGTTCTTTCAGCCTTGGAAAGGCTCCTGGACATATATACAACCAGGTGGAGCTTCCTCGATACATCGGCTTGCTGTAGCATACAACCGATCCCGTACGATGAGGCATCACAAGCTAGCACTAAGCGTTTGCATGAGTCATATAGTACAAGTAACTTATTAGAGCATAACAGGTTCCTAGCCTTCTCGAAGGCTGTCTCTTGAGAGTTACCCCAAACCCAGTCATT